>NC_136427.1:140419967-141628717 GCF_052849685.1 Lactuca virosa | reverse complement strand
CTTTTTTTTGCTGAAATAGCATCATTTTTATGTCTTTGTTTAATTTGCCTCTGTTTTTTGACTGGACTTTATTTCCCCAAATATATTCAACAACTTGAATGTTTGGTTGTTGAGATTATAAATTGGATTTTATATTCTTGCATAGTTTCCCCAAACATATTTTGATGTCTTTGTTTAATTTTCCTATGTGTAGGACTCGTTTTTCCTTCTAAGAGGTGACTTAAAGAGCTTAATGGGTTAAGGTGGCAACTTAACCCTAATAAGTGTAAAAGTGGCATTTTAAGAGAAAATCCTTAACTTTGAACCCTAATCAAGCCAGTCATTAAAGCCCTTAGGTTAAATTGAATTTCACATCTCAATAGCCTAATAAATAACCAACAATCATATAAAAAGTGATCAACTTAAGGCTTAACCATTAAGTCCTTAATAGAACATCAAAAGTGATTTAAAAGCTATTCTGATCAAATTTTCCCAAATTTGTCCTTCAACTTCTAAAATTAGTGCAAGTCAATAAGGACGCCTAAAAATCACAAGAATTAGTTTTTGGAAATCTTAGTGTGTCTAGTTTCTTCCAAATTTGAATCACATTTCGAAATTCCAACTCCTTGAGGGGTAAAATTGGCAATCTTCTCATGCTGGTCCATGCTGTCACACATTTCATGCATAGTATTCAAAAAATCATAATAAAGTCATTAGAACTCCAAATGCCAAAATTCCAAATCTTATAGTTATATATGGATGTATAGTTTCCCACATATAAAAGGACTGATGTAACTGTTAGTAGATTGGTACAGTTTATTCAAGAGTGTTGAATGGTCCAGAAAGTGACAACTTAAAGTTACTAACTTGTAAATTTAATATAAAATCAACCAAAAATCATTAGAACGAGATCTTTATATTTCTGAAAAGATAAAAGGGCGAGCTTTACCAATATTATTTTATTGAAATTTAAGAATGGGTTTAAATGTAATAAAATAGATCCCAAAAAGATCACTACAATCAAAGAGAAAATAAGAAAATATATACATAAGTTTTATAAGAGTAATACAACAAAGCACAAACTAAATAATGTTATAATTGTTTTGTAGGTTCTTGGAAAGGAAAGGATCCATCTCGCTCACGCTAGCTAATTTTCAAGTTCAAGGAGGTGAGTTACACTAACTCTCCTATTATGTAGGCATTACTTGTTTTATGTTATTGTTCACGGATACCCTAATCCAGTAGAGTGAACAAGGAAAGGCATAAAGTAGTTTGCTTTCTAGTAAGATAAGCAGACAAGATTCATTTATGTTTTCTCGATTCTTTAATTGTTCTCGTATATTAAATCACATGTGATTATATGATCTAATCACATATAACTTATATGCACAATATTCATTTTTGTGTTTTCGATTCAATAGTTGTTCTTTGTCCATATTAATCTTATGTGATTAAATACATAAAATGACATATGATTAAATACATGATAACAACTATTGAATTGAGAATGCGAATTTGAATCTTATTCACATAAATCATATGTGATTAGATACGTATAATCACATATGATTAAATACACGAGAACAACTATTGAATCGAGAACAAGAAATGAATATTGTCCGCATAAATCATATGCGATTAGATACATATAATAACATGTGATTATGTGTATCTAATCACAAATGATTTATGTGGCTAAGATTCATTTTCGCGTTCTCGATTCAATAATTGTTTTTTCCCACTTTAATCACATGTGATTAAATACATTTAATCAGATGTGATTATATGTTTCTAATCACATATGATTTTATTTGGAAAAACAAATTTTGTCTATATAAATCGTATGTGATTAGATACATACAATCACATATAATTATATACACGATAACAAATATTGAACCAAGAACACGAAAACAGATTTTTATCCAAATTAATCATATGTGATTAAATACATACAATCACATATGATTAATTACATAAGAAAAAATATTGAATCAAAAATGTGAAAACGAATATTGTCAATATAAATCATATGTGATTTGATATATATAATCATATGTGATTAAGTACATGAGTACAACTATTAAATTGAGAAAGAAATAATGAATCTTGTCCACATAAATCATATGTGATTAGGTACATATAGTCACATGTGATTATATGTATTTAATCACATACGATTTATGTGGACAATATTTATTTTTGCGTTTTTAATTCAATAGTTGGTCTCGTGTATTTAATCACATACGATTTATGTGAAAAAGATTTGTTTTTATGTTCATGATTCAATAAATCATATGTGATGAAATATATATATATATATATATATATATATATATATATATATATATAATCACATGTAATTATATACACGAGAACAAATATTGAATCAAGAACATTAAAACAAATTTATGTCCACATTAATCATATGTGATTAAATACTTATAATCACATGTGATTAAATATATGAGAAAAATTATTGAAACAAAAACTCAAAAATTAATATTGTTCATATAAATCATATGTGATTAGATACATATAATCACATGTGATTATATGTTTCTAATCGCATATGATTAAAGTTGACAAAAAATAATTATTGAATCGAGAACACAAAAGTGACATATGTGATGAAATATATCTAATCACATTTGATTAGATATATCTAATCACATGTGATTATATGTATCTAATCACATGATTTATATGGAAAAAAAGAATATTATCTATATAAATCATATGTGATTAAATACAAATAATCACATGTGATTATATACACATAAACATGGGTGGTGGTGGTGTGTAGTGATGTTTGGTGGTGGTAGGTGGTGGTGGTGGTGGTGAAGGGTGGTAGGGGTGACATGTGGGGTGGTGATTGTAATGGGTGTCAGGTGGCGGTGGCGAGCGATGGCGATGGGTGGTGGAGACGGGTGAGGGTGATAGGTGGTGGTTGGTGGTGAGCGCGGTGAAGGTGGGTGGCAGTGATGGGTGGTGGTATGTGGTTATGGTGGGTGGTGGGTGGAGGTGATGGTGGCGAGTGGTGGTTATAGGTTGTGGTGGTCGGTGGTGATGGGTGGTGGTGGTGGGGGATGGTGGTTGGTGGAGGTGGGTCGTGGTGGTGGGTGGTGGAGGCGAGTGGTGGTGATGAGTGGTGGAAGGTGGTGGTCATAATGGTGGGTAGTGGGTGGGTGGTAGTGATGCGTGGTGGAGGTGGGTGCGTGGTGGTTTTGGTGGGTGGTGGGTGGGGTTGATGGGTACAGGTGGTGATGATGGGTGGTGGTGGTGAGTGGTGATGATGGGTGGTGGGTGGTGGTTGGTGGTAGTGGTGAGTGGTGATCATAATGGTGGGTAGTGGCTAGGTGGAAGTGATTGGTGGTAGAGGTTGGTGGGTGGTGGTGATGATGGTGGGTGGTGGGTGGGGGTGATGGTGGCGGGTGGTGGTGGTCAGTGGTGGTGGTGGTGGTGGTGGTGGTGGTGGTCGGTGGTGGCGGGTGGTGGTGATGGGTGATGGGTGGTGGTGGTGGCAGGTGGTGGTCATAGTGGTGGGTGGATGGTAGTCATGGGTGGTGGAGGTGGATAGTGATGGGTGGTGGTGGCGGGTGGTGGTGATGATGGTGGGTGGGGTTGGTGGTGGATGATGGTCGTGGTTGGTGATGGCGGATGGTGGTGATGATGTTGGGTGGTGGGTGGGGGTGGTGGAGGTGGTGGTGGTAGTGGTGGTCGATGGTATTGTTTGGGTGGTGGGTGGTGTTGGTTAGTGAGTTTTTTTTTAATTTATTTTTTACTTTTTTCTTGGTGTGTATTAACATTATAGCATGATTTTAATTTAAAAAAATTGTGTGGTCAAAATTTGTTCTCAAATGTTCTCGCAATAAGAAATGTTCTCGATTGAACGTGTATATATATATATATATATATATATATATATATATATATATATATATATATATATATATATATATATATATATGTGTGTGTGTGTGTGTGTGTGTGTATGTGTGTGTGTGTTAGAAATATATGGTAGAAAAAAGATTTATCACTGGATTCTTCATGAATCGATATTTCTCCCCTATGCACGAGTTACAAGAAATGCGGCGTTGGATAATTCTTAAAGGAATAATCAAGATTCTTGGTGCAGAATATTGATCAAAAAGAGACAGAGAATATGGTGTGTGAAATTCGTATGTTTCAAAAGACGAGAGAGAAAGTTATGATCTATCAAAATTTTAAATTAACTTCATGTAGATAAGGCAGTTAAGGGTTGGATAACCACATAAATTTACATTGAATTCTCCGAAAACTCGATAATTTCTATTAAGGTCCCTCTAGTAAATTCGCCAAGGAGCGCTGCCCCTTGGAACCCTGCAAGGGGGCATAACCTTCTTGACCCCCACTGTTTTGGTCGTACTAGGATCAATCAAGATTAATACAAGTGTGCATTTTGCACCTCGTAGCTTGTATTCAAACTATGATATAATCCCTATGAAACATGTATAAATCCCATTATATATAAAATGAACATGTGACACTAAAAATCATTAACATCCCTCCCCCATTTTAGTGTAACCATGGACTTACACAAAGAAATTTAACACACGAAAACTTGCACATAAATGAAAATATTGAAACGATTGAATTTTCATATTAGTATTATACACATTCCAAATATTAAAGTATCAGGGTGTCCTAAGCATTAAACTTTTTAACCCATTTGAATAGCTGGAGATAAAATACATACAAGTTCTCAACGTGTCTATATAACTTAAACACTATTAGTAAGTCGTGTGTCCTAATCCTCTCATGATTGTATAAAGGCCAATTCCACAACCTTTTGAAGCGCGACTACACTTCACAATCATATAAGTAATTCCTTTATATCATGTACATGCAATACACTTTTTCAAATAAAATATTAAGAAGTTAAGCTTCAGCCTTACCTACTATAGTACCGAACATATACTTAGGTTAATTCATTATGTGTTCCAATCTACAAGTGTGAGATTTTCATATTGAATTCAACATCTAATGTTATATTAGAACGGAGTTGGGTGTCTCACAGTATTAAATGGAATTTAAACCCATCCCAATAATATATTTGTGCACTAAGTCTCTTGCCAAACTCATTGTTAAATGATCTGCCAAGTTTTGTTGCATTCTCACAAATTCAACCGAAACCACACCATTCATCACTTATTGTCTAATCATGTTATGTCTAACACCCCAAGTGTCTAGAAATGTCGTACACTTGGCTGTATGGCATAGCCAAGGTGGCAACACTATCACAATGGATAGAAATATGTGCAATCGGTTTTGGCCATAATGGAATCTCATGAATCAAATTTCTCAACCACTCTGTTTCTTTACTAGCAATAACTAACACTACAAATTCATATTCCATTATAGAACTTATAATGCAAGTTTTCTTCTTGGAAGCCCAAGGGATGGCTCCTCCCCTAAGAAAAATACCCAACCACTTGTGGAGGAATGATCCCCCATGTATGAAATCCTACTTGCATCTGAATACCATTCCAAGATCGAAGGATATCCCAAGTAACTCAAACCATAAGTTGCATTTCCTATGAGATACTTAAATACTCTTTGAGTTTCATGCCAATGATGAGTACTAGGATTACTAGTATATCTACTCATCTTCCCACGACATAAGCAATATCAGGTCCGGTGCTTGTCATAGCATACATCAAGCTTCCAATTTCCATAGAGTATTCCAATTGTGAAATGGGCTTTTGCCGATATTCGACATCAATTTCATACTAGGATCCATATGGGTACTCATCGGAGAACAATCACCAAAGTTAAAGTTGTTTAGAATTTTCTCAATATAATGTGATTGTGTCATAACAATCCTTTAGTTCATTCATTTAATCCTTATTTCGAGGATTACATTAGCCTCCCCCATTTCCTTCATGAAAATCTTAGATGAAAACAGTCTCTTTATTTCATATACTTGATCTTGGTTTGTACCAAAGATCAACATGTAATCCACATATAAACAATTGATGACACCTTAACCAGTAGCATCAAACTAACTATAAAAATTTATCACATTGTTTTAATACAAACTCACTTGATAAAATCACATCATTAAACTTTTGATGCCATTGGTAATGCGTTTGTTTCAGCCCATACAAAGATTTCATAAGTTTACAAACAATATGCTCGTTTATTAGCATAACAAAACCTTCTGGTTGTATCATGTAAACTTCTTCATCAAGTTTACCATTCAAGATAGTTGTTTTCACATCCATCTGATGAAAGCTCATATTGTGTATAGCTGCCAAGGTAACCAACAGTCTAATAGTCGAAATACGTGCCACTAGAGCATAAGTGTCAAAATAGTAAATACTGGGTTTTTTCCTAAACCCTTGAATGAATAACCGAGCTTTAATATAATTAGTTCATCAAATTTCAATTTTTTTTTGAATATCCAGTTGCATCCAAGTGGTTTAGAACCTGGAGGCAAATTTGACAACACCCAAGTGTTATTCTCAATAATTGAAGATATTTCATCATTAACTGATTCCTTCCAAAAAGCAACATCTTGAGACTAAATAGCCTCTTTAAATTTCTTAGGATCATCTTCTATGCTATAACAATATACATATTGAGAGCTAATTTCATCGTTGATCCTTCCACTAAATAAACTTGAAATTCAGAACCAAAATCTTTGGCAATTCGGCCTCTTTTGCTTCTTCGGGTCTTTTGTTTTTCCAATTCAACAACATCATCCAATTTTTCTGAATTTTTCACTTCACTAGTGCTAGGAATCAAATCCGTAGGCCTAACCATAGATGAAAATCTCATTTCATCAAAAATCTTATCATGCGATCCAATCGCTATGTGAACCGACACAAAATAATTAGGCTCCATTACAAAAAACCTAATAGCCTTGGAAGCTCAACATATCTAATAAAGATGTAATCAATTCCACATTCACCCAAATTCTTTCTTTTAGGTTAAGTTAACTTGACAACAACTTTACAACCCTAAATTCGAAAATACCTAATATTTGGAGTTTTCTTGAGCCAAAGTTCATAGGGGCCATTTTTTTCTTTTATTTGGAACTCTATTCAAAACGTAGTTGGCTGTTAACATAGTCTCTCCCCAAAATCCCCCACTCAAACCCGAGTAAGAGAGCATAGAGTTTACCATTTCTTTTAGAATTTGGTTTTTGCATTATGCTATTCCATTATGTTGTTGAGTGTAAGGTGTTGTTGTTTCATGAATGATTCCAACTAATTGAAAATATATGGGATCCATATACTCTCTTCCCCGATCAGTTCTTAGGCATTTTATTGAAACACTTAATTGTAACTCACATCAGTTTTGTATATTTTAGATTTCTCCAAATATTCATCTTTGGCATGTAATAAATAAACATAACAAAACTGAGTACAATCATCAATAATGCCACAACATATTTCTTATTTCCTAACGATGGAGTAGAGTAGAAATCACACAAGTCGATATGAACTAGTTCCAAAACGTTCGAATTTATTTTAACATTTGGAAATTATGTTTTTGCTACTTTAGTAAGCATATAGGTTTTACACTTTTCAGTGTTAATATCAAAACATGGAATTAATCCATCTTTTGACATTTCATACATTCTTCTAAAGTGGACATGACCCAATCTATTATGCCAAGGCATAGAGTCATCAATTTTAGAAGATGGCATAAATGTACAATTAACAACACTTACTTTATTAACTACATTCAAATGAAACATACGATTACATAGATATCCAAATCTGATAAACACACCACCTCGAGATAGAATATATCTATATGATTCATAAATTTGTTTATATCCTAGGCAATTAAGAGAAGTACCGCTAACAAGATTCTTATGCATGTTAGGTACTAATATTACATCATATAGTTTAACAAACTTTCTCGAAGTAAATTCTAAAGTAACAACTCCAATCCCATAGATTGGTGCACTTGACTCGTTTCCCAAATGTAACACAGAACTATCTGCCACTGGTGTCAATTTCTCAAACCAACGTTGATTCATGCAAACACTAGTTGTTGCACCCGAGTCCCGAGTTGATCCACCATGCACAATCATCATCCTGTACATAATAACATTCAGGAATGAGAGAAACATAATGTGTAACATAATTCTTAACAAATTTATCAAGGTTAGTCAAAATTCGACATCCTTTTGGTAGGTTTTCGTCTTTTGACCCTTGTTTAACATTACCACTTTCATTTCCACTTCTACTTCCACCAGCACCATCAGCTAGTTTCATACAAAAATCACGCTTACTATGACCCACTCGATGACATATCTAACACACCAATTTAGTGGATTTTTTGTTGTTGGATCTACCGGGTCCATCAAACTTGCGTTTCTTGCATTTTGCTTTGTTATTGGAGTTTGTTTTCTCGTCTTCAACCATAGAGGGATATCCACATTCAACCTTTCCCTTATTTTTGGTATTCTCTTGCACCCAAAGAGATTCTTCTACGCGCAAGTGACTACCCAATTGAACCACAGACAATTCATCATTTTGATATTTTAAAGTGTGTTTGAAATCCTTCCATCACGAGGGAATTTTTTCAATCACACTTGAGACAACAACGAATTCATCCATATTCATCTTGTGTAAAGTGAATTACCCCAAGATACGAACGATTTCATTATATTGTTCCATTGATGGCCTTGAATCAACCATCTTATAATTATTGAAATTACTCACTGAGAACTTCTTACTAGAAGCATATTCAACGATATATTTTGATTCAAGGGAATTCCATAATGCCTTCACACTTTCAACACTTTGGTAGATATCGAACTAGGAATCAGACATACCGTTCAGAATGTGTCCTCTGTATATATAATCATCGTTCTCCCACTTATTGTACTTTCGAGTCTGTTCCAACATCTTATCTTGCCATTTCTTCAGGCATTGGAGTACTCAACACGTACACCACTTTCAATGTTGTCAACAGAAAATGCATCTTTTTATGTCGATGTCTAAAATCATTCCCTCTAAACTTTTTAAGTTTGTTGAATTTCGAAGTCATGTCTTTCACATAATCCTCCATGATCACCACCAAAAAATATCGATTTGATTGTTAGAAATATAGGGTAGAAAAAATAATGATCATTGGATTCTTCAAGGATCGTGTTGGTTCACTTTCTGAATCGATATTCTACCCTATTCCTAGGTTACGAGAAATTCGACCTTGGATAATCCTTAAGGTAGTGCTTAGCAGATGAACAAGAGTGGACTGGACTTGATAGAACAGAAAAGAACTGGACTAGACAGAACATAACAAATTATATGTGCACCGTTTGGTAAAAATACAACGGAACAAAACAAAAAGATAAAAATTACGATATTACGCTTATATCAATAACACAAAATAATGAACATTACCTTGAAACTCATAAGGGTAATATCATAATGAACATCATGGTTTATGGTCTAATGAGAAAATTACGTCAAGAACTCAGAGAGGATTCAGACGACGAGGACCAAGATTCGGAGTGAGATAATTTTTTAATCATGGTTTATGATTTTTATTTATGTTTTTTAGGTTTTATTTTGTAATTTTTATTTTTAAGTAATGAAATATTTTTATTTTAATTAATTTTTGTGTTTATTAAATAACTTTAATTAATTCTTTTTATTTTTTGAATTATAAACTTTAAAACTAAGTTATTTTTATGTTTAAAATAATAAAAGTAAAACGAGATCATTTTCTGTGGTGCGAGTAAAATGTAATTGAACGGAAAACTATGGTGGCTCATGGTGGAATGAAAATACACCCTCCCGTCTAATCCAAACCCCGTCCAACCTGACCAATTGTCAATAACTACTCTCCGGATGATACATTTATAAAAGTTCTAATTCAAACTTAAATCAACATCCAATCTAATCAGCCTCTATATTCCTAATATAAACCAACATCCAGTTTTCCTTTTTTTTTTTTTTTTTTTTCTAATGTCTCGCTAATTTTGTCTTACTATATTCCCGTAGTCCAAAGAAATTTTTTTTGCACTCTGGATATAAACTTTGTCTTACTATAAACTTTAAAACAAATTTTTTATTCTAATAATATGAGCAACTCTTTTGCACTCTGGATATATAAAGCTAACAAAAATAACAATTCTCCGCCACTGAATTTTAATGCAATTTATTACAAATAGAAATCTTTAAATTTCGCTTTCTTGTTAAAACACATTTCTATGGTTACAGGCTTACAGCTATAAAAGGGCCCACACATCGAAATCATACCATCCTACTAACCGCAAAATTTACATCGCAACAAGCCAACAACCCCACCATCAAGGCATCAATTGATCACTTATTATATCAATAACTCAACAAAATTATATTATCTTTGCTAGGAAGATGGTGACATAAATGCCCCACCACCGTGACCACCACCACCACGTATTAGAAAACCGACCACCAACAACCATGAAAGGAAGTAAAGGTGAGAGAATAGCATGAAAAAGAAAAGAAAATTATTGTCATGTAAAAGAGTATATAGGGTTCTTATTGATTGTACATAATTTTTACTATATACAAAACCGTCTTTCCTATATAAGTTTCGAATTAGTAGGGTGTAAATTTACACAAAATCTTGATGATTTTTTTTATAATTATGATGAAGATTCTTCCCTTTGCTTGCGCATACGGGATGCCCATGATGAGTTTTTACCAGATTCTTTGTGCATGCTTCTTCTTCGAAGTTCTGATAATTGACTCCGCCATTGGCCTCTCCATTCGCTTTTCACCATATGCTGCATCATAGATACAAAAAATATAAACATATGAACCCAAGCAAAGTACAACATGTTCTACCTTTACTACTTTTAACATTAATCTCACACCTTACAACTTATTCTATCCTGTAATTTTCTAGTTTTCTTGCCATCAATCCATGTCTCAATCCCATAAACCATAAAGACAGGTCAAAACATAAACTTTAGAATCTGACACGATGGAATGAAATCACGAAAAATAAAATGAACAACGTAATCAAATAAATGAGGTATTAGAATGAAGCATCAGTGTAGAATGAAGCATCAGTGTCAATTTAATTTGGTTGGATCGAAAGCATAAAACGAGTCGTTCAAAACTGTTGTTTGGTATGTATAATTAAAACCATTGAATTTGAAGTGATAGTTTATGTTGGTTTAGGTGGTGTTATTGAAATCTTGATATTAAACCAGAGTCAAGTGGATTAAAAAAGGTTGCTGCTAATAAGACACCCCTTAGACACCCTCTAATCATTTTTTATAAAAAGTCAACCTATAATAAAATACTTGTAATCAGTTTTTTCGGAAAACAATGCAATTTCAACCAATAAAAATACTTCAAAATTAATTAGGATTGTCTAAATGGTAAAAAGGGGTGTCTTTTTAGTCAACCCCTTAAAAAATCAAGCCAGTAGAGGTGATTGTTTACGACTTTATGTTACCCTACATGGCTTAGATATTGTAATAATTAACCAAGCTAGAGAATGTTTAAACTGTTTTTCATTTTAGGTTCTTAATAGCTTTTCCATTTATTGGATATCATGCTGGCTGTTCAAAAAAGAAAAATTATTTAAAACTAAATAAAAATATATTATTTTGTTAACTAAAAATTATATATATATATATATATATATATATATATATATATATATATATATCATAAATTTACTTTACAAAAAAAAATAATAATAATACCATAAATCCAAAAATATAATATTTAGTTGACTTAAACAAAAAAGTTTGCATTTTGTTTAATATTATTAAAAATTACATAACTAAATTTAATTTTTATTGTTATATTATATTGCATTCGGTTCCATTCCATTTCAATCTCATTTAAGAAATCGACATCAATTATATATATGCATAGTTGCATACCAAAACAGAACACGCTACAACATGTCTTATCCTATTCCTATAAAAGGCTAGTTAATTGTACAAGAAGTATAGCCAATCTAAGGGCTTACACGCAACCGATCGAACCAATTATCAACATATGCCTTCCGAAATTTCATAACTTCTCCAGGTTGTTAATTAGGTCACCAGATTGTAATCCTTACACTACTTAAAAATATCTATAGACTTAAATCACAAAATCTATTAAAATAATATGAACAACATAAATCACAACGAAACCCAGTTAGATCCACAAAAAAAAGAGATAGCAACTTGATTGGTAGTGTACCTCATCATTGCGGAGATGATTACGAGAAGAAAAAGCGAAGTGGATCCCCATGGCCATATCTCTATCATACATAGCCCTCCGGTTAGGATCCGACAATGTTTCATATGCTTCCTGTACCCGAATAAACCTCTGAGTATACTCCTCCGCCCTGCCCGGCGGAGACACGTCGGGATGATACTTCCTGGCTAACTGTTTATACGCTTGCTTGATCTCCACAGATGTCACCGTTTCCGGGATACCCAGAAGCTGGTAAAAGCTCAGATCTTCCATAACTGTCTCCGATACAGATCCACTGCCATCTTTAACGGCGGTCGCCGCCGCCGCCGATTTGGTTCTGAAAGATTTCGCAGTACGAGTGGCTATAGGTAAACGAACTGTGGATGGAATCGAAAAGTGGGGTTGTCGGGAAACGAGAGGTGGGGGTGTGGTAGGGATTCTTGAGATAAATCCATGGCTGCAACACATGATCCTAATTATAAATTCAGAATATTTGTTGGTTTTGTTTAAGAATATAATGGTGGGTGACAAGGAGAAAGGAGGTTCGGATATATAAAGATAGGTTGTGGGTGCACGTGTCTTGTACGTGAGGGGTGTTTCTGTCAATGTACAGTATGTGTGTCATTGTCTTTCTGACTAGTGGCTTTAACTTGTATGGTATTTAGGCTATGGGGGGCGTTAAGAAGACTCGCTGGAGCTTGCTACCTTTGCTCCACACCGCCTCCTCGCTATTCCTAGGAGCACCTCGCCCTCACCTTAGGTTATGGGAGGGTTGTTTTTGTGCGTAAACATCTATATGTGGGGATGTTCACGAACACCGCCCGAATAGGTGTAAATGTTGTGAAGATTGAAGCTGGTTACGGGTTCTCACAGCCAATCAAAAACAGTTCTCCCAAATCACTCATTAGTTTCTCTCTATCTATCTCTTCCTTTTCACTTTCTCTTTCTTGTTCACTAGTTGTTCATTATTAGTGAACATCCCAAACACTAGTGAATGCAATGTGAAAGAGATATAATGGTGATGTGGAATTAATTTGACGGGTGAATATATTATCAACATACCTCATAGTCTTAGCGTGAAGAGAAAGAGGAGAGAGGAAAAAGATGATGGGTTGGTGGTTTCTGGTTGGTTCTTGGCTATTGTTTGTCCTTTTTTTTCTCTAAAATTATATCTATTGACTCGCTATCTTTTTTATGTTGGACATGTTAAGCTTATGTGACATTAAAAAATAAAAAATAAAAAAAAATAAAAAAAATAAAAAAAAAAGGTAATGAGCTAGGAATGTTAACATTTCCTTCAGCCTTATTGATACATATCAATATCAATGAACCAAAAGGTTGTTGGTTTAGTAGAAGTTTAAGATTTTTTTTGGAGTTTTTTTTATTTATAAATCTTATCAGTAGCTCTTTCCAATTATTATACTATCGTTTTTCTCGTATTAATTCTTGGTGGGTATTAATTCATTTTAAGATCATAAACCATTTCGAAAACTGATGATGCAAACATGGGGAGCTAAAATTCATCCGTTTCCTTCAAATATCGTAGAATCAGGCCGGAGAATCCTTCCAAGATACCAACTGCTGCTTAGAAACACCAGGTGCCCACCTGTTTTTTCTTTTTTTCACCTACGACTACAGACCCTTTATATACCCTTCACGATTCCCCCCCCCCCTCTCCTGATGCTCAATGCCTTAACACCCACCTGCTGCTCAATGCCTAAACACCCACCTGCTGCTCAATGTCTCCCCCTGAAGTTCTTCTTAACCTATGATTAAGATTCTTTTTTATTTTTTTCTGATTGTGGTGTTCTTCGGATCTTCTCAACCTGTCATGTTAATATGCTTTCTTACATCCACCGCTACCTTGAAGTTTCATCGAATCCAGGTACGTTTTAGGATTTGAATGTAAGGCTTTTTTTTCTTATATACATTAGCTTCTAATGTTGGTTTATGGAGTTTTTGGATTCCGTATGTGTGTGGATAATCGAATCCTTCAAAATTGAATTTATAGTTGTTAGAGCTTCATATGGTGATTTTGATACTTTTGAATTGCTTTTAGGGTTTGGATTGTATTTGGGTATTTGTCTACTTTGTTCAGTTTGCAATATGATAAGGTTTAGTGTTGTAGAGAGGCTCTTTGAAGTTATGAGTTTGAGATGGATTTTACATAAATTTGTGGACTGATTGTTTGTAGGCCAAATGTTGCATTTTTCTTAAAAAAAATTAGGATATTTGTTGAAAGTGGCCCGTATTCCCCCTGTTGTGAACTAGGTGGAGTTCCATCCTTCATGGCATGATGACTTACTGAGAGATAAATGCATTTAAATTTCTTACTAAGACATTAACTATAATGTTAAAAAAAAAAAAGAGATTTAGGTGATATAGCTTCATCAAATGAAAGTAGATGTTGCATAGATGGTGCGGATTTTAAAGAACTGTTTTTCTTTTACTTTATAAATTTTGTAAACAAAAATTCATCAGTTATAATTAAATAATATGAACTTCATTTATATTGATTTTTTTGCAGGCTAAGAGCCTTTTTGGCTTGAACGAACTTTGCAAAGGATTGGCACTTGCAAGTAATTTCCAGTTCCCTTTCTTAGAGAGGTAGATCATCAACTTTACTCTTTTACCCATCATTTCTTATGTTGGTTAAAGCTTATAGAGGTTTATTTTGGTAATTTAATATTTTTTGCTATTGCAGCCTCCATAATCCTTTCTTGCGACTATGGAAGAATACATAAGAGAGGTACCACATATGTTCTTTGCGTCAGCAGAGACATTGGTACATTTTTACAACAAAATCTGATAAAATTTATTTTTTATTTACTTTTCACATAATCTTCTACCTTTCTTTTATAATATCCCAGAAAGGCTTATAAACCAGAAGAAGACATCGATCCTCGACAAGATGCAAATTCACCCATCGATGCGGTCATACTTGATTTGACAAGTGAGGCCTGTTGTGTCAAAACTCAAATGCATATTTTGTCGACCAACTTTTGATAGTCGGGATCCTGATGATTTACTGGTAATATGATAAGTCAAGAATTCAATCAATGAAATATTATGAAAATAATAACAACACAATATGTAAATAAAACCTGATTTAAGCTCTTATTAGTGTGGATATCAAGGTTACAATGCTCAAATGTGAAAAGTGAAAAAGTGTTCTTAGTAACCTAGACTCTAGCACTATTTATAGTACTCACAGACTCAAAATGTATAGCAGGACTTCGTCATACAAAGAGTTACTAACTAAAGTGCCTCTTAAAATACATAGATATATCGAAGTTGCGTAAACTTCGATACAAACAACTGCACTACACTAGACATTAAAGACAAAGACTTCGCATATAGAATAACTTTGATTTTTGAAATGACATAATTAAACATGAAAATTTCCATTTTTGAAAATAAAGCAGCCTGTTTTTCTTTTAGTTGAGCACGAGTTAAGACTCCTAAAAAAGTATCTCTAATGACTTCAGTTTTTGGATAATCTTTTGTCCATTTTGTCAAAGGTGGATAATTTTGATCATATCCAGGATCAATTTCAGCAATTATTTCTTCAACTTCCGATTGCACATATGTGTCATCATGCATTGAACTCTCCCCCTGGGCATTTGTGTTCATATTTGAATTCTCCCCCTGGACACGAGCAATATTAGTTAAATTCTCCCTCTGCATAAGATCATCGTTTTTGTAAATTAGAATTGGAGTTAGAATTTGAAGGAACAAATTCTTCATTTGAACGTGGAACAAAATTTTCTAAATCCTCCCCTTAGAAATATGATTCGGACTATCTTCATGAATTTCAATATTTTCAATAGCATCACCAACTAACTTCAACAATTCATCTTCTTTGCTATCTTTAACTTTTTCTTCGGAAGAAATTGCCTTTTCTGGCCCATCAAAAAGATTTTAAAAAATCTTCATAAAGAGTCATAAGAGGACATGTTTGAGAATTGGAAGATGGAAAAATCTCATCAGATTGAACATTTGGATTTTGTTCAGAATGTTTGACAAATTTATCATCAAAAGTAACATAATAGCTTTCTTCAATCTTCTTAGACTTTTTGTTAAGAACTCGAAAAGCTTTTTACATCAAGGAGTATCCTAGTAAAATTCCTTCATCAGCTTTAACATCAAACTTGTTGCGATGTTCCTTTGAGTTATGGATAAAGCACCTAGAACCAAAAACATGAAAGAATTTGACGTTAGATTTTCGTTTATTTAAAATTTCATATGGAGTAGTAGAAAATCTTTTATTGATAAATAACGATTTTTAGTAAAGCATGAAGCTCCAATCGCTTCAACCTAAAAATATAATGGAAGATTGGCAAAAGTTAACATTATTCTCGCAACTTCATATAAGGAACACTTTTGCCTTTCAGCTACACCATTCTGTTATGGAGTGTATAGAGATGAAAAGTTATGACTTATTCATTTGTTTATCAAGAATTCTTCAAATACTTGATTTTTGAATTCTGATCCGTTATCACTTCTGATCTTCCGAACTGTTTTTCGCAATTGTAACTCTATCTACTTCACAAAATCAATCATCCTTTTTGGAGTTTCAGATTTCTATTTAAGAAAGAAAACCCATGTAAATCGTGAAAAATTATCAACAATAACAAAGATATATTTGTTACCACCAATACTTTCAATTGAAGAATGACTTTTTGAGTTTTATTTCCCATTTCGCAAGCTACACACAAATGTTCTTTTTCAAATTTGACAAGTGGAAGACCTCACACATGATCACCAATAACAAGTTTATTTATATCTTTAAACTTGAGATGTGAAAGTCTCATGTGCCATAACCAGCTATCTTCCGAACATGCTTTAGCAAGCAAGCAAATTGAAGGTTTTCCTTGAATTGGTTTCAAATTTAGGGGATACATTTCTCCTTTTCATTTTGATTTCATAATCACTTTCACTGAAGCTTTATGAACGATACTTTGAGACCAGAACCTACAACAAGTTGAGAAACATTTATTAAATTGTGTTGCAATCTTTCAACATAAGCTACCTTTCATATTGTAAAGTCTCCATTCGTGATAATTCCATGTCCTTTGATTTCTCCAGTTGCATTGTTACCAAACTTCACTTTTCCACCATCTTTCAAACCTTGATACTCTCTCAACTCTAATTTCCTTCCAGTCGTATGACAAGAACAACCACTGTCAATGTACCATTCCGAATCAAACTACTCGTCATGTATTACCTATAAAATTAAGCCAATTTAGGAACCTAAACCATCTTCGGTCCTTGTAAGATTTTGGATTTGGAATTCAAGACACGAAAAAAATTTGTATTGTCGATCCAAAATGATTTCTTAACCATTACATTGTTCACTCCTTTTTCCATTTTGAAAACATGATATTTGTTATCACAAATATTTATTTCAACAAACACATAATTTTGTTTAAAATGTGCTTTTCTTTGTTTTACCATCTTTTCCAAAAATTCATCTTCTTCTTGTTTCAATTTGTATTCATATGCTTAAAGAATAACATTTTGATCCAAATCATTTTTCTTACAAACCTCAACAAATCGTGATTTTTCAACATTAATTTTACCTCTTTTTTAGTAATACGAACTTGGTGAAAATTTTGATTTTGATTTTGGTCGAGGAGATGAATGAATGTTTTGATTAAAAGATCTTGATGAATTAACAGACTTTTGATTTGATATTTTAGAAGCTGGATCAACATTTTTATCATTGACCCCGTTTTCCTTTTTCTTCCAAAATTGTTTTCTTACAATCAAAATTTTCTTATATCTAGCATTCATTTCTCTTTTCTTTGATTTGATTTATTCAAATGATTTTTGATTATTAGCTTTTCCTTTTAAATCAATTTTCACAACCTCTTTCTTTATAACACAAATTGGTACATATTTTGTGCTACTTGTTTCACCAACCTCATGTGAAACATTCACCTTGTTCAAAGGTTCTGAAACATATTTTCCTTTGAATTTCGATGAAGTCTTTTCAGAAAGACCTTTTGTCTCATCACCATTGTCAATTGGTGTAGACCAAAAATGATCTTTGCAACCCTTTGCATTATCTTCATTGGCAATTGATCTCAATTCCGATGTATCATTCGTGTCGAGACCCTTTTTCACAAAAAACTTGATTAGGAGTTTTCTGAACATTTGGAAAAACAATTGCTTCTTATTTCAAATTTTCAAATCCTTTGTTCACAACATGATTTTCAAATTCAACAGAGTCCTCAAAAATGAAATTTATTTTTGTTCATCAACCATTTTCACAAAAGAAGAACAATCAACTTCGTCTTCAACAGAAATTTCACTCATTTCGCTTTAATCAAAATCAGAATTATTTTCATTAGAATGATTTTCTTCTGATTTCAACTTTTGGCACAACAAGTTATATTTCTCAATTGAATTTTGTTTGACTTGTTTTTTATCCTCTTCAGTTAAAATATTATTCAACATCAATTTCTTTTCCTTAGGTTTAATGATTTCCTCAACATTTTCAAGTCAAATCCTATACAAGTCATGCAAAGATTCATCAGACAATATCACAAGTTCACATTTATATCAATCAGCGTCAATTTCATCTTATTTGAAATCAATAAATGGAAGAATCAATTTATGCAGTTTATCACTGATTTCACAGTTAAGATAGAGCTGAGTAATATTATTGTACAGATGTTTTGCTATTAAACAAAAAATATTATGTTGCTTAGTCATTAACATATTGTCTCTGTTCAAAATAAAAACATCATCTTGAAGCCTAGTGATTTCTATGTTAAGGGCAAAGTGAGTTTTTCCATGAAAATAGTTACAGTCGTAACCAGAGTCACCAAGCAACTTCTTCTCAACTTTCTCTTCATCTTTCTGAAACTTCTTGTAACCTTCACCCCTTTCTTTTTCAGAAATGGAGTTCTGATTTGCAAAGGTTCCATCACCATTGTTTCCTTTTGTTAAACTTGTTTCCTTTGAATTTCGAGTAGTTTTTCTTGAAAAACGTTTTAGGATTGCTGACCATGAGTGCTTTGATTTCGCTTGTGACTTCATCATCCAGGCTGTCAGAATCAAAATCTTCTTGAATGACCTTGGATGATTTGCCTTTAGATCCTTCAGATTTAGAAACAAAAGCTAATGGACCTACATTTGGAAAAAAAAATATTCCTTAAGAACTTCTTTATCATGAGATTTAAGAATTCCAACTAGTTTGGCAAGAGAATAGTCCTTAAACTATTCATGAGCTTTGACAGTTGAAACAATATGTTTCCATTCAGATCTCATACCATTTAGAAAAGTGACCTTCTATTCAATTACTTCCATTTTCAACATGTGCTTCATCATTCTACTCAGCAAATGATTAAAACAAGTAACAGTTTGTTCAATGGATTCATCTGATTTTTTTGTTCAAATGAACCAAATTCAGATAAAAGAATAGTTTGAGTTTAATGAAGTAAATCATCATCAGCAGAATATAATTATTTCATTCTAGTCCAAATTTGATGAGCCGTCTCACAAGAACTTATCAAACGGAAGGTATCCGGAGGAAGAGCAACAATTTCTTGAGTTTTTGCAATTGTGTATGGTCCTACATCAATTACGCCAGATGCTTGAGCCATGAGTTTCAATGCCGAGATTATAGTCCTCAAAATGAAGTGCCCAGACTTCATAGTCTTCTGGAAAGAGAACTGGAATTCGATTTGTAGAACCAATAGCAGTATAGCACCATGAAGATTGACCTAAATTGAGTGAGATTCTTCTTTAGACATTTTCAAACAAACAGAAAGAGATTCGAATCAGATCTGTAAGATAAAAACAAGTTCCAAATAAAAAATCGAACGATTTGAACTAATAACGTTTGACCAAAATGCAATGAAAGATTGCAAAATGTGGAATCGATCGAAAAATTCAAAGTAAAAAAAACACGAAGATCTTCTAACAATTTTTGATATGAAAACAGATTACAAAACCTCCTGCTCTGATACCACTTGATAAAAGTGTAAGAACGATAAATTCTAAAATGAAAACGTCATATGAAGATGTAAAAGATTTGGATGAACACAAATATGTAAATAAGATATGATTGCATTAGAGGATCGAGAGAACAGTTCTTTAGAAACTTGTACAAAACTATTTTATGTCAAAAACTCTATCCTCTCTACTAACTAATGTTCCTATATATAGGCGTCAGATGAGCACTAGAAAGGAATCCTAAGTCGACAATTCAGAACTTCAAACCTAAGATTAAATAATATTCTGAAATCGAAATTACAACAACTTAAATCAGAATCTAAGAAAAGACACTAAACATTACATATGCATATAACTAGACACAATCTAATTTCGAACCCCAACAGTTTGGAAGTGCTTAGGAACTTCGGTATGAGCTATTGAAGGGATAAATCTTAAGATCTTGTGCATGGTGGGTGATTCTTCTGGTATAGGTTGGACCACCCTTGGTGCGCTTGAGATCATCTGTCTTAGTTGTTGGAGTTCTTTGTCCATAATTGGAGTTATTCCTGCATCAAGATCCGTGGAGTTAGTATTAATAGTGTTACTGTTAAAGAAGTTACCGGTATTTCCATTATTAGGAGTATTGAAGGTCTCATCAAGATCTTGGCTCACAGGAGTTTAGATGTTTAGGATTGTTCTCCCTGTTGGGGTAGCAACAGATGTCGGAGCTGTCGATTCGGGCATTTCCCTAGGGATCCTGCATTGTTGAAATTCAGGATCCTTGGTTGTAAGATTTAGGGTGTCGCCTCCTGAGGTTTGTGGATCTCCACCCTTATCCTTTCCACTTCCTTACACATCATTATGTTGTCTTCCTGTTGTTGAGCCACCTGTTGTGTCATTTTCTTCATCACGGAGATTCAGAGAAGAGTTCGTTAATAAAGACCGGGGCAGGAGGATCCTGAGATCCCAGGGGTCTTGAAGCAACCAGATGAGTACTCTTCTTTGGTGCATCAGAAGTTTTCCTCTAACCAGGGAGTGCGCTTGGAGGGGGTGGAATATTTTTCAAAGGAATAGAGGGAACAACGGAAGAAGATAAGGTTGGTTGTGTAGACATGATTTTTCAAGGATTATAAACACCACAACCCCACGGTGGGCGCAAAATTATTTTGGTCAAACATCAATTGAGTGAATATCAACCAAATTTGAAAGAGATGTTGTGGTGTTGTAGGTAAAGTAATTATTGAAATTAGAACAAGATTGCACAAGTGATTTACAAGGAACGCCCTTGATCCTTGCTAGGATCTCAGACACAAAATCTTGGGAGGTGATAATGATCACCTGCCTTGTTTATTTTTATTGATTGAAAGATGGATTACATAAATGAAACTACGTAAACGAGTACAAGTACTGCAGTGAGTCTATATGTGTGTAGTGTTCGAAGTACATGCGTATTTATAGTCTAGTCTAAGTAACAATAAGTCCGATATTTCTGGGATTCTCTCAAATAAAAATGAACACGTTGGTTTGACTTGGTATTCCTGGGTCTTTTACCTGATAAAAACGTTTCTTCGTTGAGAGTGGGTCTTATGTTAACTAATTATGCACATTTGAGAAAATGACTAGAAATATATTCATTAGAAATGTTAGGAAATAATAATGATATTGGTCAGGATCCTGATATAGGTTTGGGATACTGAGAGTTCTTGTAGACCGGGATCCTGAATATGATTGAGGATCTTGGCCCTAACAGTGACTAAGGTTTTTAATTTATCAAAATCTTTTTTTTTTGGAAAGGGAACTTCCCTAACGAGGGTTTCCGGGCCAGCTTTCGCGCACCAACTAATCCCCCGCTACTAACATGAGGCTTTGCCTCATGCCCTGGAGTCACTGCAGGCGAACCTCCATGGCCACAAGGGCTGAGTGGTGCCAGGATTTGAACATGGGTCAATAGGTTATCCACCATATCTTCCACATGCCTTTACCAAGTCACCACAACCCAAGTGGTTTGAATCTTTAATTCACATTTTTGGTCTTTTTGTTTTTAGTGAATTACGTCAATTAATCGTGTATTCTAACTATTCAAATTGAAATATTTAGTGTTGATATCTTTTTTGAACTTTAAAAATTAGGGGTTGATATAAGGGTGTATATGTATATCACTAGTTATTCTAATAAAAAACAAAACATAAAATAAGCTTTTTTTTTCTTGTCTTGAATTAGATTACTTTTTGTCAGATTTAAATATATCATACTACGTTTTTAATCTTGAATTAGATTTTTTTTATACTTATACAAAACATACAGATGCATTAAATAGGTAACATTTTACTTTTTCAAACATGAATTGAATTTTTTTTGTCACACATTATGTGGGCTTTCAAGCCTTTAACAGTGGCCTAATACACATATACATCATTTTGAGTACATTTGTCTCTATGAAAATAATGGTAATAGAATATATTTGAAAGACACAAATGCTAGTTTTACAAATTTTCCCATGATTAGCCAAGTCGACTATTTTGCCCCTTTCGATTCAGTTCTAGTACTGAAAACAAATACCATAGCCGATACTAGTACAAACACCACAATACCTTTCATTCGATTTGATGCTCGATATTAAATTTCCACCCATTTCAATATTTGTGATTCTCCACATTATACATCATGACTAATGTTATGAGATATTTTTATTTTGGATGAAAGTGTATGATGATTCAAGACACGTCCACAAAATTGTTGAATTCATTGGAATCAACACTATCATATACTACAATCTGTTAGGCTAGAAGGTGTGGCCGCGGCCTGGGACCGCGGTTTGTGCCACCTGGACCGCGCACACCGTCCCCAGACTGCGGTCTTGTGCGATTTTGGCCGCATTGCGGCTGTAGAGTACCGTGGTCTGTGATTGGTTGGTGGTATATTTGACCGTTGAATGCTTTTGTGCTTTTTTTTTATTATTTATTATTTATTTTTTTTTCTTTTCTTTCCTATAT
Source organism: Lactuca virosa (assembly GCF_052849685.1). Lineage (NCBI taxonomy): Eukaryota > Viridiplantae > Streptophyta > Magnoliopsida > Asterales > Asteraceae > Lactuca > Lactuca virosa. Next base: position 141,605,598 of record NC_136427.1, on the reverse strand, counting down.
ATACATATACATTTCATTTGTTTTTAACCACAATACAACCTCTTCTCTCTCAATCTTTTTAAAAAAAATCACCAATTTCTCTAAAAAGTGTCATCTTCTGAAGAATTTCAGACTATTTTTGATGCCGCTGTTGCGTGTGCTCAAATGGCGGAACAAAATACGATGCTTTATGCAATAACGCAGTTGCAAGTTCTCAACGGAGAACACGAAGATATATTTATAGAAATCGTGAAGAAGCCAACCAACGATTGGTGCAAGACTATTTTCAAGAGAATGCCACTTATCAAGGGTATTATTTTCGTAGGCGCTTCAGAATGTTCAAAGGTTTATACGAACATATAGTCGAAGATGTAACGAGGGAGTGCAGTTTTTTTCAACAACGATATGATGCTAGAAGTACACCCGGTTTCACTCCCTTACAAAAATGCACAACCGCACTTCGTCAGTTAGCATATGGCATTTCGCCTGATGCGTTAGACGAAAGTTTTAGGATGTCTGCTAGGATCGCACGAGACAGTCTCCACTTTTTCTGCCAAACTGTGATTCAGTTTTATGGTCCAAAATATTTACGTAAGCCTACACGTAATGACATCTTGCAATTGCAAGCTCATCATGCCAGTGTGCATGGGTTTTCTGGAATGATAGGAAGCTTAGATTGTCTCCATTGGACATGGGAAAATTGCCCTACGTCATATCCTGGGCAATTTACCCGAGGTAATCATTGTCACCCAACGGTCATACGTGAAGCAATTGCATCACAAGATCTGTGGATTTGACATGCTTTTTTTTTGTTCTTCTGGTTCGATTAACGATATCAACATTCTTAATCGTTCACCTATATTTAACAACATATACGATGGATCCGCACCAGATTCTTCTTTTGAAGTGTGTGGAACGCCATATAAGTATGATTATTATCTGGTCGATGGAATCTATCCTGAATATGTTGTGTTTGTTAAATCGTTTACGTGTCCACGTGGTTCTAGACGAAAAAAATTAAAGAGAGCTCAAGAAAGAGCTAGGAAGGATGTTGAGCGTGCTTTTGGAGCCCTGAAGAAACATTGGTTCATATTGAAAAAATCAGCAGTTCATTTAGGTGAGAAAAACTTCAAGAAATCATGTATACATGTCTCATATTGCATAACATGATTATTGAAGACGAAGGAAGAGCGATATGTGCATTTGACGAGGAAGAAACCATACCATAGACACAACCAATAGAAATTGGTGACGAAGAGTATATGAACAAGAGAGCAGAGATACGTTGCACTGAAATATTTCACAATCTTCGCAATGACTTGGTGGAACACATTTACGGGGTTCAAAACATTAACCTTAATTTAGATCCACCGGATGACTCCGAAGACGAGTTCTCGGATAACGACTTTATGTAGTTTGCTTTAGTTATTTTATTTGTGTTTTTTAAGTTTTTAAGATTATTTTAATGTCATGTGTGTGTGTGTGTGTGTTTTTTTTGTGTAATGCGATGTAATGTTTTTTGAATTTTTAATGTAATGTTTTTTTTTAATTTTCGAGTAATGAAAAATTATGTTTTTTTTATTAAAAAAGAAGTTTTAATTAAAATAGCTAAAAAAACAAAAAATAATAAAAATAAAAGTATGGCACCACTCCCTTGGTATGGCAAGAAACCACACTTGTGTGGTAAAAAATGACGTGACGTTTATGTGGCGGGGAGGGAGTGCGGTTTCGGTGACACCACTCCCTCCAGCCTTAAGATGAAGAGAGATGGGATGAACACGAAACAAAGATGAAGTGTCAGGCTCTTGGATTTTTTTTGTTTTTTTTAATTAAAAAAAATGTATTTTCATAACTCAACATGTGTAAATATAATCAATTTATGAGTTTTTTTTTTTTAACAATGTTCATCTACAAACATAGGTATATACATAAATTTTAATTATTGGTTTAGTTGATTTGGCAAAATAATAGATTTGATGCGTTGGATTAAAATATATTACTTCTAAATGGTGGAATTCTTGTATATCATAACGACTAAAATCAATCTTGGTAATGATGTTATGAACATAAGCACATTGCATATATTTGATATTCATCTTTGATGGTTGAATTCATAAATGTTAAGTATTATTGAACATTAATGAACATGGACAATTTTTGAGATTTTTGATAAACGTTCGATCATTAACATAAACACATTGCATAAAATTTATTTAAGTGGCCTATATTCAAACATGAACACAAAGTGGCCTATATTCAAACATGAACACAAGAAGATTCATATGCTATATGTTCAATAATGTACATTATCATTTATTAGGTTTTTAGATAAATGTTCAGTTATAACCATATACAAACATTATTCTGTTCTATAACCATATACAAACATTATTCTGTTACGAACTTTATCCTATTTTTGTTGAACAAATGCTATTATTTAGGATCATTATTAATAATTTATTGTTTACTTTTTTAATAAAATAGTTATTTTACTATCACATCCATATAATCATAATTTATCAAATGGTAAAGAAATATGGTTCTGTGGATTAATTTGGTTTTATGTTGAATATATATATATATATATATATATATATATATATATATATATATATATATATATATATATATATATATATATATATATATATATATATATATATATAGGGTTAGGTTATTTTGTTTCTTAAATCTATTGTGTGTCCGTAAGCACAATTCTGGACCAATGGATGAATAAAATCAGTGGTCATGATTTGAGGGTCTACGATATTACAATAGAGAAACATGTACCATATAATCACACAAATTTCTGCAGAATGGTGTTTTGGTCAATTAACCTATATTAAAAAAGGAAATTTTCGGATTTTAAGGGATAATTAATTTCCTTTTTTTAAATCTGAATTTTTTAAATTAATTCAAATTTAATTCTATTATAATTTCTAATACTAACCGATTTTATTCTGTTAGAATGACAGAGAGTCAAACATAAACTACTAAATATATTTTCGATTTTATTCTTGCAGAATATGGTTCATTCAATATATTTTTTATAATTAACATGCTTAAAGATTTATACATCATATTATCAAGAATAACATTTTCTAAAGAATACAGATTTTATTCTTTAAGAATCACTAATTACATTAATTCGTAAAGAATAAGAATAAACAATTATTACATTCATTCTAAAAAAATATGACTAATAATAGTTTAAGCATTACATTTATTTTTAGAGACTAAAACTAAGAATGGTTAAAAAAGAAAAAAAAACATCAAAATCTAAAAAAAAAATACTAATCCATTCTGAAAAAATATTATTGTTAATAGACATTTTATACATTCTGGTAGAATACATTATGCTAGAATACTCTCTTTCTCCATGTTTTCCTTCTTTTCCACATCAATGTCAGCCCTTCCTAAATCCATAAAGAAAACATAATCAACTTTCAAAGATTAAAAAATTCAGTGTATTCTAAGAGAATAAAAACTATAAATTCTGATAGAATGTAGTAGACATTATTAATTCATTTTGTTAAATTGATGGTGAGGAAATCATATTCTGTTAGAATAAGTGACGTTCAAAATTCTTGACATTAATTTATGGTTAGTATTTTGTAACTTTACATGTATTCTTAAAATTATCAAAATTGAGAACCAAATCGTTTGTAAATAAAATTGTTGAAGGTGTTTACATTAACAAGCGTGTCGAACCCAATGTGTATAGTTTCATAAAAATTACAAATTATATGATCCATTTGTGAACCACTTTGATTTTTTATAACGAAATCCATAAAAGAAACTCCAATACCACAAATTTACAATTTCTATTTAAAACTTTTAATTCAAATTTCAATGATAAAGGTCGGTGGTAATAAAGACGATTTGGTGAACTTAGAATATTGAGAAGTATAATTTCATACCTGATTGGATGTTTAATTTCGGGTCGATGAAGGTGAGATTTCCACACTTTTATATCACCATTCCAAGGCCGATACCACATGTGTTATCAATTACTCATCGATGTGGAGTTTCCACCCACATCTTTTCTACTAGGCATTTTGTCAAACACCTGTAGGGCACACTCAAATCATCATGCTTTATAGAATATCACTAATAAAATGAACTAAATCCACCCACATCAAAAGGATTTAAAAATAAGGATACCTTGAACACCATTACCAAATTACATATCAAAATGATATCTCATATTACACAAAAAAAATAATTAAAAGAACTCACAAAAATCGACTACTTCAAAAAACATATATGCATCAATTCTTTCGATTTCAAATAATGCTATGGTCCACCACAAATAAAAAAATCTAATTAAAAAAACAAGAAATTTCTAATATATTGCAACAAGACGACTGATTGTATAACATATCCAAAAGGATTCATGGTAAATTATAAGTCCAAACTATACTGAAGTCTTGCAATTTGGAATTTGGGCTATAGCTCTTTATTTTGGAATAAAAAACGTGTATTGAAAATTGAACAAACCTTAACGCTAGGTATTCCAGAAAATTGTTTTTTCTGATGGTGGTGCGACTATAACAAGGAAAAGATCAATTAAATACTAGACGAAACTTGAGTTGGTTCCCAACCTCCTTTTCGACAGCCGAAGGTGCCCTTTATCGATAATGGTAGCGGCGACTAAATTGCTGGAAAGAGATGGCATTCGGTGATGGAATACGAAGCCGGTGATGGAGAGGGAGGAAGAAGAAGATACGGCAGTGGCAAGATGAGGGATACGAATGGTCGATGGTTATAAAGAAAAGATATTAGATCAACATATATTTATTTTGTTTCCTTAATTGTAAGTGCAAAAAACCAGAAATGCCCTTTTTTATTTAATTAATTATTTAATTATTTGCTAATTTATGATTGGTGCATTTAGGCACACAATAGTTTCTAGAAACATTTGAACCTAGCTCTCTCTCTCTCTCTCTATATATATATATATATATATATATATATATATATATATATATATATATATATATATATATATATATATCATGCCTGGCCCTGAAGGGGGGGGGGGGCAAAAAAAAATAGGGCTCGAGTTTTGCAAAATTATATAATTAAGATATTAATATATACTATGTTTTCAAATTTTTAACACAAATATACTTTGGTTCAGCCGGTTAAAAGGGCGTGTTTTTAAATACAATAAGACACAGGTTCGATTCTTCCCAAATCTAGGTTTAATTTTTTTTTTTAACATTGGTTTATTTAACTTCATTCCATTATACGTTGATATCATTGCTCCAGGATGCGTATATGTTAAACTAGGTTATAACCCGTGGAAACCACGGTTAGCAAATTAAAATAATATTAACACTTTACAGTCATAATCATTAATTAATGATTTTCAAATATTTATTAATTTACAAAGTAATATGATTTATCAAACTTTATAATAATTGGTTCAAATTAATATGTAAATTTATATGTTATCCCAAAGATTGCACCCACTGAAGTTATAAGCTGTTCTTGTAATGTCTATACAAATAATGATAAAAAGAAAACAAAGCTTTTATTAAATTATGAAAAAAAGTGGCTAGATTTGTAGTTGAGAAAAAAAAAAGTCAACAGGTGGAGGAGCTATTACATATATTTTTGAAGAAGATATGCCTCTACGAATTATTAAGCATAAACCATGTGTTGAACTTATTTCTTTGTTCAACGGAAAAGCAATATTATTAGAGGAAAAGAAAGAAGCCAGCTAGCGGCTAGTACATATACAAAACTAATTACAAAAGCAGCAACACCAAAAAAACAAAGAAATGAAAGAAACATATAACCAAAAAACTACACTCAGAGCTAGCAAAAGCAAAACACTTTGAAGGAGGAACTCATCAACAACATTTCACTATCGACCAACAAACGCAGGGAAATATGAGGGGCAGCCAACACAACCAACAAAACCTTTCTATTTCCCCAATATATATTTATATCTTATTATCTTATCTTATAATGATAATTATAAATAAATCTTCAAATTTTAATCAAGTAAATAGGGGTTATTCAACGTGAATAAAACCAAAAATCAAGATTACATAATCATTAAATAATTTGGTCTTGATCACTAATACTATTATGTAGGATTATCTTAACATAAAAATCACTAACCGAGATACAACATAACATTCAACCAGCTAAAATCGACTTTAGAATTATAAAATTTAGTCTAAACGAGCCCCTAATTGTTCATTAAGGTATAAAATTGTCATAGATGATTAATATAAATTAAACTATGTATTGCCATATTACCAATCTTGGTGGCTTTGCTTTCCTGTTTTTAATAGATAACCCCTCCGGTATGAGTTTGAAAGTTATTAATTTGAGATTCTAGCTCAAACACCTAATTCAAGTGAAATTATACTTGAAGACAATGTCCAGTTTGAAATTCTAGCTAAGACTTCAAACTAAAAATATAGTTCCAAACTATCTTTTTCAACTAATCCCAAGTTTGACTTGACTTTCTACTTCGGATCGTACTAAAAATCAACAAAATGTGCTTGTTAATAAATACGTAAAAGAACATGGGTTGAATCAATAAGGGCATGGGCAGGTTTGAAGACATGAAGAGAAAATCCAAATTTTAGAAGAAGAAGAAGGTTTGAATCAGATCATATACATGTTTTTGATAGCATCCTTTCGTGAAGATATGATCGAAAGATCCAAATGATGAAATAGGATGTATTCCAAAAAAGCTTTATCTTAAGCTGTTTGCTTTTCCTTCACTTCTTGAAATATTGCTTCAATGTCAACTGCAGATACCGGCCTGTGTTTGTTAATTTGTTTTTTCTGCAAATTTTCACAAGAAAAGATTTATGTTAGATGATTAGATGTAGCCATTTTGATCCGTTTATATTTTGCCTAAAAGTGGAATGGGTCATTTGGATTGAACAACTCTAAAGTTATAAACTGAGAACATGATTGAAACATGAAAAGAAATATGACTTGACTCAAGAAAAAATTGTAATTGAAAAACATGATATATAGGTTTTGGTTTGACTGATATATTCCTGGTCTTCAACTTATTTTTCTCATAAAAAGCTGCAACAAATACCTGCCATCAAATCACAAATATATGTTCAATTGGGGCAAAATCACAAGGAACTTGGGAAATTTTGAAGCAAAATCTATGGTGATCGACATGAAATTATATAAATATGAAAACAAAAAAATGAGTTTTTTAAAAAAGAAATGTTATTGAGGGGGTGGGGGGTCATTATCCTGTTCAGTAATATCGCAATACATTGTTTAGTCCATGTCAAAAATAGTGAGGTTGGTGGTTCCTAATATATGTACTTTCACTTTGACCTCATTAAAAGCTATTTCCATGGCATCAAGATAACCATTTGAAGGTCTGGTATACGATGTGGTACAACTGAATAGAGCAAATCTTGATCTATTTCAGCATCACCAACTTCTACTCCTTTCCAGTCACTTTCCTACAGGGGTATTATTGTAAATTTGTAAAACTTACAGATATTAGAGTTGGACCAAAATCTAATATGGTCAAAATCAGAAAAAAAATCACTTTCCCGAGCTTCTTCCCACATCCATCCAAAAATCCACATTTCACAGCAAGAATCAAGATAAATCACTTCAATAATTAAACTGAAATTATGTTTTCAAATATAAGTTTGCAAGAAACACAATCAGGCACATGTGGATACACACAAGAAATCAAAATTGAAAATAGAAAATTGACAAGCTTTAGAACTGTATAGTAAGAGAGCAAGAAAGTTTGATAACTAACCTGAAATTGGATGAATAAAATAAGCCATCATTTATTTTGGTCCCTATGCCGTTGAGCACCTTGCTCCTGTCAATTGACGGGCTTGAAGTTTCATTGTGACAATAAGAAGAAGATCATGAGAGAAGAACAAATGCCATGTCAATTTCAAAAATGGTTGTGGTGAAGTTGAATAAATTAAAACCCTAAATGTGGGTGAATATATGGGACGTAGTAGGGATACAGGGGAAGCGTTTGAAACTTGATTTCATAATTGTCACCAAGATTTATGTGATAGTAGCAAAAATCACGGATAAATAGAATACTTTCAAATTTTGATAGAATCAATTGGATGAAAATGGAGTATGCGGGAAAATATATAACATGTTAGATAGAAAGAAGCCACATGGAAAACTAAGGGTTTAGAAAATCGACAAGTGGTAAATTTTGGTTTTGTTTATTAGAAGAGGTAGATATTCCAACTTACAATTTCTACCCTTAAGTTATGATCCATACGTAACAATTTATCCTACATATCAATTTTCTTTACTAAATCAATTCCCAAAATATCTATATTTGGCCCTCAGCTTTTATAAATTTATATACTTGTCATTTTGTTTATTAATTTAATTTATTTATTTTTTGTTTTTCTTTATGACAATTCAGCCATTAATTGTAAGACAAATCTTAATGAGTTCCTCCAAAATACTTCACACAATAAGAACAAGTACAATACATGCATATAGGGTTTGTTCGCCCATGACCTTAACCCAACCATCTAGGGTTTTTTGGCATATTGCCTCAATCCAACCATCTAGAGTTTGTTGGCTTATAGCCTCAACTCAACCATCTCGGGTTTGTTGGTCTATCGCACGAAGCAGTACTACCTTAACCCAACCATCCATGGTTTGTTGGCCTCCTACCTCAACCCAAACACTAATATGTCGACATATGCAACAGATAAATAATAATTAGCAAGTACATATAATCATATAGATCTACCAATCTAACCGGTCACTACATCCTTGCAACATCCTATATATATATATATATATATATATATATATATATATATATATATATACATATATATATATATATAAGGATCCATAACAAAACATAGTGGGTCGACATTGGTGTCTTCGACCCACATGTACACTGAGGAAAAGTCACCTTAAAGTCTAGAATAGTTGAACAAATCACTGCTCTAAATACCAGCTCTACAGGTCACCTAAACATCAAACAAGTACCAAGCCTCAATATACTACTCAAATTACCCCATTTGACCTAGAGTCAAATTTGGCCAAAGTCAACGGTCAACGGCCAAAAGTCAAAGGTCAACATCAGCCAGGTTACGTCATGTGTAATAGCTCTACTCAGTGCGTAGAACATCATATGGCTTTTACGTGACAAAATAAGGCTACGCGATGTGTAGCCATAAGTATGCCTTACGTACTTACGCTAAAGCCAAATGTTCCATTAAGTGCTTAATAAAGAAAGACACCACGTCCAACTCTCAGATCTGGTGTAAATAAATGCCCAAATTGATAAAGTTCCAAAATGTATGCACTTGCATGGCTCAAAAATCAAGAACAAACCTAATCTCATGACAACTTCTATGGACCAAAAACTCTTTCATGAATGGTTAAAAATGGCAAAGATCCCATTTTTATGATTTAATACCCTCAAGTACATCTACAAATACACTTTACTACATCTAGAACAACTCAAACTCAAATGGACAAATTTGTGGAATAAAAGGGACATAACTTTAACATTTAAGCTAGATCTAACAATAGAAGCATAAAGTTACAAACTTTATGCCTTTTGGAGATGAATTAGGGGAAAGGACTTCTAGATCCAAGGTTGATTCAAGCTTCCAAGCAACTCTACCACCTTCTTCTTTCTTCAAAAGCACCCAAAAACACCCTTTAAGCTCACAATGCACCAAAATAGAGTTAGCCTTTCAAGGGATACGTTTGGGGAATGGATGCTGAGGATGAAATTGGGGTTTGGGCTTTGGCCAAGTACGACTTGCATACTAAGATCTACACCATGCGTAGATCATTAAAGCCCCGTCTCCAAGATTCCTTCTATGCAGCACGTAGAAGGCTCTCTACGCCCTACGTATTATATATATATATATATATATATATATATATATATATATATATATATATATATATATATATATATAACAAACAAAATGAATCATTTGATTATTCAAAAATACAATGATTCACAAGAAAAGATTCTCAAGAAACCACATTCATGATTTATTTTTAAGTAAATAAAAAAAACCACTTTTATGACAATTGTAGTGAAAATCAAACAAAATCATCGTAAAAATTCATTTGTTTTGTTCGCCAATAAAATATGCGGAATATATATATATATATATATATATATATATATATATATATATATATATTTGTGTTTCAAAGTTCATGTGAGCCCAAAGAAATTTTATGAGACAAATGATGCGTTTCCGGAAACATTTTTATGGATGTCAGAAAATTAACAAAATATATATTTGAAAAAAAAATTGAAAATGCAACAAAAAAAAACATATTTATATATATATATATATATATATATATATATATATATATATATATATATATATATATATATATGTATATATTTGTGTGTCAAAGTTCATGTGAGCCCAAAGAAATTTTATGAGACAAATGATGCGTTTCCGGAAACATTTTTATGGATGTCAGAAAATTAACAAAATATATATTTGAAAAAAAAATTGAAAATGCAAAAAAAAAACATATTTATTTATAATTGCCGAAAATAATGTTGAATTTTTTTTTCGAAAGATATAATTAAATAAATTTTAGTTCATTCTTAAAAAACACTTTCATCTTTTCACAAGTTTTATTTATTTTTTTGACATTCAAAATGTATAGCCAAAAAGACATCATCTTGTCCCAATTTCATCCTCAGCCTCCATTCCCCAAACGTATCCCTTGAAAGCCTAACTCTATTTTGGTGCATTGTGAGCTTAAAGGGTGTTTTTGGGTGCTTTTGAAGAAAGAAGAAGGTGGTAGAGTTGCTTGGAAGCTTGAATCAACCTTGGATCTAGAAGTCCTTTCCCCTAATTCATCTCCAAAAGGCATAAAGTTTGTAACTTTATGCTTCTATTGTTAGATCTAGCTTAAATGTTAAAGTTATGTCCCTTTTATTCCACAAATTTGTCCATTTGAGTTTGATTTGTTCTAGATGTAGTAAAGTGCATTTGTAGATGTACTTGAGGGTATTAAATCATAAAAATGGGATCTTTGCCATTTTTAACCATTCATGAAAGAGTTTTTGGTCCATAGAAGTTGTCATGAGATTAGGTTTGTTCTTGATCTTTGAGCCATGCAAGTGCATACATTTTGGAACTTTATCAATTTGGGCATTTATTTACACCAGATCTGAGAGTTGGACGTGGTGTCTTTCTTTATTAAGCACTTAATGGAACATTTGGCTTTAGCGTAAGTACGTAAGGCATACTTATGGCTACGCATCGCGTAGCCTTATTTTGTCACGTAAAAGCCATATGATGTTCTACGCACTGAGTAGAGCTATTACACATGACGTAACCTGGCTGATGTTGACCTTTGACTTTTGGCCGTTGACCGTTGACTTTGGCCAAATTTGACTCTAGGTCAAATGGGGTAATTTGAGTAGTATATTGAGGCTTGGTACTTGTTTGATGTTTAGGTGACCTGTAGAGCTGGTATTTAGAGCAGTGATTTGTTCAACTATTCTAGACTTTAAGGTGACTTTTCCTCACTGTACATGTGGGTCGAAGACACCAACGGAACATACTTAGTACGAAACATCTCCGTAAACTACTCTCATGTCACTGCTTCCGTCTCCGCAAGAGAGTAAACACTAGTCACTAGCTTCAACCACTCCTTCTCCCCAAAACGAAGGAGGTTAAAGGCAAACTTGACCTTCTGGTCCTCTAGGCACGACCAAGTGAAGAAAAAACCCTCCACATCAGATAACCACCTTATAGCAACAATCAGGTCCTTAGCCCCGTCGAACTCCAGGGGCTTCGTGTTGATGAAGTCCCGATACTAAACCATCCCTCTCTACTGGAGTCCTACAGCAGCAACGGCTGTAGTGGCTGCGACAATAGCAACTTCAGTAACAGGGCGTATCTCTCATCGAAAAGCTCAATCATTGCAGTCTAAACATACCTAACAGACCCAGCAGGAGCTCATGCATGCTAATCATACATAATGTTGGATTCAATAGACAGTCGAATACTTGATTCTACCATAAGCCCGGAACCAGACAAGGAACATGAAATAAGGCTAAATCAAACATTCTCAGAATCATAAAAACATTGTTCCAAAACATACTCATAAAATGAGAGTATCAAACATCTCTCAAAATCATAAAAATCCATAGGATGATATATACGATCACGCCTTTGCCTTCTCCCGATCATCTGAAGTACCAAAAACATGAAAATCCACAATTGTAAGCCAAATCTTAGTGAGTTCCCCCAAAATACTCCACACAATAAGAACAAGCACAATACATGCATATAGGGTTTGTTCGCCCATGACCTCAACCCAACCATCTAGGGTTTTTTGGCATATTGCCTCAATCCAATCATCTAGAGTTTGTTGGCTTATAGCCTCAACTCAACCATCTCGGGTTTGTTGGTCTATCGCACGAAGCAGTACTACCTTAACCCAACCATCCATGGTTTGTTGGCCTCCTACCTCAACCCAAACACTAATATGTCGACATATGCAACAGATAAACAATAATTAGCAAGTACATATAATCATATAGATCTACCAATCTAACCGGTCACTACATCCTTGCAACATCCTATATATATATATATATATATATATATATATATATATATATATATATATATATATATATATATATATCAGGATCCATAACACCACATAGTGGGTCGACATTGGTGTCTTCCACCCACATGTACAGTGAGGAAAAGTCACCTTAAAGTCCAGAATAGTTGAACAAATCACTGCTCCAAATACCAGCTCTACAGGTGACCTAAACATCAAACAAGTACCAAGCCTCAATATACTACTCAAATTACCCCATTTGACCTAGAGTCAAATTTGGCCAAAGTCAACGGTCAACGGCCAAAAGTCAAAGGTCAACATCAGCCAGGTTACGTCATGTGTAATAGATCTACTCCGTGCGTAGAACATCATATGGCTTTTACGTGACAAAATAAGGCTACGCGATGCGTAGCCATAAGTATGCCTTGCGTACTTACGTTAAAGCCAAATGTTCCATTAAGTGCTTAATAAAGAAAGATACCACGTCCAATTCTCAGATCTGGTGTAAATAAATGCCCAAATTGATAAAGTTCCAAAATGTATGCACTTGCATGGCTTAAAGATCAAGAACAAACCTAATCTCATGACAACTTCTATGGACCAAAAACTCTTGCATGGATGGTTAAAAATGGCAAAGATCCCATTTTTATGAGTTAATACCCTCAAGTACATCTACAAATGCACTTTACTACATCTAGAACAACTCAAACTCAAATGGACAAATTTGTGGGATAAAAGGGACATAACTTTAACATTTAAAAGCACCCAAGGTTGATTCAAGCTTCCAAGCAACTCTACCACCTTCTTCTTTCTTCAAAAGCACCCAAAAACACTCTTTAAGCTCACAATGCACCAAAACAGAGTTAGGGTTTCAAGGGAGACGTTTGGGGAATTGAGGCTGAGGATGAAATTGGGGTTTGGGCTTTGGCCAAGTACGACTTATATATATATATATATATATATATATATATATATATATATATATATATATATATATATGCAGCACGTAGAAGGCTCTCTACGCCCTACGTATTATATATATATATATATATATATATATATATATATATATATATATATATATATATAACAAACAAATGAATCATTTGATTATACAAAAATACAATGATTCCCAAGAAAAGATTCTCAAGAAACCACATTAATGATTTATTTTTAAGTAAATAAAAAAAACCACTTTTATGACAATTGTAGTGAATACCAACAAAATCATCGTAAAAATTCATTTGTTTTGTTCGCCAATAAAATATGCTGATATATATATATATATATATATATATATATATATATATATATATATATATATATATATATATATATATATATATGGTGAGGTTCAATAGAGAACCATAATTAACCAAGGAACCAAAGAACCAATCGTAAGCGTCGGAAATCATAACGATCAACGGCCAAGGAAATAGATGTACATTTTTACATTGGACGCACACATCGAATTTTACTAAAAAATCCATCATTTATGAAAAAACTCACAACTTTTTTTCGTTTAAAATTTTTTTCGGCCATGTTTTTTATCGAAAAAAAAAAAACCAAAGTTGTTCACGATTTTTTGTCCTCTTTCCATAGAGATCCATGATGATATATAAAAAACGAACTTTTTTTCCGAAAAAAACTCACTTCATTTTCTTTGATAAAAAAAGTTAAGGTCTAGTTTTTTTATAGAAAAAAAAGTAATAAATATATCAAATTTCATATTTTTTGTACTTTTTAAACATAGATTCATATTCATGTTTAAAAAAACGATATTTCATATTTTTCGACGCTTTGAACTTTTCCTTGATTAATAATGTTGAAATTTTTTTTCGAAAGATATAATTAAATAAATTTTAGTTCATGCTTAAAAAACACTTTCATCTTTTCACAAGTTTTATTTATTTTTTTGACATTCAAAATTTATAGCCAAAAAGACATCATCTTGTCTCACAAAATTCTCTAATCGCATTTGAATATATATATATATATATATATATATATATATATATATATATATATATATATATATATATATATATATATATATAGGGAAAAGTTCAATAGAGAACCATTATTAATCAAGGAACCAAGGAACCAATCCAAAGCGTCGGAATTTAAAGCGATCAATAGCAAAAGGAAGGGTTGTAAACTTTTATAATGGACGCACATGTACCGGATTATAACAAAACCCACTTACTTTTTTTCATTTAAAATTTTTTTTAGGCCAAGTTTTTTATCGAAAAAAAAACCGAATATACCGTTGTTCACGATTTTTCGTCTTCTTTCCATAGAGATCCATGATAATTTATAAAAAACGAACTTTTTTTTTCGAAAAAACTCACTTAATTTTCTTTGTTTTTTCAATATTTAAGTTTATTTTTATCAAAAAAACTAATTATACCAAAAATATTAATTTTTTTACTCTATTAATAAACATCAACACCGAATAAAAAAAAACTCGAATAGTGTAGATTCACACTGTGAATCTAAACTGTAATTATTTCAATTTTTAACATTCACAATATGAAAAATCTCGAACAATTCAGATTCACATTGTGAATCTGAATTACTATTATGCACACTGTGAATCTGAGAAGGTTCACAAAAAAAAAAAACTTCGATCAGTGTAGATTCACACTGTGAATCTAAACTGTAAATATTTCAAATTTTAACATTCACAATGTGAAAAAGCTCCGATCAGTTCAGATTCACACTGTGAATCTGACTTATTATTATGCACATTGTGAATCTGAGGAGGTTCACAATTTGAATCTGAACAGGTTTACAATATTAATCTGAACACGGTTCACAATGTGAATCTGAACTGAAATATCGTTTTTTTAAACATGAATATGAATTTATGTTTAAAAAGTACAAAAAATATGAAATTTGATATATTTATTACCTTTTTTTCTATAAAAAAATAGACCTTAATTTTTTTTATCAAAGAAAATGAAGTGAGTTTTTTTCGGAAAAAAAGTTCGTTTTTTATATATCATCATGGATCTCTATGGAAAGAGGACAAAAAATCGTGAACAACGGTATATTCGGTTTTTTTTTCGATAAAAAACATGGCCTAAAAAAAATTTTAAACGAAAAAAAGTGGTGAGTTTTTTTGTAAATGGTGGATTTTTTGGTAAAATCCGGTGTGTGTGCGTCCAATGTAAAAATGTATATCTATTTCCTTGGCCGTTGATCGTTATGATTTCCGACGCTTACGATTTGTTCTATGGTTCCTTGGTTAATTATGGTTCTCTATTGAACCTCACAATATATATATATATATATATATATATATATATATATATATATATATATATATATATATATATATATATATATATATATTTCAGCATATTTTATTGGCGAACAAAACAAATGAACTTTTACGATGATTTTGTTGGTATTCACTACAATTGTCATAAAAGTGGTTTTTTTTTATTTACTTAAAAATAAATCATTAATGTGGTTTCTTGAGAATCTTTTCTTGTGAATCATTGTATTTTTGTATAATCAAATGATTCATTTTGTTTGTTATATATATATATATATATATATATATATATATATATATATATATATATATATATAATACGTAGGGCGTAGAGAGCCTTCTACGTGCTGCATATATATATATATATATATATATATATATATATATATATATATATATATATATATATATATATATATATATATATATATATATAAGTCGTACTTGGCCAAAGCCCAAACCCCAATTTCATCCTCAGCCTCAATTCCCCAAACGTCTCCCTTGAAACCCTAACTCTGTTTTGGTGCATTGTGAGCTTAAAGAGTGTTTTTGGGTGCTTTTGAAGAAAGAAGAAGGTGGTAGAGTTGCTTGGAAGCTTGAATCAACCTTGGGTGCTTTTAAATGTTAAAGTTATGTCCCTTTTATCCCACAAATTTGTCCATTTGAGTTTGAGTTGTTCTAGATGTAGTAAAGTGCATTTGTAGATGTACTTGAGGGTATTAACTCATAAAAATGGGATCTTTGCCATTTTTAACCATCCATGCAAGAGTTTTTGGTCCATAGAAGTTGTCATGAGATTAGGTTTGTTCTTGATCTTTGAGCCATGCAAGTGCATACATTTTGGAACTTTATCAATTTGGGAATTTATTTACACCAGATCTGAGAATTGGACGTGGTGTCTTTCTTTATTAAGCACTTAATGGAACATTTGGCTTTAACGTAAGTACGCAAGGCATACTTATGGCTACGCATCGCGTAGCCTTATTTTGTCACGTAAAAGCCATATGATGTTCTACGCACGGAGCAGATCTATTACACATGACGTAACCTGGCTGATGTTGACCTTTGACTTTTGGCCGTTGACCGTTGACTTTGGCCAAATTTGACTCTAGGTCAAATGGGGTAATTTGAGTAGTATATTGAGGCTTGGTACTTGTTTGATGTTTAGGTGACCTGTAGAGCTGGTATTTGGAGCAGTGATTTGTTCAATTATTCTAGACTTTAAGGTGACTTTTCCTCACTGTACATGTGGGTGGAAGACACCAATGTCGACCCACTATGTGGTGTTATGGATCCTGATATATATATATATATATATATATATATATATATATATATATATATATATATATATATAGTGACCTGTTAGATTGGTAGATCTATATGATTATATGTACTTGCTAATTATTGTTTATCTGTTGCATATGTCGACATATTAGTGTTTGGGTTGAGGTATGAGGCCAACAAACCATGGATGGTTGGGTTAAGGTAGTACTGCTTCGTGCGATAGACCAACAAACCCGAGATGGTTGAGTTGAGGTTATAAGCCAACAAACTCTAGATGGTTGGATTGAGGCAATATGCCAAAAAACCCTAGATGGTTGGGTTGAGGTCATGGGCGAACAAACCCTATATGCATGTATTGTGCTTGTTCTTATTGTTTGGAGTATTTTGGGGGAACTCACTAAGATTTGGCTTACAATTGTGGATTTTCATGTTTCTGGTACTTCAGATGATCGGGAGAAGGCAAAGGCGTGATCGTACATATCATCCTATGGATTTTTATGATTTTGAGAGATGTTTGATACTCTCATTTTATGAGTATGTTTTGGAACAATGTTTTTATGATTCTGAGAATGTTTGATTTAGCCTTATTTCATGTTCCTTGTCTGGTTCTGGGCTTATGGTAGAATCAAGTATTCGACTGTCTATTGAATCCAACATTATGTATGATTAGCATGCATGAGCTCCTGCTGGGTCTGTTAGGTATGTTTAGACTGCAATGATTGAGCTTTTCGATGAGAGATACGCCCTGTTACTGAAGTTTCTATTGTCGCAGCCACTACAGCCGTTGCTGCTGTAGGACTCTAGTAGAGAGGGATGGTTTAGTATCGGGACTTCATCAACACGAAGCCCCTAGAGTTCGACGGGGCTAAGGACCTGATTGTTGCTATAAGGTGGTTATCTGATGTGGAGTTTTTCTTCACTTGGTCGTGCCTAGAGGACCAGAAGGTCAAGTTTGCCTTGAACCTTCTTCGTTTTGGGGAGAAGGAGTGGTTGAAGCTAGTGACTAGTGTTTACTCTCTTGCGGAGAAGGAAGCAGTGACATGAGAGTAGTTTACGGAGATGTTCCGTACTAAGTATGTTCCGTTGGTGGAGAGGGAGAGGTTAGCCCAGGAGTATCTGTCACTGAAACAGAAGATAGAGTTGGTGACGGAGATCACCAAGATGTTTACTAAGAGAGCCCTTTTTTACCCCGAGTATGCTGCTTCGGAGCATGTTTATATGTACCGTTACTTGAGCATTCTCAAGACGGAGATCCACGAGTTTGTATCGACATAGAGGTATAACTCTCTTTCTAAGATGTAGTCTTTTACTTGGAGGAGAGAGATTAAGATTGAGACCCAGACCAAAGAGAATAGGAAGACCCTGATTCAGACACAACCAACAACGAAGCGGTTCCAACCCACTGATTCACGATCTGGTGGGTAGAGGGGCCGCACTTGTGGCAAGTGCGGAAAGGTTCAGGACGGTTCATGTCGATCAACGACTGGGTGCCATAATTATAACAGGGAGGGTCATTATGTAAGGGAGTGGCTTCAGCCGCAGAAGCAGGTTCCATCGTCAGGAGCTTGTATTTGTTATCATTGTGATAAGGTGGGTAATGTAAAGGCACAATGTCCCTTACTTGATGCTAGGCTCGTACAGGCACTGACCCCATCAACTCTTCAGATCACAGATGGATGTCATGGCAGGGCCGAGACCCCGAAGGCCAGAAGTTGTGCTTTTCAGCTCACAACAGAGGAGGCCAGGGTGGCGCCTGACGTCGTTACTGGTATGTTTTCAGTTATTTCATGTATGCTTAGGATTTTGTTTCTGCTAGGTACCTTCTTAGTGAACTCCTTGCCTAACCTTGTTCTTTTTGACTCGGGTGTGAGTCATCCCTTTGTATCTCAGTCCTTTAGTAGGAATTTTGGTTCGACTCTTCGAGAGTTGGAGTATTCATTACGAGTTGCCATTGCCAACGAACACATGGTTTCTGCTTCAAGTGTTTTTCGGGATTGTACCTTAGAGATATTCGAGGTGTCTTACCTGATTGACTTGATTCCCATCCATATGGGGGATGTGTGTGTGTGATTGTGGGGATGGATTAGTTGAGCAGATTTGGAGCATTGATCTACTATAAGAGACAGTTGGTGATAGTTCAAACCCAAGGTGGGGGAGAACTGACTATTTATGGAGATGGTACCAGGGTTGGTTCGACCGTTTGTTTAGATGCCAATGCTCGACGGTATATTCATCATGGTGTTTGGGTTATCTTGTTTATGTGGTCAACACTCAAGATGAGGGGAGAGCTTCGGTTTCATATATGCTAGTGGTTAGAGAGTTTCCAGATGTATTTCCATAGGATTTACCCAGTGTGCCTCCAGTGAGGAAGGTGGAGTTCAGGATTGATCTGATCCCCGGTGCGGCCCCGATTGCTAAGGCGTCGTATCGCCTCGCACCACCAGAGATGCAAGAGTTGTCCTCTCATATTCAAGAGTTGTTGGGCTATAAATTTATTAGACCGAGCAGTTCACCATGGGGAGCATCGATTCTGTTTGTGAAGAAGAAAGATGGGTCTCATCGGATGTGCATAGATTATCGGGAGTTGAATAAGTTGACAGTGAAGAATCATTACCTACTCCCCAGGATTGATGATCTCTTCGATCAGTTGCAGGCTGCATCTTGGTTCTCCTAGATTGATCTGAGGTTGGGTTACCACTAGATGAGAGTTCAGGAGGAGAATGTGGAGAAGACAATGTTTCGAACTCGTTATGGTCATTACGAGTTTGTGGTGATGTCGTTTGGGCTCACCAACACACCTGCATCGTTCATGAATCTGATGAATCAGAAATGCACGCTGATGCTCGATCGGTCAGTTATTGTTTTCATTGATGATATTCTAGTCTACTCCAAGACCAAGGAGCATCATGAGGAGTATCTTAGAGAGCTAGTTAGGGGTACTGAGATAGGAGAGGCTTTATGCGAAACTCTGCAAATGTGATTTTTGGTTATAAGAGGTCCAATTTCTGGGAACCTTGTCAATCAGAACGTGATTCTGGTCGATTCGACCAAGATCGAGGCAGTGATGTAGTGGGAGGTCCCGGAGCCCCCCTTTGAGATTAGGAGTTTTTTGGGATTGGGTGGTTATTATAGGAGATTCACTAATGATTTCTCCAAGATTGTTGTTCCTCTGATCTGCTTGACGAAGAAGAGTGTGGATTTTTGTTTGGGGCCTAAGCAACAGGCTGCATTTGAGTCTCTAGGAGGAAGTTATGTGAGGCCCCAATATTGACCCTTCCTGAGGATGTTGAAAATTTTGTGGTATTTTGTGATGTGTCGATCTCGGGTCTGGTGGCAGTACTCACGCAGCGGGGTAGAGTCATAGCCTATGCATCCAGACAGTTAAAGCATCATGAGGTTAGGTATCCGACACATGATTTGGAGTTGGGGGTCGTGGTTTTTGTAAGTCCCTGATCTGCTTGTGTATCAATCAGATCCAATTGATGGTGCCGAATCCCAATCAATTGGATGATGTCAGATCAAATAGAAGAGAAGGAGAAGAAGAATTAAGATGAATCTAATGATGTAGTCAATAATATGAATGATGCTCCTTACAATAGATTCTCTCTCTCACACACACTATTCTTCTCTCTAGTTTCTCTCTCTAAAACACCTTGGAATACACACACTTAAGCTCCTTGTCCTTACACTCCTCTACACTCCTCACTATATATATAGGATCACCAGCCGTGCACCCGTGTACGGCCGTACACAGGAGTACGTGTTGGGTTTTCTACGCATCAAATACACTCTAAAACTAGGTAGCGGAAAAATCGAAACAACGATATACCTAAGTGTACATGCAACCTATGGATCTATGGCTTCATGCTAATTACCTCAACAAACTAAAACATAAGTAAGAAAACATACCTCTTATGTAGCCCTTGATCTCCATGCTTGAGATCTTGAACCTCCATGAAGTTGCTTGGATGAAAGGATCCAAACCAGAATCCCTCTAATGGTATCACACCCAATGACACCAAAGAGTGGAATAAAATTAACTAGGAGAAGGGTCAATTTCACAAACCCAAAGGGGTTAGAAATCGTCCCTAAGAGGGGGAGGAAGAAGGGATGGCGAAACTTCAAGCCAAGGTGCAAGGAGGAATGAAATTCCTAAGGCCCTATTTATAGCCTTGGATGCCTCCTAGGGTTTAGTACTCCTTCCCATGTGGGATGGAGGCCTAACCACGAAATTTCACTCCTTTCCCATGTGGGATGGAGTGATTTTCATCCAACCCTAATTCCATAAGGTTCTGAAACATTCCTGATTAACCAACTATCGATTAATGAACATTCAACCCTTTAATTAATTAAACTGTTAATTAATTCCCAAAATATATTTCCAAAATATATTTCCAATTAGTTTCTAATTAATTATTAACCATAATAATTAATAAACCAATTTCTCCTTTATTTATTCTACTCAATTTGGGTCTTGAGGGCAACCCAAAAGGACCCTGCTATTATTAGAAATATTAGCAATAGTTAATGACCTTGGACACTATTCCAACAGTCTCCCACTTGGACAAGTCATCAACTATACGAGGACTAATATTTCTCCAATAATCAACAGAGAGTTAGCCATCCAATGCAACTACCGAACTCTTGATCTAGTCAATATTCAGCCCTTAGATAAGTGATCAACTATCCCTTCGTTCTATGATATCTTTATGAATTCGAGACATGGATAATGGTCAATCTCAAGAATTCAAGATTATGTTTCCCGATATAGATTTGTGACGACTGCATCTGACTACTAAATTGAACACATCAATTCCAGTCA
This sequence comes from Lactuca virosa, assembly GCF_052849685.1. NCBI lineage: Eukaryota > Viridiplantae > Streptophyta > Magnoliopsida > Asterales > Asteraceae > Lactuca > Lactuca virosa. Next base: position 141,583,639 of record NC_136427.1, on the reverse strand, counting down.
GGGCTCGACCAAGCACTTTAGATGTCAGCACCAAATCATCGAGGGGCCCAAAGATATCGCTTCTCCTATTAAGGCAGAAGGAACGAATAAACTTTGACTACATAGTTTTTGTCTATTTCATCATGTCACACATGGACATACCCTTTATAACTACCAGTTACGGTTAGCGTTGGAGTAGACCAATGCATAACAGAATCATAGAGCAAAACCCCGCATGCATGTAGGTTTGAAGAATAGAAGATATTATCGTCTTAGAATTACTCGTGACTGAATCCATGAAGTAATCTCTAAGCGTGGGTTGGTCCAATACTTAAATCTCTATTAAGCACTCATGAGTGTTAGCGCAATCTCTTTGCTATGTCCAATCGATATGGACAATCCACTAATACTCATGACAGTCTTGAATCACTACTTACTTCCAAGAGTATGACCGACTGTGGACGTTTGAGTAAATTAATACTCGGGAAGTGGGTTCCAAACATGCAAAAGTGAGAACGCAGTGATAGGCTAATTGAAATGACCGAAATCCATCATATATTAAGATCACCACTTAATAATCGCCAAATCAAATTAAAACTTATACTGCTTAAAGTTCTCGGGTTTTAAAACAAACCAAACTAAGAGTGTTTAAGCCAATTCATTTGCAAATCTAATGCCTCTCGACTTTTTCTGACTGTCAGACATGGTCAATGACATCGGCTTATGGAATGGGTCGACAAGATTATCTTTCGATATGAATCATTGACTATGATGTCTTTACATTTGACTCACTATCAAATGTGTTGGTACTTACTGAGTATGTTTCATGTGAGCTCGTGTGACTTGGGATCCATACTCGAGGTAAGTTCACCCAAAGTCACAAGAAACTTCATAAGGACCATCAATGATTGAATTTCAACAAAGATGTCACTAATGAATCGCTTTCAGTCACATTGTCCACTAACCAACTACAATATACTCTAAGTATGTTAAATCCACTATGGTGTATTACCTTGTACTCTTTCAAGCTAATATATCACCATTCAGTAAAAGCACGAATTCCGACTGCGAACGAAATTGCCTTTATTAGTGTGGAACTTAGCATCAATGTCACTCTTACAATGATCTCTTCCATACTATCAAGATCATCTATTCTATCCTCCAAGGTCACTTAAGAATGTTCTTGATCTTGATTCATTGATTCTTGCCAAATTGATCTAATCAAAATTGTCATGCTCAAGGCATACGAGTCATTGGATCAAGTACATGTCATGGCATTTATGATCGATCCCATAGCAGAAGCATGTGGGACACGACTCATTTGCTTTAGCTCAATAGTAGAACTAGGACATTAGCATTGCTCAATGTCATGCCAGCCTAAACTCCTTTTTGAGTTCTGCATGTCGAGTTTCCTCAACATTCAATGTACTTTGGCTTAATCCAATGAATCACTTTGATCTATCTCCATAGATCCTTATTATGCACGTGTCTTGTATCTCCCATGTATATCATAGCGAAACAGTTCTCATACCAAGCCAAGCTTTTACACCTGCTAAGTTAGAATATAGTTTCCTATAAATCGTACATTGTCTATGTACAATACAAGGGTGACTATAGTGCTCCCACTAGCACTGACATATATATGGCTTATCTATGTTTCTCGAAATTCAAACTCCTTGAACTTTTCTCATTGAAACAAAGATTCCAATTACTCCCACTAGCTTTGACATATGTATGGCTCATCTTTATTTCTCGAAATTCATACACTTTGAACTTTCTCATTGAAATAATGATCCATCTTGCGAGATGCTTATTTCGGTCCATAAATGAACTTGTTAAGCTTACACATCTTTCAAAACCTATCTTGGTTTAATTATGTGTTTGTTCCTATCCATGATTGTCTCTACTTGAAGATCCGCTTGCACCTAAGGGTTAAGGTCAAGTGCTAGGTCTACCAAATAACAACATACATGGATTGAATCTCGCTTTCCAATTCCTCTTTCTATATTGTTGCCTTTAGGGCCTACCATAGCTTCCGATAGCTGGTACACTCTGATTGCTATCTACCAGTGACTCAAATACCTTAGCAATATAAACTCTTATATAACTAGGTCCATGACGTCTTCTATCAGATCTATAAGGAAAAATGGAAATATGTCAGTTTCCTTAATAGCTCTTTCAATTCCAAATTGAATGTTATGTCCAACTTTAGGCTCTTCGTTGGTTGGATCTCGAATCTTATCAAGATCAATGTGGCTCCCGCTAGCCCTTTTGGAAATCAGCTCCCTCGCTCGGAAGACTGTCCTTCGAGCAACATACATTTTGTTCTCATAAGGATTGTTAAACAATTATACAAAATGATTGATAGGTTCTCCAACGAGATAACACATCTCTATTCAATGTCCCAGATTGTCGAGCGCTTCAACGACGAGCGTAAGCCTCATAATCGTAGACTTACATATATGGAAGTGAGGATAGAATCCCACTTCACATATCATAGAGTGTTTCAGGAACCTACTTAGTTGGCACAAGACCAAAGGACTTCTTGTAACACTATTTATGGTACAATCCACGATTTGTTAGCAAATACAGTGCGACTCATCTAGTACAAAATCAATGAACGATTTGTTTCTCTATCCAACTAACACTTCCTAGTGGCAGTGTTTTGGGAGGAGACAGATCATGAAACTCTTTCACAATTACTTAGATGATCGATAAAGTTTGCACTGAGATTCTTACTATGAGTGTCTCATCCTATTGCCCAATTGATTCTCAACTTCACTTTATGAGAGCTCTGAACACCTGAAAGGTTTCAGAATCACATTCATACGAAGTTGGTATCACCATGTATTGCGATTAATCTGAACGGTCCATTAGTGTAAACTAATTCCAACAGATACTCACATCAACCAGTGAAACATTCATCATCTATCTTGATAAACAAGATTTGCATTTATCATGAGACTCGAGGTCAAATGATATCCAAAATCCGATCCAACTGGATACTTGGTAATGCATTTCTCGTTTATGTATCCAAGACTATGATTCCACAAATACATTTCACCCAAAACTTTGGATGTATTTGAATCAGTACATATTGTGGTCATTCTGAACGATCCATTAGTTGAACTAACATCAACAAATATTCACAATAATACACCTTATTTAAATGTTCGAATCAATTTTGAACGATTGCTACTATACTAGCTTCATAGATTTCATGACTTTCTTTTAACATGTTAGAATGCTCTACATTTAAATAAGTCAGAACTATCTCATGAATTATACTATAAAATTTTTTAGTTATATTACCATAGACTAAACTCTTGAGGAGAATTGTCATTTGATCCCATGAATGTAGCAAGGGCTTGGCATTCATGATCAAATTATCTTCTCCATGTTCTAGTCTTCTTACTTCATTTTAGTAACTGCACATTCTTGCAAATGTCAGTACTAATCCTCAGTAAAATACTCAAGGTTTAGAAGTAATGTTTTGATGGCATTATAAATTCATATATTTTTTTGAATAACAAACATGAAAGAACTAGTTATCTTTTGATCCAATGGAAAGTAGCACGGGCTCGTGATCCATGATCAAATTTAACTTCTTCATGTTCCAGTCCTTTCACCTCAAATATATATTTGGGCAAGTTTGATTTCTTAGTCCTTTTCTTGTTATGGAAACGAGTAACTATCAGAACATGTCTTAGAATAAGCCTTCCTTTGTCCTAGGTATTAGGGCCTAGATTAGGTATACCCACACTAATCGCCTTTTAAACCGTGTGCAATTGGCTTTCTTCTTCTTGACACTTCTATTAATGATAGTAAAATATGGGAGTGTTTTGAAGTTTGAGTTTCTATGATTGCCATGTTAATTCCAAAAAGAAACTTTAACATGCTCCACAACTCCTTCATGGTCATTCCAAGTTGTTCATATCAAAATCAAAATGAATTGATTATATGTACATGTCAGCTAGTCGATTAATCCTAGTCAACTCCTAACTCAAGGAAATTCCATTTTACTTCAATATGTCATTTTACAACGTACATTTGACAATTGCTCTTTCTAACACTTTAGAATGCAATGTTTGAAGTAACCAAGGAATAGCTTTAACAAAGGCATGATCTTTCTTTTCGTTTATGAGAACTACTCCCAAACTATGAATTTGACAAGATTGATCATCCTCATAGCTAATCCTTTCAAAGGTTTTATAGCAGTAGATTTTAGTGGATAAGGTTATAGACATCATTCAATAACAAATTCCATTATAGTTTGTTTTACTTATCCTTAGAAAATAATCACCCTAAATAAAATTATTTTATAAGGCTAGGATCCATATTTGGCTCCATGATGTGTAAAGGGATGCCGTAAACACACCATAAAGTTATTTAGGTAGGCAAAGCCCTTTGCCAATTTCGATCACCACGAAATTCCTAGATCTTTGAGATTCATTGACTATCAATGGCATGTTAATCTCGAATTATGTTCATCTCAAATTCAATGACGGGGTCGCCGCGGATCATTGAAAAGATGGTGAATCGACCATACAAAACCGCATGGTCCCCGGCTCAAGTTACGCTTGAGATTCGCGAGTTCCACATCATTCTCTACTTATACTCTCCAATTGACGTGCCGGTTAACCACGCGAGCTCCATCAACAAGTTATAAAGAGAATGTGCAACTTTTATGGATAACATAAAATTCACATTAAATAGATTGAGAATTAACCTTGCAAAATCGCATGGTCCCCGACTCTTGCGAGTTCCATATCATTCTCAACTATACCCTATATTGATGTGTCGGTTAACCACACGAGCTCCATCAACAGAATATAAAGAGAATGTGCAATTTTCATGGATAATATAAACTCACATTCTATTAATAAAACGGGATTTTGTTTTATACTTGTATTTAAAATACTTTTAGATTGACCATTATCACTATCAAACCCTTTCGGTAACTCCATTCACAAAATGCAATTGGGCGGTGAAGGTGGTAAGCACGAAGCATATTAAAAACCGACCTCATTAGGAATCAAAGAGACCTCCTTAAACCCCTACATTAGAACGGGTGAGCCTAGTCGATGTAAGACTGACAATGTCAATATTTAAACACGCGAGGGCGCATGTTGTAACTTTCTTATACATATAATAGACACAATTCTAATATATATAAATATAAGGGGTAAATTTAAAACTCTTTAAATTTAGTTGTCTATTATTAATTCTAATTAATTGCGAGGACGCAATGTAACAATTAATAAATCAGAAGGGGGTAATATTCAAATTTATAAATCTCTTTTATAAATAATATTAAATATTTAAATTCATTATTTAAATAATAGATAAATATTCAAATTCAAATAAACACATAAATATTCAAATTCAAATAAACATATTTAAACAATATTTATCTATTAATAAATATTCAAATTCAAATAAACACATAAATATTCAAATTCAAATAAACATATTTAAACAATATTTATCTATTAATAAATATTCAAATTCAAATAAAACATTTAAATAATATTTATCAATTTCCAGATTTAAAACATTTTAAAATTTGGTAATTATCCATATTTGATAAAGCTTCATATTTGAAAAATGGAAAAAATCTGAAAACCCTAATTCTGCTGAGCTCACGTCGTGAGCTCTAAGCTCTCACGTCGTGAGCTGCGACTAAGGTATTATCAATTACGAATTTTTCAATAATCCTTCTACCATTCAATTTCAAACAAAGTTTTACAGAAAACATGGATCTAGGGTGAACATAACCATGAACCAATGGCTCTGATACCACTGTTGGGTTTTCTACGCATCAAATACACTCTAAAACTAGGTAGCGGAAAAATCGAAACAACGATATACCTAAGTGTACATGCAACCTATGGATCTATGGCTTCATGCTAATTACATCAACCCTAGAAAACTAAAACATAAGTAAGAAAACATACCTCTTATGTAGCCCTTGATCTCCATGCTTGAGATCTTGAACCTCCATGAAGTTGCTTGGATGAAGGGATCCAAACCAGAATCCCTCTAATGGTATCACACCCAATGACACCAAAGAGTGGAATAAAAATAACTAGGAGAAGGGTCAATTTCACAAACCCAAAGGGGTTAGAAATCGTCCCTAAGAGGGGGAGGAAGAAGGGATGGCGAAACTTCAAGCCAAGGTGCAAGGAGGAATGAAATCCCTAAGGCCCTATTTATAGCCTTGGATGCCTCCTAGGGTTTAGTACTCCTTCCCATGTGGGATGGAGGCCTAACCACGAAATTTCACTCCTTTCCCATGTGGGATGGAGTGATTTTCATCCAACCCTAATTCCATAAGGTTCTGGAACATTCCTGATTAACCAACTATCGATTAATGAACATTCAACCCTTTAATTAATTAAATTGTTAATTAATTCCCAAAATATATTTCCAAAATATATTTCCAATTAGTTTCTAATTAATTATTAACCATAATAATTAATAAACCAATTTCTCCTTTATTTATTCTACTCAATTTGGGTCTTGAGGGCAACCCAAAAGGACCCTGCTATTATTAGAAATATTAGCAATAGTTAATGACCTTGGACACTATTCCAACAGTACGGCTGTACACAAATACACAAAAACTACATAAAAGTATATTTTCTTAGAAAAGAAAAGTATAAACCAATATTTAGACCCAACAATCTCCCCCTTGGTTTATAGCTTTCTTTTCTAACTGACCCAACAAACTCCCCCTAAAAAGTAGCTGGCTTTTCTTGTTAATCTTCATTGGGAGCTTTGGCTTCAGCTTTTATCTTCAATTTCTTCACAGCTTCAAGATGAACATGATAAATCTTCAATAATTGACTTCATCTTGAGGAGGCTTCTTGTACTGATTCTTGAAAGATAGCGCTTTCAGTTTGAGAATCTTTAGAGAGAACTAATCTTCTGGATCACTTCAACAGGTACAAAGATAGCAGCAAATTGATTGAGGAGGCTTCAATGCAATCTGTCACATAATCTTCAAGAACAGCTTCACCTTGCTTCTGGGGTTGAAAGATTGAATGTTGGAAGAATAGTCTTCATTTCTTGCTCCTTCGAATGCGAATTCTTCGACGATCACGGATGAAGCCTTGGCTTAGAAAATCTTCAATACAGTCTCCATGAGTCTTATCTATATCTGAAATCACTTTTCAAGACAAAACAAAACTAAAAGAAAACTTAGCACACAATATTTTTTGGATTTTTCATATTTTCTGAAAAAGAAATAAAACAGAAATAACACGATTTTTGGATTTTTAATTTTCTGATTTTTGTTTGGTTTGTTTTTTAAATTTTTTTTTAATTCTCCCCTGATATTTAAATTAGAAGAAAACTATGAACAAATTTAACAAAAATAAAAATGATATCTAACTTTAAGAGTGATTTGGGATCAAAGTTTTTAGACAGCCTTTATCCGTTTATCAGTACCTCTCCCTTCATGAATAGATCTGGTCGATCGCCGGTATTGTGGTTCACTTAAGCACGGAAAATTGTGACAAGTTTTTAGGAATGCTATCAGTGACTGGACAAATTGATCCTAAGTTACTAAATAAAAATTCCTAAGGACCATTTATCTGACGACGACCAATGATATTGTTGTCCACCTAAATTGAGCAGCGAGATCTACAGACAATCTAGAATTGTTCAATTTTAGATGTACTAGAACACGTTTCCCGCTTCCTGACATACCCCAATAATCAAGAACTTCCGAGATACTCCTTACTTTAGGTGAGCAGACAATTATTATGAGAGAAAATAGATTTAGAATGCATATGCTGTACACCCACATCGGATCTCTTCCAATCACACAGAGGGTGAAACATATGACTAACTATAGTTTAGAGGGATTGAGAAGTAGAATGGTGCATATGCTGTGTACCAGGTCGGATTGTTAATCACGCAAAGGAGACAGCATATGGCTAACAGATAGGAATAATTGCATAGATAGAAGATGCAGAGAAATAGAGTTGCATATGCTGCAGTCCAGGTCGGATCTTTCGATCACACAGAGGAGGCAACATATGACTAACAGTAGGAGAGAAAGAAAATAATTTCCTACAGACCTACTTTATCGGAATTCCCCAGTCGCTCCGTCAATACCGGAATTAAGGACATAATCTGTACATCGAGGAAAAGTTAAACCACAGTTCTAGATACGGGTTCTTTACACAGGAAAAGTTAAACCACAGTTCCAGCGCATCGAACACAGAGCCTAGACAATTCAGCTTTGGTACTTTACACAGATTCAGATTGCCTGTTATCACATGATTATATCACTTCCCAGTAATATTTTTGATTTTTCTGTTTTTCTAATGTTTTTGGATTTTCTGATTTTCTATTGTTTTTGTTTGGTTTTTGTTTATTTCTCCCCCTAAATTTGTGCATGGGTGAGAATGAAATAAAAATGCGCAAATTTAAACTAACCTAAACAAAAATTAATCTTTAAAGTGAATCAGCTTAAGAAAAACTCAGGAGTATCGAGAAGAAAACTCAAACCGTAAGTCACCAATTGAATTTGCATCCAGAAGGTCTGAGAACAGCACGCGTAATCTCAGAACAGATCCAAAAATTCTTCACATTGTTAAGCAGTAACCCCATGTGTGATCCCTTCTTTTCTTCCTTTCCCGCAAAGGACACATACTCCCAAACAAGGTTATGAATGTTGTACAGTTGAGAGATGTCCCCTATCATGTGCCTGGAACAACCACTACCAACAAACCGAAGTATGATGATATGCCTCCATAGCTGCTCCGACACAGAGCGCGATTAGTTGGTCTTTGGAACCCAGTCCATTTTGAAACTGGGTTGACCTTTTTCATCCTTGCACGGTACTCTCTCCCATGACATATCCTGTTTATCACAAACAGAAGATGAAGACAAATTAGAATCGTCAGAAGATTTGGGAGAGTGAGCCTTCGGATCCCATTTGTAGTTGGGTTTGACCCATTTCTTTTTCGATCCGATGGGTGCCTCGGCACTTGATTTTGAACTTGAAGTCGACCGTTGAGATGACTTTGATTTTGGCTTCACGGGAGCATCTCTTGGATTGGACTTCTTGGCTGGCATTCCTTTCTTGTTCTTGGGAGTTGATTTCTTGGCCTTTTGGGTTTGATTCTTGGCCTTCTGCGCGTTCCAGTCATCATGGTCTGAACGTGACCTCGAGGGGTTTCTTTTGGAGTATCTCCCTCTTGGCGCGCTCTGCCACCCTTGTGCGTAGTAGGGAACGTATGCGCGATTTGGACAGTTTCGGGCAATATGACCAGGTGTTCCACAGTGAAAAAAAGTCTTTTTCTTCACTGGGAAATTGTTTCTTCCTGCCCCTGGTGGCGTGTCTTTGCCTTGTCTCTGGTTGTTTCCACATGCACACTTGCAACAGGCACTCTGTTTCACTGGAATTGGTGGCCTGTATTTCTCAAACGCAGGTTTGTCAGAAGTAACTGAGTTAGAAGCAACAGATTTAGAGTTCAAGGGGTCGTTTGTTTGTTCAGTAGTTTTCTCCTTGTTCTCATCCTCTACTGCTTTACCTGCACAGGAAGTAGAAACATTAGTATTTTCAACCTGAATACCTCCTGACACAAATCCAGCTGGTTTGCCATATTGAAGATGTGCCTCCCTGTCAATTTCTTCCTGTGTCGTAGGGATGAATGTGTAGTTATGATTAAAAGACGGAGGAACACTATCATACCCTAGACCCTTGTTTTGATTATCTTTGAATTTTAATCGAGTTTCAAATAAGGACTCGACTGTCTTACTTGACGCAGTATAATTTTTGAAACTAACATCTGTTTTTCCACACTTAATTTTCAAAGCGTCAAGTTCTTCAGTTACAGCAACAAGTTTTTTCTTAATGTGATCGTAATTTTCACACTTGTTGCTGTAATCTTCTTGTAATTTCCTAAAGTCCTTAGTCTTGGCCTCTAATTGAGCTTTCAGAGGTTTCTGACCTTTTCTAAGAGTATAACCTTCGTATTTGAGGTCCTCATTTTCTCTTTTTAATAAATCGATTTGATCTCGGAGAAATTTAATAGTTTTAATGCAAGTTTGAGAACAAGAAACTTCATTGACCGGAATGTTTGAGGAACTCATTTTTTTTGTTTTTATTATATATATATATATATATATATATATATATATATTTATTTATTTATTATTATTTTTTTTAATTGCCCTTTGACTTAAAAACCGAGAAAGTCAACCTTCAAATTCAAATTTAAAAGTCAAACTTAAAAAGTCAAACTTAAAAGTCAAACGAAAGACTAAATTTGAAAATTTAAAATTTAGACGAAAAAGTCAAAGTTTAAAGTCAAAGGTCAAACTTGAAAGTCAAAGTCAAAATTTTAAGTAAAAAGTTAAAAAGTAAAGTCAAAAATTAAAAACTATAATTTTTTTTTTTTGTTTTTTTTGGAAGAAAATATAGCTTAAAAATAAAATAAATTGATTTTGGGGTTAAAAATGTCAAAAATGCGAAAGTTGGAACCGAGAAGGACTTCTTTTGAATTAAGTTTCGAAGGATTATTCCATCTAGCAACTTAGTTCAGCTGGAAAAGGCGCTGTGTTGTTGAACCAAGGGACCCGGGTTCGAATCCCGGCAGCCCCAATTTCCCTTTCCTTTTTTTTAATACGAAGTTGTGCTGCGAGGACGAGGTGCGAGGGCGTCTGCTGACCGAGACCGAGACCAAGGCTACTGAAACGTACACCTAGCCGCTCACCGAGCCACACACTCCGAGGCCGCACACTCCGAGCCGTACACCGAGGCGCACACCCTGGCCGCACACTCCGAGCCGCACACCGAGCCGGCCGCACACACCGAGCCGCACACTCCCTGGCCGCACACCTTCAACAGATTCACGAAAAAACGACGTTTTTCACCCTTTTTTGCTCCAAAACTCGATCAAAACTCGTTTTTATGAAAAATGCAAAGAAGAAACCCCCCTTATTTTGCCCCGATCTATCCAAAAACGAAAAAATCCTTTCAAAATAAGATCAAATAAGCTCCAGATCTGACAAAATTGATTGATACAATCCAAGCTCTGATACCACTTGTAAGTCTCTGATCTGCTTGTGTATCAATCAGATCCAATTGATGGTGCGGAATCCTAATCAATTGGATGATGTCAGATCAAATAGAAGAGAAGGAGAAGAAGAATTAAGATGAATCTAATGATGTAGTCAATAATATGAATGATGCTCCTTACAATAGATTCTCTCACACACACACACTATTCTTCTCTCTAGTTTCTCTCTCTAAAACACCTTGGAATACACACACTTAAGCTCCTTGTCCTTACACTCCTCTACACTCCTCACTATATATATAGGATCACCAGCCGTACACCCGTGTACGGCCGTACATAGGAGTACGGCTGTACATAAATACACAAAAACTACATAAAAGTATATTTTATTAGAAAAGCAAAGTATAAACCAATATTTTTGACCCAACAGTTTTCACTTCCAGATTTGGCGACATTATCTCTATGGGGTCCGAGGTACCATTACACGGATCACAACAGTTTGAGATATCTTATGGATTAGCCGAATTTGAACATGAGGCAGCGCAGATGGATTGACGTGGTAAAGATTATGATTGCGAAATTCTTTACCATCCATGGAAGGACAATGTGGTCGCCGACGCTTTAAGCCGCAAGGTGGCTGGTACTCCTGCCCGAGAGCACTGTTTGAGGATGACCATCGACTCCCCACTTTTGGATTTTATCAGGGAGGCTCAGGACGAGGGAGTCAAGAGGGAAAATTGGAAGAATAAGAGGATCAGAGGTGAGATTGACACATTTTCTACCGATAGTCATGGACTTTTGACCCGGTGCGGTCGGGTTTGCGTCCCATTTTCTGGTGAGGTCCGACACATAGTGATGGAGGATGAACACAAGTCCAGGTTCTCGATCCATCCTGGAGCCACAAAGATGCATCGATACTTGCGGATTAGTTATTGGTGGCCATGCATGAAGAAAGAGATAGTATGGTATGTGGAGAGATGCTTGACATGTCGGATGGTCAAGGCTGAGCACCAAAGGCTACATGGAAAGCTTTAGCCTTCGGAGGTGCCTATATGGAAATGGGAGCATATCAATATGGATTTTAGCACCAAGCTGCCAAGGACGGCCAATGAATTTGATGTGATATGGGTCATCGTCGACCGTTTGACAAAGAGTGCCCATTTTCTTGCCATTCGGGAGAGTTCTTCGGACGAGAAATTGGTCGACGTGTATGTGCGCAGCATTATTGCTTTCCATGGTGTGCCCGTTTCTATCGTCTCCTACTGTGATGTACGGTTTACCACTCAGTTCTGGCAAAGATTTCACGAGGAGCTGGGTACGAGACTGCATTTCAGCACTGCTTATCACCCTCAAACTGATAGACAGAGTGAGCAGACCGTTCAGACGCTAGAGGATATGTTGAGGGATTGTGTCGTTGATTTCGGTGGGTATTGTGACTCCTACCTTCCCCTAGCTGAGTTTTCTTACAACAACAACTATCATTCTAGTATTGATGCACCGCCTTTTGAGCTTCTCTATGGAAAGAAGTGACGTACACGAGTTTGTTGGGGAGAGGTCAGCCATAGGGTCATGCTGAAGACTGAGGTAGTCCTCCAGACGATGGAGCTTATCCAACAGATCAGGTAAAGATTACAGATGACCTAGAGCTGACAGAACAGTTATGCTGACAAACGACGATCTGAGATAGTGTTTCATGTAGGAGATATGGTTTTGCTGAAGGTATCACCCTGGAAGGGTGTTATATGCTTCAGGAAGAGGGGCAAGTTGGGTCCCGGATTCATCGGGCCGTTCCGAGTAGTGGCCAGAGTTGGAAAGGTAGCCTATCTATTGGATCCGCCTGAGGAGTTTAGTCAGATTCACAACACCTTCCATGTTTCTCAGCTTCAGAAGTGTGTGGTTGACTATTCGGTGGTCGTTCCTTTGGATGGCATTCAGGTCGATGAGTGCCTGAATTATATGGAGAGATCGGTGACGATTCTAGACATGAAGACGAAGGCCTTGCGCAACAAGGTGGTACCTATGGTCAAGGTCCAGTGGCAGCATCGAAAGGGTTTTGAGTAGACGTGGGAACTCGAGGCGGAGATGCGTGAGCACTACCCAGACTTATTCACAGCATCAGACTTCGTGGAAAAAGTCCGATTCAAGTGAGGGAGAATTGTAACACCAGGTAAATTCCTTTCTGTATCTTTTAAAATGAAATGTTGAATTTTGATCTACGCAGGGCGTAGATAGCTTTCTACGCACTGAGTAGAAGGAATATTGGAGACGGGGCTTTAATGATCTATGCAGAGCATAGATCTTAGTACTTAGGGCGTACTTGTCCAAAGCCTAAAATCTAATTTTGGGGTTTTGAGCCCTATTTAAGGACTTAAACTTTCATGAAGCCATTCCATCCTTAGCCTCCATTCCACCAAAATGTCTCCCTTGAAGCCCTAACTCCATTTCGGTGCATTGTGAGCTTAAAGAGTGTTTTTTGGGTGCTTTTGAAGATATAAGAATGTGGTGGAGTTGCTTGGAAGATTGAATCAGCCGTGGATCTGGGAGTCCTTTCACCTCATACATCTCCAGAAGGTATAAAGTTTGTACCTTTATGCTCCCATTGTTAGATCTAGCTTAGATGTTAAAGTTATGTCCTTTTTGTGCCATAAATTGGTCCATTTAAGTGTAAGTTATTCTAGATATTGTAAAGTGCATTTCCAGATGTATTAGAGGGTATTGAGTAAGAAAAATGGGATCTTGGCCATTTCTAACCATTTATGCATGAGTTTTTGGTCCATAGAAGTTGTCATGAGATTAGGGTTTGTTCTTGAGCCATGATAAGCCATGCAAGTGCATAAAGTTTGGAAATTTATCACTTAGGAAACTTATTTAGACCAAATCTAAAAGTAAGACGTGGTGTCTTTATGTATTAAGCACTTAATGGAAAGTTCGTGTTTAGCGTAATTACGTAGGGTGTACTTATAGCTACGCAAAGCGTAGCCTTGTTTTGTCCCGTAAAAGCCATATGATGCTCTATGCAGGTTGTAGACCTGTTACGCATGGCCTAACCTGGGTAATATTGACCTTTAACTTTTGGCTGTTGACCGTTGACTTTGACCAAGTTTGACTTTAGGTCAAATGGGGTAATTTGAGTGGTAGATTGATGTTTGGTCCCTGTTTGATGTTTAGGTGACCTGTAGAGCTGGTATTAGGAGCAGTGATCAGTTCGGCTATATTCTGGTCTTTGTGGTGAGTTTTCCTCTTTGTACTCATAGGTCGAAGGCACCAATGTCAGCCCACTAAGTTGTGTTATGGATCCTGATATATATATATATATATATATATATATATATATATATATATATATATATATATATATATATAGCATGTTGCAAGGCTGTAGTGAACTGTTAGATTGGTAGATCTGTATGATTACCTATTCTTGATAATTATTATTTATTTGTTGCATATGTCAACATATTAGTGGTTGGGTTGAGGTGGGAGGCCAACAAACCCTGGATGGGTGGGTTGAGGTGGTACTGATTCGTGCGGTAGATCAACAAACCCGGGATGGATGAGTTGCGGCTATAAGCCAACAAACCCTGGATGGTTGGGTTGAGGCAATATGCCACAAACCCTGGATGGTTGGGTTGAGGCCTTGGGCCAACTAACCCTATATGCATGTATTGTAGTTGTGATTATTGTGTTGAGTATTTTAGGGGGAAGTCACTAAGCTCTGACTTACAATTGTGGATTTCCATATTTCAGGTACAGACTTGATCGTATACACCATCGTATGAATGTTTATTATTTTGAGAGATGTTTGATACTATGATTTTATGACTATGTTTTGGAACTAGTTTTTGTATGACGTATGGTTTATGAAAATGGTTTCTAAAAATGAAAATGTTAATCATGATTTTTGGGATGTTACAATATATATATATATATATATATATATATATATATATATATATATATATATATATATATATATATATATATATATATATAAAGTTATTTTGAGAACTCAAAGATGTGTGAGAACCCGATAACTCCTAATTTGATCAATATTTTTTTAAACTAACACCACCATTGGACTGGAATTGTTGCGTCTAAGAGAGATTCATGCTCGAAAAAAAGATTTGATTTTTTTTAAACGTACATATATTTACATTTTGTATTTTGTTTCAAACCAACATAATCATGAGATTCTAAAGCAACCGTTTAAAAGAATTATAACTTGAAAGTGTAAAAAAACACAAAAACATAAATATATATATATATATATATATATATATATATATATATATATATATATATATATATATATATATATATATATATATATATATATATATATATATATATATATGCACATTTGATGCATATTCAGATGTGTATACATGGACATCTGATCAGATGTGCATATTTTCACATTTCAATAAAAAAAATCGTCGAATCATTTTTTTTAATTTGGATATGTCTTAGATGTTGGATTTCTAGCAGATCGGTGGTGTTAGTTTCACAAAATGTTGAGCGGATTAGAAGTTAACAGGTTTTACACTTTTTTGAATCCTCAAAGGATACACATTGATGCCACATCTGACACAATTATACTATATAATTTTGGGTAAATTACACGAATAATCCCTTATGCAGGCGCCAAAACACACGTTGAGTCCCTATTTTAAAAAGTTAACTCGGACGTCCCTTGTTTGCTTCAAACTTGCATGTTTCATCGTTAAAAAACGATTTCATTGATTTTTTTAGTCCATGTCAAATCTGAAAGGACCATAATACCATTATATTTTTTTTCAATTAATCTAATATTAATTATTATTAATTATAATTTAAATAAAGAAACAGGGCCCACTCCTACACACCCTCTACCCTCACGTCACCTTACCCACAACCACACCTCTTTGAAATTGAACACTTCTTCCCTTTATCTTTTCTTTCATCTGTGCAACATTATCTCCATCTGACGAGGTCATTTTCTTCTGGCAACATAATTTTCTCCGACAAGCTTCAAGAAACCCCTTCAGATGTGGTTGATTTCGAATATTTGACCTCAAAACAAGACTCAGGCCGCAGGGAGTGGCTAGCTATGAGGTGTCACCCTCGCTACACACCGCCCCCATCACACATAAGGGAGCTCACCATTGGTAGGTCACCAACAGAACAATGAGAGAGAGAGAGAGAGAGAGAGAGCAGGAAGGATTTGATTGGCTTGAGAAATCGGATCGCCTTGACTGTAATTTTTTTAGCTTTCTATTTCTCTAGTTTCTTATCTCTCTTGTAGGAGCTGATTATTTTTCAATTGGGGCATGTTCACATTGACCCTTGAACTTCTAAGGATTGCTATTTAACTCCCTTGTATTTGTGATAAAATGATTATATTTCATCTTTGACTTTGGAAAGTCATATTTCATCTAATGAAATCTATTTAAATTTGTGACAACCGAGAAAATTTTGTCAGCAAAGACCGTTCGGAGAGAGTAGCAAAGATAAATGTAATAGCTTACACTTGTAATGTTTGATTTTATAAATATAATCGAATATGTTGTTCCATTTAGACATAAATTGACTTATAGGCTAAAAAATAAGCGTTCAAAAAGTTGTACCGTCTTTTAAAATGATTAATATAATTAGAAAGTACTTGTTGACATGATCCCAAGGATATAAAATTCATAAAGATCCGACTCCGATCGGAGGAGTTATGAATTTTGTAAAAAGTAAAAATCAATTGCGTAAATAATAATTACGACGTCAAAAAGGTACTTAGAGATCGGTTGAGTAATTTACTAAAGAAGGAGATTCGTAGTACTCAATGAAATATATACTTTAGGACAAATAATGAAGAAAGCGGGATCCGAATGAGAGAGATATGATTTTTGTAAAATCATTTATTTTTACCCCCAATAGGTATAAAAATGAAAGTTAAAACTACCTAAACACAACCTAAAAGAAAGTTGTAGTACTCTTTGAGATCATCAAATAGATATAAAGATGACTTAGATCGGAGCTCGCATGAAAGAATTATGATTTTTACAAAATCACTTCATGTGCGTGCGGTGCGCGCTTATGCCCGTCGTGCACCTGATACCATATTCTATTGGATTGAGTGTGATGTGGCCAAGTGGGGGAGTGACAAGTGGAAATTCTGGATGGAGCCACAATAATCGTGCGTGACGCGAATTGATCTTTGAGCCATGCACATCCCAAATTCTGTCTTATAAATAGCAGGGCTTGCATTCTATTCTGCATCCCTCTCTATCACATGTCTCTCTCTCTAGTCTCGAAGTTGCTACTACCCTAGGTAGTCCCCATAGCCCCGAGACCGATTCAACCCTATATCAACGGTTTCACGCGTCAAGGGTGGGTTCACGACCCTATTTTACTATTTTAAAGAATTTAAGGGGGGGGGGGGCACATACTTATCAAACTACTTTAGAATTATATACCCATAGATACTTTTTCTAGTTGTAACCTATGATATTATGCCTAAAAGTTATGATGCTCGATATTGTAGGAAAAGATTTTACCTAGATGTTATATTGGCCAATTTCCTTGGATAACATAGTACCTAGAATTAATGTTGGTCAATTATGTGGATATACACTATACCTAGTTGTTCCTCTGCTGAAATATCCTGTTTTCAAATCAATTATATATATATATATATATATATATATATATATATATATATATATATATATAAGGATAATTATAAGGTATATGGATTTTATTTATCAAATATAAAGTAAAGAATTATATACTGATAGTTATAGATTTTATTAAATAAAAGAGTTCAAGAAAAGATAAAACACTTAAGGTTAATAAGTTAGTGAGCTTTTATTATTCATCCTTAGCCTAATTAACTCCGGCTACCCCGAACCCATAAACATTAATCTTGCGAGAACCAAAAAGATATGTATAGCTTTATACGGGGCTGACACCCCCACCTGCGATTGCTAGCTACAATCCCGACATGATAACTTTCTTTATATACAAGTATTAATCGACGTCTGATAAAGCGTCGTGCGGGGAAAATATTAGTCCACATCATCGATTATAGGGGCTCATGGTAATACAAACCCAAAAACCTTTAGAAACCAACTATCTAAAGGGACGCCTTCGAGTAGTTAATATTATAATAGATTAGGATTGATAAAATATCCTAAAATATATTATAATAAATCAGGATTGGTAAAATATCCTAAAAAGTATTTTAAGTTAGGATTGGTAAAATATCTTAACAACGAAAGAAAGATTTTTTTAAAAGAAAAAAGGATTCTTAATCAAAACAATCGAATAAAGCAGAAAACCGTAAAAAACCGTGAAGTCACCAACATTATGTTGACGTTTTCAAAATACATGTATTCTCAGGGAGATGAGTGTGGATGACAGCCGTACGGAGGAGGATGTCGTCAAGGGAGCCTGTTGGAGGTTATTTATGTTTGTTTATTTTTTAGTTATGTTTACGATGTGTGCTTGATCTATCAAACAATCTAACTCCGAAATAGATTTTAATGAATAAAAGTATCATTTGTGTTATATTTATGTGTATTTTTCAATATACTTGTTTGCCTCGATCTAACATCCCTACGTTGCTCAACCTGGCATTTCACTGCCGGCCGGGGGTGTGACAGATTGGTATCATAACTACAAGTTATAGCGAACAAGTAATTCCTTAGGAACTATGACTATAACCTAGGGCGTACACTCTAAATAGTTAAATCGAATAAAAATTATTATTATTATTATTAATTACCATACGAATAGACTACTTACGTGAGGGGTGTCTAATTTGAACTGTCGCTTGGGTTGCTAGACTTCAGAACGGCTATATGCTAAAATGTTCATGCCCTCCGACACTTCTCACCTAGTCGATCCTTACTTGATAGTCTTGAAGTACAAAACATAGACTTAATAAAATTCCCTTAACCAAACACTAATCGGATAAAGATTTATACAAAATCTTATAAATATACCTACATATCATAAAGATCATCCATTAAAATCGTAACTTTAGATTTTAGGTCAAAAACGAATACTAGGGTTAGTACAGTAGTTGCGGCCGTACCACAACTAGACCTAGAATGCTCAACTAAGTTTTATTATGGTCCGACCGACGCATGCCTAAACCTGGATGCCGTAGTTGACAACCTAAATGCTTAAGGATTTATGGACCTGTGACATAGTTCGACTAGTTAAGATTCTTGGAAAGTATTAGATTGAGGCTCATTGTTTGAGGATTCTACACTTAGGTCGAGGATGATGGTTTAGAGCCACATGTCTGACATACCCCTAGAGAAAATTGTTATAGACATGATATTATCTAGTATATACTTATAATTGAAAATTATTTGTATTATTGTTTTTCATTCTATCTCTTATAAACATCTAACCTGTTTGATGTCTTATGAAGGTAAGTCGGAGCATCGTGACCATCAGGAGCAAGTAAATGGTCGATATCAGGGAATGGTATTATATCCTTCCCCGGAAGACGATCAGGTGGTACCACATACTCTTGAGACGGAGGGAGAGGAGTATGACCCATGGATACCTAGACCACCTTCACCTGTAGACGAGGAGGAACCATTTGAGGATGTGGAGCCATTTGAGGATGATGAGCCATTCGAGGATGAGGAACCATTCAATGATGAAGAGATCGATGGAGTAGAGGGGCATCATGATGAAGAGATGGGTGGAAATCCAACAGATACCTCACCATACCCAGATTCATCATCTCGTGATCACCATGTGGATCATACTGAGGCTCATGAGGAGGACACTGCTGAGTTAGAGCCATCCCTGAAGATTTTACCCTCACCTTCGGACCAACGCTTCGAGATGCATGCTTCAGGTCCTAGAGTGGTATACACCCCAAGGAAATCTGTCCCCATTCCATACCGGAAAAGAGCAACGTTAACCCCACCTTCACCTAGGACATCAAAAAAGCCACACCCCACCCACAAATAGACTCCACAAGTAGACGAGTGGATTAGGGAGGAGTGCATTGGGTTTTATGAGGTTGGAGAGTACTCCCAGACACATTTACATGATTCCATTCCAGAGGATCCCACAGATAGGGCGATGTCGATATTAGTTCCACAGGTAGCACGACACGGGGATTGTATATATCAGACAGAGGAGGATTGTGATTCACTAAGGAGGGAGATCAGGTTGCTGGATAGTAGAGCTAGATATTTGGAGCAAGGTGGAGATTTAGATGGGTTGAGGATACTCCATGCATACGAGTATCTAGAGGAGACTCAATCTCAGGTCCAACACCTACATATTGTGATAGAGGGATCGCAACATCGTGTGGTAGAGTTGGAGCAAAAGGCGATAGTATCATATATCAGTGTGATTACCACAGAGGTGATGACCAGTTACCTACATTACCATGTGGCGCAGTTGGTGGTAGTGATAGTAGTTCATTTTGTGATATGGTAGATAGTTCGAGCTAGGAAAGCTGGGAACTATATTTTTGGGTTTGTAGGACGGAAAAGTAGTATATCAGATAATAGGATACTGATATGTCTTTTGTATGTAAAATATATACTTTTCCTGTTCAAACCACACCATTGTACACTTTTGGGAAATCTTGATGTAAAAATTAATGGAAACTAATATATATATATATATATATATATATATATGATCCTATTGTATATTGTGTATCTTGTTTGATTTGTTTTCTTGATATAGTTAACTCTCTTAACTAATTTCTCAAAAGCAAAGCTCAAACTTAAGATAACAAATAACTTATACCATAAATATAGAGCCATGCATCGCACAAGTAGAAACCAAGGACAGCCCTAACATATGAACTCGGCTGCAATTCAGGCATTAGTGGCCCAACGCGTCGCCGGTGTAATAGCAAACCTGAAAACCAATAGGAATACAGGTTCAAGAGGTAACGGAGGTGAGACTTCTCATGAAGATACCCGAGGTCCAACCATGGTTTGTTTATTAAATATTTTATGAACTATAAACCAAAATCTTTCCATGGAAATGAAGGTGTAGTCAGTTTGACTCGGTGGATAGAGAAGATGGAGTCTGTTTTTGAAATAAGCTTTTGTGCGGAAGACTGCAAGGTAAGATTCACCACTTGTACCCCTTGCAAACACGACCCTTAGCTAGTGGACAAGTTATGCTAAAACCATGGCCACTAATGTTGCAATTACCATGGTTTGGAGTGAGCTAAAGTAGCTCATGATTAACGAATACTGCCCCCATGAAGAGATGAAAAAATTAGACTAGGAATTGTGGAAGTTGATGATGAAGTAGGATGACGTTGTTGCTTATATGAACAGTTTCAATGACCTTGCCAATTATGTCCCGAAATGGTCACCCTGGAATATAAGAAGATAGAAAGATACGTTTGGGGTCTGCCCCAGAACATTCAAGGTTTAGTCACCGCCTAAAAGCCAACCACCCATGACAGCGCTAAGAGACTATCCTTCAGCCTGACGAATCAAGAGATACGTCGCGGTATAATGATCCAGAAGCCTGATCTCCCAAAGCGGGAGAACAGAAAGAGGAAGTTTGGAAAGGAATCTAAAGGAAGTGCTAGGAAACCAGCAGAAAAGAAACGGGAAGGGGTCCGAGAGAAAATCAGTGAGTGTATCATCATGGAGCCTGTTGGATCTGCACCAACTGCAGCAGGAAAGATCATCTTGCCAATAGATGCAGAACCCCACCAAATCTAGGAACCACAGCAGCAGAAGGTCGAGCATGTTTTAAGTGCAAGGAAGTTGGAGATATCAGGAAGGATTGTCGAAAGTTGAAGGGACAAGGAGGTAATTCTAGGAGTAAAGCATTTGTGATAGGAGCCAAAGAAGTTGTCCAAGATCCAACGGTAGTTATGGGTACGTTCCTAATCATTGACTTATATGCAAATGTACTTTTTGATATCGGTGCCGATATAAGCTATATTACTCTCGAGTTTTGGAAGTTATTAAACCGCCCATCCAGTAAACTTAGGGAAGCCTATAGAGTAGAAATGGCTAACAGCCAAGTTGGAAGTACCCAGGAAATACTAAAGAAGTGTATATTAACGTTAGATAATCATACCTTTCTTATCGAACTTATGTCTATGGTCATTAGGAGTTTTTACTCCATCATCGGTATGGATTGGTTATCCCCTAACGACGTCGAAGTCTTATGTCTTGAAAAAGCATTACATCTACCTCTATCGAACGGAGAACTCTTAGCCATCTACGACGATAAACCTAGTAAAAATCTTAGGATCGTCTCCTTTATGAAGGCCATAAAATACTTGCAGAAAAAGTATTACGCCTTCCTGGTTAGGGGCGCAAACGAGTCGAGCCGAACCCGAACTAGGTCAGGATTGGCTCAGGCTAATTTAAGTTATACAAGGCTCGAGCTCGAGCTCGACTCAATTCGAGCTTTCTTGTATTGAGCTTGGCTTGATCTTATAAAGAATTATACAAGCACGGCTCGGGCTCGAGCTTGTTGGAACCGGAAAGTGATCCTCTAGCAATCCTAAGTATATATTCCGAAGTATGTTGGTTCCGAAGGAAGATGTAATCCGGAACCTGTCCGGAGCTGGAGAAAAGAAGAGGAGAAGAATTTTGAAGAGGAACACATTCCGGAGCTAATCCTGAAGTCCGGAATGTGTAATGATCCGGACCAAACCTTCATCTCCGGAAAATTACTTGTCTGGAATGAAGTCGTTATGTCTTTAGTGCATTTATTACTTTTGTCTTGTATTTGATGTAACGTTTCATAGGACTTAGTCTAAAGTTACTTTAGGACAATCAGAATGTCAGACTTATGTCTTTTGTCCGGTCCTATGTAAACATCTGGGATAATTCGTTGTAACATTCACTCCTTTAAATAGGAGCTTTCAATACAAGTCAACTACGGATCTTTCACTAACTTTTGGCATTTACTCTTATCACATTTAAAACATTCTTCTTGTTCTTCATTTATTAACTTTACCTTGATCATTATCTACTTGTTCTCAATTAATGTCTTGATCATTTGTTGAAGTGATCATCTAAGACTTGACCGGTCTTTCCAGTCTCGACTTGAACATCCATTATAAAGCAGACATTGATCTCAAGCATTCACTCAAGGTTTAAGTTCTCAAACCTTGTCCCTGCGCATAGATCTAGTTCTCACAATTGGTATCAGAGCTCGAGTGGTTGTCCTTTGAATCCATAAGATCAGATTATAGTTGGTTTGAATTTACCTTGGTATTTCAACCATTTCTGTGTTAAGGATAAAAGTTCTTCTATATACCACTTAAGCTTGAAAATATCCTGACTTCAATGGCTGCTTCAAATCCTCAAGAAATGATTTCAATGCAAATCGCAAATAGCGTGGGTGGCCCTACACGTGTCCCATTGCTAGTTGTGGAAGAATATGATCATTGGAAAGTTAGAATGGAAAGGTTTTTACTAGCCAAAGAGAAAGGTGAACAAATCTGGAGATCCGTCAAAGAAGGCCCTCATGTTCCCATAAGAACAGTTGTAAGAAATGCAGCTGCTCAGCTCATGCGAGAGGATGAAGCTCGTCCAGCCCCTCTAACTGCATATGATATTGAAAATCTGCATGCTGATCAAGTTGCCTTCTCAGAAATGGTGTTTGGTGTTCCTCCATCACTCTTTGAGCATATCAAGCTATGCAAATCAGCCAAAGAAATTTGGGACACTCTTCAGGATCTGATTGAAGGTTCCAAAAATATGAAGGACAAGCGCCTCACCTCGGTTGTCAATGACTTTGACACCTTCACCACTACTCCAGGTGAATCTGTAGCCTCAGCCTCCAACCGATATCAAATCGTTGTCAACAACATGACTGCTCATGGGATTGTTCGAACTCCTCTCGAGTACAATCTCAAGTTTATTAACAACCTTGGTAAAGGATGGGGAAATGTAAAGTCCTGTCTTCAAAGCAATGGTTCCTTAAAAAAATTGAAACTCTATCAACTTTTTGATGAGCTTCAAGGACATGAATCAAACGTTGCTCAAACCATAAGGGAACTTTCCGGAGGACCACTTGATCTCGTCAGTTCCTTTGAATCAACCATTCCGAACTCACCTACTCCAGAACCTTACAAACCCACTGTTCCATTAACTCAGTCATCCTTAACCACCTTACCCACACATATCTATCCTAACGATGATTCCGAAACCTTGGATTCCGAACTCCGTTTCCAACAAGAGTTTGCCTTACTCTCAATGAAATACAAGCATCCTTTCAATCCCTCTTACAAACCATACCAAAACAGATTCAGTGCTCCTCACCAAACCCATCCTCAACCATATTCCTCTCCGGAACCAAAACATACCTCCGAAAATCCTCCTGCATACAAGCCTAATCTCACTAAACCAAACTCCGCTCCGGAACCTTCTCAAAGTTCCAAATCAGACAAACCAAAGATCTTGTGTCATAAATGTGGTCATGCAAACCACTTTGCCAAAGATTGTCTAGCTGATGCTCCACAAAAACCAAAAGTCAAAGACTCAGCTTACTATGTCCGAAAAGCACAAGAAATGGCTGAAAGTGAGAAGGTATTTGTTACTACGGTTTCAAGAGATGTCGAAGGATATTGGTCATCCGGAGATGATGAAGATTTGGTGACTGGAAGAAACATGTGTTTGATGGCAAGACAAACGGTTGAATGTGATGAAGGCTATTGGTCTTCTGGGTCCGAAGATGAAGATGATGTTGCTGAACCTCACTACTGCTACATGGCCACTAACGATCCACCAGGTCGAAGCATCGTTTAGCAGGTAAAATCCATGATCTCTGATAATAAATTTGATTTGACTTTATGTGAACCTTATCTGACCCAGATCCAAACAGATATGAACACCATCTATAAAGCCTATGAGTCTGCCATAGAAGCCAGTGAGAAGAAGGACTGTGAACTAAGCCGTCTTAGATTACGTTTTGAGGATAAGAAATTGAAAATCGAGTCTCTAGAGCATGAACTTGTAATGTCAAAAGATGAATGTATCATTTTGAAAGATAAATGTGAAATCACTTATTCTGAACGAAATATTTTGATTTCTGATAACAAACGTCTCAATGCTAAAATAGAAGCTTTGCATAACTCTGTAGACATGCTTGAAGCTGACATTCGGATGACTCATAACTTTCGTCATCCATGGTCCAAAGCTCCTGGTCTCGGAAGCGAGTTTCCGAAACCAATTGTTAGTCCCTTGAAGGAATTGCAAAATCTGACATTCATGGGAGAAGTTCCGAACATCAAGCATTCGGACACCCCTGTTTCTCCCTTGTCACCCCTTCCGGAGGCTAAAAGACCTTTTGAGTCCCTAATTCCTGAGTTCCAACCAATAGTTGTCAAATGTCCTGATTCCACGCCTCTTCCGCCTCTGATAAACCTGGACCTGAATCGGACCACGGAATATCATTATAGTCTTCCAAATTGTGTAGACTATGTTCCTAAAAGTAATCACGTAAACAACTGCGTGATTGAGGAAATTATTCCGGAAACAACTGAAGTCAATGCCTCAGAATTTGTATGGGCATCTTTAGATTATACAGTAGAAGTCTCAAGCCATGTGTCCTCTGATTCATGTGAATCGGAATCCATAGTGCTTTCAAAGACCAAATTGGTTCCCATTACTCCTGAGTTTACAAATCCATCCAAAGGACAAACCTCTAGATCCTCTCCTCATCCTAAGAGAAAACCAATGTTGAATAGGAAAGATGTTGTAGATCCCAAGGTAGAAGCTAGAAATGTTTACAAAAAGGAAGTCAAGACTAGACAAAATTCCAGGTTCCTTGCTAACTCCAAACTAAATTCATCCTGGAATTCTCGTGTCTCCACTCGCAGTCAAAATTCTTTTGTTCCCTCTAGGATCCTAAAAAGACCTTCCGAACCCCCTATTCGTTCGGAACTTAGGAAAGTTCTTAGCTCCAATTCACCTCAAGCTCATGTTAATACCAATGTCAAAACCATCCGAAATACTTCACCGGCACCTCGAAATGTTTCATCTGTTTTTATTGCAAAATCTGATGGCACAATTTTTAAACCCAGAATTTAAAGAAACAATGTGTCATCAAACAAATCCACAAGTACAAAAACCATTGTTTCAAAATCTTCAAACAAAAATCTTGTGTGGAAAATCAAAACATCCGTTAACAAAACAACTATCCCGGAGGTAACAAAAATTGTCAATCCTTCGGATACCAAAGGTCCGAAGAAGTCAGCTCCGAACCCACAAGTAGTTAAATATGACTACTGGATAGATGAAAAAACATTAGCATTCTGTCTGTTTCCAAAGAATTCCAGTAATATCCCCAAGAAAAACAAAGTTGTTCCCATGTCACGATCAAAGACCAAAGCCCATGCCTACGTCCCAAAGTCTAACTCGGAGCCTAAAAACTCCATTGCTCACTAATTTTGCAGGCACTTTGTGCTTCGGAGCAAGAAACAATATGGTATATTGATAGTGCTTTCTCCATGCACATGACGGGGCAGAAGGATTTTCTGCGAGATTTAAAGCTTTCTCCAAATGCTGGTTATGTGACATATGGCAACAACTCCAATTCTCAAATTCGTGGTTATGGAACTCTCACCAATGGAAACTTCTCTATTTCACACGTTGCTTATGTACCTGACTTGAAACATAATTTGATAAGTGTTGCTCAGCTCACTGACTCAAGTCGGCGTGTGGAATTTTGCAAAAAGTATAGCTATGTGATGACTGAAGACCAAAAAGAATGTTTGATAAAGTCACTTCGCAACAAGAACATGTACCCGCTTGACATCAACATGATCATTGGCAAACCGCAACTCTGCCTTCTCTCCAAAGCTGTTCCTGATGTCAGTTGGTTATGGCACCGAAGGCTCGCACATCTGAACTTTCCGTACATGAATGATCTTGTATCAGGCGAAATGGTAAGAGGTTTACCTCTTCTCAAGTTCGAAAATGATCATTTATGTGCTGCGTGTGAGTGTGGTAAGCAATCAAAGAAGGGTCATCCTGTTATCATAGAAAAGTCCATCTCGGAACCATTGGAACTTCTACACATTGATCTTTGTGACCATCCACTGTAGAAAGTCTTAATCATAAGAAATACATTCTTGTGATTGTTGATGACTTTACATGGTTCACCTGGGTTTTGTTCCTACGGCTGAAATCCGAAACAACCTCTGAGCTCATCAATTTTATCAAAGGAATAGAAGTTCTTATCAAACTCCCATTCAGGAGAATCTGAAGTGATAATGGTTCGGAATTTGTCAATTCCACCATCGAGAAATTTCTCACAGAAAAAGGAATCGATCACAACTTCTCAGCTCCCTACACTCCACAACAAAACGGTGTAGTTGAAAGACGCAATAGAACGCTTGTTGAAGCCGCTCGATCAATGCTGAACTATGCAAACTTACCACTCTATATTTGGGCTGAAGCTGTATCCACTGCTTGCTTCACTCAAAATCAAAGTATCATCAATCGACGTCTCAACATGACACCATATGAAGCAATGAATTGTCGAAAGCCAACAATCTCATTCCTACATGTCTTCAGATGTAGATGCTTCATCAAAAACAACCGTGATCAGCTTACAAAGTTCCAACCTAAAGCTGATGAAGCTATCTTTCTTGGGTACTCTTCCAAATCCAAGGCCTACAAAGTTCTCAACCGAAGAACTTGTGTTCTGGAAGAAAGTTTTGATATTACCTTTGATGACAACTTTGTGCGGAATTCTGGCCCTACTCACATCACAACTCACATCATGGAGTCTGATGCTCCTCCGCTAGGATGTCCGAACCCTCAAACCATTCTTGAGGTTGACTTTGAAACCCTCTTTGGTCCTTCCGAAACTACTCTTGATTCCGAATCTCGATCAAGACCATCTCTAATTCCAATTCCTCCTTCGGAAGCCCCAGTTTCTCACAACCTCTCCGGTCCACTTCCGAGCCTACCTCCATTTGATTCCGAACCGTTTCAACCTTCTCAGGTTGAGGGGGAGAATAATGCAAATCCCTCTCTTGAATCAAATGTGGATGGCTTCCAAGATGCAGCTGCCGACTTCGATGACTCTAATCCTCTCAACATTGATGAAAACGAAAATTTCTTTGAGTTCCCTTCTGATGATGATGTCAACCTCTCCGGTTCAGAAGTTCAGGGGGAGCATCATCCCAATATTCAAATCATTCAGGGGGAGCAAATCAATTCCACTGTTGATGTAGGATCTTCGGCCGCACAAGAACTCCCTCGATTGCATGTTTGGACGAAGGATCATCCTCCGAACCAAGTGATAGGAAATCCGAATGTTGGGGTACAAACTCGCTCAGCTACCAACATCCAAAATGAATGTCATTTTTCAACATTCATATCCATGGTTGAACCCAAATCCATCAAGGAAGCATTAGAGCATGCTGATTGGATTACAGCCATGCAAGAAGAACTGGCAGAATTTGACCGAAATGAAGTCTGGACTCTCGTACCTCCTCCTCAACATCACCCCGTTGTCGGTACAAGATGGGTGTTTCGCAACAAGCTAGACGATGCAGGAGTTATCATCTGAAATAAGGCAAGATTGGTAGCTAAAGGTTTTACTCAAATTGAAGGTCTTGACTACGACGGGACTTTTGCTCCTGTTGCATGACTTGAAGCTATCAGAATCTTTCTTGCTTATGCTGCCCACAAAGGCTTCAAAGTTTACCAAATGGATGTTAAGAGTGCCTTTCTTAATGGTGAACTTGACACTGAAGTATACCTTCAACAGCCCCCCGAATTTATTAATCTTTCCTTTCTGAACTACTGTTATAAACTCCGAAAGGCTGTATACGGACTCAAGCAAGCTCCTCGGGCTTGGTACGAGATACTCACCGATTTTCTCAAACGCTCAGGTTTTCAAAGAGGTATACTTGATCCCACTCTATTCCGAAGATAAAATGGAAAGCATCTCATGCTGGTACAAATTTATGTGGACGACATCATTTTTGGATCTACGGATTCATCTATGGTTGCTGACGTTGCCAAACTTATGATTAGTCGATTCCAAATGAGCATGAATCGAGAATTAAGCTTCTTTCTTGGCCTTCAACTCAAACAGACTAACAAAGGTATTTTCATTCACCAAGAAAAGTATATTTCTGAACTTCTCAAGAAATACTCAATGCACACCTATGCCTCAGCAGAGGTACCCATGGGTTTCGGACACAAAATCTTGCCGACCCTTCAGGTGTTTCCGTTGATGAAAAGAAGTATTGTGGAATGATTGGATCCTTACTCTACCTCACTGCAAGTCGCCCGGACATTATGTTTTCAACATGCTTATGTGCCAGATTTCAAGTTAATCCGAAGATGTCTCATCTTTTTGCTGTAAAACAAATATTCCGATACCTCAAAGGTACAAAGAACCTCGGAATCTGGTATCCAACAAATGAAAGTTTCCTTCTACAAGCTTACTCTGATTCAAACTATGGTGGTCTTCAACTCGATATGAAAAGTACATCAGGAGGATGTGAATTCCTAGGTGGTCGATTAGTCAGTTGGTCATCCAAGAAACAGAACTGCATTGCCCTCTCCACAGCTGAAGCTGAATACATTGCTGCTGCCAGCTGTACCTCTCAAGTTCTTTGGATGAAATCTCAACTCTTAGATTATGGTTACCGATTTCAACGCATTCCTATCTACTGTGACTCTCAAAGTGCCATTGCAATCTCTCACAATCCAATTCAGCACTCCATGACGAAGCACATTGACATCCGGTACCATTTTATTAAAGATCATGTTCTAAATGGCAACATCGAACTTATTTTTGTTCCATCTGACGATGAAATTGCTGATGTCTTTACTAAGGCATTAGACGAAACCAAATTTAATGGTTTTCTGAACAAAATGGGTATGATGATGCCTGATCCTCAATTCTTTCAGGAGACATGTTCTCTTTGATAGAAGTATTCAGAAGAAAAATATGCTCCGGACTCAATTATTTTTGCTTCGGAACTATTTTCCCTCTAAATACATAGGATCATTTTACCTGTCTTTATTACTAATTATCCCTTGAGTTTTTAAGCTGTACAATTTATTCTCTTCATCACGATTATCAAGATCAACCATCATCCGAATCTCTATTTCGGAACTCAATCAATAAAGGAATTCCGGAAAATCCACTCCGAAAAGGCGATGTTAAAATTTGCTCCTGAATTTCCAAATTTGCTCCAGAATTTTCAAATTTGCTCCGGAATTTCAAAATTTGCTCCGGAATTTCAAGATGTGCTCCGGAATTTCAAGATGTGCTTCGGAATTTCAAAATTTGCTCCGGAAATTTCAAATTTGCTCCGGAATTTTCTAAAGAGCCCCGGAATTTTCAAAGAGTGCTCCGGCATTCTCAAAATTTGTTCCGGAACCTCTTTTTCATCATATATGTTCCGGAACATAACGTTTACCCTTCGGATCATGCACTGTCCGGAACAATTCATCCGGAATACCAAAAGGTAATAAGGCGAAACGGTTTTTCTCAACGGTTACTTTTCAGGAAGATCCTTATCCAATCTTCCTCGATTTGCGTGACACGATTGCACGCCCTCTAAACTGGAAATCGAATTGACGGTTACATTCTCCTCTTTTAGCCCCATTTGCCGTGCCCTTTCACCTCACCTGTCTAATCCTACTCCCAAACATTAAATGCGACCCGATGGATCTCGGACCCTCATCATTACCTTTTTCAACCCGACCCATCTTTCCCTACCTATAAATACTCTTTCGCATTCCGTTTTACCTCTTTACGCTCTCCTTACTCTCAATCCTCCAAATATCCCTCACTGTTCTTCGTGTTCATCAAGCTTCCTTCAATCTTTATCAATAGAGTCTTCAAAGAACCCAACTCAATCTGCACCAACACCCAAGAAATCCATCGCCAGGAAGAAATCATCTAAAGGATCAAAGGGATCATCCTCATCTGCCGATCAAGAACCCTTTCTTAGGGACACAACTCAACTATTATCATTAAACCCTCTTGACTACGATGAATCAATCAGAATAATGATTGACTTCCTTGCAAATCATCCTCTCTTCCACTTACCAAGATCCTCGATCCTCCACTCCCACTCTCTCATCTTCATCGTGCATTCTCCAGCATCAAACTCGAAGATGGTGTTCTGTTAACCACCATTATTGGTGATCGTAACATTCCTGTCTACAAAGCAACCTTTCTCAAGGCGATTGGAATTACACCAAATCCTGCTGGCTTTGAAGTTGTTGAACCAACGGCTGAAGAGTTTCAGACGTTTCTGAACTTCATCGGCTACACGCAAGACTATAGGGCAAAGGATTTCAAGAAAACCACTGTTTCTGGGCTCTGGACCGTTCTTATGCATCTAATCATCCGTGGGCTATCGGGTAAGCATGGCGGTACCGATACCTTGAGCAAAGATTGGCTGAATGTGGTTTTCAGCATTTACTCCGGACGCAACAACGCTGTAGATCTTCCGGAAGTCTTGTGGCAAGACTTTTGCATATTCGCCATCAAAAGAAAGCCGAACGAGATTTCGAGCCCTAGATTTTGGGCTCTGACGATTGAACAGATCTTCAAGGAACTCAACGTACCCATTCCGGTTAGCACTATTCCTCTGGAGGTATGTGTATCTTTTAAACTTGTTAAGGCATATAGAATTCCGGACCAATCATCTTTTGGTTCGGTCGGACGTCTTCCGGACAATATGTTGGCCATCATTCCTTCCGACTCTCCCTATTTGAAACACCATATTGAGACTTCGGTTGTGTTCGAACCAACACAACCTGCCCCGGTCTCAGTTGAGCCTACTCCGGAAGAGGCCATTCATACTAAGTCCGGAACCAAAGTTAAGCAACCAGCCAAACGAAAGGCTTCACCTACCAAACCTAAGGCCAAAAAGAAATCCAAAGTCAGTGCCCCTCTCAACAGGAGGGCACCCATGACATTCTGGCTGATTCTGGCCGTCCGCACACCCCTCCTGCCCACTCATCTGAGGTACCCCTCAATGTTTCATCATCACAAGCACACACTCACGGGGAGTCTACACATATTCCACCCTCACCCTCCTAAAAGGGTGATGCCGGTGTTGAACAAAGTTCCTTGCAGCCCCCTGGAACACACCCACGTGTCAAATTCGATATTCCAATTATCTCTTCCACACGCACACACTCCGGAACCATTGTTCCAGAACCCAAGCATCCGGAAGGAGGAGCAGTCTCTCCAACTTCCGATGCCACAACTGGTCTGATACCCGGAAGGCGTACAGGACGACCAGGTACTAATGATCCTCTGTGGGAAGATTATGTGAAGAGGGCCTCATCTCGACGTCCGGACCTTTCTCGAGCTCAAGTGGAGTCCACTCTCATCTCCATGAGGAACATGGCAATCCAAAGCAATTTGCCCTATGTCCCTCCAACTGACGATGGCGCCATCAATGAACTCACTGCGGAGCTACCCCCAATCACCACTCATCAAAGCGTTTTCCACACTGATCCGGAAGAAGAAATATTTGAAGAAGTTATGTTGGAAGAAGAAGCAACAACCATTCCTGATGCTCATCTCATGACCTCCATTCACTATCACTCCAAAGCATCTGTATCCAAGTCTACCTTTGACTTCGGATCCTCTTCCACTACCACTCCGGACGATGGCTCCAACTCAAATCTTAAAGAAGATGATGATGCTAACAAACCGGGTCCCTCCTCAAATCCGGACGCTCACCAACCTCCTCCGCAACACTCTGATTCTGATTCAGAATCCTCAGCTGGTAACCACGTTGACCCGTTTGCCCTTCTGGAGATCCGCAACAATGTTTCGGACACTATGAATAAAGTGTCAACTGTAGAGGCATCCATAACAGAGCTGAATTCTAAATTGGATCAAAAAGTCTCCGGACTTGATTCGAAACTTGATGCCATTCTTCAGTCTCTCTCCCAACAGTCCGGACCATCAGTGGCAGAGAGAGAAGCCCAACTTGATCAGCTAATTTCCATCCGGCTGAAGCACACTGTTGAGCAACTTGACTCCAAGTATGACACTCTTGTTGAAAACTATCTCAACACCATCTCCTTAATGCTCAAGGTTAATGACGATCTTGTGTCTGCCACCAACGACTTAATCAAGCAGACTCATGTTCGTCATGAGAAACAAATTCAAAGACTGGAGAAGGATATCTGGAAGAAGGATGAGATGAACCTCATCATTCAACAAGTCCTCATCAAACTCCTGCGCTCAACTTGGAACATTGTTGATGTTCCGAACAGGAAGTTTGATGAGATGATTTCCATCCTCAGCAGCACATTCAAGCATCTCTCCGAACAAGCTCCCACTACTGAAGCCTATGACACTCTTACTCTTCAACTCTCCACAGGTCTTCAAAAAGTTTTCTCCAAACTTGATGATATGAAGGAAGATTTGTTGCTTGCACCGGTCTCAAGGTTCACCGATGCAAGAGGGGGAGAAGATCCAAGTAGGAGATGGGAACCAGCCTTAAAACTCACACTCAGGGATGAGGACCTCGATTCCGAAGATGAAGACGTTCAAATCATCTCCGGAATCCTGGGAATCACTGAAGGAAGCGAAGGTGATGAAGATTATGAATTATATATTCCGGATGAAGCTCCCAAAGGAGTTCTTGGTCTTCAAGCTCCAAAGCTGACTACTCCGAAGGTGTTAACAGAGGAACAAAAGAGGATCTGGTCCGCAGTCTCCTGGCCATTCTCTCTTCCGGACGCTTTTGAAATGGCCATCAAAATGGATAAGGCAAAATCATTCCTTACAGCTCAAGCCTTTCGAGTCACTCCCTCTATGTTGTCTCCCACTCCCATTCCGGAACCAAAAATAGCCCCAATCGACCAGGGCTCTGCTCTCCGGACCCCAGATGAAATTCCGGAAGAACCGCTTCTAACTCCCACTCCGGAATTCATCATTGATGAAAATATGAAGATGGTGATTGATGCACTTCAGAAAGACAAAGGGAAGAAACCGATGACTTCCGAACCTCAAGCCTTCCACTCCGGACCTCCTCTCAAACAAAAATATGGATGGTCTGAGGAGGAAATTCACAAGGCACTCGAGGACAGCATCCAGATTCAAGCCTTAAAAGACCATCCCGATCCGATGCGTGACATCTCTCCTCTGTGTCGTGAAGGTATCCTTCAAGCAAAGAAAATCATCCCAACACTCTACTATGACCTTCCCTCAAATGACACTGATCAACTGGATCTTCCTCTCTCTCCTTTTAGCAAATTCTACACGAAGTTTGCTCCGCTCCACCCAACCAATAATCCGGAAGTGATCATCCGGACAGAGCGTGAAAGGCTCAAAACCTTCTATGCTAAAAATGCTCAACCCTTCAAGGAAGTATGGACAAGAAAGAGGATCACCAAAGTTCAAGGCTTTGGAAGAAAAATTTTACTAAAATTTGAGCTGAACTGTCCTCTATTTCGTTTCAATCTCCTCCAGAACAAGCCAACTCCCCAGACCGTTACTGATGCGGATTTTCCTTCAATGAATCCGAACGAAATCCTTACCCTTGCTACTTACTTCAGAGAAAATCAGAAGGATGACATCAGTATGGGTGCCTACCACACAACTCTCAGCTTTCTCAAAGACTATGTTGCTGAATTCTGCCGCTGTGATTACGAACTTGCTCACCTCTACGGAACCGAACAATTCGTTGCAAAGATAGACTTTGTTCTTCCGGAAGCTGAAATTCTTGCAGATGGTCTAATTGAAGAACCGGTTCTAGGGTTTGTCTACATCACCAGGAGAACAAACAAGAAGGACTTCTTCCGAGTCCTTGACAAACACCTGGTTCCTACCAAAGCTCTGAAGAAGTTCATTTCCCGGGCGTCCAAGTCTGATGCTCCGGAACAGGTTAAGGAAAAGTTTGTAAGTCAACTGACTTGGTATATTGTGGTGCGTGAATGGTTGTTCCGAGCATACACCTTAATCAAGGAAGAAATGAACTAAGCTTGATGGATTGCTAAGTTCACTTAGGGGGAGATTGTTGGAACCTGAAAGTGAACCTCTAGCAATCCTAAGTATATATTCCGAATTATGTTGGTTCCGAAGGAAGATGTAATCCGGAACCTGTACGGAGCTGGAGAAAAGAAGAGGACAAGCATTTTGAAGAGGAACACATTCCGGAGCTAATCCTGAAGTCCGGAATGTGTAATGATCCGGACCAAACCTTCATCTCCGGAAAATTACTTGTCCGTAATGAAGTCTTTATGTCTTTAGTGCATTTATTACTTTTGTCTTGTATTTGATGTAACGTTTCATAGGACTTAGTCTAAAGTTACTTTAGGACAATCAGAATGTCAGACTTATGTCTTTTGTCCGGTCCTATGTAAACATCTGGGATAATTCGTTGTAACATTCACTCCTTTAAATAGGAGCTTTCAATACAAGTCAACTACGGATCTTTCACTAACTTTTGGCATTTACTCTTATCACATTTAAAACATTCTTCTTGTTCTTCATTTATTAACTTTACCTTGATCATTATCTACTTGTTCTCAATTAATGTCTTGATCATTTGTTGAACTGATCATCTAAGACTTGACTGGTCTTTCCAGTCTCGACTTGAACATCCATCATAAAGCAGACATTGATCTCAAGTATTCACTCAAGGTTTGAGTTATTAAACCTTGTCCCTGCGCATAGATCTAGTTCTCACAGAGCTCGACTTTTTTTTTGTCTAACATGCCTAAATAAGCTTAAGCTCGGTTGGAGTCCGTTAAGAAGCTCGTTTACTAATACCCTAAATCCCTAATTCCATAAATATTTTTTATTTTAATATATAAAAATAATAATAAATTATATTATATATAGGTTTGTTTAGACTCGCGAGCCTAATCGGGCTTAGTGACGTAGGCTCGAGCTCGAGCTCGACTCGGGCAAGTTTAAAATCGGTTTTGAGTTGAGCTTTTAACGAGCCGATCCCGAGTAGCTTGGCTTGTTTTCACCCCTATTCCTAGCCCATATTGTCGATAGAAAAGACAATAAAAAGAAGAAGATCGAGGAAGTACCTCATGTCTGTGACTACCCTGATGTATTCCCTGAAGAACTACATGGATTGCCACCAATACGTCATGTTGAGTTTCAGATCAAATTAATTCCAGGAGCCGCCCCAGTAGCAAAGTCTCCTTGTAGATTGGCATCATCGGAGATACAAGAGCTCTCCAGCCAACTATAAGAACTTCTTGACAAGGGTTTCATCAGACCAAGCTTCTCGCCTTAGGGAGAACCCGTTCTATTTGTCAAGAAGGACGGATCTTTCCGGATGTACATAGACTATAGAGAGCTAAACGAGTTGACCATTAACAATCGATATCCACTTCCCCAAATAGACGATATCTTTGCTCAAGTGCAAGGATCCAGTTACTCCTATAAGATCGACCTAAGATCTGGATATCATCAACTACGAGTAATGGAAGAGGACCTTCCAAAGACTGCTTTCAGAACACGATACAACCATTTTGAGTTCTTGGACATGCCTTTTGGACTGACCAATGCCCTAGCTGTTTTTATGGATCTCATGAATTGAGTATGCAAACCCTACTTGGAAAAATTTGTGATAGTATTCATTGATGATATTCTGATCTACTCACGAACCAAGGAAGAACATGGGCAGCATCTTTGGATAATCATAGAGATATTAAGGAAAGAAAAGTTATACGTAAAGTTCTCTAAGTGTGAATTTTGGATAAGAGAAGTACACTTTCTCGGGCAGGTGGTAAGCAACGAAGGTATTCATGTTGAGCCTTCCAAGATTGAGGCTGTGAAGAATTGGGAAACAATCAAGACACCAACCGAGGTTCGTCAATTTTTAGGATTGGCTGGCTATTACGGGAGAATCATAGAGAATTTCTCTCATATAGCCAAACCTCTCACGACATTGACTCAGATGGAAACAAAATTTGTTTGGGGAGACAAAAAAGAAGAAACTTTCCAAATGCTGAATGAAATGTTGTGTAGTGCACCGATACTATCCCTGCCAGAGGGAACTGGTGATTTTGTGGTATATTGTGATGCTTTAGATCAGGATCTGGGATGCGTATTGATGCAAAAGGAAAAATTCATAGCTTACGCCTCACGAAAACTCAAGGTGCATGAGAAAAAATACAACACCCACGACTTCGAGTTTGGAGCTGTAGTTTTTGCCCTGAAGATCTGGCGTCATTATCTTTACGGAACAAAGTGTACAATCAACACAGATCACAAGAGTCTACAACACATCTTCAAATAGAAATACCTCAACATGAGACAAAGGAGATGGTTAGAGTTCCTGAATGACTATGATTGTGAGATTCGTTACCATCCAACAAAGGCTAACGCCGTAGCTGACGCCTTGAGCCGAAAAGAACGAGTTATGCCTCATAGAGTCAAATAGATTTCGATGACTATCCAGTTTATCCTAATCTCACAGATTAGAAGTGTTGTGCTCGAGGCTTTAATGGAAAAAAACAATGAGGAAGAAGGCCTCAGGGGAATGGAAAAGCAACTAGAGATTAGGGATGATGGAACAAGATACTTCATGAACCGAATATGGGTTCCGAAGTTTGGAGATATCAAGGAACTAGTTTTAGCACTTAATATTATTTAAGGATTATACCCTAAAATATCCTAGTGTTGGTGTCTATTCAGGTATACAACCAAAACTACTCTAGACACACACCTCACAATCATTGCTTAGTCTCCAAGTTTAAGTCTAGAAATCGTCACATTTCCTAGTTCGTTTAAACTAATGCTCTAATACCAACTGTGACGTCCTCTAATTTTCAGAACCAATTAAAACTTTTCTTTACGCTTAAAAAATCATTTATTTATATTTGATGAAAAACCTAGTACATAAGATCATTTTGATTACAAATGTTTGTTTCCAAAATGTTAAAACCCTAACGATGTCATAATTAATACAGATACATAAGTTACAGCATAGAGAACTGACAGTCATAAATACTATTGTAGACTGTCTCTTAATCACTCAACATCCTAATCAAGTTCCAATATCTTAAGTCTTAATACCTGTGACGCATATAAACTGAGTGGTTCAGATAGGGGAAACCTAGTGAGATACATATGAATTTTAATCCCACAATATTGATATGATAATATTACTTAATTATCAGACCTACAACACCAACCGTTACCATACAATATCCATATAGGCTTACATTCTGACATATAAATTCCTATCGATCCTCACAGATCTTAGTCTACGAATATCAGGGAGAAATTATCTTGCATGATGAATTGTTAAAAGGTTTGACTACACATCTAGGGGCTTCCTTGGAAAGTGTTAGTCATAAGGCATATGAGCCATCAGAGTGTTTGATGAATATGGTATCACATTTCATCTACGTCTGTGAGTAATGAGCTGACACTAGAAACGTAATTAACAAGACTTTCTAGAATGATCAATTGTTGTCACCTACTCTAAGAGGTGACCAGACATACCATTACAGTTGTCTGATCATGACCCACGAATTCTGGTCATCCAAGGGGAATACTATAATGTACTCACGTAAGGAGCTACCGTACATCGACACCTGAAAGTGTCATAGAATAGAACTTTACTCTCCGTTCGTAGCTTACACACATTTTCCTAATGAGACTACCCATTATCAAACTTAAATGAACTAGGTATCTTCCATCAATCTAAGTTTATCCCTAGACTAGATTACAATGCATGTAACCAACTTCTAATACCAACTTTATTATTGGGCTACACTAACCTACCTTTAGAGTATATATAATCCATACAAAGTATTAGGTAATATTATTCATTTATTTCCTCAGTACTATTACATATAATATTATCTATTTATCCTACGATAAAATAGAACCATATTTGGTTTGCACGTAGCACGTTATATATATATATATATATATATATATATATATATATATATATATATATATATATATATATATATATATATAAAATCTGGGCAATAAGCATATAATTCACATACGACTTCCAACATATGTCTAAGATTTTAATTAATACTTGTATTAAATCATGTTAATGAAAGTGACTATGCACTCACTTGATAAAAGTGGATGCCTTAGAAATTGGGCAGAACTTCGCGTGGGTCTTTTATATTTTCTTCTGACATGACCTAGATATGAATACCACTAAGTCTTAATCTAATTAATCCCTGACGATTAATGGTAATCTAGATTCCTCACTGATCCCAATGAATACCGAGAGGTCTATCACTGATCCCATTCTAGACACCTCTCCCGTAAATAGATTAATCAGTATTATGACTTGGAATCACTGATAAATCATATTTCTATATTCATAATAACGACTTATGACTATAAATATAAGTTACACTGAAAAGACTAAATTGTAGCTTAACTTACAGAGGTTTTTATGGACACAAGTTACGAAATTGCACTTGCAGAGCTTCTACTCGCTAGCTACTACTACTTTAGGGATCACAGGGCTTCGCCAATGACTAAAACTAAGAGAAAATGGGCTAGAATTGAAAGACATTAAGAGAGAGTGTTTGGGAAGTTGTAGGAGAAAGAATGAGGCTTGGCCTCCTATTTATAGCCGAATTTTGGGGTGCACGACATGAAAATGGGGTGCACATCATGCATTTTAAGATGACATATCCCTATCCATTTTGTGTACATGTCAGATTCACTATGGTCGACATTTTCACCTTCCAGAAGCGCACGTTGCGCACCGTGCACTACGCAAAACACAAAATTTGTAAATTCCATAACTTCTTCATACGAGCTCCGTTTTTGACGTTTTTTATATCCCCGGACAGCTCTCGACGAGATCTATAACTTTCCTTTAGACTACACATAGGCTAATTTTGAATTTATTTTTCGTCCTTATTTTTTATATGATTAAATGATTTTGCTAAAACTATAACTCTCTAGTACGGACTTCGTTTTTGGCATTCTTTTTCTTAAAATTCCTATGTTAAAGAGTACTACGATTTTCCTTTTGGTGACTTTAGCTAAAAGTCAAACATTCTCTCTGTAGCTTTTTATGTCACACATTCCTTGTGCGCGGCTGACTTTTATATATAATAAAAATCATATCTAATTCATACTAGTACTTTATATATATATATATATATATATATATATATATATATATATATATATATATATATATATACACACACACACACACACACATACATATATGTTTTGGCGCACTTAATTTTACGATTTACGGACAATTGGAATGATTTTTCCTATTTTTCCTTAATATGAAACTTGTATTATATAGTCTGCAACGCGCACGACTAAAGATTATCCTATTTAAGGATTTTTCATTTTAATAATTATTACTTTTTATGTGTATCATGAATTTGTGAGCGTTGCAATTATCTTCCCCTTAAGATGATTACTTCCCGTAATCATCAACAAAACATGGCTTGTATAATGACTCTGCATGTTACCTTTCCATCATACGTAATAACTATAAATCTTATGTATTTTCTATTGAGTTTCCTACTCTTAGAACTCCTGATTGTTTACGGTGTTCTATCCCGTACGTGCTCTTTTTTTAAATTTGGTCTCCATTGGAGGCTCCTGCTCCTTATGGAATTGAATTAACCTAAGATAACGTCTTTATTTTGACTATCGTAACAGACCTAATAGTCATGCTCTAATTACCTTTTGTCGTATGATGAAATGGCTAGAATCAGGTCTCTTTGAGTCGTACTTTAACATAAAAGATACCTTGCTTCATGTTCTAACGTGATATAATCACATTCTAGCATGTAGCATTTCTATCCACTGGCTGCTTAATCCTATCGGTGACTGCGATACTTCTATCGATCGCTTCGATTATCTTTTCCTTCAATCTAAAGTCGTACACTACTTCAAATCTTCTTCATAGATTATTATGACTCGATTCGATATGACCACTAAGCTTGGAATATTGATCTTCGTAGTCATTAACGAAGAAAAGGTAATGCTGGAAATGAATAAAATAGAACGTCTACTTAGAGACTTAGTAACCTTGTGACTCCTCCTCATCCAAGTATGACTCCTATGCTTCCGGTAGTACTGGCCCATAACACCTTCCACACCTACTCATACTCGTCCCAAAAGTTGTCTCGTAGTTTTCCGAAGTCAATCCACACATGAATCAATAAATGGTTGGACGTGTATTCAGAGATTTTATTACTTTAGAAACGATTACAATCATCTTCAAAGTTTATTACACTTCATGCCTCATATATTAGGCTACATACTACAACATCATCTATGAGGGATGAGTACTCTGAAGTTAGGTAGCTTCCTATCCCTGACTTCCTCAAGTGTCATCTTCTTCTTCCTTTACTGCTTTTAAAGTCATTTTTAATGCTTGTGTAGCTCCTTTCTTCTTTGGGAATTCCTTTGAAATATGCCATTCTTCTCTACACTCGAAACTCACTATCTTTTCGTGTTTGCATTCATCTGAATAGTAACTCGTCCATCCACACTTGCAGTAGATCATTTTCTCCTTGCATTGCCTAAAGTGATTCCTTATGCATTCTTTGCACAATCTTGCATATTGTTATCTCCAGGATTCTTTCCGTTGGGGTCATATTTCAGAAATCTACCCTTCTTATTGGGTTCTGAAATTCCTTCACTCTTCCTTTTCTCTCCAACTTCCACTTTTTTGGTGGTTCTCCCCTCAGTTATGAATTCCAAGGAGCTGGCCACTTGAACGGCTGCTTCCAAGGTGTTTGCGCTTTTGACCAAAGGACCAAAATCTATTGGTAATCCATTAGCAAAACTTCTCTATCTTCGATAGCTCAGTAGGAACTAGATAGGCACTAATTCCACCTTTTCAATAAAGGTTGCAGCGTACTCTTTGACGATCATCTCTCCTTTCTTCAGGATCTGGAATTCATTAGCTACTTCTAGAAGGTCTCTCTCTGAGTAGTATTCTTCTTTTAACT
This sequence comes from Lactuca virosa, assembly GCF_052849685.1. Classification (NCBI taxonomy): domain Eukaryota; kingdom Viridiplantae; phylum Streptophyta; class Magnoliopsida; order Asterales; family Asteraceae; genus Lactuca; species Lactuca virosa. Next base: position 141,541,719 of record NC_136427.1, on the reverse strand, counting down.
GTATAAGGAAGATCTCCCATGACATCTTCCTTGCTTCTACTTTCGTCATAGTATTAGCCAGCTACTTCCACCAACTCAATAATCCAGTCTTTAGCAGTCTGATTGTGAAGATAGTTTTCCATTCGTCGTTCCAGGCACAGCTCTCGAACACCATCTCCATTTCGTAGATCCAATCCATGATTTCTAGTGGTGTTGGTTCTCCAGAAAGACTTGGTGGTTGGGATGCCATAAAGTCTTCATACTTGCATCCATCTCTATCAACCTCTTTCTTCGTGTCATCTTTCTTAACCCTTGACGGTTCTACATCCCCACTATATCCAATTTCCTCAGGCTAACTTTTATTTAAAACTGGTTCTATAACTGGTGTAGTGGGTTATTTCCTATCCTCTCGTATTAGTTGTCTCATCTCCTCCATATTGTCAAATCCCAATTTTCAAGGCCAAAAATTCCATTTTAATTAAGTAACTCATAAAATAGTTTACCAAAAACCCTTGCCAATGTCGTAATAATTTATAAAACTATAAGAACGTATCTCAAAACCATAACATCACTAGTAATAAAAATCAGAGTACAATCCCAGAAAACTCGATGCGGAATCATGTGTGAGTGTGATGTGCCGCTACCGCGCCGGCTCCTTCCCCTTCGCTGAAGAGGTACCTGAAACAAAACTGAAAACTGTAAGCACGAAGCTTAGAGAGTTCCCCAACCTACCACATACCACATACATATCCACATACTGGGCCCCCACCCGCTGCATCGGGACTTGCCCGACATTGGACTAGCTCCGGCATCGGGCCCCGCCCGACATCAGGCCCCACCTGGCATCGAGCCCCGCTCGGTATATAGATTTGTCTCTCTTAGGCCCCATCTGTCTCCGGGCCCCGCCCACTCAACACATACAATCATATAACATAACACATATCGCATAAACTAAACATACTCTACTGAATCCATGTACTAACGCCTCGCCTATCTTGGGCCCCACCCCTGTCCTGCTACTAGTGAGTCATGGAACCCCGTCTATGCTCCTGCTAATAATGAGATACGGGCCCCCGCCCACACTCAACTCTCTCCTAACTCGGGCCTCGTCCTTGCTTTGCTACTAATGAGATATGGAACCTCGTCCGTACTCTGCTAATGGTGAGATACGGGACCTCGCCCACACTCACCTCCCTACCAGGCACATACAAGTATCACAAAGACAACAAGTATAAACTAACATACAAACATTCCTCGGACTCCCGCCCGACATCGGACCTTGGTCCGGAATAACATACTAGCATAAAGTGCCTAGGGCTAACCCCCGAGTCTTCCCACTCATAAACTACATGGGCCGGCATTGTGGCCGTAGACCCATTCACACAACGAGGAGACTCACCTCGCACTGCTGAAGACCTGCTGATGCTCTTCTGGCTGCTAGTTGGCAATCCCCCGGACGGCTGATCCTTCAATTCCTGAACTATCAATACCCAAAGTAACACTTAGACCACAATATTCCAAAAGTCAATCCAGGTCAAACTTGGTCAAAGTCAACGGTCAAAGTCAACCTCCAGTTGACTTGACTCGTGAGTTCGTCTACCAACTCGTCGAGTCCATGCTCCTCCAACCCAATACAACCATCGATCCTATCCGTCGAGTCTAGCAAGAACTCGACGGGTTCTCCTTCAGTCTTACAATCGGGACCATCTTCAACCGACTCGCCGAGTTCATCCTTGAACTCATCGAGTTCATCTCCCTCTTATGAATGTCCAGACTATGACTCACCGAGTTGTATGAATAACTCGTCGAGTCCATCTTCATAAACTAAGAAGATTGCTTTAGACTCGTCGAGTTCCTCTTTGAACTCGCCGAGTACGATGATCTTCATACCCGCTATGGACCCAGACTGGCTGAGTCCCATACCAACTCAACTCATACCCTCTAACAGAAGGGTTTTGGGGCAAGAAAGCAGACTGACTCGCCGAGTCCCATAAGTGACTCGCCGAGTCCCTCTATGTCTCATTCTATATAGACGATTTCTAAGCCAAACAGGTTCTCCCAAAGGTAGATCCAACCTCCTAGAGCATGCTTTCCACGTAAAGTTGCAACCTTTACGTGTGAATAGTTCCCAAAAGCCAAAACTAAGCTACAAGGAAGGGTTTTACTATGGAGGAGGGCTTCAACTCTTAAAATCTTGAGACTTTAATGCATTAGGGACCTTGGGGAGTCCAGATCTGAAAATGCAAAATTCAGATCGTGCCCCATGTAAGCACTAGGCACAAATGTGCTAGAAAAGGCCATGAGACTCAAGATGAAGGGATCTATCAGATGAATGCTCAAGGTAACAACTTGTTACCTTCTATTAACTGCCAAACTGAAGTAGATGCTGGATCTAAACTCTCCTCCTTGTTCTTTGCTTCCAATCTTCCAAGAAATGCACCACAAAACAACCTTTAGCTTCATAATGCTCAAGAAATGGAGTTGGATGGCTAGGGTTTCGTTTCTGGACTTGAGGGGGTAGTAAGGAGGCTGGGGGAATGTTATAATGTTCTTTAAATAGGGTACAAGGCCTGCATTTAGGGTTTTCCCAAAACCTGAACAACTCGCCGAGTCAGTCTTCTTACTCGTCGAGTAGGTCACTTAACCCGTGACCCCATTCGCGATCCTACTCGTCGAGTCACTCCATCTACTCGACGAGTAGCTTCCTCATTTTGAGGTTTTCTTCCCTTTCAAGGTCTTCTGAATTCGGGGTGTTACAACTCTCCCCCACTTAAACTAGACTTCGTCCTCGAAGTCCGCTACGACCAACAATCCTGCAATCTGCTCACAACATTTCTGCCCGGTGAATCCATCTCCTACTGAGTCCGATCCTCGAGAGATCACTTTCATTGACCTTCTGCTTGGTCATTCAGCCAAAACTAATCCTTGAAGATAAGAACCTCGAGAGCACTCTGCTCACCAACAATCCTGAGAACACGACTCTTTCCCAACTGATAATCCTTTCGGTACTCCTTGAGTACTTATGCTGGACATCCTAGGGGTTCACCCCTTTCTCCTGCGCGTTCACTGGCCTTCCCAAGGCAAACTTCCCAAAAACAACAACCTTACTTCCTCTGTGAAGGACATACCCTTCGCTGAACCTACCTTCCCAGCCACTCCCAGTGCTGGTCACTTCACTGATACCTACTGAGTGCTTTCTCTTTCTATATACTGATGCTGAAAACCCCTCCCAGCGGATGGATCAGATAATCCTTCGAGTAATAGACTCATCCCTGCAACGGTTGGACTCATACGAGAGCTGCGCAACAAAGTCAAATCACTCACTCTGAGATTATTTAATCCTGCTGTTAGTGGCCTAGCACCTCTCAGTCAACTAACTACTTCTACTCACAAATCCTCTTATTGCTGTTCCTGACTGAAGATTCTGCTATCTCTTATCCGCTCTCCGGATGAACCGAGACCACCCCGGTCCCAACTAATCTGCCATCATCTTGACTACCGGACTTCTACCGGTTACTGAACTCAAACTGTCGCACCCCCAAACCAGAATGGCAGAAACATTTGGGGGCGGAGGACTTTAGGTAAGTATCACAACACACGCAATATAGTAATCAAAGTACAAACAACCACTGTATTAATAAGTATAAGTTTTACATAAGTGTTTAAACATTACATATTCAAACACTAAAGTAGGTACAACAGAAGACAAGAGTCGCGGTACGGTACTAGGTAGTCTTCTCAAAAGCTTCAGGAGTGTACCTGCCTACTGGATTCCTGAGAATACAAGTTATTTGAAAAGAGTAGATCAACATTTAAGCTGGTGAGTTCATAAGTATTTTTGTTCTGTTAAGTATACCCTAAGTTCTTTGAATAAGTTCACTGGTTTCTCCAGGAAATCCTATATCTCCTGAGGTGATTAACTGATAACCTCAATAGTTTCCCTCTGTAATTACCTAGTTTATACTGATTATACATAACACAATATCGAATTGACAGTTAAATGGGTGTATCTGCCCTAAGCCCACAACCAAACAAGGAACAGGAAGTAAGGCAGAAGTCACACATTTCACTGTCAATCGAACCTTGCTTATGTACAACTCTGATGTAGCAACTAAGGAATTATAGAATTAACCACTAAAGGTCTTTTATGTTATACTAGTTTACCGAGATTGAGTGACTAAGTTCCATTGGATAAGTAGTTTAATCCCATAAACCGTTCTCTTTGTATTACTGTTTTGTATTTGTATTCCTTTATGAAAACTTGAAACTGAGAGTGTGCCTGGCTCCACCAGGTGTTAATGGAAACTGTATTAAACCATTGTATTTTGTATTCTATAAACTGGTACTTTTAAGGTGTACTTTCGTTTATTTGTTTATACACTAACGTATTGTTAATACCTTTTTAATGAGTAGTTTTTATTATAACCATACTATGACGGATGGCCTGAAACAAACGCTTTGTGGGCGTTTAAACTGGTGATAACAATTGTCACTCATCAAACTGTAGCTAGCAGCCTGAGTGCGGGGTTGTCAATTCCCGATATAGATCTACACACACTTGTTTCGATCCCCGGCTGGAGATTCTGGTTATAATGTTAGGACTTCCTATGTTGTCTAAAATGAATTAAACAACCTGAATACAGAGTCTCATAAAAAGCATATTAAACGTTCATGTATATTAGTTTTGAAAACCCAATCATTCGGAAATAATGATTGACAGTATATTCTTGAATTAAAACCCAATCATTCTGAAATAATGATTGACAATATATTCTTGAATTAAAACTCAATCATTCTAAAATAATGATTGACAGTATATTTTTAGTTTTCCAAACATGTATTTGATAATTTCCTTGGAAAGTATACAGTCATGAATCATACTTGTATATTTAGTTTTGAATCATAAATTATACCTATTATAATTTATGTGTTCTATCTGATTAGCATGAATTCTCATGGAATATCACCTTTGCTCAGCCTGATACAAAGGTAATGATACTAAAAGGAGTAACCTTTTAGACTCATATATGTATAATATATATATATATATATATATATATATATATATATATATATATATATATATATATATATATATATATATATATATATATATATATATATATATATATATATATAATTAAGAAGGAAACGACCTTCGGACAAATAATACAACCCTAATTCCACATCCAAATAAGGAAAATGATATAGGATAATTCATTAGTCATAAGCCCTTCAAGTCTTATTTATATATTTATACATATATAAACATGACTTTGGCATTTATATTTTGAAATAGTTTATAAAACATTTTTCAAAGAATTTAACATGGCTTTACGTTATTTTGGAAGTATTTGGTAATTCTTAAAAGTATACGGAAACTTTCTGTGTGATTATTATCACACACAGTTATTAACACAATTTAATATTGTGTTAAACTTGTATTCCCCCCCTAAAAGCATTTAAAAACCATTGAAAAGGTAAATTATAGGGGTATGAACTCACTTTGATTAGCGGTGATTCGGGCAGCGTTTCGTTTCCCGGAAAAGAGTTTGTTTGACGAAAAACCGGCTCCAATCGGGCAGAGTTTCGACAGGAGAGAGGATGAATTCTCGAGTATTCCGAGGTTCTGGGGCTTGTTTCGGGCTTTAGACGCGATACCGGGGCCTTCGGGGGTCGTGAGAAAGTTTACGGGGCTAAAATGTGAAAAAGGGAAAGTTTTGGGGTGAAAAATCTCCTCCATCCGAGAAGGCTCGCACCCTTTATATAGGGGTGCGAGGGTTCGGCCGAAGCTGCTTAGTCATCGGACAGGTGGCGAGGGCGAGGAGTCAGTAGCACACGCGTCGGTCAGCAGCGAGGTCCACAGGGCGAAGGTTCGGATCTGGCAGCTTCTGATTGGTCAGGCTTCGGTCCAATAGGGAGAAGGCACGTGCGAAGGGGGGTGTCTCCGGGGTGTCCGATGCGAGGGTGTCCGAAGATTACTGGACCTCGGCTGCGGTCCACTCAGAAGGCTACACGTGTACTGCGGTCCAACCAGAGGAGGACACATGGAGTCTCGCACGTGATGATGACGTGTCCGAAGCCTTGCATGCGAAATTTCCCGGTTTTCAAGATTTTCTTGATTTTCGTGCCAAAAACTTGCGAAAATCATAACTTTCGCATACGAGCTCCGTTTTTGACGTTCTTTATATGCACGCGTAGGTAAAATCATACTCTACGACTTTCGTTTAGACTTCGTCGGCTGATTTTGAATTTATTTTTAATATTATTATTTTAAACAGACCGGGACGGGAATTCGTTAATAATTCATAACTTCTTCATCTGACGTCCGTTTTTGTCTGTCTTTTTACCGTTGTGCTACTTTTGATGAGACCTTCGATTCTCGTTTAAGTTGCGTCGGCTAAATATCGATCGATTTATATTTCGAATTTTTAGCTGTCTACTGCTAAACCGAAACTTCGAAAAATCATAACTTCCTCATACGAAGTTGGATTTTCACGTTCTTTTTATGAACGTTCTCAGTTTAACATATTCTACAAGTTTCATTTAGTTTGTTAAGGCTAAAAAGCCTTTTATCGAAAATTCACTTTTTACACTGAACAGTGTTTTGCCGGTTTTGACGCGGATTTTCGATTGGTCATAACTTCTTCGTTATAACTCGGATTTCAGTGTTCTTTATCTTTTTGGAAACCTTGTTACAAAATCTACCACTTGGTTCATACCAATTATGATTATTGATCAATTTATTTTTGACCAAAATTTGACTGGTGTCACATTATCCCCCGTTAGAGGGAATTTCGTCCCGAAATTAAGTCTAAAGTGATACTCATGGACTAGGTCTAATCTTTCCTTCCCAAGTGAATTCAGGTCCCTGGTTTGTACTCCAGTGAACCTTCACTAACGGGATAATACTTAGCGTGGTTCTTCAGATTTCCCTATCCATGGTTTTTATTGTTTCTTCTACAGAGTGTAGACTTTTATTTAACTTGATTTCATTAAGTGAAATAACAAGTGTTTTATCAGATAGACATCTCTTTAGATTCGATATGTGAAAGATGGGATGAATCCTATTAAGTTTTTGGTGGTAGTTTTAGTTTAAAAGTACAAGACCGATTCTGGTAAGAACCTCAAATGGTCCTATGTACTTTGAGTTTTGTATTTCACACTTTCTCAAGCACATCTTGTCCTTCCTGAGTGAGACCTTCATATGACAAGGTCATCAATCCTGGAATTCCAAGGGTTTTCTTTTATCGAAGCCGTAGCTTCTCTGGTTAACTCTGGAAGCTTTATGGCATTTCCTGATTCGTATTTTGTTTTTGGTAGTTTCTCGGATAGTTTCCAGATCAGCGAGGGTGCTGTGTGGAAATTGGATCTATAGCTATTTGCGTATTACCTACTTTAGTCCAGTGCAGATAGAATCTGCACTTGTGACCACAGAAGGTTTCGAATGGAGCAACTTAAATGCTAGCGTGTTAAAGGACTCGACTAATTGGTAAATGGATATCTCATTCTTTACCATAGTCGATCCCATAGAATCATGACTACTCTGGTTCCTAGAGGTTTTTGAGTGACGGCCTGAACTGGGAGATTATTCTATTATCTCAGTGGAGATAACAGATATTGGCACACCGTGCACTCACACGTTCTAGTTATCTTCTCTACTTGCCACATTTTCAGGTTTCAAGGCTTCCTATTGAGCCTCCTTACTTTGTGTGGAGAGATTTGAAAGGTTTATCACAGTCTATGATTGGAACTATGACCTGGGTACTTTTTCCGACTTATGGTGTTAGCTACTATATAGGCTTTGTCGAGATGATAACGAATTTCAAATTCGTAGTCATTTAGTAGCTCGACCCACTGTCGTGGTCTCATGTTGAATTCCACCTGGTAGAATACATGATGCAGGCTTTTGCTCCGAAGTTCATGATAAGACTCATACCTGGCTCATCTACCATCACCTCGTGTATACAAGTCGCATATAATTTAGATTTCACAAAACGTTCGGATGGGTGACTCTGCCCCAGGTCCACAACCAAACAAGGAACAGGAGATAGGGCGGAATCACACATCCTTAATCTTGTTAAGTCTAACTTATATACCACTCTCGTGTATACACTTAGCAGTGATAGATTAACTTAATGAGTTCTTAGTCTCTATTCTTGAACTTGACCTGCGGTACAATGATTTTCCTATGAGATCTATTGAGGTACTTCTGTAGTTACTGACTTCTATGACTACTTCGGTGCTTTTTGTTTGAAGTTTCATGTCTACTGAGTAGGCTAGAATGGCGTGGTACTCTTCGCATGGATACTTCTGAAGTTTTGAAATGAGAGACAACCTAAGAGTTTTGCGTTATAGATTGGAAGAATTTCATCTTACGGCTGATTAAGGAAAAGTTCTCTTATACAGCATAAGAATTTTCACATGGTAAGGGCCAGGCCAAACCATGTCGAATGAGGATGTCAGAATTTTCTCGATGAAATAGATATTAAGTCATTATGGGACAAATGATTACTACAATGATATCCTATGTACCTAAGTTTTCAGCGCTTCTGGTTTTATTCTGTTATTATCACTACGAACCCCTTTTTGATTCAAAATTGGCGGGTACTACTAATACGAGGGTTCTGTTAATTTGAAATTATGAACTTTCATGAAACGATCCTTACTAGGTCTCTCTATAATCGCTTGGTGTATACAAGTCATGTATAATTAAGATTGGTAAGACTTTTGACTGAGCAACCCTGCCCTAAATCCACAACCAAACAAGGAACAGGAAATGAGGCGGGATTACTCACTCTAAGTCTACAAATCTTAATTATAAATGACCCTTATGTATGCACTAAGTCATCATAGCTTACCTGTTAGGGTTTCAAATTTTATATAAGTGTTATGATTTAATTTGAACGGAAGAGTAATCATAATTATAAATAATTGTCGGGGTTTGGAAGCGTACCAAAATATAGCAGGGTTCTTTGATGCTTTCCCATGTATTGGGATCAAAATCCTCCTGCTCCCCCGTCGTTCTTCTCTGTTGGACAATCCCTCTTGTAATGTCCTATTTCACCACAAAGGTGACATATGGGAATGGTTCCAACATCGGTAGTTGAAGTGATGAACTCAACCGGAGTTCTACAGATGCGGGCGGTATGCCCTTTCATGTTGCATTTATTGCAATGCAGCTCTCGGCAAACTCCATGATGATGGTAGTTGCACTTGCTGCAGTGTGGGAGGTTTCCTAAGTACGGTTTAGTCGGTGCTAGAATAACAGGGCTGATGGGGGTATTGACTGCCTCAGTTCGTTGCCCTCTGTTAGGTTCTTGAGTTGAACAACTCCCTTTCTTGTTTTTGAACTTTCGTTTAAGGATTTTAGGCTTAAGGTTGAAAGTGTTCTTACAAGTAGGTGCTCGTTGCTGTACTTGGCCATCACCACGATCAGGGTTACCGATAGCATTACTACTAACATTTGTATTGTTAGTATTAAGGTGTGCCATGACAGCTGTTACAGCTGCTGTGACCGCAGCTTGAAACGTAGCCGCATCTATCTGAAGGATTGGTGTTTCGCTGGAGGGTTGGTTACACTTCTTTGGAGGCATGATTCTGTTACATGATAAGAAAATGAGTTCTTGAGCGACTATCGTGTCTCTAGATGTATTCTAACCATTTGTATCTATGTATTAATCTTTCATTTTGTTATATTGTTCTTAATGATTCGACCTGCATCCCTATGATGCAGTCCTGATGAGGAACAAGAATAAGTTTCTAGAATGGTTATGAATAGAGTATTATCCAACTAAGTTACCTTTGTCTGGTGGATATCGTTTTCCCAATTTTCGAAAATATTCGAAAATAATTCATAACAGTGTCTACATAAAATAGACTTATGAATTTGAGAAGTAATCACTATCAATTAAGATTCCGTGATCTGATTTATTGTTATTAGCCGTGACAGGAAAAGAGGATAAGCTCAAAACCTAATGTGAGTAATGAAATCACTAACTCACTAGGTTGAACGGATTTACTAGTTATTACTTAGATGAAAAGGTGCTCGAACACTTCATATGAATCATGCGTGGTTTTCCTTTGTTCTTTGTTCTATTCTGGGTGGTAATGATTTGTTCTCTCCTGGTATCTATAGGGTGTACTTCTCCTCTGTAGGTATATTGAATTCCCGGGCTGTCTTACTTCCGATTCTGACACTGATCCCCATTACTTCGAAATGAAGATTTTGAATCTCGGAAGTTCATGCGAATATCTCATTGGTGTTCGTAATAGGGTAAAGGCACTAAATGATTTCTATAGTTTATCTGTTTCTTTCCTTGGAATTCTCCTAATGAAATTCTGTTGGATCCTCCTTGACTCTTCTATTGATTGCTGGAGTAACTATGTTTAACTAACGGGTTTATACGAGAATAGGAATGTCTAAAGAATCTATGAGAAAATTTTTACGAAGGTGATTCTTTCTGGTCCTTCTATAATCACATGGTGTGTACCGATTATATATAATCCAGATCAAATAGACGTTTGAATAAGTAATCCTACTCTAAAACCATATCCAAACAAGGAAAAGGAAGTAGAGTGAAAATCACATATTCTAAGTCTATAAGATCTCGGTTATATATGATCTTAACGTATCCACTTAGTAATTATAGACTTATCAGAAAAGATCTTTTTAACATTTCCCCAGAGGTATGTAACATACCTCCATGTTATTTTAGTTATGAGTTTGATTCTTGGACTTCTAGATTCAAGAACTTAACAGGTTTTCAGTTTTCTTGTTATAGCATCCTAAAATACTCCCATAGTATTTTAGTCTTTGGTTCTAGAATTCTTTTGGTGTTTAGGTAAGTTTTAGACCAGTCGCAACATTACAATCACTCCCCTAAACACATGGTGGTCATATCTCGGATGAATATAGTTGATCAGGCTATATTGATCCCATATATGATTACATCACTGTCTAGGTTTAGCTGTAATGTCCAACATCTAAATACTTTAGTTTTGTTCTTCTTGTGATACTCATTCTGGTATATATACTTTGCATTTACTTATACTTTTATAAAATATTGATATATTTTTAAAGTATAACTCTTGGTCAGAGTGTTTTTATCCCAATGGGTTTATAGTTGTATATCTTTATTAACTGATATACTGAGTTCACTATAAACACTGCTCTGATACCAATCTGTCGCACCCCCAAACCAGAATGGGGGAAACATTCGGGGGCGGAGGACTTTAGGTAAGTATCACAACACATGCAATATAGTAATCAAAGTACAAACAACCACTGTATTAATAAGTATAAGTTTTACATAAGTGTTTAAACATTACATATTCAAACACTAAAGTAGGTACAACAGAAGACAAGAGTCGCGGTACGGTACTAGGTAGTCTTCTCAAAAGCTTCAGAGTGTACCTGCCTACTGGATTCCTGAGAATACAAGTTATTTGAAAAGAGTAGATCAACATTTAAGCTGGTGAGTTCATAAGTATTTTTGTTCTGTTAAGTATACCCTAAGTTCTTTGAATAAGTTCACTGGTTTCTCCAGGAAATCCTATATCTCCTGAGGTGATTAACTGATAACCTCAATAGTTTCCCTATGTAATTACCTAGTTTATACTGATTATACATAACACAATATCAAATTGACAGTTAAATGGGTGTATTTGCCCTAAGCCCACAACCAAACAAGGAACATGAAGTAAGGCGGAAGTCACACATTTCACTGTCAATCGAACCTTACTTATGTACAACTCTGATGTAGCAACTAAGGAATTATAGAATTAACCACTAAAGGTCTTTTATGTTATACTAGTTTACCGAGATTGAGTGACTAAGTTCCATTGGATAAGTAGTTTAATCCCATAAACCGTTCTCTTTGTATTACTGTTTTGTATTTGTATTCCTTTATGAAAACTTGAAACTGAGAGTGTGCCTGGCTCCACCAGGTGTTAATGGAAACTGTATTAAACCATTGTATTTTGTATTCTATAAACTGGTACTTTGAAGGTGTACTTTCGTTTATTTGTTTATACACTAACGTATTGTTAATACCTTTTTAATGAGTAGTTTTTATTATAACCATACTATGACGGATGGCCTGAAACAAACGCTTTGTGGGCGTTTAAACTGGTGATAACAATTGTCACTCATCAAACTGTAGCTAGCAGCCTGAGTGCGGGGTTGTCAATTCCCGATATAGATCTACACACACTTGTTTCGATCCCCGGCTGGAGATTCTGGTTATAATGTCAGGACTTCCTATGTTGTCTAAAATGAATTAAACAACCTGAATACAGAGTCTCATAAAAAGCATATTAAACGTTCATGTATATTAGTTTTGAAAACCCAATCATTCGGAAATAATGATAGACAGTATATTCTTGAATTAAAACCCAATCATTCTGAAATAATGATTGACAGTATATTCTTGAATTAAAACTCAATCATTCTAAAATAATGATTGACAGTATATTTTTAGTTTTCCAAACATGTATTTGATAATTTCCTTGGAAAGTATACAGTCATGAATCATACTTGTATATTTAGTTTTGAATCATAAATTATACCTATTATAATTTATGTGTTCTATCTGATTAGCATGAATTCTCATGGAATATCACCTTTGCTCAGCCTGATACAAAGGTAATGATACTAAAAGGAGTAACCTTTTAGACTCATATATGTATAATATATATATATATATATATATATATATATAATTAAGAAGGAAACGACCTTCGGACAAATAATACAACCCTAATTCCACATCCAAATAAGGAAAAGGATATAGGATAATTCATTAGTCCTAAGCCCTTCAAGTCTTATTTATATATTTATACATATATAAACATGACTTTGGCATTTATATTTTGAAATAGTTTATAAAACATTTTTCAAAGAATTTAACATGGCTTTACGTTATTTTGGAAGTATTTGGTAATTCTTAAAAGTATACGGAAACTTTCTGTGTGATTATTATCACACACAGTTATTAACACAATTTAATATTGTGTTAAACTTGTATTCCCCCCCTAAAAGCATTTAAAAACCATTGAAAAGGTAAATTATAGGGGTATGAACTCACTTTGATTAGCGGTGATTCGGGCAGCGTTTTGTTTCCCAGAAAAGAGTTTGTTTGACGTAAAACCGGCTCCAATCGGGCAGAGTTTCGACAGGAGAGAGGATGAATTCTCGAGTATTCCGAGGTTCTGGGGCTTGCTTCGGGCTTTAGACGCGATACCGGGGCCTTCGGGGGTCATGAGAAAGTTTACGGGGCTAAAATGTGAAAAAGGGAAAGTTTTGGGGTGAAAAATCTCCTCCATCCGAGAAGGCTCGCACCCTTTATATAGGGGTGCGAGGGTTCGGCCGAAGCTGCTTAGTCATCGGACAGGTGGCGAGGGCGAGGAGTCAGTAGCACACGCGTCGGTCAGCAGCGAGGTCCACAGGGCGAAGGTTCGGATCTGGCAGCTTCTGATTGGTTAGGCTTCGGTCCAATAGGGAGAAGGCACGTGCGAAGGGGGGTGTCTCCGGGATGTCTCCGGGGTGTCCGATGCGAGGGTGTCCGAAGATTATTGGACCTCGGCTGCGGTCCACTCAGAAGGCTACACGTGTACTGCGGTCCGACCAGAGGAGGACACGTGGAGTCTCGCACGTGATGATGACGTGTCCAAAGCCTTGCATGCGAAATTTCCCGGTTTTCAAGATTTTCTTGATTTTCGTGCCAAAAACTTGCGAAAATCATAACTTTCGCATACGAGCTCCGTTTTTGACGTTCTTTATATGCACGCGTAGGTAAAATCATACTTTACGACTTTCGTTTAGACTTCGTCGGCTGATTTTGATTTTATTTTTAATATTATTATTTTAAACAGACCGAGACGGGAATCCGTTAATAATTCATAACTTCTTCATCCGACGTCCGTTTTTGTCTGTCTTTTTACCGTTGTGCTACTTTTGATGAGACCTTTGATTCTCGTTTAAGTTGCGTCGGCTAAATATCGATCGATTTATATTTCGAATTTTTAGCTGTCTACTGCTAAACCGAAACTTCGAAAAATCATAACTTCCTCATACGAAGTCGGATTTTCACGTTCTTTTTATGAACGTTCTCGGTTTAACATATTCTACAAGTTTCATTTAGTTTGTTAAGGCTAAAAAGCCTTTTATCGAAAATTCACTTTTTATACTGAACAGTGTTTTGCCGGTTTTGACGCGGATTTTCGATTGGTCATAACTTCTTCGTTATAACTCGGATTTCAGTGTTCTTTATGTTTTGGAAACCTTGTTACAAACTCTACCACTTGGTTCATCCCAATTACGATTATTGATCAATTTATTTTTGACCAAAATTTGACTGGTGTCACACAAACTCCATCTCTCAGTCGCTCTCAGCGACTTCCGAAGAAAACTTCGGCTAACTAAAACTGCTCTGTCTACCTTGCCACTCTGGCTCTCTAAATCCTGGGATCCTCAGTCCCCTATCTTGAATCTAAGGTCTCTACCAGGTCCCACCTTCATTGCTAAAATCTCACGGGCCTCGTCCACGGGTCTCACCCAAACTATATCTAGAGCGGTCTATCCCTCTAGTCTCACCTGTACTGCTACTAACATACGGGCCTCGCCCATGGGTCTCACCCAACTGTATCTTGGAGTGGCCTGTCCCTCAGGTCTCACCTATCTAGGGCTATGCAGCCCTGCCTCCATACTGAATCTCAACGGACTATGTCTACCTGCTCCTGATCATACTAACTAGGAGATACGGGCCTCGCCCACACCCCGCTAACTAGGAGATACGGGCCCTCGCCCACACTCCTCTAGCTGGCTACCAACAAATGTTGTGGCTATCCCGCAGTCTTACTACACTCTCCATCCCGTCTCTACCCTGACTACTAATTTGAAAGCATCCCATGCCGGACATTCACTCTATCTGCACCTTGACTCACCCGAGTCCTACTGGCGATCCTCCAACCTGGTTTTCCAAATCAGCTATCAATTAATGTGATTACTACAGTCGTCCCGTAGCCTCACTACACTTCCCGTACTGTCTACCTACTAGTGAATGCTACGGCTATCCCGTAGTCTTACATCCTGGCTAAAATCACATCCTGCCGAGAAAATATTCAACCTGGTTTCCCAAACCAATCCTCTACTAATCGCAATTACACGAACTCAACAACGGGAAGTTTCCCAAACTCCCAACTCACGCGTTTTCTCAATCCGAACAGCCACTCGGACTATTACCCTGCTCAACAGAGTTGCGAACTCATTCCAACTCCTCACTTACTTCTGCTCCTGAATACTTGGAGGGTTCTCCCCCACTTTGACTCAACTAGCTCCTTACAGCTTACTGTCTGGAAAGGATTCCTAATCCTTCTTACCACTCCATGATCGTTCTGCTAAAAACTAATGCTCACCGCTGCCAGTCCTCTAAAGCTAACCAATACCGTGACGCTACCGTCCTCGAGCGCTGGCAAAATACTTCAAGGGTCCCAATTCACGCTTGCTACAGCGACCACATCCTGAGTAACCTGCTCTAAAAGGGTACAACTACGGACTACTACTCTAAAACCCATGGTATGCAGATGGCATATAACTCAATCGTAAGCAGGAGACAGAATCCAAAGTACTATCACTAATACCGATGCAGTACCATAGCAAATAAATCGTAGATAAAACTGTCAAGCAGATAAAGGATACGCACCTACCACATCCGGGGCTACTCGCATGTCGTCTGAGACCAACTGGTACGCCCTGCTCCGTGCCGTAGGCGCCTCTGCCCGGCCCTGCCGACCATCGGTGATCCTCAAAGTCGCAGGGACAGGTGCTATCACCTGTCCTGCTGAAAGCAAACTCAGAAACGGGGCCTTCTTGTGGTCCCTCTGACTGCAATGAAAGCATATCAGGTCTGATCCCTGAGTGGTGGTAGCTGTACAATCTCTGCTGCAATGGCCAGTCCGGCCGCAATTGAAGCAGCCCGAATCACCACCACTGCCACTCCTGCACGCACCCTCGTGCGTCCTGCCACACTTGCCACAACGGCTGCGACTCTGGAAATCCCTCGATCTCGAGTATGACCCTTTGGGTCTCTTGCCTGAACCTGTGGCTACCTGATTCTCATCCGGTTTCCTCTTCCTCTCCAATCCAAATCAATCTCTCTCTCTCTGGCACGAGCAATCATATCCTCCAGTGTCTTGCAGCTGGACCTGCTCACAAACTGCCTGATGTCACATCTCAGCATCTCGTGATACCGGGCCTTCTTGATCTCCTCGTCCGCCACATACTGTGGAACAAGAAGAACCATCTCCCTGAACTTGGCGGTAATCTCCACCACAGTCTCAGTCGTCTGCTTCAAATCCTGAAACTCTCGTGCTAGCTGCTGCACCTCGATCACTGGTGAAAACTCGGTCCTGAATCTTGTCGATAAGTCAGTCCATGTCATCGCGTCCAACGCGACATCATCTCCAATGACATGTCTAACCTCCTCCCACCAATCGCGTGCTCTGTCCTTTAGAAGACAGGAGGCTAGTCGGACCTTGTCCCCCTCGGGACATCGGCTCGTATGGAAAGCGTTGGCAACGTCGGCCAACCACCTGCTGCTAGTGATGGGGTCACGAGCCACATGGTAATCTGGAGCTCCACAAGCTCTGAATTCTCGAAACGTCAAAGTACGCGCTCCCATCATGGCCACCATCTCTGCGCGGAAGGCTCCCAACCTCTCATCCAATACCTCCAGTATGCCCTCCTTGACCGTGCCAAAGATCACAGGAGTCTGATCTAGAATACTACGCGTAACCTCGGCTGATACGAACTCCCTCATCCTCTCCTAGAGTTGCTCGGTCCCTGAACCCAAGCCTGATCCCTCTCCGGCGCCTGATCCGCCAACTGGTCTACCCCATAGTGTCACCATTCTACAACATATCATCACTACCATCATAATACACATCTCTACTGAGGGATCACATACCTACTACAAGTTCCCCGGTTTTATCTCATCCCTTCTTGAATCGAGTACAGATCCTCTGCTTTCAGTAGTATGGGACCCTACTACCTTCCACATATATCCGTACTTTCCTCAAGAATTGCCTTGACTACACCAAGTCCCTTTCACTACTACTAACACTGCTCCCAACACTACTCTCATCCTAGGCTTGCTCTAGGGTAACCTCCAACTCATTATTTGCCATCAGTTGCATAAGAAGTCCCTGTTATCTCCCCTTAACTAACTCGCAAATACCATTACATATTTCTTAGACTAGATAATTCTTCGAATGAGAGGTCCTAGCCAATAACGGTTAGACTCAAACGAGCGCTGCGAAATAGGGCTAGACCTAACCTTCTGAAATTATTTAGTCCTTGCAATATGTAACTTAGCATGTTTGTTTACTAGTTAATTAGAGATAACTAGAACTCCTAATAGCACAAAGCATTCAACATTCGGGCATTGGGAAAGCTAACCACATAATCCAATCAAGCTAATCTATCCTCAAATCAGGAATCTGTACTAGCATGCAATTCATAAAGCTCATACACATAAAGCAGGCACATAAGGCATCTTCCTACATCCTTAGTCCTAATCTAGCATGCAGTTCTAATAAACATTACATAACATAACTTGTATAGGTATTTTGGGGTACTTACTTAAGCTCGGCCGGTCACGCACATCACACATCTTGTTATTTTTCAAAGTTCTTTTTTCTCTTTTCAAACTTATTTTTATAAAGTGATTTTCTATTGAAAATTTTCTTACCAAGTCCTCAGTTTGAGTTCAGACACACCCGAGAGTGTATCCGAATCCCTCAAACTAAGGCTCTGATACCAACTTGTCACATCCCAATTTTTAAGGCCAAAAATTCCATTTTAATTAAGTAACTCATAAAATAGTTTACCAAAAACCCTTGTCAATGTCATAATAATTTATAAAACTATAACAACGTATCTCAAAAGCAAAACATCACTAGTAATAAAAATCAGAGTACAATCCCAGAAAACTCGATGCGAAATCATGTGTGAGTGTGATGTGCCGCTACCGCGCTGGCTCCTTCCACTTCACTGAAGAGGTACCAGAAACAAAACTGAAAACTGTAAGCACGAAGCTTCGTGAGTTCCCCAACCTACCACATACCACATACATATCCACATACTGGGCCCCCGCCCGCTGCATCGGGACTTGCCCGGCATCAGACTAGCTCCGGCATCGGGCCCCGCCCGGCATCAGGCCCCGCTTGGCATCGAGCCCCGCTCGGTATACAAATCTGTCTCTCTTAGGCCCCGCCTGTCTCCGGGCCCCGCCCACTCAACACATACAATCATATAACATAGCACATAACGCATAAACTAAACATACTCTACTGAATCCATGTACTAAGGCCTCGCCTATCTTGGCCCCCGCCCCTGTCCTGCTACTGGTGAGTCATGGAACCCCGTCCATGCTCCTGCTAATAATGAGATACGGGCCCCCGCCCACACTCATCTCTCTCCTAACTCGGGCCTCGCCCCTGCTCTGCTACTAATGAGATATGGAACCTCGTCCATACTCTGCTAATGGTGAGATACGGGACCTCGCCCACACTCACCTCCCTACCAGGCACATACAAGTATCACAAAGACAACAAGTATAAACTAACATACAAACATTCCTCGGACTCCCGCCCGGCATCGGACCTTGGTCCGGAATAACATACTAGCATAAAGTGCCTAGGGCTAACCCCCGAGTCTTCCTACTCATAGACTACATGGGCCGGCATTGTGGCCGTAGACCCATTCACACAGTGAGGAGACTCACCTCGCACTGCTGAAGACCTGCTGATGCTCTTCTGGCTGCTAGCTGGCAATCCCCCGGACTGCTGATCCTTCAATTCCCGAACTATCAATACCCCAAAGTAACACTTAGACCACAATATTCCAAAAGTCAATCGAGGTCAAACTTGGTCAAAGTCAACCTCCAGTTGACTTGACTCGCGAGTTCGTCTACCAACTCGTCGAGTCCATGCTCCTCCAACCCAATACAACCACTGATCCTACCCGTCGAGTCTAGCAAGAACTCGACGGGTTCTCCTTCAGTCTTACAATCGGGACCATCTTCAACCGAATCGCCGAGTTCATCCTTGAACTCGTCGAGTTCATCTCCCTCTTATGAATGTCCAGACTATTACTCGCCGAGTTGTATGAATAACTCATCGAGTCCATCTTCATAAACTAAGAAGATTGCCTTAAAATCGCCGAGTTCCTCCTTGAACTTGCCGAGTACGATGATCTTCATACCCGCTATGGACCCAGACTGGCTGAGTCCCATACCAACTCAACTCATACCCTTTAATAGAAGGGTTTTGGGGCAAGAAAGCAGACTGACTCGTTGAGTCCCATAAGTGACTCGCCGAGTCCCTCTATGTCTCATTCTATATAGACGATTTTAAGCCAAACTGCTTCTGCTAAAGGTAGATCCAACCTCCTAGAGCATGCTTTCCACATAAAGTTGCAACCTTTACGTGTGAATAGTTCCCAAAAGCCAAAACTAAGCTACAAGGAAGGGTTTTACTATGGAGGAGGGCTTCAAGTCTTAAAATCTTGAGACTTTAATGCATTAGGGACCTTGGGGAGTCCAGATCTTAAAATGCAAAATTCAGATCGTGCCCCATGTAAGCACTAGGCACAAATGTGCTAGAAAAGGCCATGAGACTCAAGATGAAGGGATCTATCAAATGAATGCTCAAGGTAACAACTTGTTACCTTCTATTAACTGCCAAACTGAAGTAGATGCTGGATCTAAACTCTCCTCCTCGTTCTTTGCTTCCAATCTTCCAAGAAATGCACCACAAAACAACCTTTAGCTTCATAATTCTCAAGAAATGGAGTTGGGTGGCTAGGGTTTCGTTTATGGACTTGAGGGGGGTAGTAAGGAGGCTGAGGGAATGTTATAATGTTCTTTAAATAGGGTACAAGGTCAGCATTTAGGGTTTTCCCCAAACCTGACCAACTCGCCGAGTCAGTCTTCTGATTCGTCGAGTAGGTCACTTAACCCGCGACCCCATTCGCGATCCTACTCGTCGAGTCACTCCATCTACTCGACGAGTAGCTTCCTCATTTTGAGGTTTTCTTCCCTTTCAAGGTCTTATGAATTCGGGGTGTTAGACATATGTTCGAAAAAAATTTCCCAAATCATAGTTTAAACTACTACTAACGTAACTGGTTCAGTTGTTGATACGACTGCTAGCGCATGTGCATCCATATGTTGAGGTTGTGGTTTAGGCTTCCAGTCTCTGATATCATTACCTAATCCACTATGTGTCCTTACCATGATGTTGTGTACACCGAAGTAGGCATTCGGTGTACCCAAAAGAGAATATATTATGATAGGGCAAGTTTTATTTATGTTTAGACACATAAGTCCTCCTTATCACTCCGAAACATTACATGTCAGTTCTAATACATTAATAATACGTTTAGAATCCAGAGCACATAGGTTTCCTAGTTCAAGGTCGGTAATAGACCTTAACTTTTCCCAACTAATAACAATCTAGGAAAGAGCCTAAGGCATGCTATACGTATCATTGAGCACATATTTTGCATATAAGGCATTTTTAAATTATGCTAGTGCATAATGTAGCAAATAAGGTATTTAACCTATGTTATGTTATATATATATATATATATATATATATATATATATATATATATATATATATATATATATATACACACTAATTTCTTATTTAGCACTTAATATTATTTAAGGCTTATACCCTAAAATATCCTAGTGTAGGTGTCTATTCAGGTATACAACCTAAAATATTCTAGACACACACCTCACCATCAATGCTTAATCTCTAAGTTTAAGTCTAGAAATCCTCACAATTCCTAGTTTGCTTAAACTAATGCTCTAATACCAACTGTGACATCCTCTAATTTTCAGAACCTATTAAAACTTTTCTTTACACTTTAAAAATCATTTATTTATATTTGATGAAAATCCCAGTACATAAGATCATTTTGATTATAAATGTTTTGTTTCAAAAATATTAAAACCCTAACGATGTCATAATCAATACAGATACATAAGTTACATCATAGAGACATGCTAGTCCTGAATACTATTGCAGACTGTCTCTTAATCACTTAGCATCTTAATCAAGTTCCAATAGCTTAAGTCTTGATACATTTGATGCATATAAACTGAGTGCATCAGGTTGGGGAATCCTGGTGAGATACATAGAGATTTCAATCACACAATATTGATATGATAATATTCCTTAATTATCAGACCTGCAACACCAACCGTTACCATACAATATCCATATAGGATTACATTCTGACATATCCATTCCTACTGATACTCATTGATCTTAGTACATGATTATTAGGGAGAAATAATCTCTTGTGGTGAACTGTTAAAAACTTTGACTACACAGCTAGGGGCTTCCTTGGAAAGTGTAATTCATAAGGCATATGAGCCATCAGAGTGCTTGATGAATATGGTATCCCATTTCATCTACGTTTGTGAGTAATGAGCTCACACTAGCAACATAATTCACAAGACTGTCTAGAATGATCAAGTGTTGTCACCTACTCTGAGAGGTGACCAGACATACCATTACAATTGTTTGATCTTGACCCACCATTTCTGGTCATCCAAGAGGAATACTATAATGTACTCCCATACGGAGTTACCGTACATCGACACCTGAAAGTGTCATGGAACAGAACTTTAATCCCCGTTCATAGCTTAAACACATTTTCGTAATAAGACTACCTAATATCAAACTTAAATGAACTATATATCTTCCATAAATCAAAGTTTATCCCTAGACTCTACAATGCCTGTAACCAACTTCTAAAACCAACTTTATTCTTGGTCTACACTAACCTATCTTTAGAGTATATATAATCCATACAGAGTACTATGTATTATTATTCATTTATCATCTCAGTACTACTACTAATATTATTATACAATATTATCTATTCATCCTAATATAAAATAGAACCATATTTGGTGCGCATGTAGTACGTTATATATATATATATATATATGTATATATATATATATATATATATATATATATATATATATATATATATATATATAATCTAGGCAATAAAGATATAATTCACATACGAATTCCAACAGATGTCTAATATTTTAATTAATACTTGTATGAAATCATGTTCATGAAAGGGACTATGCACTCACTTGATAAAACTGGATTCCTCGGAAATGGGGTAGAACTTCGCCTTGGTATTTTATCTTTTCCTTGATGTGACCTAGGTTTGAATACCACTAAATCTTAGTCTAATTATTCTCTGACGATTAATTGTAGTTTAGATTCCTCACTCATCCCAATGAATATCGAGATTTCTATCAAGTAAGGAGCAGCTAGGCAGGACAGTTGGGAGGAATGACCATTTTGGTGTATAACCTTTCTGAAATTCAACAACCAAGCCAACATGACGATTCTAGACACCTCTCTCGTAAATAGATCAATCAGTATTATGACTTGGAATCGCTGATAATTTTTATCTATATGTTCATAATAACGACTTATGACTATAAATATAAGTTTCACTAAAAAGACTAAAGTGTAGCTTAACTTACAGAGGTTCTTCCTGCCAAAAGTTAGGAAATTGCACTGGAAAAGCTTCTACTCGCTAGCTACTACTACTTTAGGGGTTGCAGGGCTTCGCCAAAGACTAAAACTAAAAGAAAATGGGCTAGAATTCAAAGGAATCGAGAGAGAGTGTTTGGGAACTTGTAAGAAAAAGACTGAGGCTTGGCCTCCTATTTATAGCCGAAGTTTGGGGTGCACGACATGAAAATGGGGAGCACGTCATGTATTTTAAGGCGACATCTCCCCATCCATTTTTTTTCCACGTGTCAGCTTTTTTATGGTCCACGTTTTCTCCTTCTAGCAGCGCACGTCACGCACCCGGCGTGCACTGCACAAAACACAGACTTTGTAAATTCTTCATACGAGTTCTGATTTTGACATTTTTATATCTCCGGAAATCTCTCGACTAGATCTACAACTTTCCCTTAGACTCCATCGGCTAGTTCTGACTTTATTTTTCGTCCCTATTTTCTATATGATTAAATGATTTTGCTAAAATCATAACTCTCTCGTGTGGACTGCGTTTTTAGCATTCTTTTTCTCAACATTCATGTCTTAAAGAGCACTACGATTTTCCTTTTGGTGACTTTAGCTAAAATCCAACCAATCTCTTCGTAGCTTTTTACGTTACACATTCCTTGTGTGCGACTAACTTCTATATCTTATAAGAATTGTATCTAATTCATACGGAGTTGGATTTCTACGAAATTTATACTTTTGGGATCGGGACGACGTGTAATATATATATATATATATATATATATATATATATATATATATATATATATATATATATATATATATATATATATATATATATATATATATATTGGCACACTTATTTTTACAATTTACGGGCGATTCAGTTGATTTTTCCTATTTTTCCTTAATATGAAACTTGTAATGTATAGTGTGCAGCGCACACGACTATAGATTATCCTATTCAAGGATTTTTAATTTTAATAATTATTATTTTTTATGTTTAGCCTGAATTTGCGGGTGTTACACAAGATGTATTTGGACTTAAAAACTCTTTATTGGTGGCCAAACAAGAAGGCTGACATTGCGACCTACGTAAGTCAATGCCTAACATGTTCCAAGATCAAGGCAGAACATCAAAAGCTCTCGGGATTATTGTAGCAACCGGAGATACCAGAGTGGAAAGTGGGAGCAGATCGTAATGGACTTTGTGACCAAATTTCCTAAGACTACTACTGGTTACGACACTATATGGGTAGTTGTCGATAGATTAACCAAGTCTGCCCACTTTATACTAATAAAAGAGATGGATAAGATGAAGAAGCTGACCAGTATGTACCATAGAGAGATTTTCATATTGTAGGGGGTAATTGTTATCTATTATCTCTAACAGAGATAGCAGATTTACCTCCTGATTCCGGAAAAGTTTGCAAAAATCCCTTGGTACTCGCCTGGATATGAGTACAACCTACCATCCTCAGACCGATAAACAAAGTGAAAGGACCATCCAAACACTAGAAGATATGCTCCGAGCATGTGTGATAGATTTTGGCAACACATGGGATACTCACCTTCCTCTGGTTGACTTCTCATACAATAATAGCTATCACACGAGCATTAAAGCTGCAACGTTCCAGGCTTTATACGACCGGAAATATTGATCCCCTATATGTTGGACGGAAGTTGGAGATACCCAACTAGCCAAGAAATTCACAGGTAATACCCTAAGAACCGGCCCATAGATTATTAACGAGACGACTGAGAAGATAGTCAAATTCGAAAACACATGAAGGAAGCGGGTGACCGTCAAAAGAGCTAGGCTGCTAGAAGACACAAACCCCTAGAGTTGGAAGTAGAATATAGTGCAAATTCTAAAACACATGAAGGAAGTGGGTGATGCTCAAGGTATCCCCCTAGAAGGGAGTTAAAAGATTCGGAAAGCGGTGAAAGCTAAATCCTAGGTACATAGGACCATTCGAAATCCTTGACAAAGTTGGTCCATTTACGTATCTACTTAGATTACCTCAAGAGTTGAATAAAGTGCATGATGTATTCCATGTGTCTAATCTTAAAAATTGTCTCTCAGACGATACACTTGTCAGTCTGCTTGATGAAATTCAGATTAACCCTGAACTGAACTTCGTCGAGGAGTCAGTTGAAATCATGGATAGAGGGGTCAAACGACTCAAGCAGATTCAGATTCCCATAGTCAAGGTATGATGGAACTCTTAGCAAGGACCAGAGTACACATGGGAAAGAGTAGACCAAATAAAGAACACATACCCTTACTTGTTTGAAGGGAGCACGATGATAAAATAGAATTTCGGGATGAAATTTCCTAAATGCGGGGATAATGTGACAACCAAGAAAATTCTGCCACCAACAACAATTAGGAGAGAGTAGAAAAGATAAACGTAATAGCTTATACTTGTAATTTTTGATTTTACAAATATAATGAAATATATTGTTACATTTAGAAATAAATCAACTTATAGGTTCAAGAATAAGCGTCCAAAAAGTTGTACCGTCTTTTAAAATGGATAATGTAATTAGAAATGTAACATCTTGATGTCAAGGTAATCTTATTTTCAGTCCTTAATTTAATTATATTGCAACTGGTCTCAAAGTTCAAGAATTATAAGCATAAGGGCATTAATGGCATTTTGGTAATTATAGCTTCAGAGTACACCATGCGTACGAGGCCTACGCTAAGCGTACTAGGGAGCGTCCTAGTACGATGGGTGTACATCTTGGTACGCGGGACGTACTTCCTAAAAGTCGAAACCCTAATGTTTAGGGTTTGGCAAGTATTAAAACATCCTTAAGTCTCATTCATTCCCTACTTTTCAGCCTCCAGTAGTAGAAATCTAGTTCCCTTGCAACCCTAGCCTCTCTTGAGTCGTTGGATGGTTGAGTGTGAGTTTGTGAGTTCTCCATAAGAAGAAGAAGGTGGTGATAAAGCTTGGAAGCTTGAAGCAAGGCTTGAATCTGGAAGTTTTGCTCCTTTCTCCATCATCTCAAGGTATAAAGTTCATACCTTGATGACTTGTTTTCTAGATCTCATTTTTGGGTGTTTTATGTTACGTTTTGGTCCCAAAAGTCCCATCTTGAGCATGTCATGTTCTGGATGTTTTGAGTTGTCCTTTTAGACCCTAGGAGGGGTCCTTAGCCATAAAAATGAAGTCTTTTTGGTTAAATTTGCTCCATGCATTTTGTAGAAGGTCTTAATGGATTAAGACCTTGAGTTAAGTTCTTATTAGGCATGTTAAGTCATAAAGTTGGAAACTTTATGACTTTAGGGTGTGTTTTGGTCATGGATTTGAAATATGGGCTTAAGTGCTTAAGCCATTAAGTACTAAATAGAGTTTGGAGGCTGCAAGGGTACACCCCACATACATGGGAGTACGTGCCACATACTCGGTCAACCACCCCGATGGTGATCTTCTGTGAGGCTTCTCTTACACTAAGCATACCTCCGGAGTTCGCCCCGCGTACTCGCATGGGTCAGCCTTGTTGAATTGACTCGGTTGAGTTGACTCGACTAGGTTGACTCAGTTGACTTAGTGGGTTTGACCAGTTGACATTGACTTTGACTTTAACCATGTTTGACCTTGAGGGTATTTGGGATATTTTTGGATTTTTATGGAATTGGTCACTTGGTGGGAATAGGTATCGGCTAGAGAGCTGAGATTCAGAGTCGGACCTCATCAGTTCTGTTCATTTTGCGAGGTGAGTTTTTCCTTACTGTACTTATGGGTCGAAGGCACTAAGGCCGGACCATTGGTTTCAAACCTGATATTCATTGATATGATGAGTATGGGATAGATATGCATTCTAGTTTTGATATGCTAGTCTTGTAGATCGGTAGGACTACCTGTGATACTGTCTGTATGATTATCTGTATATGTCAGTATCTGTTATATGTCGACATATTGTGTTGGTTGGGTTGAGGTTGTACTGCTCTGTGCGGTAGCCAACAAGGGCAAGCCAGACTTATGCTGTCTGAGGACTGATCTGGTCGGGGAGCAAGTCCTACATAAGTTGTGGGCCCCAAGGGAAAGCCAGACTTATGTTGTGGGCTCAGGGGTAATCCAGTCTTTTAGCTGTGGACCCATTGCATGTTGTTATTGTATATGTCTAATTTGTTTATGTGTTGTTACTTTGGGGGAACTCACTAAGCTTTGGGCTTATAGTTTTCGGTTATGTTTTAGGTACCTCACATGACTACGGAAAGGCGAAAGCGTGATCATACACTTCCTCATGTTTTTATTTATGATTTTGGGAAAACTCTGATATTAAACATGCCTTGAAAACTATATTGTAAACAATGATGATTTGTTGATTGGTTTTAAAATTTTAAATTTTTCATGATTTTTATTGGTGTTAGAAGTTGGTATCAGAGCCTTGGTTTGATTGAATTGGAGGAACACTCGTGTGAGTCCAGTCTCAAACTAAGGAAAAAGATTTTTAAAACAATTTTGAAATGGGTTTCAAAATAATCAAGGAGGATGCGATGTGTACGATCAGCCGGAGCCTGTAAGTAGACCCCAATTTACCACACTATTATTTGATATTGTGATATGTTAGAACACCATGCTAGTGATAGGCTAGGGATCTTCAAGAATTTGCATGATAGAATTGTTTGATTATATGATGTCTGATAGCCTAGGGTTCTTCTTTAATGAAATTGACATCATTACTGTAGTTGCTTAGTGTATCCATCATAGTTATACATAACTAAGATTCTATAGCCTGAGAATGTTTGGTTTGGCCTTATTTCCTGTTCTTTTTTTTATGAAGGAATTAGGGTAGGATCAGATATTCGACTGTCTATAGGGTCCAGTGTTATGTATGATTAGCATACATGAGTGTTGTAGGGTTGGTGGAAGTTTCATGGATAAATTGTGAGGGGTCAGCCGGCCAGTCTCGAGATGTTTAGCCTTCCTATAGGGTGTGAGGATTTCATGTGTATGTATGCTAGTATGTATTGTTAGGTTATTGTGATGATCCTTGAGACAAATACGGGTAGGTGTGGAAGGTAGTATGGGCCCGGACTACTAAAAGCACAGGATCCGTACGTGTAACAGGGAAGTCACAACCCCTAGGGCTTCGTTGGGAGTTGGTTCCCATGGTGATATGTATGTTATCTGATATCTCCCTGGTTTTTTTTCAGTATGGAAATGACGAGACGATTTGAGGCTGGATCCGGATCAGGATCGGGAGCTAGCAGTCAGGGTGGGACAACAGTCACTGAGGACCGTATCATAGATATTATCCATGAGGAGGTTGTGACTATTTTCCGGGGAAGATACCGGAGCTTTTTGAGTCTATCAAGCCCGCAGTGATGGAGTTCTTTGATGACAGATACACAACCATTGTTGAGACTATTGTTGTTGCAGCCTCCGTAGCCGTTACGGCTGCACGAGTTGGTGTTGGTCGGGTTTTTCAGTATCGGGACATCGACAATACGAAGCCCATGAGTTTTAATGGAGTTCAGGACCCGATCATAGCCCTGAGGTGGCTGTCTGATGTTGAGGGATGCTTTTTCACTTGCTCTTGCCCAACTGACCAGAAGGTCAGGTACGCTCTGAACCTACTAAGGTCCGGAGCGAAGGATTGGTGGAGACTTGCTACTAGTTCGTTTTTTGCTAAGCAGAGAGCTGCTGTGTCTTGGGAACAGTTCTCGGAGATGTTCCGCTCTACATATGTGTCGTTGGTGGAGCGTGAGAGATTGGCCCAGGAGTACCTGGATTTGACGCAGGGGACGGAGTCGGTGAAGGAGATCACCAAGATGTTCACAGAGAGGGCCATGTTCTGTCCTGAGTTTTCCGTTTCTGAGCAGGCTCAGATGACCCGTTACTTGAGTATGCTCAAGATGAAGATCCGACAGTTTGTATCCACCCAACGCTATGGTTCTTTGTTGGATTTGCAGGAGGCTGTTGTTGGATAAGGTGTTTATGTCCATAACTATATCTGATATCTACTTGACCCGATTTGGCATGATCCATTTGGGTTGCATGGCATCGCAACAATTGGATAGACAAAATGAGAAAAGGAAACTTATGATTTATTAATATATTATAAGTTCTAATATATTAATATTAAATCATATTATTTGATTAGTATTGATCAAGAATTAATTTGGAATTAATTTTGTGATCAAATGAGACTAATTAAATATATGGGGATTGATTATGTAAATAATTCATTCTTGTATAGTGGGCTTATGATCCATGATTCACTAGATTGGGCCAAGTCTCATTGGGTGCTCCATGGAGGTTAAAACCCATGGGTCATAGAGGAAATGAAAAGCCATGCACATTAGGGTTTACATGGTGTAACCCTACATGTGGCACACTATATATGGCACCCCATGGCTAGCAAAATTCGGCCACTAAGACTAAAGAAGGAGGGCTAGCCGATTTTGTGCTCAAGTGTACTTCTCTTAAGTTATTCCAAGATTTGTGGTGTTG
Organism: Lactuca virosa; assembly: GCF_052849685.1. Lineage (NCBI taxonomy): Eukaryota > Viridiplantae > Streptophyta > Magnoliopsida > Asterales > Asteraceae > Lactuca > Lactuca virosa. Next base: position 141,512,683 of record NC_136427.1, on the reverse strand, counting down.
TGTGAAGCATTTGAGGCATCACATTTGGGGTGCTAGGCTCACAAGGTCTTAAGGAATTAAAGCAACAAGAAAGGTATGTCATTCTAATAGTTTTTATATTACATGTACCCCAATCACATGCTAGTTAGGATGAGAACCTCGGAAAAATCAAATTTGCATGTATATTAGAGAAAACATAGATCCAAGGTTTCTAGTGTTGCATGTACACCATAGGAGTGTTAGAATGCTCAAAACCCATCAGTAGTATCAGAGCCTAGGCGTGTTTTCATTATACTTGATGCAAATTGCTGAAAAAAGTCGAATTTCTGCTCACTGTTCAGTGAACTCGCCAAGTCCATGGGGGGACTCGACGAGTCGAAGTGAAAACTCATCCTACACGTCGAGTAGGTTCATGCACTCGGCGAGTAGGAGGCCATGTGTGCAGATTTTTGAGTTTTGTTGCTTGAATTGGACTAGAATCATTACCCAAAGCTGTTTTGGTCTTATAAAATTTGTTTTTTGAGGTGGTAATGATTATTCTAATCCATTTTCAAAGGTTTTTATCAAAGTTTCAAGTTTTATATATGCTTATGTGATTCTTGAAAATTGTTGATATGAATGTTCATGCTTATGAGTTTGGTAGATCATAGGAATTATTTGCAAATTGTTTGTTAGTGTAATTCTTGATCTAAATGCAAATTAATGGACTCCATAACTTGTCCTCAAGTTATGGAATTCCAAAATTCATTTCATTAAAACTCATAAATTATAGAAATGAAAGGTTTTGAATAGTTTCAAAACTTGCCCTCAAGTTTTGGAATTTGTAAAGTCTCTTTAGAAAACTTTAATTCCAAACCCTAGATTTTAATAGTTTAAAATTCAACCCTTATACTTTATAATATTATAAGTTAATAATATATATATATATATATATATATATATATATATATATATATATATATATATATATATATATATATATATATATATATATATGTATAAGATCAAGTCAGTCTTACCGTTAGTAGGCCTCACTCACGAAGCCGATCTATAAGGGGGTATAAGGTTGTTGCCTATAAAATGGCAGCTTAATGGGTGTCCACTCTCACCCACCACTTCCTTGACTGGTGGAGGGTCGTTAGCCGACCGGGTAAGGCAAGGACTATAATTCTCATTAAAAGTATAATGATAAATATAAAGTAACTAAACCTTTAGTAATTCCCAATCTTAGTTGCTTTAGGAAAATGTGAAATTGATGCTAACCCATAAAATTACACTTTGCACCTTGCTAAAGTCGTTAGTGGAGCGTGTGTGGTTAACCGTCACACTAACTTGGACTTAACAAGGGTGGAAAAAGGGTGGCTTAAGGTTTATCATAGATTGGTGGAGCGTGTTTGGTTAACTGGCACATCGGTTAGGTGATAAAATTAAGAGTACCAAGTAATTTGTATGGTTATTCACACATTGTTTGTGATCCTCGGTATCCCAGTCACGAACTTGAAGGGCATAATTGAGATTTAAACATGCCATTGAATTGTTCAATAAATCTCAAAAGATCTAGGAGTTTCAATACAATTAAAACCTAATAATCTATTTTGTTTTTCATGGTGGAAAATGGTAAATCGTCATTTACCTACCTTCAAATATTTTATAGCTTGGATTACGGCATCCCTGTTCCAAGTTATAAAGTATTGTGTTGGGTCCTAGCCTTAATATTTCATTTGGGTGTCTTATTAAGGATTCTATATCTAATCTAAACTTGTCTTTCTTCTTTTTCAGATGTCTTCCAACAATGCTTCTGGCTCAAACCCTTCTGGCTCCTTCTCTCTCATGAACCTTTGTGGGAGAGTCATCTTTGATGGTTCTAACTTCAATGATTAGATTAGGAACATCAGGATGGTCACTCGTTATGAGGACAAGGAATATGTCCTAGACAAGGAGCTGAAGGAAATCGATGAGTCTTCTGCTACTCCTGAGGAGATTGCTGAGTACACTAGCCATGAGAAGGATGCCACTAAGGTGTCTTGTATCATGTTGGCTACCATGACATCAGAACTCCAGAAATCCTATGAAGATTTCTACCCTTATGAGTTGCACCAGGACCTGATGGATAGATACCATCAGAGTGCTCGTCAAGAGAGGTATGAAATCATCTCTTCCATGATAACAACCAGGATGTAGGATGGTGAACCCATCACAGGCCACTTGCAGAATATGCAAAGGTTTGTGGACTGATTGCTTAAGTTGAATGTGAACTTCCCTGAGGACCTGGCTATTGATATCATACTGCACTCCTTACCTCCATGTTATGATCAGTTCCGTATAACCTATCATATGAACAAGGAGGAGGTCAGACTTAGCAAACTTCAAGGACTTTTGAGGACAGCCGAAACTGATCTCAAAGGTAAAACGGTTGTATCTACTCCTACCACAGCCCCTGTTCTGGCAATCAGGCAAGGTAAAGGGAAAAAGAGGAAAGCCTCTTCGAAGGGTACCAAGGGAAAGTCTGTTAATGGCTCCTCTTCGAGTGGAACCAAAGGAGGTTCTGCTACTCCCTCTTCCAACCCGAAGGATGCACAATGCTTCTACTGTCAGGAAAAGGGGCACTGGAAGCGAAGCTGCCCCAAGTACTTGCAGGATCTTAAGGATGGGAAAGTGAAACCCACCCATGCAGGTATTTACACTATATTGTCTAATAATTCACCACATACTAATTCTTGGGTCCTTGATATAGGGTGTGGAGTTCATATTTGTTCTTATTTGCAGGGCCTAAAAAGAAGTGAGGATGTGGAGCACGGGAAGATAAACTTGATCATGGGGAATAGGAAAGTTTCACCTGTCACCAAGATTGGAGTTTATTCTTTATTACTTAGTAGTGGATTAGTATTAGATTTGAATAAATGCTATTACTCGTCTGAAATGGCGAGAAATATTATTTCTTTTCATGGTTTGTACAAACAAGGATTTACTTTTTCATTTGATAATGAATGTGGTGGTATTGATGCTTTTTATAATGATGTTCTTTATTTTAAAGCATTACCTTGTAATGGTGTATATGAAACTGTGTCGATTGTAGACAACTTAGGAAATAATGTTTTGCATATTGATTATTCCACTAGTTTGGATAAGGCATCCTTGTGGCATTGTCGTCTTGGACATGTTAACAAGAAGCGCATAGGCTAACTCCAAAAGGTTGGAGTCTTGGAGTCATTTGACTTAAAGTCAGATGATAGTTTACTTGGAAAAATGACTAAGTCAACCTTCACTGGTAATTGTGTTAGGAGTGAGGGTTTGCTGGATCTCATACACACAGATGTGTGTGGGCCCTTCAGAACCGCCACAAGGGATGCTAACCGCTTATATGTGACTTTTACTGATGATTACAGTAGATATGGTTATGTCTAATTAATCAAGCATAAGTCAGAAACCTTTGAGAAATTCAAAGAGTTTAAACAGGAAGTGGAGAATCAGTTGGGCAGGAAGATAAAGATGCTCCGATCCGATCAAGGTGGTGAGTATCTTAGTATCGAGTTCCTTGACTATCTTAAGGAATGTGGAATTGTTTCACAATTGACACCTCCTAGACAGCACAGCTGAATGGTGTGGCTGAGAGGCGCAATCGAACCTTGTTGGACATGCTTCGTTCCATGATGAGTCGAGCTTCGTTACCAATCTCATTTTAGGGGTATGCCTTAGAGAGTGCCGCCCATATCCTTAATCTAGTCCCTACCAAGAAGGTTGCCGAAACACCTCACGAGATGTGGACTGGGAAAGTTCCCAATCTAGACCACATCAAGACTTGGGATTGCGAGGCTTTTGTGAGGCGTGATACTCACGACAAGCTCGAACCTCGAAGTGAGCGATGTATTTTCATCGGCTACCCACAGAAATCCTTTGGTTACCTCTTCTACATACCCAGTGAGAATGTGGTCTTTGTGGCAAGGAGAGGAGTCTTTCGTGAGAGAGAATTCATAAACCAAGGAACCAGTGGGAGGCAAATTGGCCTTGAAGAAATTCAAGAAGCAAGCAGTGAACGAACCTCAAACACTAGCAATCAACCTGAGGAGGAAATTCATGTTGATGAGTGTCACACCCCCAAACCAGAACGACGGAAACGTTCGGGGGCGGATGACGTCATGTTCAGTATCATAACCATAGTGAAGAAAGTAAAACACAACTATCATAGATATAATTTAAAAGATTACATTGTTTCCAAAATACATGTTCCAAAAATACATCTTTCCAATTAAATTACATATGATGATAAAATGTAGCAAAAAAATCTACGTCTTAGCGTCTTGACTTCAGAAATCTTGCGGTTACCTGTATTACTGATTACCTGAGAATACAAGTTGTTTTGAAAAGAGAGTATCAACATAAAGCTGGTGAGTTCATAAGTATTTTATAAAAATGAATGTTGTTTCCTTAACGTTTGTTACAAGTTTGTTTCCAGAAAATCCAATATTTTCTAAAAGATTTGTTGTAAACTGAATTGAAACAAGGCCTAGTATGTGTAAGTAAGTCGTTATACTTATGTGTGTGTTTTATATTTAAATAAAACTCCTTTGCATAAAACCTTAGAATTTCCGTGACTTGTATGATGTGTTCATATTCCATGCGAGATGTTATAATCATACTAAAGACTATATGGCCTTGAATATGACGTTCTTCAGGCGTCGGAAAGTTATGACACTTGTCACCCCAGACTTGCCGGTCTAGCTGTTGCAAGCAGCTTAGGTGCGGGTTTGTCAGACCCAGCATAGATCTATACACAACTATCACGTTCTCCCTCCCGGAGATTCTGATTATAACTACATGACGTTTCTGTGGTACTTAGGAGTACCCCAAAGGAGAATGTCTCGCGAGTTTAACTAATACAAGATCACGTAGTGTGCGATGAAATATTTGTTTTGTAAGTCGATTGAGTTACTGTTTCTTTGTCTAACGAAGTGCTCAAACTATACCTATTATAGTTTATCAAAAATTGTTGTGTGTGTTTGGATGAAACCTTTTTATGCAAGTCATTGTATTTCCATAAATTGACATTTGAAATGATAAGTATAAACCGTATACACACCTTGCTCAGCATGTTACAAGGTGTAGGAAAACTCTTAAACATGTATTAGATAGTTTTGGTATTTTGAACTTGTATTCCCCCCCTGAAAACTAAAGAAAACGTAAAAATGTAGGGGTACGAACTCGCCGGGAAAGTGCGTGAATTGAAGAGAACAAGATTTTCTCGGGCGGCACCTCGACCGGAAAGTGGCGAATTTTTCGGGAATCTCGGAGCTTCAGACCTTCGTCGGGGCTTAGATATGAAACCGGGACTTTGGGATATTACTTGCACGCAAAACGAGGTAAAAATGTGAGAGAAGGAGAGAAAATGAGCAACTTTGCCCAGAACCCTCGCATGCTATTTATAGGAGCTAGAACTGCCTTCGTACGCTGGGCGTACACCGAAGTACGCGGGGCGTACGTCAGCGATGACGTCTCCGGTCTCTGGTCTTCGGATGGGACTGCTGTAGAGGGTGTAGGGGCGACGTGGCCAGTCCGAGACCCTTCATTCGGTACGCCGGGCGTACTCCGAAGTACGCTGGGCGTACTCTTCGGATAAACCTCGAATTGTGTGCCAAAAACTTCAAAAATGCGTAACTTTCGCATACGAGCTCTGTTTTTGACGTTCTTTATATCCACGCGTAGGTGAGAATATACTCTACAACTTTCATTTAGACTTCGTCGGCTAATTTTGAATTTATTTTTAATTTAATTTTATTTAATAGGCCGGGACAGATTAATTCCGTTAAAAATCCATAACTTCCTCATCCGTTCTCCGTTTTCGCTGTCTTTTTACCGTTGTACTACTATTATCAAGATCTTCAATTTCCGTTTAGGTTGCGTCGGCTAAAAATCGCTCGATCTTAAATTCGAATTTTTAGCTGTCTACCACTGATCTGAAATTTAGAAAAATCATAACTTCCTAATACGAAGTCAGATTTGGACGTTCTTTTTATGTACGCTCACGGTTTAACATAATCTACGACTTTTATTTAGATACTTAAGGCTAAAAAGTATTTTATTGAAATTTCACTTTTCACGCTTAACTGCGTTTTACCGGTTTTGTTACGAATCTTTGATTGGTCATAACTTCTTCGTTATAACTCGGATTTGAGTGTTCTCTATATTTTTGAAAACCTTGATACAATATCTATCACTTTTTGTACTCCAATTGAGACTTTAGAACACTTCGTTTTTTTACGCTAATTTTTATTGATTCAAAATAGTTTATAATATTTGACTTTTCGAACATTACCTTGACTCGAAATATCGTGTTGTCACATCATCCCCCCGTTAGAGGGAATTTCGTCCCGAAATTTTAATCTAAGACAGAGTTTATGGACTAGGAAAAAGATGCGGGTACTTATGTTTCATCTTATCCTCGCGTTCCCAGGTGAATTCAGGTCCTCGTTTGGCGTTCCACCTGACCTTTACGATGGGGATGCGGCTTTGTTTTGTCGACTTCACTTCTCGGTCCATGATTTCAACAGGTTCCTCTACGAAGTAGAGGTTCTCGTTGATCTCAATTTCTTCCAAGGGAACGACAAGGGTCTCATCAAACAAACATTTCTTCAGGTTTGACACATGAAAGGCAGGATGAACGTGATTGAGTTCCTGTGGTAATCATAGTTTGTATGCCACCGGGCCAATCCTGGCGAGGGATTCGAATGGTCCGATGTACCTTGGATTTAGTTTCCCACGTTTTCCGAAACATATGAGTCCCTTCCAAGGTGATACCTTCAGAAGTACACGATCCCCAACTTGAAACTCCAAAGGTTTCCGTCTCTTGTCTGCGTAGCTCTTTTGTCGGTCTTGCGAAGCCTTCATTCGTTCTCGAATCTGGACGATCTTTTCGGTTGTTTCCCTGATGATCTCCGGGCCAGTGAGTGCGCTGTTAGGGACTTGACCTTTTGCTAGTTGCGTATCTCCCACCTCAGCCCATCACAGGGGTGACCTGCACTTACGGCCATAGAGGGCTTCAAACGAAGCAACTTTGATGCTAGTATGATAGCTATTATTGTAGGAAAACTCAATAAGAGGCAGATGAGTATCCCAAGCTTTTCCAAAGTCTATCACGCAAGCTCTTAGCATGTCCTCTAACGTCTGAATGGTTCTTTCACTCTGACTGTCAGTCTGTGGGTGGTAAGTTGTACACATGTCCAACCTAGTTCTCATAGCTTTCTGAAGTGACTGCCAGAATCGTGATGTGAACCTACTATCTCTGTCGGAGATAATGGATATCGGTTTTTGATCGTGAGTTTGTTCAATTCGCGGTAGTCAATGCACATGCGGAACAATCCGTCCTTCTTCTTGACGAACAAAATCGGTGCTCCCCAAGGCGAGAAGCTTGGTCTAATGAAGCCTTTGCTCAGTAGTTCGTTCAGCTGACTGGATAGTTCCTGCATTTCGACTGGGGCTAGACGGTATGGCGATTTGGCTACGGGGGTAGCTCCGGGAATTAAGTCGATTCGGAATTCGACTTGTCGAGGAGGGGGCACTCCTGGAAGGTCTTCTGGGAATACATCGGGGAAATTGCAGACCTCCGAAATGTCCTTTATGTCTTTCATTCCTTGACCCTTATCTACGACGTGGGCTAGGAAGGCGTGGCACTCCTTGCGGAGATACTTTCGAGCCTTGAGACAGGAGATGATCTGAAAGTTTGAGCTAGGCTTGTCGCCATAGACAACTAGAGTTTCGCCAATTGGCAGATTAAGGCGAACGGCCTTTTCGTGACATAGGATTTCAACATGGTGAGGGCATAACCAATCCATGCCAATGATAACATTAAAAAATTTTATGGTGACCGGCATAAGGTCTATTTGGAAGGAATGATTGTTTAAAGTGAGGGTACACCCGATGTAAATGTCGTTAGTGGTCTCTGTTTTTCCGTTAGCCATTTCTACGGTGAATGTGTCTTTTAGTGTTTGTGGTGTTTGATTAAGCAAGCATTTAAATTGGTGGCTCACGAAGCTTTTCTCCGCGCCACTATCGAAAAGAATGCATGCATAGGTATTGTTGAGGAGGAACGTACCGGTAACCATAGTTGGATCTGCGATGGCTTCCTCATGACCTATCACCAGAACTCTGCCCATTTCATCGGGGTTGGGGTTTCTTGCCTTCGGGCAGTTACGTTTAAGGTGTCCTGCTTCTCCACATGCATAGCAGGTCCGGATTGCTCCGGCGTTGGCAGCTTGTGCGTTTGGTTGGTGCAATACATTTCATGGCATGCACCGTTGTGGTGGTAGTTGCATTTGTTGCACTTGGGTAGGTTCCCAGCGTATTGCCTTATCGGAGTAGGGTTGGTAGGGGTCGTGGCAGTGTGCACAGCAACCACTTGCTGCTTCTTGGCTGAGTCTTGGGCAGGTTGGCCCTTCTTCTTATCCCAGAACTTCCTCTTGTTGTTTCCCTCTTTTTTTTTTCTCGAAGGTTGTCGTTACAGTGCCATGACTGGCGTTATGGTCGATGAGTTGCTGTGCCAGTTCCTTGGCACTGTCGAAGGTAGTTGGCATTGAGGCCAATACGTGTCCTTGGAGTTGTTGAGATAGTCCCCATACGTATCTTCCACCTTCTTCCTTTCAGTACGAACCATCCCGGGACACAGCATGGCTAGATCGCTGAACCTTGAGGTGTACGACAGGATGTCAGAGCCTGTCATTTTAAGCCCCCAAAATTCTTCTTCCAGCTTCTGTATCTCACCCCTGGGGCAGTACTCCTTCATTAACATGGTTTTCAGATCTTCCCATGTTATCGCATTAGCCACCGGGAGTGTTAGTGCCTTGACGTGACCCTTCCACCAGGTGAGGGCTCTTTCGGAGAATGTGCATGAAGCAAATTTGACCTTGCTTGCTTCAGGGCATGCACATATTTCGAAAATGGTCTCGGTTTTCTCGAACCATTGCAGAAACGCTATGACACCTCCGCTTACGTTGAAGGTTTTGGGCTTGGCGTTAGTAAAGTCCTTGTAGGTATACTCTCTCGAGCGTCCCTGGCCATCCCCGTTATTAGAATTCGAGGCACCACTGCCTGCACCTCCTGAATTACTGGGGTTGATTTGGGCTATCACGGCTGCCACTGCAGCCGCCACCGCAGCCTGGAACATGGCTGGGTCGAACTGAGGAGGTGGTGGTGGGGGTGGTGCAGTCTTAGCTGCGTCGCCGCGCCTAGGATTTCTACGAGGTGGCATTTTCTGCCATAATCAAGAATGGAAAGACAATAAGTCTTTGATACAAGTCGAGTGTTAAAATAAACATTATTAGTTCTTTGTATGCATCATGATTTGTAAGAATGTTGTAAGAATTCATTCATACTAGAAGTCTATAAACAATTAAATATAGACTTTATGAATTGCAGTAGTATTATTTTATGGAATGTCTGTTATAGTATCCATATCGGGTCCAACCAACAATCACTTGATGTATAATATTTACATGTAATTAAGATTAAATAAACTTTCGAATCTGATGGGTCTGCCCTAGGCCCACAACCAAACAAGGAACAGGATCCAAGGCGGAACCACCATTTCTAGGTCGACATGGCCCTAATTACATACGACTTTGATTTATACCTCGGGCGATCATAGGTTGGTCACCAATAAATTTGTATCTGAAAATAGCTCATGTTATGAAATTGGAGTAGTGTTAATAAAGTAAATAGCGTGCCAACATCATTGATATAACTTAGTATACAATACTTGGGAAAATTTGACCCTACTAGGGGCCTATGCTACATCAATGTACGGAAAATTTTGGCCGCCTAACTGATCCCGGAAGTGTAAACACTTAAATCGCGAGATTGAACCTAAAATACTAGAAAGTAATATTTATCCGCAAAACTAAATTAAACTGGGGCGAATAGTGCAAGCACTACTTGTAGTGGTTGAAGTTCTGAGGATCACGAAGTGTAGATACGAAGTTCCTCATCTCGGCTCTGGATTCCGCCGCTTGGCGCTCTGCTTCAGCTAGACGTCCCTCTAGGGGGGCTCGGTGCTCTCGGAGTTCTTGCACTTCGGTTCGGGTTGCAGCCATTTCCCGTCGAAGAAGCTCACTGCGGTCTCGAGTCTGATCGTGGTCGTCGTCTAACCGGCGAATGCGAACGGAGTTGACTTGGCTGGTAGCACCAACTTCCATGAGATGTTGGGTGCTAACTCTTGTTTGCTCTTCGTGGCGTGTGACACGGTGAACTATGACAGGGAGAGCTCGGTCGGCTGACCCTCCTCTGCTGAGATCGTAAAAGCCTCGTAGCATGCCATAGGGAGGTCGTTGACCTTGTTCTCGACTCCATCGATGTATTGTTTTGGCCCATCGGGGCGTCGGGCCCTGGAAGTGTCGCGGAGGATTAGGGGCAGGGTGTGGATTGTAAACTTCGGGTTCGGAGTCGGTTCCATCTGAGTCTTCTTCCTCTTCACCGTCTACGAATTCTTCTTCTTCCATGGGTTCCTCGTCCTCCATGGGCTCTTCTTCGGGTTCTTCCTCTGGGTCTTCCACAATCCAACCGGCATTCCCTTGGTTGGGAAAGTGAGGATCACCTGGCAAATGGAATCCTGCCATCGTACCTGTACGAGAATGGGGATAAGGAGGAATGTCGCAAGAAACTTTGGGAACAAGAAGTTAGTTGTCGAAGTTGTGATTACGGCTTTTTGTGTTAAAATACTCCTATAGTATTTTTAAGTTTGATTCTTGGAATTTTTGGTAAGTTGCAGACTTGTTGCTTACCATGATCCTTCTTCGGCATACATTGGTCCTATCTTGGCTGAATATAGTTGATCAGGCTATATTCATCCAAGATCTGACTACATACCCCGAAGTTGGACCATGGTGTCAAACTTGTCTTGATACTTTTATGTTATTGCCATTATGATACTGAATGTGTGATTGTGCGAATACTTTTATAAAAATATAAATTCTTATTTTTAAAGTATTTTTGAAAAGCTACGTCAGAGAATTTTTGTCCCGTTGTACTTATAGTTTGTATATCTTACGTGGTTCGATATACTTAGTTCACTATAAACAAAGCTCTGATACCAATCTGTCACACCCCCAAACCAGAACGAGGGAAACGTTCGGGGGCGGATGACGTCATGTTCAGTATCATAACCATAGTGAAGAAACTAAAACACAACCATCATAGATATAATTTAAAAGATTACATTGTTTCCAAAATACATGTTCCAAAAATACATGTTTCCAATTAAATTACATATGATGATAAAATGTAGCAAAAGAATCTACGCCTTAGCGTCTTGACTTCAGAAATCTTGCGGTTACCTGTATTACTGATTACCTGAGAATACAAGTTGTTTTCAAAAGAGAGTATCAGCATAAAGCTGGTGAGTTCATAAGTATTTTATAAAAATGAATGTTGTTTCCTTAACGTTTGTTACAAGTTTGTTTCCAGAAAATCCAATATTTTCTAAAAGAATTTTATTATAAACTGAATTGAAACAAGGCCTAGTACGTGTAAGTAAGTCGTCATACTTATGTGTGTGTTTTATATTTAAATAAAACTCCTTTGTATAAAACCTTAGAATTTCCGTGACTTGTATGCTGTGTTCTTATTCCATGCGAGATGTTATAATCATACAAAAGACTAGATGGCCTTGAATACGACGTTCTTCAGGCGTCGGAAAGTTATGACACTTGTCACCCCAGACTTGCCGGTCTAGCTGTTGCAAGCAGCTTAGGTGCGGGTTTGTCAGACCCAGCATAGATCTATACACAACTATCACGTTCTCCCTCCCGGAGATTCTGATTATAACTACATGACGTTTCTGTGGTACTTAGGAGTACCCCAAAGGAGAATGTCTCGCGAGTTTAACTAATACAAGATCACGTAGTGTGCGATGAAATATTTGTTTTGTAAGTCGATTGAGTTACAGTTTCTTTGTCTAACGAAGTGCTCAAACTATACCTATTATAGTTTATCAAAAAGTGTTGTGTGTGTTTGGATGAAACCTTTTTATGCAAGTCATTGTATTTCCATAAATCGACATTTGAAATGATAAGTATAAACCATATACACACCTTGCTCAGCATGTTACAAGGTGTAGGAAACCTCTTAAACATGTATTAGATAGTTTTGGTATTATGAGCTTGTATTCCCCCCCCCCCCTTGAAAACTAAAGAAAACGTAAAAATGTAGGGTACGAACTCACCGGGAAAGTGCGTGAATTGAAGAGAACAAGATTTTCTCGGGCGGCACCTCGACCGGAAAGTGGCGAATTTTTCGGGAATCTCGGAGCTTCGGACCTTCGTCGGGGCTTAGATATGAAACCGGGACTTCGGGATATTACTTGCACGCAAAACGAGGTAAAAATGTGAGAGAAGGAGAGAAAATGAGCAACTTTGCCCGAAACCCTCACATGCTATTTATAGTAGCTGGAACAGCCTTCGTACGCTGGGCGTACACCGAAGTACGCGGGGCGTACCTCGTACGCTGGGCGTACCCTCGTACGCGGGGCGTACGTCATTTAGACTTCGTCGGCTAATTTTGAATTTATTTTTAATTTAATTTTATTTAATAGGCCGGGACAGATTAATTCCGTTAAAAATCCATAACTTCCTCATCCGTTCTCCGTTTTCGCTGTCTTTTTACCGTTGTACTACTATTGTCAAGATCTTCAATTTCCGTTTAGGTTGCGTCGGCTAAAAATCGCTCGATCTTAAATTCGAATTTTTAGCTGTCTACCACTGATCTGAAATTTAGAAAAATCATAACTTCCTAATACGAAGTCAGATTTGGACGTTCTTTTTATGTACGCTCACGGTTTAACATAATCTACGACTTTTACTTAGATACTTAAGGCTAAAAAGTATTTTATTGAAATTTCACTTTTCACGCTTAACAGCGTTTTACCGGTTTTGTTACGAATCTTTGATTGGTCATAACTTCTTCGTTATAACTTGGATTTGAGTGTTCTCTATATTTTTGAAAACCTTGATACAATATCTATCACTTTTTGTACTCCAATTGAGACTTTAGAACACTTCGTTTTTTACGCTAATTTTTATTGATTCAAAATAGTTTATAATATTTGACTTTTCGAACATTACGTTGACTCGAAATATCGGGTTGTCACAATGAGTCCGTACCTCTGAGGTGTTCCACAAGGGTTAGGAACACACCTGAGTTTTATTATGGTTTCCATATTACTACATGTCACACCCCCAGCCATCGGCGGAAACACCGGGTGGTGTAATGTCATTCTTCGTATCACAGTTATATAACATACATTGAACAGTACTAAAGAAAATACATACCTTTATTGATAATTGAAAGTTACATAACTGTTTTTCTAGAACCTATTACATAACATCCGACTATGGCATACTTCTTAATGAACAGAAAGGTAATAGTAACTCTTCTCTTGTTCGAATACATACCAGCTTTTCAAGTTCCTGAAAACACATGCATTTTAAAATACGTCAACATAAAGTTGGTGAGTCCACAGGTTTTGACTCCATAAAATAATACATTTTCCACGTTCAAAAGTATAGTTTTGAAAGTATCATTTTGACTCTCCAACATTTAGTATGTATATTAGGTATAATAGTTTACTTATCAATTAAGTGCTATACCTAAACATTCCTTAAACCTAAGGTATAATTAGGGGGAAACTTATACATAACATTAATACTTGTATACGACAAAGTATAATGTTTCTAACAATTTGCTACCATGAGCCTGTAACCGCTGCTATGACATAATACCTTTGATAAAATACACTCATGATTTACCATGAGAAACAACACACTCATGATTTACCATGAGAAACAACACCGTACGCTTCATCGACGCCGGAACAATAACAAGTAAAAGGATAGGTCATCACTCGCTTTTGGTTGACTGTAGCTAACAGTCACAAGTGGGGTGGTCAACCCGTATACTAATTATACATGACTTCCTCGCTCACATGGGATTAACGGTTACAGTTCAGAGGATTTCCGCTAAGATCCCCAGTCTTAGTTGATGAATACAATTACTCATGTAGACTTCGACGGCTTCCTATATCTCTAACAGCAAAAGCATTTTCATGTCTAAAACCCTAAGTTACAAGACTATGCTTTTAAACATTACTCCTAACTTCATAACATTTAGCTAGTATAACAACTATAACTTGAAGTAAAACCAGGATTTATTGTCACACCCCCAAACCAAGGATGGCGGAAATGTCCGGGGGTGGAGGACTTCATGTATAGTATCATAACAACAATTGTAATAGTAATTCAAGCAAACACAACCAACATATATATAATTGAAAAAGTTACATCATTGTATGAATTACATGTTTACGAATCAATTACAATATGTTGACAAAATATGAAATAGTAGACGCCTTAGCGTCCCATCCTCAAAAGCACTTGGTTACCTGTTTAAAGATTTCCTGAGAATACAGGTTGTTTGAAAAAGTGTCAACACAAAGGTTGGTGAGTTCATAAGCTTTTGTTTGGTATTATTAAAAGCCTTTCGTTTGTAAAAGTAGTATTTGTTTTAGAAAAATCCAATATTTTCCTTAAAATGTATATGTAGTCTTAAATCCAAAGACCGAAATGTATAAGTAACTTTTCTTACTTATAATAAATAATGTAAGTTTAAATCGACATAAACTCGTTTAATTTTAATGAAGTTCCCGTAAATTCTAATATTCATTAATACTTTATGTGAGTTTATTAAAGCCTTTTCTTGTAAAAGTAGTGTTCGTTCCAGAAAATCCAATATTTTCCTTAATGTGTAAATGTAGTCTTAAAACCCAAAGACCGAAATGTACAAGTAGTGTTCGTTCCTTATAGTAAAACAATGCAAGTTTAAATCGACATAAACTCGTTTGATTTTAGTGAAATCCCCGTAAATTCTATGTTTGTTTATATTTAATGTGAGTTTATGAAAGCCTTTTCTTGTAAAAGTAGTGTTCGTTCCAGAAAATCCAATATTTTCCTTAATGTGTAAATGTAGTCTTAAAACCCAAAGACCGAAATGTACAAGTAGTGTTCGTTCCTTATAGTAAAACAATGCAAGTTTAAATCGACATAAACTCGTTTGATTTTAGTGAAATCCCCGTAAATTCTATGTTTGTTAATACCACATGTGAGTTATTATAAATTGAATCGAATGTCTCACAGAAGTCATTAACGAATTTACGTGTAGTGTAATGAAAACTTGGTACCGTATGGCCGTACCTCGCTTAATGAAAATATCCTTTGTATAAATGTACCCTTTTTAAATGTATGTGTTATGTAATGTTTCATAAAGTCATTAACGGAATTTCGTGTTATGAAAACTTGGTACCGTATGGCCGTACCTTGCTTAATGAAAATATCCTTTGTATAAATGTACCCTTTTTAAATGTATGTATTATGTAATGTATCATAAACTATACCTATTATAGTTTATCAACCAAGGGTAGTACGTAGTAATATATGCAAACTATATTCAAAATAGTTTATTAAATGTTTGAATGTATCGGTTGTACTTTGATTATAATCACTTGTTATTCTTTATATTTTATATGTCCAAATCCATTTGTAAACTGATGTGTGTCTAAATATTAAGATAAAATGTCATATATTGCAATAACATATAATCACATAAAGATATACACCTTGCTCAACATGTTACAAGGTGAAATGAAATTGACAGCAACTTTTTGTTGTATACAGTTTCTGTTACTGTTCTTAGAAAATTTATAGAAAAATCATCAAAGCTCTAAATCCAAATCCGCAAATTCGGAGAATTTGGAATATGAGTCTAGTTTGTTCGTAAATTTTATCATGATTTTTAGTGATCTCTAACAGAGGTGAAAATGTTCATAATCACAGACTGGTCCGGGTTTGCCTTTGAAATGATAGGCAGTTTTGTAAAAATCACCATAAATTGTAGAAAAATCATATGGAGATGTGCAAGTAGCCATTTTAAAGCTAAGAGTTTGAACTACTTGCACCTGGAACAGTTTTGAAAACTAAAATATTTAAGTTGACCAAAACAGTCTGTGATCGAAGTTCATCTTTTCTGATGTAATCTGATAGAAAAAGTTTAATTGTGTTCTTGATGATTTTACTTGTATTCCCCCCTTAAAACTTAAGAAAAACATGTAAATGTAGGGGTATGAACTCACCTTATGTGATTTCAGTAGATGAAAGTGAGATAGAGGAAGTGTTCAACCCAAGAACACTAAGAAGATGTCTTGATGATTCGAGAATCTAACACCGAATAAGATGGAATTTGTGTAAGATATCAATGATTTGAGTAGAATGGAGTTTAATAATTATGTGAATGATGAAGATACTTACTAATTGAAGAAAGAAATCCCTGGAGAAAGCCTTGAAGTTCTTGAAGTTGAGAGAAAAGATGAGAGAATTTTGGAGAGTGTTCTTGGTTGCTAAGTGTAGAATGAAAGGGCTTTTAAGGAGAATGAGGAGAGAGGACCAATCCTCCAGCTCTTAGAACGTGGGAAGAGCTGGAGATAGGGTGTAAAGGTCCCCCAAGGAGACAAGGAGTAGTGGGAAAGAGTGGCTGATCATAGAGTGAGGTGGTGGTGGTTTGCTTTTGCCATAAATTAAGGAAAAGCAAATATTCCCTCAATAATTAGTTCAACCACTAATTCTTTTAATATATTTTTATAAAAACCCTGGAAATTTATATATTTTGGGGCCTTATTTTATAAAATAAAGTTTTGGGTGAAAATCCCACCTTAAAATAATGAAAAACGGAGTTAAAACGAAGTCGTAGTCGAAAAACCGGTAAAAAGGGGCCGTCTGCGAGACCTCTCGCATGGGCTGTCTGAGAGGCTTCTCATGCGAGGCTTCTGTCCTGAGAGGCTTCTAATGAGAGGCTTCGGTCCTGAGAGGCTTCTCATGAGAGGCTTCGGTCCTGAGAGGCTTCTCATGAGAGGCTTCGGTCCTGAGAGGCTTCGGTCCTGAGAGGCTTCTCATGAGAGTTTTCGCTTCTAATAGGAGGGTTTTGGTTCCTTAAGGTTATTTTACCCGTTTTTACCCCGTTTCAAGTGGTTTTTGACCCGGTTAAGGGTCGGGATGGCCCGAATGATTAGAAAAAGTTAAAGTAACTTTTGAGAGAGATTTGGGAGAGATTTCAAATAGAAAGAGATAGAGTGAAAACGATTTAGAGAGGTTTCGTTTGTGATTAATTTGAGTGTCCGGCTTCATAACGCAAGGTTCGTAAACCCCGTTAAACCGTGTTTTAGTGTCGTACACACTCCCGATGAGTGTGCAATAATTTTTTTATCGTTTTGGTTCAATGTTTACTGCATTTGAGACTTAGGAAATTCAACACACGAACTTTCCAAATAATGTTTCTCTCATTAAAATATTGCATTGTACAGTAATTACATAGTGTAAACCCTAATATACAAGGGTTAATTGAGTCGATTGGTTTTGACTTGTTGACTTTGTTTGACTTTGACTTGACTCAATTTTGACGGTTGTCACATCATCCCCCCGTTAGAAGGAATTTCGTCCCGAAATTTGCATTTGACTGGGACATCAAGAGTTTGGGAAAAGATGTGGGTATTTTTGTTTCATTTGATCTTCGCGTTCCCAGGTGAACTCAGGCCCTCGTTTAGCGTTCCAACGGACCTTCACGATGGGAATACGACTTTGTTTCGTTCGTTTGATTTCCCGATCCATGATTTCGACTGGTTCCTCCACGAAGTGGAGATTTTTGTTAACTTCGATTTCGTCAAGTGGTATTACGAGTGTCTCATCAGACAAACACTTCTTTAGGTTCGACACGTGAAATGTGGGATGTACTTTGTCGAGTTCCTGAGGTAATCGAAGTTTGTATGCTACTGGCCCAAACCTAGCAAGGATTTCGAATGGCCCGATGTACCTTGGATTTAGTTTCCCGCGTTTGCCGAATCGTATCATTCCTTTCCAAGGGGAAACGTTTAGTAGTACACGATCACCCACCTGGAATTCCATGGGTTTGCGTTGTTTGTCTGCGTAACTCTTTTGCCGATCTCGAGACTCTTTTCCCTTATGATTTCAGGGCCAGTGAGGGTGCTATTAGATACTTGTCCTCTAGCTAGTTGTGTATCCCCCACCTCAGCCCAACACAGGGGTGATCTGCATTTGCGACCGTAAAGAGCTTCGAATGGAGCGACTTTGATGCTAGTATGATAGCTGTTATTGTAGGAGAATTCGATAAGCGGTAGATGGGTATCCCATGCTTTACCGAAGTCTATCACACAAGCTCTTAACATGTCTTCCAACGTTTGAATGGTTCGTTCGCTCTGTCCGTCGGTTTGTGGGTGGTAGGCCGTACTCATGTCAAGCCTAGTTCCCAAGGATTTTTGTAGAGACTGCCAAAACCGTGAGGTAAATCTACTATCTCTATCGGAGATAATGGATATCGGCACACCATGGAGTCGTACAATCTCTTTGATGTACGTTCTAGTCAGCTTCTCCATCTTGTCGGTTTCTTTTATCGGTAGGAAGTGTGCTGATTTGGTCAATCTGTCTACGATTACCCATATGGTCTCAAGCCCGCCCGATGTCTTAGGCAGCTTGGTTATGAAATCCATGGTTATTCGTTCCCACTTCCACTCAGGTATATCCGGCTGTTGTAATAGCCCGAATGGTTTCTGGTATTCGATTTTGACCTTGGCGCAAGTCAGGCACTTGCTCACATAGGTAGCAATCTCAGCTTTCATGTTCGGCCACCAGTATAATTTCTTGAGGTCTAGATACATCTTATCCGACCCGGGATGGATGGAGTATCGAGTCTTGTGTGCTTCATTCATGACGACGTCTCGGAGTCCACCGAACTTCGGTGTCCAAATCCGGTTCATGATATAACGTGCTCCATCATCCTTGACTTCTAAGTTTTTATCCATTCCCCTTAACGTCTCTCCTGCCACCTTTTCTGGTTTCAAAGCTTCCAGTTGAGCTTCCTTGATTTGTATGGTCAGGTGGGAATGGATTGTCATTGTTAAGGATTTTACTCGGCGGCCCGAGTACTCCTTCCTGCTTAGAGCATCGGCCACTACATTGGCCTTGCCCGGATGATAACGAATTTCGCACTCGTAGTCATTCAGCAACTCTACCCATCTCCTCTGTCGCATGTTGAGCTCTTTCTGATTGAGGATATGCTGAAGACTTTTGTGATCAGTGAAGATAGTGCATTTCGTGCCGTAGAGGTAGTGTCTCTAGATCTTTAAAGCGAATACTACTGCTCCTAATTCCAGGTCGTGCGTAGTATAATTAACCTCGTGCGTCTTAAGCTGTCTTGATGCATACGCGATAACCTTCCCTCTCTGCATTAGCACACATCTGAGGCCTTGATTCGAAGCATCACAGTACACTACGAAGTCTTCGGTTCCCTCTGGGAGAGACAAGATCGGTGCTCTGCATAGGGCTTGTTTTAACATTGGGAAAGCAGCTTCTTGTTTCCAAGTATATGACCGTTTGTAAAAGTTTCACACATACTAATTTAGTCGGGACATAATTAATATATTTATTTTTTAAAAAGATCTTTATCGGTTACTTCATTAGTTGCAAAGTACATACCAGTCATATGTGATTAAGATATAATAGTCCTTCGAATAGATGACCCTAAGTCCAAGACCACAACCAAACAAGGACAGGAAGTGAAACAAAGATACATAAATTCTAAGTCTATAACATCTTAGTTACATATGACCTTAGCGCATCCACTTAGCAGCTATTGATCTATAAATAAAGACCTATTTAATTCTCAGATAATTTATTATAGTAACACAAAATACTCCTATAGTATTTGTAAATGTTTAGTTTTGAGTTCTTAAAGTATCCTTTGTAGTGTGTTATTAGGTTTGTTAGATTTGTTGCCCATCCTGACCATCCCCAGGTATATGCAAGTCAATTCCCGGACAGATATAGTTGATCAGGCTATATCCTTCCCAGACTTAATCCACATATACCAAGGCATACTCAGAATGTTCAACTCTTCTTCTTTTGCTTTATGTTTTCGCTAGTTATGATACCATGCGAGCATGTAATGTATGTATGTATACTTTAATCAAGAAAATCATTTATTTTCTAAAAGTATATTTATTTGAAAAACGCACAAATCAGAGACTATTAGTCCCAATTGTGTTTATAGTTTGTATATCTTATGTGGTTTGATATACTTAATTCACTATAAACTGTGCTCTGATACCAATCTGTCACACCCCCAAACCAAGGATGGCGGAAATGTCCGGGGGTGGAGGACTTCATGTATAGTATCATAACAACAATTGTAATAGTAATTCAAGCAAACACAACCAACATATATATAATTGAAAAAGTTACATCATTGTATAAATTACATGTTTACGAATCAATTACAATATGTTGACAAAATATGAAATAGTAGACGCCTTAGCGTCCCATCCTCAAAAGCACTTGGTTACCTGTTTAAAGATTTCCTGAGAATACAAGTTGTTTGAAAAAGTGTCAACACAAAGGTTGGTGAGTTCATAAGCTTTTGTTTGGTATTATTAAAAGCCTTTCGTTTGTAAAAGTAGTATTTGTTTTAGAAAAATCCAATATTTTCCTTAAAATGTATATGTAGTCTTAAATCCAAAGACCGAAATGTATAAGTAACTTTTCTTACTTATAATAAATAATGTAAGTTTAAATCGACATAAACTCGTTTAATTTTAATGAAGTTCCCGTAAATTCTAATATTCATTAATACTTTATGTGAGTTTACTAAAGCCTTTTCTTGTAAAAGTAGTGTTCGTTCCAGAAAATCCAATATTTTCCTTAATGTGTAAATGTAGTCTTAAAACCCAAAGACCGAAATGTACAAGTAGTGTTCGTTCCTTATAGTAAAACAATGCAAGTTTAAATCGACATAAACTCGTTTGATTTTAGTGAAATCCCCGTAAATTCTATGTTTGTTTATATTTAATGTGAGTTTATGAAAGCCTTTTCTTGTAAAAGTAGTGTTCGTTCCAGAAAATCCAATATTTTCCTTAATGTGTAAATGTAGTCTTAAAACCCAAAGACCGAAATGTACAAGTAGTGTTCGTTCCTTATAGTAAAACAATGCAAGTTTAAATCGACATAAACTCGTTTGATTTT
Organism: Lactuca virosa; assembly: GCF_052849685.1. Taxonomy (NCBI): domain Eukaryota; kingdom Viridiplantae; phylum Streptophyta; class Magnoliopsida; order Asterales; family Asteraceae; genus Lactuca; species Lactuca virosa. Next base: position 141,491,591 of record NC_136427.1, on the reverse strand, counting down.
AGTGAAATCCCCGTAAATTCTATGTTTGTTAATACCACATGTGAGTTATTATAAATTGAATCGAATGTCTCACAGAAGTCATTAACGAATTTACGTGTAGTGTAATGAAAACTTGGTACCGTATGGCCGTACCTCGCTTAATGAAAATATCCTTTGTATAAATGTACCCTTTTTAAATGTATGTGTTATGTAATGTTTCATAAAGTCATTAACGGAATTTCGTGTTATGAAAACTTGGTACCGTATGGCCGTACCTTGCTTAATGAAAATATCCTTTGTATAAATGTACCCTTTTTAAATGTATGTATTATGTAATGTATCATAAACTATACCTATTATAGTTTATCAACCAAGGGTAGTACGTAGTAATATATGCAAACTATATTCAAAATAGTTTATTAAATGTTTGAATGTATCGGTTGTACTTTGATTATAATCACTTGTTATTCTTTATATTTTATATGTCCAAATCCATTTGTAAACTGATGTGTGTCTAAATATTAAGATAAAATGTCATATATTGCAATAACATATAATCACATAAAGATATACACCTTGCTCAACATGTTACAAGGTGAAATGAAATTGACAGCAACTTTTTGTTGTATACAGTTTCTGTTACTGTTCTTAGAAAATTTATAGAAAAATCATCAAAGCTCTAAATCCAAATCCGCAAATTCGGAGAATTTGGAATATGAGTCTAGTTTGTTCGTAAATTTTATCATGATTTTTAGTGATCTCTAACAGAGGTGAAAATGTTCATAATCACAGACTGGTCCGGGTTTGCCTTTGAAATGATAGGCAGTTTTGTAAAAATCACCATAAATTGTAGAAAAATCATATGGAGATGTGCAAGTAGCCATTTTAAAGCTAAGAGTTTGAACTACTTGCACCTGGAACAGTTTTGAAAACTAAAATATTTAAGTTGACCAAAACAGTCCGTGATCGAAGTTCATCTTTTCTGATGTAATCTGATAGAAAACGTTTAATTGTGTTCTTGATGATTTTACTTGTATTCCCCCCTTAAAACTTAAGAAAAACATGTAAATGTAGGGGTATGAACTCACCTTATGTGATTTCAGTAGATGAAAGTGAGATAGAGGAAGTGTTCAACCCAAGAACACTAAGAAGATGTCTTGATGATTCGAGAATCTAACACCGAATAAGATGGAATTTGTGTAAGATATCAATGATTTGAGTAGAATGGAGTTTAATAATTATGTGAATGATGAAGATACTTACTAATTGAAGAAAGAAATCCCTGGAGAAAGCCTTGAAGTTCTTGAAGTTGAGAGAAAAGATGAGAGAATTTTGGAGAGTGTTCTTGGTTGCTAAGTGTAGAATGAAAGGGCTTTTAAGGAGAATGAGGAGAGAGGACCAATCCTCCAGCTCTTAGAACGTGGGAAGAGCTGGAGATAGGGTGTAAAGGTCCCCCAAGGAGACAAGGAGTAGTGGGAAAGAGTGGCTGATCATAGAGTGAGGTGGTGGTGGTTTGCTTTTGCCATAAATTAAGGAAAAGCAAATATTCCCTCAATAATTAGTTCAACCACTAATTCTTTTAATATATTTTTATAAAAACCCTGGAGATTTATATATTTTGGGGCCTTATTTTATAAAATAAAGTTTTGGGTGAAAATCCCACGTTAAAATAATGAAAAACGGAGTTAAAACGAAGTCGTAGTCGAAAAACCGGTAAAAAGGGGCCGTCTGCGAGACCTCTCGCATGGGCTGTCTGAGAGGCTTCTCATGCGAGGCTTCTGTCCTGAGAGGCTTCTAATGAGAGGCTTCTGTCCTGAGAGGCTTCGGTCCTAAGAGGCTTCTCATGAGAGGCTTCGGTCCTGAGAGGCTTCTCATGAGAGTTTTCGCTTCTAATAGGAGGGTTTTGGTTCCTTAAGGTTATTTTACCCGTTTTTACCCCGTTTCAAGTGGTTTTTGACCCGGTTAAGGGTCGGGATGGCCCGAATGATTAGAAAAAGTTAAAGTAACTTTTGAGAGAGATTTGGGAGAGATTTCAAATAGAAAGAGATAGAGTGAAAACGATTTAGAGAGGTTTCGTTTGTGATTAATTTGAATGTCCGGCTTCATAACGCAAGGTTCGTAAACCCCGTTAAACCGTGTTTTAGTGTCGTACACACTCCCGATGAGTGTGCAATAATTTTTTTATCGTTTTGGTTCAATGTTTACTGCATTTGAGACTTAGGAAATTCAACACACGAACTTTCCAAATAATGTTTCTCTCATTAAAATATTGCATTGTACAGTAATTACATAGTGTAAACCCTAATATACAAGGGTTAATTGAGTCGATTGGTTTTGACTTGTTGACTTTGTTTGACTTTGACTTGACTAAATTTTGACGGTTGTCACATTTATCTTGACATAAAACCAATAACAACAACAACATATAACATACCAAGTTTTATCTTGTCATAAAACTAACATTAACAACATACAACATACCAAGTTTTATCTTGACATAAAACCAATAATAGCAACATACTTTATAAATTAACATATTGGACTTCCGAATATAACTTTGGAACTATATTGCACACAACATATATATAGAATCCTATGTATTATATTTAGAACAACTATACCCCGGCTATTATAACTATATACTATCATATAGACATAATAGTAATGTATATAAAATATTTAGCATGCGTTTCCCCTAAAATATTAGAAAGTGGGGCCGTGAAACTCACCCTAGTAGCGTGATTTTATGTAATCTAAGCAGAAACGGTCAGCGTACGAGGTCGTCGGCGCTCGGGATGCAAGATGGCTTCAGCAAAGGAGAGAGGAGAAAGAAGTTTAGGTGTAAGAATGGCTGAAGTCAGACCTTCTATTTATAATATGGATTTTGGACCCTCACGTCGTGAGTTTTATAAGGCCCACGTCATGAGTTTGGATCTTATCCCCGTAGACTTGCCATTTGTGTGCCTAACTTCGGAAGGTGGCCATGTGACTCCTCACGTCGTGAGATATCCTTGCTCACATCATGAGTTTGGATCTTATCCCCTCGCAGCCTCGTCACACACCTTCTAGATTCCGAGATGTGGCAAAATGACTCCTCACGTCGTGAGTTTCTGTGCTCACGTCGTGAGCTCAGTCAGTTTAGGGTTTCTAACAGCTGAATCTTCGGAAGGTCGTAACTTTCACATAAGAACTCTGTTTTTGACGTTCTTTATATGCACACGTAGTTATTTACAAGTACTACAACTCTCTTTTAGACTCCAATAGTTGATTATAAGTCTATTTTAAATTCCTCTTATTATAGATATTTATAGTGTTCGGTTTATCATAACTTCTTCATGCGAAGTCAGATTCAGACATTCTCTATATTTTTGGAATCGTATGGACGTATACTTTGAGTTGTATCATAAAGAAAGTTCATATTTGTATTAGAATTTATATAGCACTCTTATCACATTACTAGTTTAACAAAATCACATTACATGATTGGCATAATCACATGTGATTGTCTATTGACCTATTTTGACTAGTGGTACCCTACAGAAGGTGATGCATTTATCAGTGATAGTACACTGATAAATTTGGATGAACCTAACAACTTTAAGGAAGCAATGGCAGGCCCTGAATCTGCCAAATGGGAAGAGGCTATGGACAACGAGATTCATTCCATGTATGACAATCAAGTTTGGAACTTGGTTGACAATGTACCGGGTCGTAAGACAGTCGGGTGCAAATGGATCTTCAAGAAGAAGACCAACATGGATGGGAATGTACACACTTATAAGGCGCGACTGGTTGCGAAGGGCTTTACACAAACTCCGGGAGTTGACTATGATGAGACCTTCTCACCAGTAGCGAAGATTAAGTCTATTTAGGTTATGCTAGCCATTGCTGCATTTCATGATTATGAAATAAGGCAAATGGATGTCAAAACCGCTTTCCTTAACGGAAAGTTGGCTGAGGATGTTTACATGAGTCAACCAGAGGGTTTTGTCGATGCGAAGCACCCTAATAGAGTGTGTAATCTTGAGAAATCCATCTATGGATTAACACAAGCATCTCGCAGATGGAATCTTTGTTTCGATGAGAAAGTCAAAGAGTTTGGCTTTTCGATGAGCGGGGATGAGTCCTGTGTATATGTTAAGGCTAGTGGGAGTATAGTTAGCTTTTTGGTATTATATGTGGATGACATACTAATGATAGGAAATGACATCCCAACCTTGCAAGAGGTTAATGCCTGGCTTGGGAAGTGTTTCGCTATGAAGGACCTTGGAGAAGCTGCCTATATCCTAGGGATAAGGATATTAAGAGACAGGAGTAAGAGACTAATTGGACTTAGTCATAGTACCTACTTGGATAAGTTGCTGAAAAGATTCAGCATTTAGGATTCCAAGAAAGGTGACTTACCGATCCATAGTAACGCCAAGCTGAGTAAGACTCAGAGCCCGAGTACAGAGGCTGAGATAGCTGAGATGAGTCGAGTACCGTATGCTTCCGATGTAGGCTCGATCATGTATGCTATGACTTGTACTCGCCCTGATGTGGCCTTTGCTTTGAGCATGGTCAGCCGATATCAAGGAAATCCTGGCAAGGCTCACTGGACTATGGTGAAGAACATTCTCAAGTACCTGCGGAGGACTAGGAACTGGGTCCTTACCCTTGGTGGGAGTGATGACTTGAGAGTATTGGGGTATAGTGATGCTAGCTTCCAGACTGATAGGGATAATTTCCGCTCTCAGTCGGGCTGGGTCTTTACCCTAAATGGAGGAGCAATTACTTGGAAAAGTTCCAAGCAGGAGACAGTTGCTGATTCAACTTGCGAATCAGAGTACATAGCAGCAAGCGAAGCAGCAAAGGAGGCGATATGGCTGAAGAACTTCATTGGAGACCTTGGAGTTGTACCAGCTATAAAGGAGCCTATGGAGATTTTCTGTGATAATAAGAGTGCAGTTACCTTAGCCAAGGAACCAAGGGATCACGGGAGATCCAGGCATATCGATAGAAAATACCACTTCATTAGACATCGAATAGAAGAAGGACTCCTCGTGGCAAAGAGGGTATCATCGGATGAGAACCCAGCAGATCCCCTCACGAAGGGACTGTGTAGGGTTAAGCATTTACAGCATGCGAGGCGCATTGGGCTGAAGGATGATATTAGTTTTAGTAATTAGATAGCTTTCGAAACTTTTAATAGTTGAAATGTAATTGACATTTGATGTTTAAATAAGAGGTGTTTTTATTTACTAGTATGGTACTGTCTTGTGTCAATCGTTTACTATTGTTTCATTTTGCTTGTTTTGACTTCCAGAATAATTATGTTATGGTATATCATATTATTCAAACTATCCACAGTCGATCATACTTTGGAAGTAGGTATTGAAATAAGACTATCATGAATTGGGTTTGTAGATTTTTCTGAATTGTATTAGACATAGCAATTGTTGCTGCACCATTCATGAGTGCTCATAAGTTTTGAGTATTGGATTCAACCCACGCTCACTTGTATCACTTCATGGAATTTATCTCGACTGATCGTGAGATGGTAATATCATAAAAGTCTTCAATCCAAGAAATATGAGTTGTTAAATATGAGTTGGTTATACATTGATAGTACGAAAACGCATCAGTAACATGATGTTATAAAACGTGCTGTTGTGTACAATTTGATGATTAGTCAGTACAAGCATATGAGTCAAAGTTTATCTGTTCCTTTTAGTCCTTGGAGGATTAAGAGTGATATCTTGGGCCCCTCGATGATTTTGTTTTGACTTATGTGTCGGGCCCGGTCAGAACTGAATTGATGTGTTCGATTAAGTTCTATGTCAAACGAATCGGAAATCGGGAAACAAACTGTTGGACAATAAGTACGACGTTGTTCCATGTATTTGTCCAGCTGATATCTTGAACAGAGGATTATATGATCACTTATCTTAAATGTTGCATCATCATAGTTCCGCGAGACTTTGAAAGAGCAACGATTGTTGGTCGGGTCCTGAAGTCGTACTTGCAGCTATTGTTATTAGACTTATCCAAGTGGGAGACTGTTGCATAAGGTGTCTAAGTCCATAACTATATTTGGTATGTACTTGACCCGATTTGGCATGGTCCATTTGGGTTGCATGGCATCGCAACAATTGGATAGACAAAATGAGAAAAGGACACTTATGGCTTATTAATATATTATAAGTTCTAATATATTAATATTAAATCAAATTATTTGATTAGTATTGATCAAGAATTAATTTGGAATTAATTTTGTGATCAAAAGAGACTAATTAAATATATGGGGATTGATTATGTAAATCATTCATTCTTGTATAGTGGGCTTATGATCCATGATTCACTAGATTGGGCTAAGTCTCATTGGGTGCTCCATGGATGCTCCATGGAGGTTAAAACCCATGGGTCATAGAGGAAATGAAAAGCCATGCACATTAGGGTTTACATGGTGTAACCCTACATGTGGCACACTATATATGGAACCCCATGGCTAGCAAAATTCGGCCACTAAGACTAAAGAAGGAGGGCTAGCCGATTTTGTGCTCAAGTGTACTTCTCTCAAGTTATTCCAAGAGTTGTGGTGTTGTGTGAAGCATTTGAGGCATCACATTTGGGGTGCTAGGATCACAAGGTCTTAAGGAATTCAAGCAACAAGAAAGGTATGTCATTCTACTAGTTTTTATATTACATGTACCCCAATCACATGCTATTTAGGATGGGAACCTTGGAAAAATCAAATTTGCATGTATATTAGAGAAAACATAGATCCAAGGTTTCTAGGGTTGCATGTACACTATAGGAGTGTTAGAATGCTCAAAACCCATCAGCCACCAGGCGGCGTGAGATTTAGATGGAGCTCCATATGAGAGAGCAGTGACCGGCCCCGACGCAGTCGCAGCCTGCACCGAAGCGGTTCAATGCCGCTGATGTCAGATCTAGGGGTTGGAAGGGCCGCACTTGTGGGAAGTGTGGCAAGGTTCATGAGGGTGCTTTCTGAACATATTCTGGGTGCCACAATTCTGGCCGACAGGTCCATATGGCGAGGGATTGTCGCCAACAGGCCCCAACACTCAGCTCCAGGATTTGTTACCATTGCGACCAGGTTGGCCATGTGAAGGCCAACTGCCCATCACTTACTGCCAGGCCGGCACAGGCTCTTTCGCCAGCTACTTTGAGGATCATTGATGGGATTCAGGGCAGGGTGGAGCCCCCGAGGGCTCGAGGTCGTGCTTTCAGCTCACTGTTGAGGAGGCCAGAGCAGCTCCATATGTTGTGACTCGTATGCTTTTATCCATTATTCTGTTGATTATGTTTTGTGTTATGCATATATATATATATATGTGCCTCTATTAGGTACGTTCCTAGTGAACTCTTTTCCTGCTCTTGTGTTGTTTGACTCGGGTGCGATTCGGTCCTTTGCATCTCGATCGTTCAGTAGAGAGTTTGATATGCCTATAGGGGAGTTAGAGTGTCTGTTACGGGTTTCTATTGCCAACGAACACGGGGTTTCGGTGTTATCAGTGTATCAGGGTTGTGTTTTGGAGATCTTTGGGGTGCCTTATCCGATCGATCTGATCCCTATTCTCATGGGGGATGTTTGCGTGATTGTGGGTATGGACTGGCTGAGCCATTTTGGTGCCATGATTGATTGTGAGGGCCAGCGGGTGGTAGCTCGAACCCCAAGTGGGGGATAACTAGTTATTTATGGAGAGGGCACTAGGGTCGGTTTAGGGTTTTGTTCGGTAGTCAGGGCTCGTCAGTATATATTCAACACGTGTGTGTAGGTTATTTGGCTTATGTGGTTGACACTTGGGTTTGGGACCAGATTTCAATTTCAGAGGTCTCAGTGGTCAGGGCGTTTGCTGATGTGTTCCCAGAGGATTTGCCTGATGTGCCTCCTGAGAGGCAGGTCGAGCTCAAGATTGACCTTGTGCCAGGTGCGGGCCCCGATTGCCAAGGTACTGTACCGCTTGGCACCGCCTTAGATGCAGGAGTTGTCATCTCAGCTGCAGGAACTTCTAGGAAAGCAGTTCATTAGACCGAGCAGTTCGCCGTGGGGAGCGTCGATTATGTTCGTCAAGAAGAAGGATGGTTCGCACCGGATGTGCATTGATTACCGGGAGTTGAACAAGTTAATGATGAAGAACCGTTACCCCCTACCACGGATTGACGACCTCTTTGATCAGCTGCAGGGTGCATCTTGGTTCTCCAAGATAGATCTGAGATCTGAGTTTCATCAGGTCAGAGTGAGAGAGGAGGACGTGAAGAAGACCGCGTTCCGGACTCGTTATGGGCATTCTGAGTTCGTGGTGATGCCATTTGGGCTCACCAATACGCCTACGGTGTTTATGGATTTGATGAATCAGGTATGTAGGCCGATGCTCGATCATTCCGTCAATGTGTTTATTGATGATATCTTGGTGTATTCCATGACTAGAGAGAAGCATGAGTATCCTTGAGAGCTCCTGGGGGTTTTGAGGTGAGAACGACTTTATGCCAATCTCTCAAAGTGCGAGTTTTTGGTTATGAGAGGTCCTGATCTTATGGCACCTCGTTAACTAGGATGGGATTTTGGTCGACCCGGCCAAGATCGAGGTTGTGATGCAGTGGGAGGTTCCGAAATGTCCCTCAGATATCAGGAGTTTCTTGGGTTTGGCAAGGTACTATAGCGATATTCATTCAGGATTTCTCCAAGATTTCAGTACCCCTCACCCGTCTGACGAGGAAGGGGTGGATATATGATGGGACCCTGAGCAGCAGTCGGCATTTGAGACTCTTCGGTAGAGGTTATGCGAGGCCCCGGTATTGACCCTCCCGGAGGTAATTGAGGATTTTGTGGTATTTTGTGATGCTTCCATTACTGTTTTGGGGGCAGTCCTCATGCAAAGAGGATGGGTGATTGCTTATGCATCGCGGCAGCTGAAGCCATACGAGACGCAATATCCTTCTCATGATCTGTAGTTGGGGGCAGTGATTTTTGCCTTCAAGATTTGGAGGCAGTATCTATATGGTTGACGTTGCACTATCTACACGGATCACAAGAGTCTGAGGTATATTATGGATTAGTCGAACCTGAACATGCGGTAGCGATGGTGGATGGACGTAGTCAAGGATTATAACTGCGAGATCCTTTACCATCCGCGCAAAGCGAATGTAGTAGCGGATGCTTTGAGCCGCAAGTTGGATGGGTCTTCAGATAGGGTGACGTGTATGAGGATATCAGTTGATTCTCTGCTTTTGGGATTCATCAGGGAGGCTCAGGCCGAGGGAGTTCGGAAAGAGAACTGGAAGAAAGAGAGGATCAGATGTGATATTGACAGATTTGTCATGGGCAGTCGGGGGCTTTTGACCCAGTGTGGTCGGATTTGGGTTCCAGTTTCTGGTGGGATCAGGCAATTTGTATTGGAGGAGGCTTATAAGTCTCGTTTTTCTATTCATCCGGGGGCCACAAAGATGTATCGGGATTTGAGATTGAGCTATTGGTGGCCATGTATGAAGAGGGAGATAGCCTGTTATGTGGAGAGTTGCTTGACATACAAGATGGTCAAGTCTGAACAACAGAGGCTGCATGGCAAGCTGCAGCCTCTATATGTTCCCATGTCGAAATGGGAGCAAATATCGATGGATTTTATCACCAAGTTGCCAAAGACGACAAGCGGTTTTGATGTTATATGGGTCATCGTGGATCGATTGACCAAGAGTGTCCACTTTTTGGCGATTTAGGAGAGTTCTTCGGCCGAGAAGTTGGCCGATGTGTATTTTCGCGAGATCGTTGATCACCATGGTGGTCCGGTCTCCATTGTTTTAGACCGTGATTTTCGGTTCACCTCATGTTTCTGGCAGAAGTTCCATGAGGAACTGGGCACGATGTTGCACTTCAACACTACTTATCATTCGCAGACAGACGACCAGATTGAGTGGACGATACAGACCCTTGAGGATATGTTGCGAGCCTATGTTATCGATTCCGGTGGGAGCTGGGACTCCTACCTGCCTCTTGCAAAGTTTTCCTACAACAACAGTTATCACTCCAGCATTGGTGCTCTGCCTTTCGAGCTCTTGTATGGGCGGAGATGTCGTACCCCAGTTTGTTGAGGAGAGGTTGGTCACAGGGTTATGGGGAGGTCGAAGTGGTCCTTCAGACCACGGAGCTGTTTCAGCAGATCAGGCAGAGACTACAGACCGCTAAGAGTCGGCAGAGGAGCTATGACGATCGGTGCCGATCCGAGTTGGAGTTTCAGGTCGGCGATATGGTATTACTGAAGGTATCACCTTGGAAAGGTGTGGTACGCTTCAGGAAGAGGGGGAAGTTGGATCCCCGGTATATTTGGCCTTTTCGAGTTCTTGCTAGGGTTGGCAAAGTTGCTTACAGATTGGATCTTCTTGAGGAGCTTAGTCAGATTCACAACACTTTCCATGTTTCGCAACTGTGAAAGTGCGTATTGGATGAGGACACAGTAGTTTCCTGTAAGTCCCCAATCTGCTTGTGTATCAATCAGATCCAATTGATGGTGCGGAATCCCAATCAGTTGGATGATGCCAGATCAAAATAGAAGAGAATAAGAAGAAGAATGACTTGAATCTATGATGTATTCAGTGAATAGAAAATTGCTCCATACACATAGTTCACACACTAGCTCTTCTCTCTTCTTTCTCTTACACCTTAGAATACACACACTTAAGCTCCCCTCCACTCATGCACTCACACCACTCCTCACCCCTTACACCTATATTTATAGGAAGACGGACCGTAAACCTGATTACGGTTAGGCAGACCATAAACATGTTTACGGTCACAACAGACCGTAAACACCCTGACCGTAAACGAAACCGTAAACACTGAAAAATACATTTTCCTAGAAAAGTAAAGTATAAACCATAATTTTGACCCAACAATCTCCCCCTTGGTTTATAGCTTTCTTTTCTTAATTGACCCAACAAGCTCCCCCTAAAAAGTAGCTGGCTTTTCTTGTCACTCTTCATCGAGAGCTTGGCTTCAGCATTAATCTTCAAATTCTTCACAACTTCAAGATGAACTTGATGAATCTTCAACGAATGACTTCATCTTGAGCAGTTGGCCTTGTCTTCAAAATTTGACTCTGAACGCACATTGGGTGAGGAGGCTTCTTGTAGAGATTCTTGAAAGATGGCGCTTTGAGCTTGAGAATCTTCAGAGAGAACATCAGAGAGAACAAATCTTCTGGATCACTTCAGTAGGTTTATAGATAGCAGCAAATTGATTGAGGAGGCTTCAATGCAATCTGTCACATAATCTTCAAGTCGGCTTCACCTTGCTTCTGGGGTTGAAGGATTGAATGTTGAAAGAATAATCTTCATTTCTTGCTCCTTCGAATGAGAATTCTTCGATGCTCACGGATGAAGCTTCGGCTCAGAAATCTCGATACAGACTCCATGAGTCTCATCTACATCTGAATTCATTTTTCAAGACAAAACAAAACTAAAAGAAAACTTTAGCACACAATATTTTTGGGTTTTTCATATTTTCTGAAAAAATAAAACAGAAACAAAAATATTTTTGGATTTTCTGATTTTTCTAAACAAGAAATAACATTATTTTTGGATTTTTTAATTTTCTGATTTTTGTTTGATTTTTGAAATTTTTTTTTTGTTTTTTAATTATCCCCCTAAATTTGTGCATAGAGAAAAACTATGAACAAATTTAACAAAAACAAAAATATTTGGGGTCAAAGTTGTAAGACAGTCTTAACTTGTTTATCAGTACATTCACCTTCATGAATAGATCTGGTCAATTGCCGGTATTGTGATCCACTTAAGCACGAAGAATATTGACAAACTTTTCTAAATAAACCATTTAGCTGACGACGACCACAGGTATTGTTGTCCACTTAAATTAAGCAGCGAGATCTACAGACAACCTCTAAATGATTCAATTTTAGTTGCACTAGAACGTGTTCCCCACTTCCCGATATACCCTGGTTATCAAGAACTTCCTAAGCACTCCTTACTTTAGGTGAGTAAACAATTATTAAGGAGGAAGTTAGATTTAGAAATAGGTGCATATGTTGTGTCCCAGGTCGGATCTCTTTCAATCACGCAGAGGGGAAACATATGGCTAACTAGGATAGAGGGATTGAGAGGTAGAATATTGCATATGTTGTATCCCAGGTCGGATCTTCCGATCACGCAGAGGGGATAGCATATGGCTGACAAATAGAAATAGTTTCATAGATAAGAAGGTGTGTAGAAATAGAGTTGCATATGTTGCATTCCAGGTCGGATCTTCCAATTACGCAGAGGAAGCAACATATGACTGACAGATAGAAAGCAAGAAAAAAAATTCCTACAGACCTACTTTATCAGAACCCCCCAGTCGCCCTATCAGAACCAGAATTCAGGACATTAGTCCGTACATCAAGGAAAATTCGAACCACTGTTCTAAATGCATATTAATTTAGTGTATCACGTAGGTTCCCGTGTTTATCTCACTACTCAATCTACCCGAGCGTCGTATGGTCAGTCCAAACAATTCTATCTAAATCCACACTGTCAAATCCTTCGTGCCTACCAGCACATTGAACACAGAGTCTAGACAATTCAGATTCAGTCCCTTACACATGTTTTAGACTGCCCGTTATCACTTTATCTTTATATCACTTCCCAAAACAAAACTAACGAAAAACTATAAGAAAATAAAGAAAATTGTCTTTAAAATGAATCAATGAAAGATAAACTCAGGAATATAGAGAAGAGAACTCAAACCGTAAGTCACCGATTGAATTTGCATCCAGAAGGTTTGAGAACAACACGCATAATCTCAGAACAGATCCGAAAATTCTTCATGTCATTAAGCACTGACCCCATTTGTGATCTCTTCCTTTCCTCCTTTCCCGCAAAAGGACACATACTCTCACACAAAGGTCTGAATGTTGTACAGTTGAGAGATGTCCCCTATCATGTGCCTGGAACAGCTACTACCAACAAACCGAAGTATGATGATATGCCTCCATCGGTGCTCCGACACAGAGCGGGATCAGTTGGTCTTTGGAACCCAGTCCATTTTGAAACTGGGTCGACCTTTGTCATCTTTGCAAGGAACATTCTCCCACGACATGTCCTGTTTATCACAAACAGAAGATGTAGAAATATTAGAGTCATTAGGTGATTTGGGAGATTGAACCTTTGGAACCCATTTGTAGTTGGGTTTGACCCATTTCTTTTTCGATCCGATGGGTGCCTCGGTACTTGCTTTTGATCTTGATGTCGGCCGTTGAGATGACTTTGATTTTGGCTTCACGGGAGCATCTCTTGGATTTGGCTTCTTGGCCGGCATTCCCTTCTTGTTGTTGGGAGTTGGATTCTTGGCCTTCTGCGCATTCCAGTCACCATTGCGCGATTGTGACCTCGAATGATTTCTTTTGTAGAATCTTCCACTTGGCACGTTCTGCCAGCCTTGTGCATAGTAGGGAACGTATGCGCGATTTGGACAGTTTCGGGCAATGTGTCCAGGTGTTCCACAGTGAAAACATGTCTTTTTCTTCACTGAGAAGTTGTTTCTTCCTGCCCCTGGTGGCGTATCCTTGCCTTGTTTCTGGTTGTTCCTACAAGCACAACTACAGCAGGCACTCTGTTTAGCGTGAATTGGTGGCCTGTATTTACCAACAGCAGGTTGATCAGAAGTAACTGAGTTAGAAGCAACAGATTCAGAGTTTAAGGAGACATTGGTTTGTTCAATAGTGTTCTCCTTGTTCTCATCTTCCGCTACTTTACCTGCACAGGAAGTAGAAACATCAGTATTCTTCACCTCAACACCCTCAGTTGGCCCTGATTGTTCAGTCTTAACTGAAGCTGGAGCAGGGGTTTGGCCATACTAAGCAGGCATTTCTTCCTCATTGGTCTCAAGGGGTGGGTTATAGTTGTGATTAAAAGGAGGTGGCACACTGTGATACCCTAAACCCTTGGTTTGATTATCTTTAAAACTCAATTGTTTTTCTACTAAGGACTCGACTGTCTTACTTGACGCAGTATAATTTTTGAAACTAGCATTAGTTTTTCCACACTTAATTTTCAAAGTGTCAAGTTCTTCAGTTACAGCAGCAAGTTTGCTTTTAATATGATCATAATTCTCACACTTGTTGCTGTAATCTTCTTGAAGCTTTCGGAAATCCTTGATTTTGGCTTCTAATTGTGCTTTTAATGGTTTCTGACCTTTCCTAAGTTGATATCCTTCGTATTTTAGGTCCTCATTTTCCCTTTTTAGCAAATCAATTTGTTCGCGAATAAATTTAATCGTAGCTTCACAAGATGGAGTACATGAAACTTCATTTACCGAAATGGATGAGGAACTCATTTTAAAAAAATATGCCCTTTGACTAAAAACTCAAAAGTCAACCCTAAAAGTCAAATTTAAAAGGTCAAACTTAAAACTCAAACTTGAAAAGTCAAACTTCAAAGTCAAACGAAAAGCTAAATTTGAAATTTTTAAAGTCAAACGAGAAAGTCAAAATTTAAAGTCAAAGGTCAAACTTTAAAGTCAAAGTCAAAATTTTAAGTAAAAAGTCAAAATTAAAAGTCAAAAATTAAAAACTAAAATTTTTGCGTTGAAAAAAGGAATTTAAAAATAAAAGGAAATTGATTTTGGGCTGAAATTGACAAAAATGCGAAAGTTGGAATCGAGAGGGACGCTTTATGAATTAAATTCGGAAGGGAAATAACAAGTGACAGCCTAGAGCAATTGGTAAGACGCGTGTGATGCTGAGGCGAGAGACCTGGGTTCGATCCCCAGCACCTCCAAAAATCCGATTTCCTTTTTATATGAACGCTCTTGCGAGGACGATTGTTGCGAAGCTTGCTGAACAAGACTGGTGAACGTGCAAGGTCCTAACTTCGGACACTATGCGAGGCTGACCACGAATCCGAGGCGAGGACCGGAAACGTCGACCGTACACGTGCGATGCTGACCGTAAACCGAGGACCGTAAACTCAGACCGTAAACCGAGGAAACCCTAACTGCTGACCGTACACGCCGCCACCCCCTCGCTGGTTACGACCAAAAACAACGATTTTTGACTTTTTAGCTCCAAAACTCGATCAAAAACTCCTTTTTATCAAAAACACGAAGAACAAACCCCCCCTTATTTTGCCAAGATCTATCCAAAAATGCAGAAATCCTTCAAAAATAAGATCAAATAAGCTCCAAATCTGACAAAATTGACTGATACAATCCAAGCTCTGATACCAATTGTAAGTCCCCAATCTGCTTGTGTATCAATCAGGTCCAATGTGCGGAATCCCAATCAATTGGATGATGCCATATCAAAATAGAAGGGAAGAAGAAGAAGAATAACTTGAATCTATGATGTATTCAGTGAATAGAATGATGTTCCATACACATAGTTCACACACTAGCTCTTCTCTCTTCTTTCTCTCACACCTTAGAATACACACACTTAAGCTCCCCTCCACTCATGCATTCACACCACTCCTCACCCCTTACACCTATATTTATAGGAAGACGGACCGTAAACCTGATTACGGTCAGGCAGACCGTAAACAGGTTTACGGTCACAACAGACCGTAAACACCCTGACCGTAAACGAAATCGTAAACACTGAAAAATACATTTTCCTAGAAAAGTAAAGTATAAACCATAATTTTGACCCAACATTTCCTTGGATGATATTCAGTTCGACGAGCGCCTGAACTATGTTGAGAAGCCGGTGGCTATCCTGGAAAGGAAGATGGAGGTTTTGCGCAACAAGGAATACCTTTGGTAAAGGTGCGGTGGTAACACCGGAGGGGCTCCGAGTGGACCTGGGAGCCGGAGGCTGATATGCAGGAGCATTATCCTGAGCTATTCGTTTCATCAGACTTCAACGACAAAGTATAAATCAAGTGGAGGAGAATTGTAACATCCTGATGTCAAGGTAATCCTATTTCCAGTCCTCTAATTTAATTATATTGCAATTTGTCTCAAAGTTCAAGAATTATAAGCATAAGGGCCTTAATGGCATTTTGGTAATTATGGCTTCGAAGTACGCCATGCTTACGAGGTGTACGCTAAGAATACTAGGGCGCACCCTAGTATGTTGGACGTACATCTTGGTACGTGGGGCGTACTTCCTACAAGTGGAAACCCAAATTTCTAGGGTTTGGCAAGTATTTAAACATCCTTAAGTCTCATTCCTTCACTACTTTTCAGCCTCCATTAGTAGAAATTGAGTTCCCTTGCAACCCTAGCCTCTCTTAAGTCCTTGGAAGGTTGAGTGTGAGTTTGTGAGTTCTCCATAAGAAGAAGAAGGTGGTGAAAAAGCTTGGAAGCTTGCAGCAAGGTTTGCATTTAGAAGTTTTGGTCCTTTCTCCATCATCTCAAGGTATAAAGTTCATACCTTGATGACTTGTTTGCTAGATCTCATTTTTGGGTGTTTTATGTTACTTTTTGGTCCCAAAAGTCCCATCTTGAGTATGACATGTTCTGGATGTTTTCAATTGTCCTTTCAGACCCTAGGAGGGGTCCTTAGCCATAAAAATGAAGTCCTTTTGGTTAGATTTGCTCCATGCATCTTGTATAATGTCTTAATGGATTAAGACCTTGAGTTAAGCTCTTATTAGGTGTGTAAAGTCATAAATTTGGAAACTTTATGACTCTAGGGTGTGTTTTGGTCATGGATCTGAAATATAGGCTTAAGTGCTTAAGCCATTAAGTACTAAATGGAGTTTGGAGGCTGCGAGGGTACGCCACGCGTACTCGGTCAACCACCCCGATGGTGTTCTTCTACGAGGCTTCGCGTAATCTAAGCGTACCTCCGAAGTACGCCCCGCGTACTCGCATGGGTCAGTCTTGTTGAGTTGACTCGGTTGGGTTGACTCAGTTGAGTTGGTGGGTTTGACCAGTTGACTTTGACTTTGACTTTAACCAAGTTTGACCTTGAGGGTGTTTGGGTATTTTGGGATTTTTATGGAATTGGTCACTTGGTGGAAATAGGTATTGGTTGGAGAGCTAAGATTCGGAGTCAGACCTCATTAGTTTTGTTGTGTTTGCGAGGTGAGTTTTTCCTCACTGTACTTACGGGTCGAAGGCATCAAGGCCAGCCCATTGGTTTGATAACCTGATATTCGTTGATATGATGAGTATGGGATAGATATGCATGCTAGTTTTGATATGCTAGTCTGGTAGATCGGTAGGGCTACCTGTGATAATGTATGTATGATTATCGATACTTAGAGATCAGTTGAGTTTTGACTAAAATTGCTAAAAGGAGATTTTTAGTACTCCTTAAGATCTAAACTTTACGACAAAGAATGTTGAAATGGGGATCCGTATTAGAGAGATATGATTTTTGTAAAATCATTTATTTTTACCCCATTAGGCATAAAAACGAAAGTCCAAACTTGCGTGCCTAAGCCCTTCACGTACCTGACATCGGGTTCAAGTGGATTGAGTGTGACATGGCCAAGTGGGGGAGTAAGATGTGGAAACTTCTGGATGGAGCCACAATAATCACGCGCGACGCACACAGATCTTTGTGACGCGTGCATCCCAAATACTTGCCTATAAATAGTAGGGCTTGTAGTCCATTCTGCATCCATCTCTATCATAGCTCTCTCTCTAGTCTTGAAGTTGCTGCTACCCTAGGCGGTCCCCGGAGTCCCGAGCCCAATTCAACCCTACATCTGCGATTTCACACGTCAAGGGTGAGTTCACGGCCCCATTCTACTATTTTAAAGGTTTTACGGGGAAATACATGTTTATCAAACTGTTTTATCAAAATCTATTTTTGTATATATTATTAGTTAATGAAAACATGAAACTTTAGGATAATATACCGATAGATACTTTGCCTAGTTGTAAACTATGATATTATACCTAAAGTTATGATGTCCGGTATTCTAGGAAAAGATTTTACCTAGATGTTATACTGGTCAATTCCCTAGGATAACATAGTACCTAGAAGTAATGCTGGTCAATTATATGGATATGTATTGTACCTAGTTGTTACTCTGACCGGTTATCTTGTTAACAAATTAATCATAATTAGGGTATATATATATATATATATATATATATATATATATATATATATAAGGATTATTATGAGATATATGGATTTTAATTATCAAATATAAAGTAAAGAATTATATCATGATAATTATCGATTTTATTAAATAAAAGAGTTAAATAAAAGATAAAACACTTAAGGTTAATTTGTTAGTGAGATTTTATTATTCATCCTTAGCCTGACTAAATTTGGCTACCCCGAACCTATAATCGTTAATCTTGCGAGAGCTAGAAAGATATGTATAGATATATATGGGGCTGACACCCCCACCTACAATTTCTAGCTACAATTGTTGGATTAGTGTCTAAGCCCGTAACTATATTTGGTATGTACTTGACCCGGTTATACATGGTCCTTTTAGGTTGCCTTCACCAAAGCAACTTGACAAGGTAATTTGAGGAAAGAGAGAGGATATTATGGTTTATTAATATATTATAAGAATAATATATTAAAGGAGAAATCATATTTATTTAATTAGTATTAGTCATAAATTAATTAGGAATTAATTTGGTGACTAAAAGAGATTAATTAAATAAAGGGGTACAAACTGTCAAATGTGTGATAGTTGAGTTTTGAGTTGGGAACCCTAATGGACAAAGGGGAAACGAAATTATGATGAGGGATCATCATATTTTCGTCCAAGGGCCTTATTCCAGAAGGTTCCTTGGGCTACTTGGTGGCTAAGGTATCCATTAGGGTTTAGACTGAAACCCTAGCAGGCTGCACTATAAATAAGACCCCAAGGCTCCAATTTTCGGCCACTTGCTTCCAAGAGAAACCCTAGGGCCGAAAATTAGCATCCTCCCTCCTCTCTCAAAGTTGCCTTCTTGCTTGAGGTGTTTGTGATCCATTAGAGGAGTTACAATTGTGACTCTAAGCTCAAGAGAAGAAGATAAGAAGATCTAAGCCAATCTTTGAAGAGGTAAACATCTAGATCTGATGTATTAAGTTAATTTTCGAATTATGTATGCTAGATTAGGGTTGGCAAGTCTTGGATTCAATGCATGTACAATAGAGAAACCTAGATCCAAGAATTAGGGTTTGTATGAGCACATAGGATTGTTCTTATGCTTAAAACCCTTCAGTGGTATCAGAGCCTTGATTGGTTTCTGTTGTATGTGATACTTTAACTGTTTGATTGCTGAAAATCATTTATTGTGCTAACTGTTTGATGAACTCGACGAGTTCCATGAGGAACTCGACGAGTTAGGTGAACTCGACGAGTTCCAATGTGGACTCGACGAGTTTAGTTGTCAGACAGAGGATATTTCGGGATTTTGTTGCTGTTTTGTCATGGGATTAATGCCTAAATCGTTTTTTGAAGATAAAATCCGAATTTTATTATATTTGAATGATTATCCCTGCCAAAACAAAAGATAATTTCAAATCTTTTGAATAATAGTTTCTTTATATGATAAATATGGATTATTTGAATTATTTGGTAATTATCTTGTGACTAAAATTGGATTAGGTCAAATATAGATAATCATAAAATGAATTGTTTAATTTATATTATTTGTTATTTGATCCCTTGTGTTTTGAAAAGTTCAAAACTTGTCCTCAAGTTTTGAAATTTAAATTTTACGATTAAAAGTTTAATTTTGAATGATTTAAATTTCAAATCCTTAAAATTTTACAAGTTTAAAATTCAACCCTATACTATTATATTATTACAAGATTAATTAATATATATGTATAAGAATAAGCTAGTCTTATCGCTAGTAGGCCTCATTCATGAAGTCGGTCTATAAGGTGGGTATAAGGTTGATACCTATAAAATGGCGCTTAATGGGTGTACACTCACATCCACCGCTTGCTTGATTGGTGGAGGGTCGTTAGCCGAACGGATAGGATAGGGCACTTAATTCCTCATTATAAGTATAATGAATATTGCAAAGTAACTACAATGTTTTTCAAATTCCCATCTTAGTTACTTTAGGGTAAAATGTGAAAATGATGTTATTCCATGGAATTACACTTTGTACCCCTGTCAAACGTTAGTGGAGCGTGCGTGGCTAACCGGCACACTAATTTGGGATTGACATTGGTGACAAAGGGTGGCTCGATGTTTTATCATAGATCAATGGAGCGTGCGTGGCTAACCAGCACATTGATTAGGTGATGAAGACATTGAGTGCACCATGTTGATTCGCATGGTTATTCACAAACTTGTTTGCGATCCTCGGCATCCCAGTCGCAAATTTGAAGTGCATATCGAGATTTAAACATGCCATTGAAATGTTCAATGAATCTCAAAAGAAATCTAGGAATTTTCAAATACATTTAAAACTTAATTTCTTTTCGTTTTTCATGGTGAAAATTAGTGAATCGTCATTCACTTACCTTCAAATTATTTACTTTTAGATTACGGCATCCCTTTTCTAAGTTGTAAATAATGTTGTTGGATCCTAGCCCTAATTTCTCATTTGGGTGTTTAATTGGGGATTCATTTATCAAACTTTGTTCCTTTCTATTTCAGATGTCTAACGCAAACGCAAACAACAACACTTCTGGGTCATTCTCGTTGATGAACCTATGTCAAAAGGTGACATTTGATGGCTCGAACTTCAACGAGTGGGTGAGATACATTCGCATGATAACTCGCTACAAGGACAAAGAATATGTCCTCGAAGAGAAGCTAGAAAAGATCAACCCAGAAGAAGCTACTCCTGAAGAGATGGCCGCCTTTGAGGCCCACGAGCGTGATGCAACGAAAGTTCATTGCATCATGTTGGCCACCATGAACCTCGAACTCCAAAAGTCCTATGAGGACATGTATCCATATGAGATGCACCAAGATTTGCTGGACAGGTACCACCAGAGCGCGAGACAAGAGCGTTATGAGATCATCACCAACATGATCACCGCTAGGATGGGGAGTGGAGAATCCCTAACCGCTCATTTGCAAAGAATGCAAAGGTATGTTAATCGTCTTCTCAAACTTAATGTTAAGTTTGATGAGGATTTGGCTATCGACATCATCCTCCACTCCTTGCCTTCCTACTACAACCAGTTCAGAATGACCTACCATATGAACAAAGAAGAGTTCACCCTGAGTAAACTTCAAGGGCTCCTGAGGACAGCTGAGAGCAACCTCAAGGACAAATCTATTGCATCATCCTCTACTGTAGCTGCTCCTGTGTTGGAAATTGGCCAAGGAAAGGGAAAGAAGAGGAAGGCTCCTTCTAAGAGCCACCATAAGGGTAAGACCCAAGATGGTTCCTGTTCTAGTGGGACCAAAGTAGGTTCTGTTAAGCCCTCTTCTGACCCCAAGGAAGCAGAGTGCTTCTATTGCCACCAGAAGGGCCACTAGAAACGAAGCTGCCCAAAATATCTGCAGGACATTAAGGATGGGAAGATAAAGCCCACCTTTGCAGGTATGTATTTGATTAAATCTAATAACTCATCACTTGCTACTTCATGGGTCCTTGATACTGGATGTGGTTATCACATTTGTTCTGATTTGCAGGGGCTAAGAAAAAGTAGGGAAGTGGAGCATGGAAGGATAAACTTGATCATGGGAAACAAGAAGTCTTCACCAGTAACCAAGATCGGAGTTTATTGCTTAGTGTTGAGTAATGGGTTAGGGCTAGATTTAAATAATTGTTGCTATTCGCCAGATATGGCAAGAAACATCATTTCTTTTCATGGTTTGTTTAAACAAGGTTTCAGATATTCATTTGATAATAGTAATGGTTCTATTAATGCTTATTTGAATGGTGTCTTTTATTTCAATGCATTACCTTGTAATGGGATTTATGAATCTGTGTTAGTTATAGATAATTTAGGAAATGATGTTTTGAATATTGATTCGTCCACAAGTTTGGACAAATCATGCTTGTGGCATTATCGCCTTGGCCATGTTAACAAGAAACGCATAGCCCAACTCCAAAAGGATGGAGTCTTGGAGTCATTCGACCTTAGGGACGATGACGTGTGTGAATCTTGTTTACTTGGGAAGATGACCAAGTCACCCTTTACTGGTACATCTGAAAGGGGTGAGGGTGTATTGGATCTCATACATACAGATGTATGTGGACCGTTTAGATCCACCACAAGGGACGCTTGTCGCTTCTACGTGACTTTTACAGACGATTATAGCAGATATGGATATATCTACTTGATCAAGCAAAAGTCAGAAACCTTTGAAAAGTTCAAAGAGTTTAAGAATGAAGTGGAGAATCAGCTGGGCAGGAAAATCAAGATGCTTCGATCTGATCGAGGAGGAGAGTACCTAAGTCTTGAGTTTCACGACTATCTAAAAGAATGTGGAATAGTTTCGCAATTGACGCCTCCTAGAACGCCACAATTGAATGGTGTGGCTGAGAGACGTAATCGAACCTTGTTGGACATGGTTCGTTCTATGATGAGTCATGCTTCGTTACCAATCTCATTCTGGGGGTATGCCTTAGAGACTGCCGCCCATATCCTTAACTTAGTTCCCACCAAGAAGGTTGCCAAGACACCTCACGAGATGTGGACATGGAAAGCTCCCTCGTTAGCACATATCAAGGTTTGGGGTTGTGAAGCTTTCGTAAGATGAGAGACTCACGACAAGCTAGAACCTCGTAGTGAGAAGTGTTATTTCATCGGCTATCCACAGAAGTCTTTTGGCTATCTCTTCTATAGACCAAGTGACAATGTTGTCTTTGTTGCTAGGAGAGGAGTTTTCAGAGAGAGAGAACTCATAAGTCAAGGAGACAGTGGGAGTCAGATTGACCTTGAAGAGCTTCAAGAGTCAGGAGATGAAGGAACCTCTGACACTGGCGTTCAACCTGAGGAGGAAACTCTTGTTGAACCAATTGACCAGTCCTTACCTCTTAGACGTTCGAGTAGAGTTATAGTTCCACCCCAGATTTATGGTTTCCATATTACTACTGATGGGGATACGTTTATTAGTGATAGTACACTAGTAAATCTGGACGAACCTAATAGCTACAAGGAAGCCATGGCAGGCCCAGAGTCTGCTAAATGGAAAGAGGCGATGGACAGCGAGATTCAGTCCATGTATGACAACCAAGTTTGGAATTTGGTTGATAATGTACCGGGTCGTAAGACAGTCGGATGCAAGTGGATCTTCAAGAAGAAGACAGACATGGATGGGAAAGTGCATACTTATAAAGTGCGATTGGTCGCGAAGGGCTTTACTCAAACTCCTGGAGTTGACTATGATGAGACCTTCTCGCCAGTTTCCAAGATAAATTCTATTAGGGTAATGCTCGCAATAGTTGCGTTTCATGATTATGAAATCTGGCAGATGGACGTAAAAACCGCTTTCCTAAATGGAAAGTTGGCTGAGGATGTTTACATGAATCAGCCATAGGGTTTTGTCGATGCGAAGCATCCAAATAGAGTCTGCAAGCTTGAGAAATCCATTTATGGATTAAAGCAAGCATCTCGCAGATGGAATCTTTGTTTTGACGAGAAGGTCAAAGGGTTTGGTTTTCTGCGAAACGAAGATGAGTCATGTGTGTATGTCAAGGCCAGTGGGAGTATAGTGAGCTTCCTCGTATTGTATGTCGATGACATACTACTCATAGGAAACGACATTCCAACCTTGCAGGAGGTCAAATCCTGGCTTGGGAAGTGTTTCGCTATGAAGGACCTCGGAGAAGCTGCATATATACTGGGAATAAGGATAGTGAGAGATAGAAGTAAGAGACTAATAGGACTCAGTCAGGATACATACTTGGAAAAGGTACTAAAACGTTTTAGTATGGAAAATTCCAAGAAAGGGGACTTACCAATCCAATGCAATACCAAACTGAGTAAGACTCAAAGCCCAAGTACAGAGGCAGAGATAGCTGATATGAGCTGAGTACCTTACGCTTCCGCAGTTGGCTCGATTATGTACGCTATGACCTGTACTCGCCCTGATGTGGCCTTCGCTTTGAGCATGGTCAGCAGATATCAAGGGAACCCTGGTAGGGCGCATTGGATTGCTGTCAAGAATATTCTTAAGTACCTACGAAGGACCAAGGAATGGTTTCTAGTCCTCGGTGGGAGTGATGACTTAAGGGTGCGAGGGTACAGTGACGCTAGTTTTCAGACGGATCGGGATAATTACCGATCGCAGTCAGGCTGGGTCTTTACCCTGAATGGAGGAGCAGTGACTTGGAAAAGTTCCAAGCAAGAGACCGTGGCTGATTCAACGTGCGAATCAGAGTACATTGCGGCAAGCGAGGCGTCAAAAGAGGCTATATGATTGAAGAACTTCATTGGAGAACTTGGAGTTGTGCCATCCATAAAGGAGCCCATGGAAATTTTCTGTGATAATGAAGGAGCGGTTGCCTTAACCAAGGAACCAAGAGATCATGGCAGATCTCGACATATCGACATGAAATACCATTTTATTAGACATCGGGTAGAAGAGGGACTCCTCATTGTGAAGAGGGTATCGTCAGAAGATAACCCAGCAGATCCCCTTACGAAGGGACTGAGTAGGGTCAAGCATTTGAAGCACGCTAAGAGCATTGGGCTAAATGACGATATTAGTTTAGATTAGATAGGTAGGAAACTTGTAATGGATAATTTTGTATTCAACATAAAGGAGTGTTATTTATAAGAAAGTTACTATCTTGTGTTGATTATTTATCTATTGTTTAAATTTTGCATGTTTTGACTTCCTGAATAATAAGATTATTCAAACGGTCCACAATCGCTCATATGTTGGAAGTAGATATGAAAGAAGATTGTCATAAATTAGTTTGTAGATTGTCTAAAAGGTTTTAGACATAGCAAAGGTTTGCTACAAAGTTTATGAGTGCTTATGAAATATGTTTTGAGCATTGGAATAAACCCGCACTTGCTAGTATCACTTCATGAAAGTTATCACAAGTGATCGCAAGATGATAATATCATATAATCTTTAAACCTAGAGATATGGTTATTGTTTGCTAGTTGATTATGCATTGATGATGCGAAAACGCATCAGTAACTTGATGTTATAAAACGCATTATTGTGTGTGACTTAGCTAGTAAATGATAAAAGCATATAAGTCGAAGTTTTTCTGTACCTTTTATTCTAAGAGAATAAAAGCGATATCTTGGCCACTCGATGATTTAGTTTGACTTATGCGACGGGCCCGGTCAGAATGAAGTTGATGTGTTCAACTAAATTCTATGTCGAATAAATCAGAGATCGAGAAACAAAATGCTGGATAATAAGTATTGTCAGCATGATATCTAGAACAGAGGATTATACGATCCCTTATCTGAAGGACAGGATTTTGATCAGAGTTGACAGAAGCGTATAAGAGCTACGATTGCTAACCAGATTCTGAAGTCATATGTGAGATATAGTTACTAGACTTATCCAAGTGGACTGTTGGATTAGTGTCTAAGCCCGTAACTATATTTGGTATGTACTTGACCCGGTTATACATGGTACTTTTGGGTTGCCTTCACCAAAGCAACTTGACAAGGTAATTTGAGGAAAGAGAGAGGATATTATGCTTTATTAATATATTATAAGAATAATATATTAAAGGAGAAATCATATTTATTTAATTAGTATTAGTCATAAATTAATTAGGAATTAATTTGGTGACTAAAAGAGATTAATTAAATAAAGGGGTACAAACTGTCAAATGTGTGATAGTTGAGTTTTGAGTTGGGAAACCTAATGGACAAAGGGGGAACGAAATTATGATGAGGGATCATCATATTTTCGTCCAAGGGCCTTATTCCAGAAGGTTCCTTGGGCTACTTGGTGGCTAAGGTATCCATTAGGGTTTAGACTGAAACCCTAGCAGGCTGCACTATAAATAAGACCCCAAGGCTCCAATTTTCGGCCACTTGCTTCCAAGAGAAACCCTAGGGCCAAAAATTAGCATCCTCCCTCCTCTCTCAAAGTTGCCTTCTTTCTTGAGGTGTTTGTGATCCATTAGAGGAGTTACAATTGTGACTCTAAGCTCAAGAGAAGAAGATAAGAAGATCTAAGCCAATCTTTGAAGAGGTAAACATCTAGATCTGATGTATTAAGTTAATTTTCGAATTATGTATGCTAGATTAGGGTTTTCAAGTCTTGGATTCAATGCATGTACAATAGAGAAACCTAGATCCAAGCATTAGGGTTTGTATGAGCACATAGGATTGTTCTTATGCTTAAAACCCTTCAACAATCCCATCACGATAACTTTTTTTATATACAAGCATTAATCGACATCCGATGAAGCGTCGTGCGGGGAAAATATTAGGCCACAACATCGATTATAGGGGATCATGGTAATACAAACCCGAAAACCTTAAGGAACCAACTACCTAAAGGGACGCCTTCGAGTAGTGAATATTATAATAGATTAGGATTGGTAAAATATCCTAAAATATATTATAATTGTTGGATTAGGTGTCGAAGCCCATACCTATATTTGGTATGTTCTTGACCTGATAGTAGCATGGTCCTTTTGGGTTGCCTTCACCAAAGCAACTTGAATGGATGAATTATGGAGAAAGAGGTCAATTATGATTTATTAATATATTATGTGAATAATATATTAAAAGAGAAATCATATTATTTAATTGATATTGGTCAAGAATTAATTTAGAATTAATTTTGTGTATAAGTGATTAATCGAGTATGTAAATCAAAATCAGAGTACAGATGAACACGAGAAGTAAATAAGGTCTGGTTTAAGCTCTCATTACTTCCAATGAACACGAGTACAAAATGATAATAGAAACTGGGAAAAACTCTATCATCTACTCTATGTTCAGCTCCTATTTATAAGGAGGCTGAAAGTACAAAAAATACTAAGGCTAGACATTCACGCTTCGTACAAACTAATGCCTTAGTAAATACGTAATAAACATACGAAAAGGACAATTACACAGATTCGACATATTACAACAAAATTCGACTCAACATTCTCCCCCTTTGTAATCATGTCGAAAATTCTCAATTCGTGAGAATCTGTGCAGCAAAATGCATCATCCTTCGTATCTCTGAATACCATGTAATAATCTTCCTCAACTCCACCTTATCACCATCATTGTTTTTCCTGCAATTATTCATACGAACAATGAAGTTCGTATATTGTGAAGTGGTATATCTTTCAATCTCAGAAGTCTGGAACAAAAATCTCTTTGCTTTGCCATTCTTGTCTTTTCCAGCAAATACCATTCCAAATGGCTTTAAGCAAATCTCCCCATCATCATACTTCTTCAATTCAGCTTGGGTCTTCGGCAATTCCATTGCAACATTCACTTCCTTTCCCATTGCTGATGCTAACTCAACATCAGTCAATGCCAAACAATCATAGTAATTGTCTATGAAGATTTTGATATGCCCAAGACCAAGCCTCAACACTTCTTTGTCAGTCCCCTGAAGTTGCGAGACCTCTATGTCCTTCAGAATCAATGCAACTTGAATCAGATCATTCAAGTTTATTAGAGGAAAATCAGCAACTGAGAAATCACAAACTTGATTGTTCGTTCTTACAACATGATACTGAAAGTTTTGTATCATATTCTCGAACATTACATCCTTCGTTATATTGATGACTTTCTTGATCTTCACCAAAGATCATATCTCTTCCGGTTCTTTCCCAACGACTGCATGAAACCTAAGTTTCATATGAATAAAATCTTCTTCATTTTCGAACTTCTCAACAACCTTGTACTGAGCCATTATAAACATCATTTCGTTTATAGGAAAATCAAGCTGACTCATATCAGTGTTCGCGATAGAGTAGCTTTTCTTCGGCTTCTTCTCAAAAGCGTACATACGATTGTAAGACATTCTTACTTCGATATTCTCATAATTGTACAACTTCTTCAGATCTCCTTTTTCCATTCCAGGAGGATCACTTTCACGAAGTCTCAGTATGCTTTGAATTTTCCTTTGCTTCTCCATTTCTGCTTCCACTTCGGCCTTTTTCTCTTCCTTTGACTTTTCAACTACTATCACTTTTCCTTTATCTCTATCACCTTCTGCAACTTTTGGTTTTGACGAACTTGAGCTTCCTCCTTCAGTTGTAGAATTAAACACAATCCCCTTCAGAATGGGTCTTGTAGTTGTCTTGATTGCTTTTGTTGTATTCGTCTTTGAAACAATAGGAACTATGACTTGAGTAGATACAATTTTCGTTACTTCAACAGTAGTCGTAACAATCTTCTCAATCTTTTTCGGCTTTTCCACCACTTTTGTAACTTTCGAAGGTTTGCTTTCTGGATTTTTCTTATCTCCCCCTTGCACCCCTGTGACAAGAGGCGGGGCACCAGTTGGTAACATATGAGCAAACTTCGAAATTGGAGCCACAGCCTTCTGAATGGCTTGATCTAACGAATGTAACTTCTGAGTTAAAATCTCAGGAGTTAAAAGCGATGTAGGAGCTGGCTTCGACACTAACTCCTTTAATTCCCCAAGCATAACACCCATCTTTTCAAACTGATGAGCATGAGCTTTATCCTTTGCATCAAACTTCGGAGTTAAAGCTTGATACCACTCAACAATCGTTCGAACAACAGCAGCAATAGTATCAACATTCGACTGGAGAGTCGAATAATTTGAATTCAGCTCACTTAGTTCTTTGGAAACCTCAGACTTCAGCTCTTCAAGTTTTCTATTTACATCTTCTCGAACCGTCTTGACATCTTTCACAAAAAAACATGTTGTTCTTTTGTTGTCAATCGAAGATCTTTGAGAGCAGAGTTAAACGAATCCGTCTGAGCTTTAACCCGTAATTCGTTAGACTTATCCATAACATCCATTTGTTTTTGCTTGCGAAGCTCCAAAGCTTTGAGCATCACATCTACTTCAATCCCAGACACTGAGTTCTTTGCTCCGGAATCAGCTTGTGATTGAAGAATGGCATTGAGTTTTCGATTTAGAATCTTGAACTGCTTACCACACATCAACATATGATTTTGTATATCTTCTTCTTCAGAATCGAAATGAAGATCATCAAACGTTCCTCCGAAACCTCCTCCATCAGTTTCTTCATTAGAATGTGGTTTTGGTGGATCAGTGGATTGTGATGGAAAGAATGTAGTGAAGGGTTGGTTTATGACATGGTCGAAAGTTGGTGAAGGGTTTGTAGTAGAGACGGAAACAGGGGTAATAAAGGGTGGAAACGAAACAAAGGTACTGGTAATAGGTTCAAGATTACCTTGAGAAGATGGAGGAACACTTACCACAACATGTGCATCCGTATTAGATACGTTTGCAACAATAGGAGTAATTGGAACCTCCTTAGGAATTGGTTTGGTGATTACAACTTCAAGTGGAACTGTCGAGATTGGCAATGAAACAGTTTCGATGATGAGTGGTTGTGAACCCTTTGGGGAATTCGAACCCAAAGGAGATTCTGGAACAATCTCTTCATCTGAGGACTCATCTTGAACCAGCAAATTTCGCTTCTTCCTCTTCTTGTTGATATGCTTCGCCACATCCTCTGCTCGTCGCTTCTTGGAAGATGGGGAAACAGGTGCAGGTATTTCACGAACTTTCACCCCTTGACGGTTAAGCTGAGGTTTACGAACATTTGGAGACTGATCTTTTGACGAAGTTCGTTTCTGATATGTGAAATTCCTTAGTCTTTTAAAGACACCTGATTTCGAAGGGATGAATTCCTTCAAAGATTCAGGAACTACTTTCTCCTTAGGCTTCTCTGTTTCATTTGCAAACTTCTTAGAAGACTTAGTCTTTGATTGTTTCTTGGGACTTTCGTAAACAACAGTCTCTTCAGGAACCTTCTTGGACTTCTTCGACTTCTTAGATGACCCTTCATCACTGGTTTTCATCAAGACTCCAGTTTCGATTGAAGGATTAATATGCTACAAATATGCCACCAACATAGAATTTGTGGGATCAACCTTCTTTAACATCCCATTAGGAATTCGAGCAACATTTGGGAATTCGTCTGAATCATCGGCAACATTCTTTGGAAAGTGATACTTTGCGAATTCTGCCTTAGCCTCATCAGCAGGAATAGGAATACCTTCTTTCTCATACACATATTGCAGAATTAAACTCTAGTAACGTGCACACGAAATTCCTTTCACCACATTTGTGTTCTCCAAACTTTTGATTAACTCCTTCCAAATCTGAGTAGCATAATCAACTTTGAGATCGTAGTACAACCCTGCTACATTGCATAAACTTCCATTCTTCCCTTACCAAGCCCTACACTTTGCCCAGTTAAGCAACGAAGGTATATCCCAAACAAAAAATTCAAAATGCAAGGAAGACCAGATTTCTTGAAATCACTGATCTTAACGAGTGGTGGTTGATGACCCAACTCGTTAAACATGAAGATCTTTTGATCAGCATTAGGTTTAAAGAATGGAGGGGAATTGGGAATTACCAAGATTTGAGTAAACAACTTCTTCGAAAGACGAATTCTCTTTTCATTCACCAAATTGAATGTGATAATATCAGTGGCTTTGCTGTAAGAAGCAGTAGAACCAGCCATCGACAACCATGATAATGGAACTGCAAAAGCATTAAACATTGCAGTTGCGAGACCAGAATGTTTAAAAACAACAATCAGCATCTTGAGCTCTTCTAGATACAGTGACACATCTCCTTCAACCTGATAATTAGTACTTTGGATCTTCATTAGTGGTTGAGAAACAACTTCTTCAGTAGTGGAATTTGGATCAGCCGCCATTGATTAGGGTTTTGAAAAATTTCTTGAAGAACAGAGAAAATTAGGGCTTTTTGAACTTCTGAAAATTTAAACGCGTAATTGTAAAGGAGATTAGAATTTCCTTTTATATGTAACCCCTATTGAATGCCAAACGTCTTCTGGAAAGAGAAAGCCACAACTGTCCTAGAAAGTCGCACCACTAGCCGTTAAACGAGCCATGTCAGATAACGTTCCTTGAAACTCGGGCCACATTGCCAAACCATCACATCAGACTGTTCGTTAGTACCATTGGATAAGATCGAAAACCTTCGGCATCGAGGTAAGGCTCTTTCATCTTTCGGATTAAAGACGAAGTCATTTGCCAGACTTTCGAAATCATCAGCCTGTGTTGGTAATACTTAGAACCTCAAGGATTTCGTGAGTGCAGTGTGTCAAGAAAGTAAGATAAGAAGCAAACTAACAAAAAATATAGAATCTATGATGTCGAAAAATAAATTTTCGACACAAAGGCAGTTAAACCCCGGGCAAAGGTTGCTTCATTAATTATCAAGAGAGATAATCAACAACTTGTGTATGTTCCCATGAATTACAATCGAATATTTGTAGAGAAGTATCGATGGGCTTCTTTTTCAAGGCTTCATGTGTGGCTTAAAAATTTCGTTACATATCATCCTAAACATAAGGTGAGTAATTGTAACCGAAATTACTTGTTTAACCAGTGTAGTCAGTGACAAGTATGCTTTGGATTAAAGTGTAAGTGACTTCGAATGGCAAATGAAACTCACCGGGAAATCATATTCATGAAAAAAATTGAGCTGGATCCTGTTCGGTAACAAATATCGTGGGTTTCGATAATTTGATCAAGATCACGCAAAAGAATTGAATATGATTTCGAGTTTCGAAAGTTTTGTACTGAAACAAATGTTTTGTTAAATCTGGAACGATGTTCCCCGTCAATTCCTTAAAAGTTTAGAAAATTGGGTTTCACTTTCATCGCGGTCTTATGATTAAAGATCATAAACACAGAGTTTCGATATGTCTAAGTCATGATTCGTTTGATCAATGACCTCTTGGACATATGTCATTGTGTGTGAAGTGTGTTAGAATTTTGAGATGAAAAAGGTTGGTTCACGAATTCAATTGTACCTCTGTTATTCTTGGACCAAACAGATCTTAACTCATGTGAGAAGAGTTAGGTAGCTCAATAAACTAATGTGAATGCAAGCCTGATTGGGAAGAAATTTTCGTAGTGAAAAATTTCATTAAGACTTTCAAAATCACACATTGAGTCGATGGAGGCTTGGGTCGACATACTGCAGCATGCTTCTAGGGACACTCTAAATAGTACAAAGTTGTCGAAATTTTACCTGACCCTAGAGACGCAAGCATGACCCTTGTAAAACATTCGTGAATTCTGCACTCAGAAAGAAATAACAAAATACAAAATAACAAAAATCTTTTTGGTATTTTATGTTTTTCAAAAGAACAAAAATATTTTTGTGTTTTTAAGTTTTTCGAAAATTAAGACAAATAACAAAAGAAAATCTTTATGGAATTTTTGATTTTTCAAAATTAACGAAAATTTAAGAAAAATTACCAAACTAACGAAACTTTCAAAATTAACGAAAATTTAAGACATTATCAAACTTAAGAAACTTGTCTTTTCCAAATGTCGAAAACGAAGCATGTCGAAGCGCTGAACGTGAACAGTAACCTCTAAATGGTTAATACTGTCAGCCTCTGAATGAACCTGTTGTGCCTCTAAATCGACACTTTTGCATAACGCTTCATTGTTATTCTTTCGAATTTAGTCCTGGAACAGAACTTGCATCGATCATCCCCAATCCTGTCAAAATTCGAACAAATGATTTTTCGTCCAATGTTTTTGTAAAAATATCAGCAAGCTGATCAGTTGTTTTTACAAAATGAACTTCAATATTGCCATCTTCCACATGATCTTTAATAAAATGATAACGAAGTGCAATATATTTGGTTTTCGAATGTTGTACTGGATTATGACAAATGCGTATAGAACTTTCTGAATCACAATACAGTGGAATCTTTTTCATATTAATTGCATAATCACGCAATTGACTCTGGATCCAAATGATTTTCGAAGTGCAAGCAGCAGCTGCAACATATTCAACTTCAGCATTAGAAATCGAAACACACGTTTGTTTTTTCGATTGCCAGCGTACTAACTTTCCATCCAAGAATTGACATCGACTACTTGTACTTTTTCGATCCAGTGTACATCCTCCCAGATCTTCATCTGAAAATGCCTGAATAAATAATCCTGATTTCGGAGGATACCATAATCCTAACGAAGTTGTCCCTTTGAGATAACGAAAAATGTTTTTCACTGCAGTCATGTGTGGTTCTCTTGGATTTGCTTGATGCCTAGCACAATTACATATAGAAAACATGATATCAGTTCTACTTGCAGTAAGATAAAGCAATGATCCTATCATGCTCCTGTATAAAGTAAGATCAACCGCAGGTGTTTCTAACGAAGGTGTTAGCCATGTTCCTACTGCCATCGGTACTCTTAACTTCGTGCTATTTATCATTCCAAATTTTTTGAGCAAATTCCTTGTATATTTTTCTTCATTGATTAAAATTCCTTCTTTGCTTTAATGAATGTTTAAACCAAGAAAATTATTGATCTTACCCATCATGCTCATTTCGAATTGGCTTTTCATCAAACATTCGAATTCACTAGACAAAGCAGGGTCAGTAGAGCCAAAAATAATATCATCGACATAAATTTGAACAAGCATTAGATGATTCCCAACTTTATTTCGAAATAATGTGGGGTCAACTGATCCTTGTTTAAATTTCGATTGTTTTAAGAAACTGGTAAGAGTTGCATACCATGCTCTTGGTGCTTGTTTTAACCCATATACTGCTTTATCTAAAATATACACATGATCAGGATATTCTTCATTCGCGAAACCTGGAGGTTGTTCAACATACACTGTTTCTTCGAGTTCACCATTGCGAAACGCACATTTCACATCCATTTGATAAACATCAAAATCTTTGTGAGCTACATAAGCCAAAAATATTCGAGCAGCCTCGAGTCTTGCGACAGGGGCAAAGTTTTCTTCATAATCGATACCTTCTTGTTGCTAATATCCTTTAACTACCAATAGTGCTTTATTTTGAACAATATTTCCATCCTTGTCGGTTTTGTTTTTGAAAATCCATTTTAATCCGACAATCAAAACATTTTCGGGTTTAGGAATTAACCTTCACACCTTGTTTCTATCGAACTCAGCCAGTTCGGATTGCATTGCAACAACCCAGTCTGAGTGTTCCATTGCAACCTTGACTGTCTTTGGTTCAATTTTCGAGATGAAAACATTAAACATGCAAAATTCTTGATGAGTATTCAGTACCTCATTCTTTGCACGAATTTGAGCTCTAGTCAAAACTCCATTTTGTGGATTTCCAATGACTTGTTCTTTCGGATCATTTCTTGTCCACTTTTCCGATGGTGGATATTCTAGATCAAAGTCTAAAGGTGCATCTTCGTACATCTCTTCATTTTCGGATCCTGCAACAGAATTATTATCATTTAGTTCATGAAATTCATCATTTTCATCAAGATTTATGGTTTCCGTTTCATTATGCTCCCCCTCGACATAATTGTTATACTGGTGCTCCCCCTCGAAACTTTCATTTACACTGTTATTCTCCCCCTCGAAAGGATGCTCCCCCTCAACAGTTGAAGGAGTATTCAAGTGCTCCCCCTGCACTTAAGCATCTAGCATACTTTCGCCATTAGCAGTTGTATCTGACGTGATTGTTGAATCATCAGTATGTTTCGAAGATTCAGGAGTTCGATTATCAGCAGCATGTACTTCAGCATCAATTGCTCTATTTGGAACACCAAAAATTAAATCATAATCAAAATCATATGAATTAGAACTTTCAGATTCATCATTTGATTCATTAAGACTTGGTTTTTGTTCAAAACATTTTTCAACTTGTTTCACATAGTAATCATCAAAAGTGAGGTTAAACGTTTCTTCTACTTTTCTGGT
Organism: Lactuca virosa; assembly: GCF_052849685.1. Classification (NCBI taxonomy): domain Eukaryota; kingdom Viridiplantae; phylum Streptophyta; class Magnoliopsida; order Asterales; family Asteraceae; genus Lactuca; species Lactuca virosa. The sequence goes on along the minus strand of NC_136427.1, from coordinate 141,456,938 downwards.
TCGTTTATTCAACACTTTGTATGCAACCGAATTTGTCGAATATCCCAAAAATATTCCTTCATCAGCCTTAGCTTGAAATTTTGAAAGATTATATTTGAGATTCATTATAAAACACCTGCAACCAAACACATGAAAGAATTTGACATTAGTTTTTCGGTTATTGATGATTTCATACGGAGTTATATTGAAACGACGATGTATAAAAGATCTATATTGAGTAAAGCATGCTGTTGAAACTGCTTCTGCCCATAGATATTGAGGAAGATTTGCATATGTCAACATTGTTCTTCCTGCTTCGCAAAGTGACCTATTCCTCCTTTCAACCACACCATTTTGCTGTGGTGTATATGGCGATGAGAAATTATGCAAAATTCCTTTCTCAGTTAAGAACGAATCGAGCACATTATTTTTAAACTTCGAACCATTATCACTTTTGATTTTACGAACTTTCCTTTTCAGACTTGTCTCAATTTTCTTTATAAACTCGATCATAGTTTGAGCGACATCAGATTTTAACCTGAGAAAATACACCCAAGTGAATCGTGAAAAATCATCAACAATAACCAAAATGTACCGTTTCTTGTTGAGAGTTTCAACAGTTGATGGTCCACAAAGATCAATATGAAGAAGATCCAGCGGTTCAACAATTTTCGAATCTATAACAATTGGATGTCCTTTGCGATGTTGTTTTCCTTGTTTGCAAGCTGCACACAATGTATCATTATCAAACTTTAGAACAAGTAAACCTCGAACAAGATCATCAAGCACCAAGTTATTGAGATTTCGAAAGTTTAAATGTGATAAACATCAATGCCATAGCCAGCTGACATCAGATGAAGTTTTCGAAAGCAAACAGACTGATGGTTTCCCAACAATAGGTTTGATGTCAAGAGTGAACATATCACCATATCGTTTTGATTTTAGCAACACTTCTTTCGTATCAACATTGGAAATGATACTTCCTTCTTCGTTAAACACAACTTGATTACTAGTTCCCACAACAAGTTGTGAAACACTAATCAAATTATGTTGAAGACCTTCGACATAGGCAACACTATTTACAGTAAACTGTCCATTCGTTACTTTTCCATATCCTTTGACTTGACACTTGTGATTATTTCCGAACTTCACAACACCAGCATTTTCCAAACTTCGAAAATCTCTCAAATTCTCCTTTCTTCCAGTCATGTGACGTGAGCAACCGCTATCAATATACCATTTCTCATCATATTGCTCGTCACACAGTACCTGCATTTATTAAAAGAATTTAGGTACCCAAGGCTGTTTGGGTCCTTGGTCATTAGTTTGAAAAAGCAAATGAGATTTAAAACCTAAAGCCCAATTTCGAACTTTAGTTTTGAAAGAATCAATTAAGTCGACATCATCAGTTAAAGGTGCTGAAACATAATTTTTTGTTAGTTTTGGATTTTCACTGATTTTCTTCTCATGTTTCTCAGTGTGTCTTTCCTTTGGTATTGGTTGCCATTTTTGAACTGGAGTATTTGATTCTTTCGAAGATGAACTTCCAGAGGAAGTATCATTCAAATACTGTTCATATTCTTTCTGGATTTGATGTTGAGAAAACTTTCCCGATTGATACTTTCTCCCTTTGTTTTCAAGCCAATGATTGATTGTTTTCTCGCCAGATAAACCTCTTGTGTATGAAACTTTAGTGTCTTTGTTGATTGAAGGATTCGGAAAATTTAGTTCTTGTGCTATAAACTTTGCAGTTTTTGAGGATTTATCATGCACAACTGTTTGATGGTTTGCAAACTATCGAAGATTTTCAAATTTTCGACCATTTTCAAATTTTCGAACATTGTCAAATTTTTGAACGTTCTCAAATTTTCTAACATTGTCAAAATGACGACGAGTATTCTCAAATTTTTTAACATTGTCAAATTTTCGAATATTTTCAAATTTTCGACCATTGTCAAAATGACGAACACTTGAAGAAAATTGGTTTTTTTTGTTTGGTGATTTTAGAAATGATGAATTTGGAGTTGAAAACTTTTGTTGGTTTTGTGATTGAAAATTCTTTTGTTGCACATTTGTTTGAAAAGTCTTTGAAGATGGTGATTTTGAAGATTTTGTTGAAGATTTTTCAGTATCAAACGAAATTGGTTGAGTGGGGTTTTTCTTGTTATCTGAACAAGTTGAAATCTTTGTTTTCACTGATTTAGGCAACTTGTTTTTAGACATTTTCTTAGTTGGTAAGTTTGTTTGTTTTTCATTTGACACAACTTGCCAAAAAATTCTTTTTCGTGCTTGTCTTTTTGAAATTCCTTTTTCTTTTGAAAATTTTTCAACAAGATCCATAAATTCTTGTGAATTAAGTTTCACACTTTCATTTGTTTCATTAGATTCTTGTTTCAAAACCTCTTTTATAATTTCTTGTTTATCAACCCATTTTCTTTGTGGTTTTTGTCTTTGAAAGACATACAAATTCTTTGTTAGATTGTTTTCGACAGTGCTTTGGTTTGAAAAGATCCTTCGTTTGATGTTTTCTTGTTATTGACTTCTACCATTTTGTTGAACTCAGGTTTGATGTTTTTAACATTTCCAGTAGTGACAAACACTTGATTCGGAAATACAACATCATCTGTACACTTAAAATTTGGATACACAAAAGTATTTGTTTCCAAATAATGAGCTCCTTTGTATACGATTTTGTCGAAATTTTCAGTGTCTCCATACACTTGATCAACAACAACCCTTGGAACGGATGTTTCATTCGAAACATTCTTTTTTAGCTCATAATCTTTCGAAACCTTCTTAACATTTCTTCATTCTCATCATCAATACTATCTATTTGGCTATCTCTTACACTCACATTATCAAAATCACACACTTTCGAAGTGGAGGGTCTATCAGTGTCATCCTCAACCATCGAATCTTTACAAATTTCTTTACCTTTTGACTTAGATGTGACATTAATGACAGATAACTGAGAACAATCAATACTTTCCTCCTCCTCAATTTCACTGATTTCGCTAAAACTATCAGAATTATCATCGACATCAGCAAAATTTGAGTGAGAGTCAAGTTTCGAATTCTCAGTTCTTTTCAAAATTTTGATTTGTTCACTTTTGGTCAAAGTATCATTCACAATCTCAACAAGTTCATCTGCATTCAAATATTCATCTATCTTAACAATACCATAAGCAAATCGATTGTCAGGCACTTTATCAAATTCTGCTATGGTTTTCTCACAATCATAGGACAAACTATCAACTTTCTCTCTTTCGAAAACAAGAAAAGGCAACAATTTCCTATGTTGTTCTTTGCTAATGTCAGACGAATGATGAAATGAAGTCAATTTAGCATATAATCTCTTTGCAGAATTACAGTAGATATTTCTTTGAGAAAGTAACATACGAACATCCTTGTCTAGATTTTCCCTATCATTGTTTACATTATTCAACTGTAATTCCAAATACTCTACCCTGCTACGTTTCGAATCTAACAATTTATGGGTCTCTAGCAACTGGATGTTCAGTTTCTTAGCTTCATTACTAGCAGACACCACAATTGTATCAAAGTAAGCAACGGTATCATCAAATGCAATTATTTCAGAATCATAAGCCTGTAAAGGAATCTTAAAAGATTGAAGAATAACATGTACCTTGGTTGTCATTGGTGATTTGTCTCCTGATTTGGTCATGAAACAGCGACCAATCACCTTTTCGTCCTTTTCCTCTTCAAACTGTGAGAACATAACACCATGCGTCGGATTACGCATCTCGTCATCATCAGATCCTGAAGACCAGATCTGATACGTTCCATCATCCTCTCCTTCACCTTGTGCAACCAAACACACCCCCTTCGTCTTTGCACGTACTTCTTCCAATCTTTCCACATAATAGGCTTCGTCCTTGACCTTATTCTTCCTCTCTTCTTTCTTACGAAGCATGCAATCATTTGCCAAATGATTTGCTCCGTTGCAGTAATGACAGTCAATGCCCGAATCTCCCCTCAATTTCTTCTCGCTTTTGACTTCAATAGTCTTCACTTCATTCTTCTCAAATTTCTTATTCTCCTCACCTACAGACTTGTTCACGAAACTTCCTTTCACATCACTTGGCTTCACTTTAGGATTGAAAGGTTTCTTAAAAAACTTTTTAACTCGGTTGTTCGAGTAAAAAGCAACAACTTCATCATCAGAATTCATAATAAAGCCTTCTTCATCAGAACTATCTTTCTCAACAGCTTCTTTCTCAGACACCTTCGAAACTAGAGCTAACGGACCACCCAAACTCAGTTTCGACTCTTCAGCTATCTCATTCACTTCACTTTCGTGAGTTTTCAATTGATTGTACACATCATTTAGAGATGAAGTATCGAAGCTTTGTTGATTCTTCACCATCATGCTGACACTTCTCCACTCCTTACGAAGTCCCATCACAAAAGTGAGATTGAACTCCATTGATGACCTTATGATTCCATAACGATTGCATCTATAGATCAATTCATTAAGACGATCATAGTAAACTTCAATCGTTTCACTCTCCTTCTGTCTGAACTCTTTCAGCTCCACAAGACATTGTTTAACAGAGTTGATCTTCGTTTTCTCGCCCCCCTGATACTTTTCTTTAAGAGTATTACATATATCTTTTGCAGTTTTACAACCACGGATGTAATTGTAAACAACAGGTGGCAAGGCACCTCGTAATTCCCTCAAACATCGCTTTTCATTGTTCTTCATCCTAGTGAGTTGATCAGAAACTGCAGGTGCTGTTCCAGATGATCCAATATGTTCAACATTTGGTGGAGGTTGAGCGATTCCAGTTATGCAGCTCCAGAGTTCCTCGTCCAATCCGTTCAAGTAATCATCCATTTGATCAGCCCACTGATCATAGTACTCCGGGATCAACATAGGAATCGTAGAAGATCCTAACAGATGAGAAAATGAAGTCATCGTGTTCATGTTGAAATTCGCCATTAACGTACGGATGAGATTTTTCAGAAAAACTTGAACAAACTTGAAATTGAATGACTGAATTGATCAGAAACTCAAAATTGATTACTCGATTACACAATTCAAACGCAGAATTAAACCAACACTGTAGATCAGAGATGATTTTCAGAATAAAACTGTGCGGAAACTTTTGGACAAATTCGTGACTCAAAAACTAGAGATTCAATTGAAAATCAGATCTTAGCAGTTTAGATTCCTACTCTGATACCAATTGTAGAAGTGATTAATCGAGTATGTAAATCAAAATCAGAGTATAGATGAACACGGGAAGTAAATAAGGTCTGGTTTAAGCTCTCATTACTTCCAATGAACACGAGTAAAAAAATTTAATAGAAACTGGGAAAAACTCTATCATCTACTCTATGTCCAGCTCCTATTTATAGGAGGCTGAAAGTACAAAAAATACTAAGGCTAGACATTCACGCTTCGTACAAACTAATGCCTTAGTAAATACATAATAAACATACGAAAAGGACAATTACACAGATTCGACATATTACAACAAACTTCGACTCAATATTTTGTGGTCAAAAGAGATTAATAAAATTAAGGGACTGATATTGTAATCATTAGATAATTGCAAAATGGGCTGAGGATCCCTAAGGATAGGGGTGGACGAAATCTTAAGGATAGCCCATAAGGATTTCGTCCAAGGTAATGTTCTGGAAGAATCTTATGGGCTGCTTAGGGCCTAAGCAACCATATTAGGTATTTGACTGAAACCCTAATTCCTCAGCTATCTAAAGACCCCTTGGGCATCTAATTTTCGGCCACTGGAACCCTAAGGATCTTAGAGCCGATTTTAGTATCCCTTCCCCTCTCTCTCTCATATTCTCCAACTTGCTCTTGGTGTTTGTGATCGATTAGAGGTATTACACTTATGATACTAAAGCTCTCAAAGCCTAAAGATCAAGCTATAATTGAAAGGTAGCATCCTAACTTAGTTTATAGTTATGATTTTCGATTTTATGTATGCTAGATTAGGGTTTGCAAGCTTTGGATGATTATTGCATGTACAATTAGAAAAACTAGATCCAAAGCTTTAGGGTTTGCATGTGCACCATAGGATTGTTGTTTTGCTCAAAACCCATCAGTGGTATCAGAGCCTAGGCTGTTTTTCTATTGTATTTGATGCATTGCTTAATTGTTCATAGCTTGAAAATTCGAAATCTAGATTCTGTCACATGTACTCGACAAGTCCATATATGAACTCGACGAGTTCTCGGGTCTGTTGGCAGATTTTTCGGGATTTTGACTAACAATTGGGTTAGGATAATTACCATAAACTATTTTACTAATAAAATTTTGATATTTACAATATGGTAATGATTATCCTCATCCAATTAGAAAATAATTGTCAAATTGGATAATTATTAATTTATATGATAAAGATTAATTATTTGTATTTTTTATTTGAATTATCTTGTCTTGAAAGTTGATTAGGTCAAATTATGTGATAAATATTAATTATATGATTATTTAATTATTTTTCAAATTTGATCTAAAAGATATTTTGAAAAGTTTCAAAAATTTCCCTCAAGTTTTGGAATTTAAATTTTAATTAAAAAGATTTAATTTTGAAATATTTAAATTCTAAACCCTGGAGTTTTAAAAGTTTTTAATTCAACCCTTATACTATTATAATATTAAAAGATTAATAATTATATATATGTATAAGACGAGTCAGTCTTACCGTTAGTAGGCCTCATTCACGAAGCCGGTCTATAAGGGGATATAAGGTTACTGCCTATAAAATGGTGGTTTAATGGGTGTCCACTCTCACCCACCGCTTCCTTGATTGGTGGAGGGTCATTAGTCGAACGGGTGGGATAGGACAACTAATTCCTCATTAATAAGTATAATGATTATATAAAGTAACTAAATGTTTTTATAAATTCCCAATCTTAATTACTTTAGGAAAAATGAGAAAATGTATGCTATTCCATGAAATTGCACTTTTCACCTTGCCAAGTCATTAGTGGAGCGTGTGTGGTTAACCGACACACTAATTTGGGACTAGAAAAGGTTGCAAAGGGTGGCTTGATGTTTATCATATATTGATGGAGCGTGTGTGGCTAACCGGCACATTGATTAGGTGATAAATGACATCGAGAGTACCAAGCACATTTACATGGTTATTCACACCTTGTTTGTGATCCTCGGTATCCCAGTCACAAACTTGAAGGGCATAATCGAGATTTAACCATGCCATTGAAAAGTTCAATTGAATCTCAAATGAATCTAGGAATTTCACTTCATTTAAAACTTAAATTCCTTTTCGTTTTTCATGGTGGAAATTGGTAAATCGTCATTTACCTACTTTCAAATTATTTGAAATTAGATTACGGTATCCCTCTTCTGAATTTTAAATAATTGTGTTGGGTCCTAGCCCTAATTTCTCATTTGGGTGTTTAATTGGGGATTCTTATCTAATCTAAACTTTGTACCTTTTCGTTTTCAGATGTCTACTCCAAACAACAACGCTTTTGGCTCAACCCCTTCTGGCTCATTCTCACTCATGAACTTGTGTGGGAGGGTGATCTTCGATTGATCCAATTTTAACGATCGGATTCGCAACATTCGCATGGTCGGTCGCTACGAGGACAAAGAGTATGTTCTCGAAAATGAGCTGAAGGAGGTTAACCCGAATACTGCTACTCCCGAGGAAATTGTTGCGTATGATGCTCATGAAAGAGATGCTAATAAGGTGCATTGCATCATGCTCGTGACAATGACTGCTGAACTCCAAAAGTCCTACGAGGACTACTATCCATACGAGATGCACCAAGATTTGATGGAAAGGTACCATCAAAGTGCTAGGCAGGCGAGGTACGAGATCATCGCCTCGATGATCACTACCAAAATGAAGGATAGAGAGTCCATCATGGCCCACTTGCAGAAAATACAAAGGTTTTAGGACCGCTTGCTGAAGTTGAATGTGAACTTCGATGAAGAGCTGGCCATAGATATCATTCTACACTCGTTGCCTCCTTGTTATGACCAGTTTCGTATGACCTATCATATGAACAAGGAGGAGGTCACTCTGAGCAAGCTTCAAGGCCTGCTAAGGACTGCTGAAAGTAGTCTAAAAGGAAAATCTATTGCATCTGCTCCTACTACTGTTGCCCCTGTCTTGGCTATTGGGCAAGGAAAGGGAAAGAAGAAGAAGGCTCCTTCTAAGATCTACAAAGGAAAGTCCCATGATGGATCCTCTTCTAGTGGGACCAAAGCTGGTTCTGCTGCACCCTCTACCAACCCAAAAGAAGCAGAGTGCTTCTACTGTCACGACAAAGGGCATTGGAAACGAAGCTGCCTGAAGTATCTGCAAGACATCAAGGATGGGAAGATAAAGCCCACCTTCGCAGGTACTTACACTATTTGATCTAATAACTCATCACATGCTAGTTCTTGGGTCCTTGATACAGGATGATTCGCAGGGTCTAAGAAGAAGTAGGGATGTGGAGCATGGGAAGATGAACCTGATCAGGGGGAATAGGAAAGCATCGCATGTCACCAAGATTGGAGTTTATTCTTTAATGCTTAGTAGTGGGTTAGGTTTAGATTTGAATGATTGTTGCTACTCGTCAGAAATGGAGAGAAACATTATTTCTTTTCATGGTTTGTACAGACAAGGTTTTAGATTTTCGTTTAATAATGAAATTGGTTATATTAATGCTTTCTTGAATTGTACTTTCTATTTTGAGGCATTGCCTTGTAATGGAGTATATGAAACTGTGAATGTTGTAGATAACATAGGAAATAATGTGTTGCATATTGATTCATCCAATGGTTTGGACAAAGCATGCTTGTGGCATTGTCGTCTTGGACATGTCAACAAGAAGTGCATAGCCCAACTCCAAATGGATGGAGTGTTGGAGTCATTCGACCTCAATTCGAATGACACGTGCGAATCTTGTTTACTTGGAAAGATGACCAAGTCACCCTTCACTGGTACTTGTGAAAGGGGTGAGGGTTTATTGGATCTCATAGATACGGATGTATGTGGACCCTTTAGATCTACCACAAGGGATCCGAACCGCTTCTATGTGACTTTTACCGATGATTATAGCAGATATGGGTATATCTACTTAATCAAGCACAAGTCAGAAACTTTTGAAAAGTTCAAAGAGTTTAAACAAGAAATGGAGAATCAGCTGGGCAGGAAGATAAAGATGCTCCGATCCGATCGAGGTGGTGAGTATCTTAGTATCGAGTTCCTCGACTACCTCAAGGAATGTAGAATTGTTTCTTAATTGATGCCACCTAGAACACTGCAGTTGAATGGTGCTGCTAAGAGGAGCAATAGAACCTTATTTGACATGGTTCGTTCCATGATGATTCGAGCTTCATTACCTATCGCATTCTGGGGGTATGCCTTAGATACTGCCGCCCATATCGTTAATCTAGTCCCAACTAAGAAGGTTGCCAAAACACCTCACGAGATGTGGACAGGGAAGGTTCCCTCGTTGGCACATATCAAGGTTTGGGGTTGCGAGGCTTTCGTAAGATGAGAGACTCACGACAAGCTAGAACCTCGTAGTGAGCGGTGTATTTTCATCGGCTACCCACAAATTTCCTTTGGATATCTCTTCTATAGACTGAGTGACAATGTTCTCTTCGTTGCGAGGAGAGGGGTTTTCCGAGAAAGAGAACTCATATGACAAGAGGACAGTGGGAGGCAAATTGATCTTGAAGAGCTTCAAGAATCAAGCGATGAAGGAGCCTCTAACACTGGCGCTCAAACCGAGGAGGAAACTCCTGCTGGACCAATTGACGAGTCCCTACCTCTAAGACGTTCCAGCAAAGTTCGTGTTCCACCTGTATTATATGGCTTCCATATAACTGCTGAGAGTGATACGTTTATTAGTGATAGTACACTGATAAATTTAGATGAACATAACAACTACAAGGAAGCCATCGCAGGCCCGGAGTCTGCGAAATGGAAAGAGGCAATGGACAACGAGATTCAGTCCATGTATGAAAATCAAGTTTGGAACTTGGTTGACAATGTGCTAGGTCGTAAGACGGTCGGGTGCAAATGGATCTTCAAGAAGAAGACCGACATGGATGGGAAAGTACACACGTATAAGACGCGATTGGTTGCGAAGGGCTTTACTCAAACTCCCGGAGTTGACTATGATGAGACCTTCTCACCAGTAGTGAAGATTAAATATATAAGGGTTATGCTAGCCATAGCTGCGTTTTATGATTATGAAATATGGCAAATGGATGTCAAAACTGCTTTCCTAAATGGGAAGTTGGCTAAGGATGTTTACATGAGTCAGCCAGAGGGTTTTGTCGATGCAAAACACCCTAATAAAGTGTGTAAGCTTGAGAAATACATTTATGGATTGAAACAAGCATCTCGCAGATGGAATCTTTGTTTCACTAAGAAAGTCAAAGAGTTTGGTTTCTCGAGAAGCGAGTATGAGTCATGTGTATACGTCAAAGCCAGTGGGAGTATAGTTAGCTTTCTCGTTTTGTATGTGGATAACATACTGCTCTTAGGAAACGACATCCCAACCTTGCAGGAAGTGAAGTCCTGGCTTGGGAAGTGCTTCGCTATGAAGGACCTCGGAGAAGCTTCCTATATTCTAGGGATAAGGATATTGAGAAATAGGAGTAAGATACTAATAGAACTTAGTCAAAGTACTTACTTGGATAAATTTTTGAAACCTTTTAGCATGGAGAATTCCAAGAAAGGGGAGTTACCAATCCAAAGAAATACCAAGTTGAGTAAGACTCAAAGCCCGAGTACTGAAGCTGAGATAGCGGAGATGAGTCGAGTACCTTATGCTTCCGCTGTTGGCTCGATCATGTATGGTATGACATGTACTCTCCCTGATGTGGCCTTCGCTTTGAGCATGGTCAGTAGATATCAAGGGAATCATGGTAGAGCACATTGGACTGTGGTAAAGAACATTCTTAAGTACCTGCAGAGGACTAAGGACTGGGCTCTTGTCCTCGGTGGGTGTGATGACTTGAGAGTGCGAGGGTATAGTGACGCCAGTTTTCAGGCCGACCGAGATAATTTCCGCTCTCAGTCAGGCTGGGTCTTTACCCTGAATGGAGGAGTAGTGACATGGAAAAGTTCCAAGCAGGAGACCGTAGCTGATTCAACGTGCGAATCAGAGTACATAGCAGCGAGCGAAGCGTCGAAGGAGGAGATATGGATAAAGAACTTCATTGGAGACCTTGGAGTTGTACCTGCCATAAAGGAGCCTATGGATATTTTCTGTGATAACGAAGGTGCGGTTGCCTTAAATATGGAACCGAGGGATCATGGCAGATCCAGGCATATCGACAGAAAATATCACTTTATTAGACATCAGGTAGAAGAGGGACTCCTCGTAGTGAAGAGGGTATCATCAGAGGATAACCCAGCATATCCCCTTACGAAGGGATTGAGTAGGGTTAAGCACTTGCAGCATGCTAGGAGTATTGGGCTAAAGGACAATATTAGTTTTAGTGATTAGATAGCTTTTAGAAACTTGTAATAGATAAATTGTAATTGACATTTGATGTTTCACTTTGCATGTTTTGACTTCCTAAATATTAAGATTATTTAAACTATCCACAGTCAATCATACGTTGGAAGTAAGTATGAAAGAAGACTATCATGAATTGGTTTGTAGATTGTCTAAGCGTTTAGACATAGCAAAAGTTTGCTGCAACATTCATGAGTGCTTCTAAAATTAGATTTGAGTATTGGATTAAACCCGCACTCACATGAATCACTTCATGGAATTTAATCACGAGTGATTGTGAGACGATACTATCATATAGTCTTTAAACCTAGATATATGAGTTGTTGTTTACGAGTTGGTTGTGCATTGATAATGCGTAAACGCATCAGTAACTCGATGTTATAAAACACATTGTTGTGTATGATTCAATGAGTAAATAGTACAAGCATATAAGTCGGGCCCCTCGATGATTTGGTTTGACTTATGTGTCGGGCCCAGTCAGGACTAAGTTGATGTGTTCAATTAAGTTCTATGTCAGACAAATAAGAAATCGGGAAACAAATTGTTGGACAATAAGTATGACTATGCTCCATGTATTTGTCCAAACGATATCTTGAGAACGGAAGATTATACGATCCCTTATCTAAAGGACGTGTCAGAGTTCGACAGCGGATTTTGAGAGCTACGATTGCTAATCGGATTTTGAAGTCGTACTTACATTTATAGTTATTAGACTTATCCAAGTGGGAGACTGTTGGATTAGGTGTCTAAGCCTATAACTATATTTGGTATGTACTTGACCCGATAGTAGCATGGTCCTTTTGGGTTGCCTTCACCAAAGCAACTTGACTGGATGAATTAAGGAGAAAGAGGTTAATTATCATTTATTAATATATTATGTGAATAATATATTAAAAGAGAAATCATATTATTTAATTGATATTGGTTAAGAATTAATTTAGAATTAATTTTGTGGTCAAAAGAGATTAATTAAATTAAGGGGACTGGTATTGTAATTATTAGATAAATGCAAAATGGGCTGAGGATCCCTAAGGATAGGTGTGGACGAAATCTTATGGATAGCCCATAAGGATTTCGTCCAAGGTAAGGTTCTGGAAGAATCCTATGGGCTGCTTAGGGCCTAAGCAACCAGATTAGGTATTTAACTGAAATACTAATTCCTCAGCTATATAATGACCCCTTGGGCATCTAATTTTTGGCCACTAGAACCCTAAGGATCTTAGAGTCGATTTTAGTATCCCTTCCCCTCTCTCTCATATTCTCCAACCTGCTCTTTGTGTTTGTGATCGATTAGAGGTATTACACTTGTGATACTAAAGCTCTCAAATCCTAAAAATCAAGCTACAATTGAAAAGGTAACATCCTAACTTAGTTTTTAGTTATGATTTTCGATTTTATGTATGCTAGATTAGGGTTTGCAAGCTTTGGATGATTATTGCATGTACAATTAGAAAAACTAGAACCAAAGCTTTAGGGTTTGCATATGTACCATAGGATTGTTGTTTTGCTCAAAACCCATCAATAATAAATTAGGATTGGTAAAATATCTTAAAAAGTATTTTAAGTTAGAGTTGGTAAAATATCTTAACAAGGAAAGAAAGATTTTTCTAAAAGAAAAAAGATTCTTAATTAAAACAATTGAATAAAGCAGAAAACCATAAAAACCTATGAACTTACCAACATTATGTTGACGTTTTCAAAATACATGTATTCTCAGGGAGATGAGTGTAGAGGATAGCCGTGCGGAGGAGGATGTCGTCAAGGAAGCCTACTTGAGTTTATTGTTTTTTCATTTTGTAGTTATTTTTAGGATGTGTACTTGATCTATCGAACAAAACTCCCGAATAAGTTATAATGAATAAAAGTATCATTTGTGTTATATTTCTATGTATTGTTCAATATATCTGTTTGCCTCGATCCAACATCCCTATGTTGCACAGCCGGACGTTTCCGTCGCCGGCCGGGGGTGTGACGAAATTAGTTTTTTATATGTAAAGACTAAAGTATGTAACATTTTTTGGTTTTTATTAAGTTTTTTGTTTTTAAAAAAATATAATTTATGTAATATGAAATGTTTATGTATTAAAACTTTATTTTATTTAAATTTGAAAAAGAAAAAAAATCAAAGAGTGCTACCATTCCCTATAAAATGTTAAGAAAAAGGTGTTAGCGAAGTGACAGACAAAAAAAATGACATAACAGTAAAAACAATGATGTGGTAAGGTGTTAGGAGTGTTGCCACTCCCTATAGCCTCATATATGAATGAAGATGTGGTTGAAATTGAAAATCTAACCTAACAAATCGAAGATCCGACTTACAATAACATAGAGGAATGAGATAGTGTTTGAGTTCACAGGTGGTGGAATTTTAGAAGTTGTCGACCATCAAGCCTTGGAGTGGAATGAATTCTGACGATCTGCATGCAAAACCCCCTGCCGATCTGCACCTCGAAAGCGACCATTGACTGTCGATGTAACACCAGTCAAAATAGGTCAATAGACAATCACATGTGATTATACCAATCATGTAATGTGATTTTGTAAACTAGTAAGGTGATAAACTTACTATGTAGTTCATGATAAATTATAATAAAAATATGAAGTTTCTTTATGATACAACTCAAAGTATATGTCCATACGATTCCAAAAATATAGAGAACATCTGAATCTGACTTCGCATGAAGAAGTTATGATAAACCGAACACTATAAATCTCTATAATAAGATGAATTTACAATAGAATTAGAATTAGCTATTGGAGTCTAAATGAGAGTTGTAGTACTCGGAATTACCTACACGTGCATATAAAGAACGTCAGAAACGGAGTTCGTATGCAAAAGTTACGACCTTCCGAAGTTGCAGCTGTCTGAGAGCATGACACGTGACAGGAAAACCTTGCTGTCTGGATTCACGACATGAACCTTAATTTCACGGCGTGAAAGTAGTCCAGGACACATTTCGGGGCTAGAAAACACGTGCGAAGTCTATGGGAGTGAGGTGTTGAATCCCCACGACGTGAACATAAAGTTCACGACGTGAATCTAGAATCGTGACACCTTCCGAAGCTAGGACGCAAATGGCAAATCTACGCGATGATGCAGCTCAGATTTACGACGTGAACCTTAAGTTCACGACGTGAACTTGTCTTGGACAGCCTATAAATAGCAAGTCCGACCTCTTCTCTTCTTACACCTGAACTTCTTTCTCCTCTCTCCTTTGCTGAAGCCATCTTGCATCCCAAGACCGGTGATCGCGAACCGCTGACCGTTTCTGCTTAGATTACATAAAACCATGCTACTAGGGTGAGTTTCACGGCCCCACTTTCTAATATTTTCGGGGGGAAACGCATGCTAAATATTGTATATACGTTACTATTATATGATGGTATATTAGTATCAACGTAGATAGTTATATTAACCGGGATATAGTTGTTCTAAATATAATATTTTGAATATATACAACTATTATCAACTTGTTAGCATGTTCTTGAACTAATGTAGATCTTGAGTTATACTTAGGATTCTATATATATGTTGTGTGCGATATAGTTCCGAAGTTATATTCGGAAGTTCTATATGTTAAAAAGTATGTTGCTATTATTGGTCTCATGTCAAGATAAAACTTGGTATGCTATATGTTGTTATTGTTGGTTTTATGACAAGATAAAACTTGGTATGTTATATATTGTTATTGATGGTTTTATGTTAAGATAAAACCTGATTTTTCCTCAAGTTATAGCTGTTGTACTGCCTAAACTAATATGAACTTAGGAGTAATGTTTAAAGGCATAGTCTAATAACTTAGGGTTTTAGACATGAAAATGCTTTTGTTGTTAGAGATATAGGAAGCCGATAAAGTCTACATGAGTTATTGTGTTCATCATCTAAGATTGGGGATCTTAGTGAAAGTCCTCTGACCTGTAACCGTTAATCCCGTGTGAGCGAGGAAGTCGTGTATGAATAATATATGGGTTGACAACCCCACTCGTGGTTGCTAGCTACAACCCAACTTAAGCGAGTGACGAATTGTCCTTTTACTTGTTGTTGTTCCGACGTCGATGAAGCGTGCGATATTAAGTATATGTTGTGGAAATCCTCATGGAAATCATGAGTGGGCTGTCCTCATGTAAAACATGAGTGGGATCTAGCAGAGGCATTGTATGTCATAGCTGATGGGTTTTATTCATAAGAACAATCCTATGTGTTCATACAAACCCTAATGCTTGGATCTAGGTTTCTGTATTGTACAAGCTTTGAATCCAAGACTTGCAAACCCTAATCTAGCATACATACAAACAAAATAACAAATAACATCAGATCTAGATGTTTACCTCTTCAATAGTAGCTTGAATCTTCTTTTCTTGAGCTTAGAATCACAATTGTAATTCCTCTAATGGATCACAAACACCACACAAGCAAGAAGGCAATTATGAGAGAGGAGAGATGATGCTAAAATCGGCCCTAGGGTTTCTCTTGGGAACAAGTGGCCGAAAATTGAAGCCTTTGGGTCTTATTTATACTGTAGGGTGCTAGGGTTTCAGTCTAAATCCTAATGGATAGCTTAGCCACCAAGCAGCCTAAGAAACCTTCTGGAATGAGGCCTTGGATGAAAATATGATGATCCTTCATCATAATTTCGTTCCCCCTTATTCCATTAGGTTTCCCATCCCAAAACTCAACTATCACACATTTGACAGTTTATGCCCCTTTATTTAATTAATCTCTTTTAGTCACCAAATTAATTCCTAATTAATTTATGACTAATACTAATTAAATAAATATGATTTCTCCTTTAATATATTATTCTTATAATATATTAATAAACCATAATATCCTCTCTCTCATATCAAATTACCTTGTCAAGTTGCTTTGGTGAAGGCAACCCAAAAGGACCATGCACAACCGGGTCAAGTACATACCAAATATAGTTACGAGCTTAGACACTAATCCAACAATAGCAGCGGTTACAGACTCATGGTAGCAAATTGTTATAAACATTATATTTTGTCGTTATACAAGTATGAATGTTAAGTATAAGTTTCCCCATACTTATACCCTAGGTTCAGGGAACGTTTAGGTATAACACTTATTTGATAAGTAGACTATTATACTTAATATATATACTAAATGTCGGAGCGTCAAAATGATACTTTCAAAAACTAAACTTTTGAACTTAGAAAAAGTATTATTTTCATATGAAGTCAAAACCTGTGAACTCACCAACTTTATGTTGACGTATTTTAAAATACATGTGTTTTCAGGAACTTGAAAAGCTGGTATGTATTCAAACAGGAGAAGTTTTACTATTATCTTCCTGTTCTTTAAGAAGTATGCCATAGTCGGATATTATGTACTAAGTACTAGGAAAACAATAATGTAACTTTCAATCATCAATAAATGTATGTATTTTCTTTAGTACTGTTCAGTGTATGTTATATAACTGTGATACGAAGAATGACGTTACACCACCCGGTGTTTCCGCCGACGGCTGGGGGTGTGACAGTCGGCCATCCACTCTACTCCTCTCTCTTACGCACATGAAGCCACCATCGACCGCTGACTACTTTGTCTCGATATCTTTGTGTTGAATTTGGATATTTTTTTGATTTTGGGATCTCATCCTTTCAAGTTGCAAGTTTATTCCCAGATTTCATGATTTCAAGTTGAAGGTTAATGTTTGATTTCGTTTTAATGGAGATTTTCTCTATTTCGTTTTATGAGGTATTTTTTTAATCTGGTTATTTCATTTATTGTTTGATGAAAATTATTTCAAAACTAGAAGATTTACGGCTCCGATTTTGATTTTTTAGTTTCAGTTTAGGTTAGGTTTAATTTTGTTTTTGATTTTGAGTCTCAGGTTAGTTTAGATTTTAGGTTTTGATTTTGAGTTTCAGATTAGTTTATAGATTTACTTTCCATTTCAGATTCCGACAAAGTTGGGCGAAATGGACGACTTTCCTGAGAAGATAACTGACACTGATGTTCTTAAGGCAAAGGTGGCTGGTGGCCGGTGGTGATTGGTGGTCGGAGGTGGTTTATAGACGGGGAAGAATTGGGATGGTGTTTGAGAGGTCGATGGTAGTGATATATATTTAATAAACAATTTCTTTTAATGAGTTTATAATTAATAACTAATAAATAAATCAATAAATAAATAAATAAATAAATAAATAAATAAAGGCAAAACCGTCATTTATGCTGGGAGGGTTGAAGTGTGTATGTTTTAAACAAATGATGGATGATTCGAATTAATTTTTAAAAATAAGGACTAAACATGTGTTTTAATACTTGCACGAGGGATGATGCCTGTAATTTACCCTATAATTTACATAGTTAGAAATCTATTCGGATGATAAGTAGAAATACTAAAAAAAATACAATTAAATATCGAATGAATGAATACCCATTTTTAATTAGAAATCTTTAGAACAATATAGTATTATATCTTTAAGCATTGAACTTTAATTTTAAATTATAGGATTTTCTAATATGTGCCTTAAAGAACACAAATTAGAAATATTAATTATGAAAAATATTATTATAATTAAATACAAGATATATTTATTATGAAAGTTATTAGTATATTTCATATTTAATTATGATAATATTCCTTATAATTAAGACATTTTATATTTAGTTATGGTAATATTTATTATTAACTAATATTTCTTATATGTGTTATATTTGTCCTTAGAAAATCTAATAAATTATTTATGTAGAAGATAATATGAAATTTGATGGTATATATAACTGTTAGAAGTATGGACGGAACTTCAATCTGATACTTCACACAAATAAACAAATACCGGTATAGATGACCTAATTTCGGCATTTAATGTGAACACAAAGCTTGATATAAACGAAGACATCATAGATGGGGGTGGATCTATGTCTGATGAGTTGGATATGATCATCACCAAAGATAAAATTCCAACAAATTGACTAAAGATATATATATAAAAAAATCAAGCAAAAGTATTCGTCAAATTAAATATATCTTTTTAATACTTTAGGCCGTCCTATATATCGGCATGACGTTTGCATGTTTAATTACAAAGCAAAATAGAAATTAAAAATCAAAAGAAAAATGTTTCTACTTAATCAGAAAATTAAAATAAACGAAAAACGTCTTTGGTGATGAAGTAGGTGAAACTAAAGCCCATGTGGAACCTACCTGGTAGAGAACTTGCCACTTAGATTGGAGGTCCAGAGTTCTGATTCGGACATAGACGAATTTTACTAATTTGATATTAACTTCTAATCAATAACTAGTTATTCCAAAATAAATAAACAAATAAATAAAATAAAAAATAAAAATAAAAAAAAGAAACACTTTCCTAAATAAAATTGAATTATGCATATATTGAAACATTAATTAAAAGAATGGGACATGAAAGGCGTTGCGACTCCAAGTGAATCACAACATATCGAAGCATCTTATATATCTGCATCTGATTCTCAAATGATTTCCTCACGTGTAGCAGGTGACTACTGAGAAGAAATTTGAGAACTAAAGGCATGCATCCTTTGAATAGTTGTAAAGTAGCATTATTTGGATTTTTTTAGGGTGTGTATTAGGCGGTTTGGTTCGGTTTTTAGCCAAAACAGAACAATAACCATCATAAGTGGTTAATGATTTTTTGATAGCCATTGGTTATTAGTAAATATTTATTTTGGTTAACGGTTTTTATCGGACAATGTTTATGGTTAATGATTAATACTGATTAACCATAATGGTCCAAAATAAGATAAAAATAAAGAATATTTTGCTACAAAAAGTATAAAACATAAAGTACATTGTTATAAAAAGTAAACGATTCAGTGTTTAAAACTATATTAATATGATAGAAGATTAGATAACCCATTTAATTCCAAATGATTACCTTTTGAAATTTCAATTACAAATATAATTACATATTATATACTCCCTCCGTCCCAAAATTATTGTCCACGTTTGACTTTTTAAGTCTCTTTTGTTCAACTTTGACCTTAAATAATTTACTTTTTGTTGTATAATTTTTTATGCAAGATATATAAATAGATTGTTTTTTAAATGTATTTTCATTGTTATAAGTTTCATCAAAAATTATATAACACAAATAAAGTTATTTATGATCAATGTTAACATGGAAAGACTTCAAAAGTCAAACGTGGACAATAATTTTGGGACGGAGGGAGTATTTAATATTATATTATATTTAAAATATTTATTAATATTATTTGTTCGGTTTGATTTCAGTGGTTCGGTTTTGGATGAAAACCATAACTGAACAATATGTAGTTGGTTAATCAGATATAGAAATCACACTATCTTTTTTAGTAATAGTTCGGTTATTTCGGTTAATTTGGTTTCGTTTCGTTTTTTCGGTTAATATGTTCACCCCTAGATTTTTGTGGTTACAAAACCTTTTGTTAAATGGCTCTTTGTAATTGTTTGTTTTACTAATTTCTTGTTAGTTTGGTGTTTTTATAAAATGTTGTTGTTAAAAAAAACTTCAGAAAAGACATAATATTTTACTCTAATTTACGAAAAAGTCTCAAACTAAAATTAATTTATGAAAAATCATAAATTAACGGTAAAAATGACGATTTGATCAATTTTTCCTGGTTTGTCGGTTTCATTACTTATCTGGTTCCATTAAAATCTCATTATTTTATCATAATTTACGAATAAGTCCTAAACTAAAAATTAATTATGAATTTGTTATTTTCTCAATTTAACATACATTTTATCAGTTTCATTGCTCACCTAGACGCCTAATCATTAAATAAGTTGATAAGATGGATACGATGAATTATATAATATCATGGGTAGCGGCCTAAAACAAGTGCCGGAGGTGCAACCGCATAAGGCCCCGAAAAATATAAAGCCTAGTTTTTAAAAAATTATGTAGTTAATATTTATTATACGGATAAATTTACAAAACGGCTTGCTAGTATAGATGGAAATTTGTCGCATCCGATACATATTTCCGCCGAATACTAATTTGCTATTGAAGTTACATTAATGGTCCCTGGAATATAAAATACTTTTTCTACAAAACCCCATCTTATTTTGTAGTTTCCTTATTTTACATAATCACACCCTCAAATATCCAAATATGCATCTGTATTATTTTAATCAAGACAAAACTTCATAAATGGTCCCTGTGGTATCCCAAAATCTGAAGTTTGGTCCATAAACTCAAAAAACCTCATAGATGGTCCCTATGGTTTCAAATCTTTTAACAAACAGTCTGTTAGCCACATAAAAAGACTAATATGTCATTTCTATTTCTTTTTAGAATTAATTTTACCTAATCCTATTTAAAAAAAGTAGAAAAACAAAATAAATAATTCATTGGGCCTCTCTCTCTCTCTCTCTCTCTCTCTCTCTCTCTCTCTCTCTCTCTCTCTCTCTCTCTCTCTCTCTCTCTCTCTCTCTCTCTCTCTCTCCAATCAATTTCTAGTTTATTTTCACCATAGCCCTACAATCAATCCAATTAAAGGCAAATGTTCGTGGCTTGAGGAGATTTTTATTATCTAAACACAGCTTGTTACATTAATATCCATCATACGTATTCTTGAATCAAGAAATTGAAAAACAATATCAACAATCATATATCAATCATCAAGAAACCTAAAAAAATCCTACCCACATCACTTACATATACATATATGATATATTCACCTTTAAAACTCAAAATATTTTGCATTCACCTCTGAACAATAGATTCAGAACTTATATGAGAAGGGTATACAAATTACAAAAATTATTTAGAACTATACATTTACCGGTTACCACCAGATATGTGTTTCATTGAAGAAAATAACCAGACAAGAACAATACAAAGAAGAAGAGAAAGCTACTGTAGATAAGAATCGCCTTCTGGCTAGAGGTGAGCGTGTTACCCCCAAAACCAAACCATTGATTCTGAGCGAACCTCGCAATCTCCACACTCTTACTCTGAAAGAACGTCTGCGCAGCACCACACGTCGGACGCCACCAATCGTCCGACAATTTATCGAACGACAAACCAGGTGCTATCGGGTATGATGGATCTCTGACGGCTTCGTTATAGAAGTATCCACACGACTGGCACCGACAACACCTACCCTGTCTTTTCGTAGTATTAAAATTTTCAATTTTTTTACCTATTTTTCCTGCACCAGCAACACCTATTTCAACCTCGACAATACCTAGTATATATTCTTGTGTCCGCCCCGGCTACATTTATTATAAAATTTAATATCCATCTTCAGGGGCGGAACACAAACATCACAACCAAGGGGGCCGGAACCAAAAATATAAAATAATATATATATATATATATATATATATATATATATATATATATATATATATATATATATATATATATATATATATATATATATATATATATATATATATATATATATATTACACTCATTACCTCCAAGGCTCCAACTATTGTACTATTATATTAGTCTTTCTAACAGCAATATATATCACAAAGTAAGCACTAAACGTTTTTTTATCTTAATGGACGAATTAATTGCAAAAAAGCATGTGTTTGATGTACTCTAAATTTTCTTCATAATTTTTTTTGGTATGCGATACAATATTTTTTTTTCTAAAGCTTGGATGTATTTTTTTACATTACACCCTTATAATTATATACAAGTTTTAAACTATACCTTTTATTTCTAAAATTAAATTTTAAATTACATCGTCTTTATTTAATGTAACTTTTTACATTTTAATTACATAATTTATTTAATTAATATATTTTCTATGATTTAATAAAGGGTATTATAATTATGAAAAAAAACATAGTTTTTAAATGTTGATTATCAAATATTAAAAAAGAAAAGAAAAAAGCGACGGCTTAGCATATTAGCGGATGTTGTGAAGTGTGCAGCCCCTTCTTGTATATCATATCACATCTCCTTTTAAATTTCCTTATTTCTCCCTGTACAAACCCTAAAACACTATAATAAGAATATACAAAATGAGAGGCAAAACGACTTACAACTAATCGAGAGTTCGAGATTGTAGAGGTGAGATGGAGACGTGATAATCCGGAGGTGCTCATGCAATCAGAGTTGTGGAAGTCGGAGAGGCACTCCGGACGGAGAGACTGAGAGACCAAGCGGCGGCAACGATTCGACGACTCCGGAGCTGGAGAAGAAACCGATTGTGACCGAGATGGCCAGAATAAGGAGGCCGAGACATGATTAAGAGCTATAGGTTTATGGTTTTATCTTTGACACGTTTTCTACTTCTTTCTTTACCTTGTAGGTTATTAAATAGTTCAAAATTTCAAAATTTATTTTTTGTACAATATCCCCACTTCCTTCAAAATAGGATAGTTAGCTATTTTGAATTTGTAGTTTTTATTTTAGTGGCTTCCGATTCTTTTAGTTTCTCAAATATATGCCCTCTTTTTGGGATTAACTTAAAAATAATTTCTATGTTTAATCCACTACTACAAAAAGCTGGAGGGCCGATTTGTTCTTATTTATCAGAAAATAGAGTATACGGTTGTTGTTTGTATAATATTTTGTATTTAGAAGATAGAAAACCGGGGGTGGGGGGGGGGGTGGGGGGCATGGCCTCCCCTGGCCCCTTCTTAGCTTCGCCACTGTCCATCTCAGTGGCTCATTTATGACTATATATCCAGATAAGCAATGAAACCGGTAAAATGAGTGTTTTCAGGAAAAACGGGTGTGAAATAAGTTGATCTCTGATGAGATGAATATACCGGGTTACATAAGATTATATAGACAATTTAAAATTTGTTATAAACTTAAAAAATAACGAAATTGTTGCTAGTTTATATAATTATTGAAGCTTTCGTTGGATACATTATATATTCCAAAAAATATATATACAATACACCATGACATCAAGTTTTATGGTAAACATAACATTATATAATCCAATGAATCCATCTCATCAGCTCATTTAATAACTAGTGTCCAAATCAACAATAAATAAATATTGTTTGTTTATATTTATCAATTAAAAGATGAATAAATAAATAAATAAGTTTATTTAACTAATGGACAATTAATTACAATTCAAGTGCAATACCTCATTTTTTTCATCAAGAATTAGCATAATAATGGAAATTAATTGCAATAATGTTGTGTGTAAACGGGAAACAAATTGTCAAAGTCAACATTGATAAATGCAAGTATATATTTATTAGGTTCCGACCATCAAAAAGTCATAACAAAGTGCTACAATATACCAAAGTCTAATATACCCAAAAGTAGTATTCACTATTTTGTTATTAGCGATGTCAAAAACTTCTGTAGGACCCCGGTTTCGTAAGAGATAAATTTTAAAAAAGGTCCGGAGCAAAGGCGGGATTAACTCCCTTTTTATTTTCGGGATCGGGATCGGGAGTGGGTATTTCCGTCTTGTTATCCCACGGGGCCCGTTTGTGTGTGTGTCTATATATATATATATATATATATATATATATATATATATATATATATATATATATATATATAAACTTTTAGGGTTTTGGAACTTCACTCCACTTCACTAGGTTTTGAGTGGCGATTTCTCCCAAATGGCCGTCAAATCCCAATTTCCTTCCTTCGTTCTTTGACCTGTCTTCACAATCACAAATTCACGGTTCAATAACTTCACAATCACAGATTCACAGTTAAATCGTTAACCAGTTTAATAAAGCTCTTTCACCGCTCTCTATAACGATGTTTGATTCAACTTTTAAGTTTTTATGTGCTGCTTCTTTAATAAATTTAAGGGATATATACACTAAAGTCCCAATATTTTCATCGATTTGACAAGAAAGTCCTAAACTTTATTTTTTTGACAGTAAAGTCCAAATTTCCGGAAATTTTTGACACTTTCACCCTTTTTTCCCGGTTAGCCGGTAATTAGGACTTTTTTGTCAAAAAAAATAAAGTTTAGGACTTTCTTGTCAAATCGTCAATTACGACTTTATTGTCAAAAAAATAAAGTCTAGGACTTTCTTGTCAAATCGTTGAAAATAATAGGACCTTAGTGTATATCTCCTTTTTTTGTTAGAAATTTAATGGTAGGATACTCTTTAAACATAAGAGTTATTAAAACCTTCTCTAGTCAGCTAGATCTTATTGAAATCCTTAACATTTGCTTCTTGTTAAATCGTTTTTTTAATCTTAACAAACAAACATTGAAAAAAATGGAGATAATCAAAAAGAAAGAAAGAATCAGTGTTGTGTTGGCTTTTTGTTGTCCCAAAAATGGAGAAATAAGAAACCGAACCCTGGTTCTTTCTTTCTTTCTTTCTTGATTATCTCAATTTTTTTCAATGCCGGTTTGTTGAGATTAAAAAAACGATTTAACAAGAAGCAAACGTTAAGGATTTCAATAGGATCTAGCTGATTAGAGAAGATTTTAATAACTCTTATGCTTAAAGAGTATTATACCATTAAATTTCTAACCAAAAAAAATTATATATACACTAAATTCTTAATATTTTTAACGATTTGGCAAAAAAATCCTAAACTTTATTTTTTTGACAGTAAAGTCCTAATTGACGATTTGACAAGAAAGTCCTAAACTTTAATTTTTTTGACAAAAAAGTCATAATTACCGACTAACCGGGAAAAAATGGTAAAAGTGTCAAAAATTGCCGGTAATTTGGACTTTACTGTCAAAAAAATAAAGTTTAGGACTTTCTTGTCAAATCGATGAAAATATTGGGACTTTACTGTATATATCCCTAAATTTAAAGTATATAAACTTAGTGTTATCAATCATGTTACAAAGAGATTGCAAAAAAAAAAAAAAAAAATTGAAAGTACCTTGGCCTTATGGCAGAATATGACAGATGCAGATGCAATTTCATTTATATTTTGTTTTTAATTTATTACAATCTTTAGTAAGGTTGATTTTTTTTATGTGAACCATTTTCATATTCATATCTTTAGATGTGGAACAATGAAGAGTCGAAGACAATTGATGAATATTGGTGATGTAGTGAATTGAATATGTGTAATGTTGGATTTATCATATTTTATATTTGTAATTTTGTTGGATTTTTTGGTTTTGTATTGTTAGATTTGTTGTTTTTGTAATGTTGGATTCGAAGCTTTTGAGTTGCTAAAAAACTAGATTTTAAGTTTTTTGAAGTTATGAAAAAATAGTTTATTTAGTCCAAAATATAGCATTTTTTAGCGTAAATGTCAATTTTAAGCGCATTAGACGGGGGAATGGGGGCGGGATCAGGGGCGATGGAGTTTTTCGGGGGCAGGATCGGGAGCTAGGTAAACGGGGGGGGGGGGGGGGGGGGGGGGGGCAACAGTTGAACTCAGGGGCGGGGGAAGGGGAGGGAGTTTTCGACCCCGTTTGGTCCCATTGACATCCCTACTCCCTATCATGACTGCTATCTAGTCAAAAAGCATATCATATCCAAGGATTAAGTCTGTATCCTTCAATTTGACATCTAGAAAACTTGTCATAAAAATGTGATATATAAAAAGAATAATGTCTCATGAATATATAGGTGTTGCATAGAAAAATAAGTATTTGAAAAGCATTAATTCACTTGTTATTATTCAAAATAACTGATAATAATAATGCTTTATGTCCAAAGTATATACATATACAATGCAAGTGCGATGCATGATTTCAAGAACAATGAAATACAAGGAACCTATCATTATCAGTTATATCCCTCCAGGAGGACACTAATGTAGCTTGAATGGTGGAACGAATCATCTCTCAATCTAGTACTTCGTCACTAGCTTCCTTCCTGTTTTGGTGCTTGTTCCTGGATCCCATCCTATTTTCGAATGAGTTCCATCAAGGAACTAGAAAGCTACTTCATAAAGGAAGGTACCACCCCATTACTATCTTAAGGGTGTTAGAAAAGAAACATAATATGCTGTCATGCAAATTAACACACTATGATACATAAAAGTCACATATGCAATATATATATATATATATATATATATATATATATATATATATATATATATATATATATATATATATATATATAAGCAATAAAATATATTCATAAGATTTCACGACTTTTAGCATTACCCATTCAAAACATATTGCATTTCATAAAGACGTAGGTAATGTTACATAAAAACATTTTGACATGTTTTGAACGTTAGGAAAATAACATATGACCAAGTACTCACCTTAGGAAGTTACATTGACTAAATTCTTTTCTTTCCTTTGTTCCGTTTGAATCACTTTTTCCAAAACTAATGAATTTTCCATATAGTTTTTATCAATTAGTAGTTTATACCACACATGTTGGTTAAGTTCCATATAGTTAAAACAAAATTCCTATTTATTAATTTCATCCTCAGACCTTCCTTTATTCAAAGATGTTACACTTCAATATGCTTGTGAACCATATAAATACTATGTTTCAACCCTCATGTTCATTTTAAATACTTTCCATCAAAATTTTGTTATACACCATAATTAATATTCCATAATCCATTCATACAACCTCATTAGTTTTTTAATCGTTGCTTAAAGATACTATTTCATAATTGTTAAATGCATCTTATTAATGATAAATAACATGTTTACTCATCCTAATTCATGATTATCTTGACTTAATTCCAACTTGCAATACACATAAAAAACTAGGCTTCATCAAAATGCTTCAAATCTACCAACAAATACCATTCAAAAGTATAAATTAAAGTGTTTTACATTGTTTCTGTAACATCCTGTTAATTTCTACTTTGTAAAAGTCAACAAAAGTCAACCCAAGTCAAACCCATCAAATAAAAGTCAAACTTAGTGAAATGTTAATCTAATAAAGTTAAATTAAGATATTTGAAGTTGAAAGACCCCAAGAACCGAGAAATCTCGCAACAGCCGAAAACCTTCGCAACTTCCTTCTTCGGCCGCAAACTCCTCGGACGCAAACCGTTTACGGCTGAGAACCCTCGGACTGCAAACGTGCAAGGCGGCTTCTAGCCTTATCTTCTCGGGAAGGGTGTTCCGCTCCTCGGTTTGAGTTCACAGTCGAAAACCGAAGCCTCGGTATGTGTTGTTGGCCGAAAACATGTGAGCCGACTTATAGTTTTCGGCCGAAAACCCATTACTATATATATATATATATATATATATATATATATATATATATATATATATATATATATATATATATATATATATATATATATATATATATATATATATATATATATATATATATATAAAAGCATGCAGCCGAAAATGAAGCTTATTCTTACACATTGAGCTGAAAATCTCAACCTTTTCTCTCAAAGAAGTTGTGACAACCCTATATTTCAAGGCAATGTAATGATCTAAAGTCTAGTATTGTAATCTATTTTCAATATAATAAAGAAATAGCGTCTAAAATGAAATGTTCAAAAGTCTCAATTGGGATGCATAAAATGTTAGATATCATGTCAAGGTTTTCAGAAATATAAAGAACACTCAAAATCCGAGTTATAACGAAGAAGTTATGACTAATCAAAGATTCGTGACAAAACTGGTAAAACATTGTCAAGTGTAAAAAGTGAAATTTCAATAAAATACTTTTTAGCCTTAGGTATCTAAACGAAAATCGTAGATTATGTTAAACCGTAAACGTGTATAAAAAGAACGTCCAAATCTGACTTCGTATGAGGAAGTTATGATTTTTCTAAGTTTCGGATATAACAGTAGACAGCTAAAAACTCGAAATAGAGATCGAGCGACTTTTAGCCAACGCAACCTTAACGGAAATCGAAGATCCCTACAATAGTAGAAGTACGGTAAAAAGACAGACGAAAACGGACGTCAGATGAAGAAGATATGAATTTTTAACAGACTTTTCCTGTCCCGGCCTGTTAAAAATATAATATTAAAAACTTAAGTCAAAATTAGCCAACGGAGTCTAAACGAAAGTTGTAGAGCATAATCTCACCTACGCGTGGATATAAAGAACTTGGAATCGGAGATCGTATGGTAGAGATATGATTTTCTGAAGTTCAGGGCACACAAACCAACCTTATCTGAAGACCCACGACGTGAACTAGAGACTCACGACGTGAATCTATGACTGATGTGTGCCAGGGTTAGACCACCAGACGTCGCGTCTATGGACCAAGCTCACGACGTGAGCCATCCCATGCCCACGACGTGAGTCCTGAAATTGCACCCTATAAATAGAAACCGAGGGTTTCGGTTTTAGTTGCTCATTTCTATCCTCTTTCCCACTCTTACTCTGCGTTAAGCACCCCGAGACAACCCCGACACCCCGGTTACATATCCTAACATCGACGAAGGCCCAAAACTCCGAAACTCCCAAGAAATTTAGCACTTTCCGGTCGAAGTACTTCCCGAGTAGAGTCTCGTTTTCATCAAATCATCCCACTTTCCAGGTGAGTTCATACCCCTACATTTTCTCGCCTTTTTCATGTTTTAAGGGGGGGGGGGGGGGAATACAAGTGAAACACAAGGAAAACTTATGTTAAAATACGAATCATTACATATGGTTTCAAATACTTTACCTACCTTTTTGTTTATAAATGGTATACAATATTACTACCAACGTTACACTTTACATGCAAAGTTGGTATTACACCGAGTTTTTATCATCAAATGGAACAAACTTTTGAAAAACTATAATGGGTATAGTTTACAAGTTATTCATGACAATTTACATAAACACTATAAAAACGAAATACTTACATTTACAACAAGATGGACTTTTCATTTCGTAAATCTATGGATACTAAATTTTGTGAGACATCTGGCTTCACCGTACTCTCACATACACATTTCAAGTCCTGTATTATAAACCATAATCTCTTGTAGGGAGAGCATGATACTTGTGTATAGATGTATACAGGATTGACAATCCCGCACCTAAACTGATAGCTATAGTTAGACCGGCAGGTCTGGGGTGACAAACGTCATAACACTTCAACGCCTGAAGAACGTTGTTATAGGCAGTCTGGGTCAATAACATGGTTATAAAACTCACATGGAGTATCAAAACATTTTTGATTTACGAGACTATTAAATGCATCAGTAATTACATTATATATGTATAAATCCACTTACACCATTTTTAGTATGAAACATACTTATGCATTCCAGTCTTTGGAACTTTTCAAACTACCACACATACATGGAAAATATTGGATTTTCTAGAAACACGTTCAGTTATTTTTTTTCCGAAAGACATACAATTTTAGTACAAAAACGCTTATGAACTCACCAACTTAATTGTTGACAATTTTTCAAAACTACTTGTATTTCTCAGGGAATCAGTAATACAGGTAAAACATCAGCTTTTGGAGAAGAGACGCTAAGACGTCAGTCTTAAAACTTCTTAATTCATCATATTGTAATTCTTTTGAGACATGTATTGTATCAACAATGTAACTTTTAAATTATATTTATGATGGTTGTGTTTACTTTCTTTACAAATATTCAACTGTTATGATACTACGTGAAGTCATCCACCCCCGAATGTTTCCGCCATTCTGGTTTGGGGGTGTGACAGAAGTTGACCGAAAACTCCCTCCTCTCTCCTCAAGAACATGCGAAGCCTCCCCTCTCCTCTCAAAAACACATGAAAATCACTTGTTTCTTCATAGAATTTTGCAAGAATCATTCCTTTATCTTGTAATTAGTTTACAAACACCTTCCAATCTTCAAGTATTGGGCTGAAAACTCATAAAATCTCTAGTTTTCATCAAGAAGACACGAAGAACACGAAGAACGCGAAGAACACGAAGAGCACGAAGAACACGAAGAACACGAAAAACTATTCTAAGTATTATTGTAAGTTTTCTTACGATAATTTAGTGTTGTTAAACACTTTAAACATCATTATAACATCTAATTTATATTTGATTTTAATATTAATATAAATTAGGATTCGGTATTGTCACGAGTTCTAACCCGGTGATCTACACAAATAGTCAGGAACTCACACAAAAGGTGAGTTCATACCCCTGCATTTTTACTATTTTACACTGTTTTAGGGGGGGGGGGGGATAAAAGTGTAACACAAGAATATTGTGTTTATAAATAAATTATTTCTAAATATTTTAAAATGGCTTTAAATGTTTAATAAACTCTTTTTAATTTATATTTTGCCAAAATTAGATTCATATATATATATATATATATATATATATATATATATATATATATATATATATATATATATATATATAAGATTTAAAGGGCTTAAGACTGATAATTCGCTTTATTTCCCTTTTCCTTGTTTGGATGTGGGCTCATGGTAGAATTATTTGTCCGAATGTCGTTTCAATTATATATATATATATATATATATATATATATATGTATATATATATATATATATATATATATATATATATATATATATATATATATATATATATATATATATATATATATAAGTTAATTCAATCAGATTCATAAACCCTTTGTAACATGTCGAGCAAAGAGGATACTTTCATGAATATTGCATATCAAACAGAAAACATATATAAATTATAATAGGTATAATTTATGGAACTCTCAGACTATTTTCACGAACTAGTTATACAAAGTTTAACAGGTTACTTTTGTACAAATACTTTACATTCAAGTATACTAGAGAAAGATCATACTGTCAGTTTATCATTTGTTTAAAAATGACTTTTTATCATTCGTTATATGTATACGTAATCGCAATATGCTTTTTGTGAGAAAATGTGTAGTTGCTTATTAATTTAGGCAATATGGTTAAAGTCCTGGTATTATAACCAGAATTTACAGACAGAGAGCGAGACAAATGTGTATAGATCTATACGGGATTGACAATTCCGCACGCAGACTGTTAGCTATAGTTGGGCAAGCATGCTTATGATTGACAGATGTCTTTAACAGTTCTGATGC
Source organism: Lactuca virosa (assembly GCF_052849685.1). NCBI lineage: Eukaryota > Viridiplantae > Streptophyta > Magnoliopsida > Asterales > Asteraceae > Lactuca > Lactuca virosa. Next base: position 141,425,619 of record NC_136427.1, on the reverse strand, counting down.
CTACAAATCGTTGTTTTAGGCCATCTAGTCATAGTATGGTTATAATAACTCACCAAAAAGATATGAACAAATACGATTAGTGTATAATTAAATAAACCAAAGAGTACGAATACAAAGTACTGGTTTTACAATAATACGATTTACAGTATTACATTACAGTTACAACTTGTGGAGCCAGGCATATTCATTTTTACAGGATCTTCATAGAGTACAATTACCAAACTTGGAAAAACATAAACAATACAGAAAACATTCTTTTTACGGTTTTATGGTATTAAAACTACTTTTCAGTTATTTTAGAAAATATTGGATTTTCTAAAACAATAAACATGGTTACTATTTCAAGAAACAAACAATAAACTTTTAAACATAAATACTTATGCACTCACTCAACTTAAATGTTGATACTCTCTTTTCAAAATACTTGTATTCTCAGGGAACCAGGAAACAGGTACATTCTTGGGATTTTTGAGAAGACGGAGCAGTTTAGAGTCATGTCTTCTATCTTTTGTTATAATACTTTTGATGTCATATATACAATGACTTGAAAACATATGTAAAAATTTTACTTTATTAATACAATGGTTGTTGTACTTTGATTACTATGATACATGTGTTGTGATACTTAATATGAAGTCATCCACCCCCGGACGTTTCCGCCGCTCCGGTTTGGGGGTGTGAGAGATTGGTGTCAGAGCATTGTTTATAGTGAACTCAGTATATCAATACATAAAAGATATACAACTATAAATACATTAGGGGCTAAAGAGCTCTGACTACAAGTATACTTTTCAAATCTAAGTATTTTATAAGAAGTATACTAACACTCATACATACAAGAACAATATTACAATCAAACCAACATAAAAGTATTTGGATGTTGGACACTGCAGTTAAACCTGGACAGTTATATAATCATATATGGGATAAATATAGCATGATCAACTATATTTATTTGAGATACGACCAACATGTGTTTGGGAGTGATGGTAGTGTTGCAACAAGTCTAAAACTTACCAACTCTACATATACAGAAGAACTTTAGAACATAACCTGAAATTTAAAATACTATAGGAGTATTTTAGGCACCATAATACTAAGAACTAACTATGTGAAAACAAAGGACTCCTGCTGGTAGATCTATAAGTACTAAGTGTATATGTTACAGTTATATATAATTAAGGTTTTATAGACTTAGAATGTGTGGTTTAACTTTACTTCCTTTTCCTTGTTTGGATGTGGGTGTAGAGTAGGATCATTAATTCGAAGGTCTATTTGACCCAAATTATATATAATTGGTATACACTTTATGGTTATAGAGGGACCCAGTATGAGTCATACCATACATAATATATTAACTAATTTACTATAAATTTCTTATATGGAAATTTGAAAGTATTTACTTATATTTCCTAAATCTATTAAATATCTCTTACACTCCTATTTATCGCATAGATAACATGGCTGGATTTCATCTACCGGGAGACCAGTACTTTCCTAATTAAGGAAACAATGGTTGGATTGAAGAAGAGTTCGAAGAAGATTTTTCAGAAGATTCCGACTCAGATTCTGAAGTTTATAATCCACCTCAAATTGCCCAAAATCTCAATCCTCGTAAGAACTTCCAAGGTCCGACAATGGGCAGTGAACTTAGATAGGTGGAGTCATAAACAGGGTCAGGACCGTCCTTATAATGGAGACCGAAGTTTCTACAACCTTGACGAAGGAAGCTCAACGGACAGAGCCCTTCCTGTGTTAGTTCGTCGAGTTGTGCGTAACGATGAACAAGGAATAGCTACCATCGACCGAGTCATACAGATTGATGCTACCACAAGAGTCAATATAGTTCACTTACACCATGTGATTGAAAACCATGGAATAACTAGGAATCATACCGAAGCCTTGCGAAGAGAACTGGCTGCAAACTGAACTGAAATCGGAGAACTTTGAGAACGCCAAGCGACACTAGAAAGGCGTATGTTTGCAGCAGAACGCCAGTTGGCTAAATCCAAGGCTGAATCTAATAGGAAATCAAACAACACTCCTCGCGAGTAGAGCATACTCTACTCACTCTTTTGAATATAGTATATAGTTTAACTCTATGTATATACACTAGTGATGTTTTCATATACATACTATGACCTCGAAATTTCACTTTCGATAGGTCGGTATGCTGTCAAAGTTTTCCGGTAAGTTGGTATATTGTAGACCTACTTCAAGGTCAAATTTTCCGAACTCTATGTATCTAATATACCAATGAAAATTGGCAAGCATCTTATTTCTTTTGAAAAATCACTATCCAATTTCATGTTATCACTTTGCAAGTTATTCCTTGTGGTAGACTTCTATATAAACTCCTTTCAGAATACATGCAGAACTAATGTAATTAGTTCAAAGACATCTGATTTATAATCATTATTGATGTCTTACTATTTTTTTTATCTTTTGACTTTTAAAGAAAAAGATTCCTCCAAGAAGAAATCCAAGGCGTATCAATGTCAATGCAGCACCAACACCACCTCCACCTCCTCCGCCGCCACCTCCACAGTTTGACGCTAATATGTTTCAGGCAGCGGTCACTGCAGCTATGGCAGCCGTCATGTAACACATAAATACAACCGGTGTCAGCAGATCTGGGAGTAATGTGAATCCCTTAAATCATAGTGAAAGTCAAGGACACCCACGGGGGTGTACACATAAGGACTTCACGAATGACAAAGCTAGGACCTTTAATGGGACTGGGGGAGTCATGGCTCTAACTCAATGGATAGAGAAAATTGAAGCAGTCTTTGAAATCTGCTCGTGCCCTAAAGGTAGAAAGGTGAAATTTGTTGCCTGCACTTTTTTTGACCGAGCTCTTACATGGTGGAACGGCCACGTAAAGTCACTAACCCTTGTAGTGGCTAATTCCATGAGTTGGGAAAATCTGAAGTCGTTAATGATGTAAGAGTACTGCCCTAGAGATGAAGTACAAAAGCTCGAGCAAGAGCTTTGGGGTCTTACCATGACTGGTATAGACATAATATCTTATACCAATAGGTTCAGCGATATGGCGATCCTATGTCTTGGAATGGTTCCTATGGAGAGCAAGAAAATCGAAAGGTAGATTTGGGGACTCTCACCTCAAATCCAAGGGAGTGTGTTAGCTTCAAATCCTGTGACATTTGATAGTGCCAAACAACTGGCACATTCTCTAGTAGATCATGGAGTTCGTCAGGGCTTCATGACTGCTGCTCCATAACAACCCAAATCAAACAAAAACAACAATAACAACAATAACAACAACAACAAGAAAAAGCCATGGAACAAAAGGTAGGGTCAACCTTCCCAAGAGCCTTCCAAGAAACAACAGATAGTGGTAGTCCATGTTGCTACTGTTCCTACTGCCATTCCTGCTACTCCTACACCAGCAAAGCAGTATGCTGGTAAATTACCGAAGTGCAACAAGTGTAATTTCCATCACAATGGAAATTGACGTGAGATGCAATGTACGAACTGCAACAAAAAAGGGCACACAACCCAATTCTGTAGGTCACCTTCGCAACCGATCTCTCAAGTTCCTGGAGTTGGAGTAAGCCGGGCATGTTATGAATGCGGTGAAACTGGGCATTTCAAAAAGGATTGTCCAAAGCTGAAGAATGCCGGTGGTGTGGGAAGAATACTGGCTATTAGTCACGAAGAAGCCGTGTCAGATCCTACTGTGGTCACGGGTACGTTTCTTCTCAACAATTCATACGCATGGATTCTATTTGATAGTGGTGCAGAGAAGAGCTTTGTGAGTCATAAATTCGAACACCTACTTAAACAAAATTCTCAACCACTAAAAGATACCTTCATTGTAGAAATGGCCAACGGGAAAACCGAGAGCACTAACAATATATACATAGGATGTACCGTTACTCTAAATAACTTTTCCTTCCCAATCGACGTGATGCCGGTCTCCATAAAAAGTTTCGACGTCATCATTGGTATGGATTGGTTAAGTCCTAATCGTGCCGACATCCTATATTACGAGAAAGCCATTCGCCTTAACCTGCCCAGTAATGAAACTCTTATCAATTACGGCGACAAATCAGGTGCGAACCTACAAATCATCTCCTGTATCAAGGCGCAAATGCATCTTCGTAAGGAGTACTGTGCTTTTCTAGCTCACGTGATAGACAAGAATCAAGAAGTGAAAGAATTCGAGAGCATTCCCGAAGTCTATAATTTCCCCGACATTTTCCTCGATGATCTTCCAGGAGTCCCTCCTGAAAGACAAGTCGAATTCAGAATCGACTTAATTCCTGGAGCTACCCCCGTAGCCAAATCACCTTATCGTCTTGCACCAGCAGTAATGCAGGAACTATCCATCCAGCTGAACGAACTCTTTAGCAAAGGATTCATTAAACCAAGCTTCTCACCCTAGGGAGCACCGGTCTTGTTCGTGAAGAAGAATGATGGATCTTTCCGCATGTGCATATACTATCAGAAGCTAAACAGACTTACCATCAAAAACCGATACCCTCTACCGTGGATAGACGACTTGTTTGACTAACTTCAAGGAGCAAGCTACTTCTCAAAGATTGACTTAAAATCCGGGTATCACTAGTTACGAGTTTTCGAGGAAGATGTTCCCAAAACAGCTTTCCGAACTCGTTATGGTCACTACGAGTTTGTAGTGATGCCTTTCGGATTAACGAATGCACCTACAATGTTCATGGACTTGATAAACAGAGGGTGCTGTTCTTAATTGGACAAATTTGTAATAGTCTTCATAGACGATATCCTTATCTACTCACGAAGTGAGGAGGAGCATAGCCAACATCTCCGACAAGTTTTACAAACATTGAGAGCAGAGAAGCTATATGCAAAGTTCTCAAAGTGCGAATTTTGGATTAGGAAAGTAGGTTTCCTAGGTCACGTAATCGGTGAAGAGGGAGTACACGTGGACCCATCCAAAATAAAGGCAATCGAGAACTGGTCAGCACCCAAAATGCCTACAGAAATCCGTCAATTCTTAGGCCTTGCTGGCTACTAGCACAGGTTCATTCAGAATTTCTACCGAATTGCTAAGCCACTCACCACCCTGACTCAAAAGGGTGTGGCTTTTAGTTGGGGAGACAAACAAGAAACAACATTCCTAACGCTAAAGCGATCCCTGTGCAGCGCACCTATTTTGTCTCTACTAGAAGGGACAGAAGACTTCGTAGTGTACTGCGATGCGTCTAACCAAGGGCTTGGCTGTGTTCTTATGCAACGAGGAAAAGTCATATCCTATGCCTCGAGACAACTTAAGACACACGAGATCAACTATACGACTCACGATCTCGAACTGGGAGCAGTGATATTTGCTCTGAAGATCTGGAGACACTATCTATATGTCAAGAAATGCACAATATTCACGGATCATATAAGTCTTCAGCATATCTTCGACCAGAAAGATCTGAACATGAGACAACGACGTTGGGTGGAACTACTAAATGATTACGAATGCGAAATTCGTTATCACCCTGGTAAAGCCAATGTGGTAGCTGATGCCCTTAGCAGAAAAGAATACTCGGGACGTTGAGTAAATTTATTGACCATGACTATCCATTCACATCTGTCCACACAGATCAAAGAGGCTTAACTTGAGGCCTTGAAACCTGAAAACATGGCAGGTGAAACTTTAAGAGGAATGGACAAAAACTTCAACATCAAGAGTGATGGATCCCGATACTTCATGAACAGGATCTGGACACCAAAGTTTGGTGGTTACAGAGAGGTTGTCATGAACGAAGCACCTAAGACGCGATATTCCATTCACCCAGGTTCAGACAAGATCTATCTCGACCTAAAGAAACTTTATTGGTGGCCAAACATGAAGGCTGAGATTGCTAGCTTTATGGGCAAGTGTCTTACTTGTGCCAAAGTCAAGGTAGAGTACCAAAAGCCTTCAGGTCTATTACAACAACCGGAAATCCCTGAATGGAAGTGGGAGCGGATTACGATGGATTTCATAACTAAGTTACCCAAGACAACGGGTGGTCATGATGCTATTTGGGTATCTGTCACACCCCAAACCGGAACGGCGGAAATGTTCGGGGACGGAGGGCGTCATGTACAATATCACAAGAATTGCATCATAGTAACCAAAGTAAACACAACAATTACATTGAAAATATATAAGATATTTACATTTGTTTGATACATAGTTTCTATAACAGCAAAAGTGTAACAAAAGTATAGAAGAGGTGACTCTATACGCTCCGTCTTCTCAAAAGTCTGCGTGTATACCTGTCTACTGGTTCCCTGAGAATACAAGCAGTTTGAAAGAGTATCAGCATTAAAGCTGGTGAGTTCATAAGTATGTTTTTGTAATGAAAACCAGTCTGTAAATCTATAAAATGTTTGCATGTTCTCAAGAAAATCCAATATTTCCTTTAGTAAAGAAAAGCAGTCTTAAACCCTAAGACCAAAATGTATGTTCGTTACTGTATTCCGTGATAGTATATGAAAATGTCAGTCTGTATGCCTGGTTACCACCAGTTGTATTGTATAGTACGTTCTGCATGAAAACCTTTGCATGAAAACCCTGGTTAACACCAGAAATGTATAATGTATTCTGTATGAAAACCCTGACTACCACCAGTATATATAGTAGTTTTATTACTTAAAACAAAACCATGTATTTGTATTCCCTGGAATGCTCCAGTTGTAGTGTATGATAGTTCTATTAATGAAAATAAAACTATTTGAAGAATTGAAATCTCATAAACAAATGGTTAATTTATACTGTTGTGAGTTTGGTATAACCATGCTTGTTATGACCTAGTGACCTCTACGACATTCTTTAGGCGTCGGATGTTATGACATTTGTCACCCCAGGCATGCCTGCCTAACTGTAGGTAGCAGTTCAGGTGTGGGATTGTCAGTCCCGAATAGATCTATTCACAAATCTCATGCTCTCCGTCTAGGAGACTCTGGTTATACTGTGGTAGGATTTAGTTCCGCACCCGAAAGGGTACAATTGAAGTAGTGCCTCACAACCCTGTATTAACTAGTTTACGTGTAGTGTAGTGTTCTTTTGTACTTGAAACTGTATGTATGTCTTGTAGAGTAAAAATAATTATACTTAATTAATTATTTAGTATTGTACTCTTGTTTTCAGAAAATAGTATTGTATGCCATAAACTATATCTATCATAGTTTATATGTTTGTTAATGTATAAGCTCTGGAATTGATAAAACCGTGTGTTGAATCCCAAACTATACCTATTATAGTTTTCATGTATGTTATGTATCCGATTCATGTATTCTACTGAAAACTTTGCAATTATGATTGTACGTTGAAAACTTCCCTTATGCTCAGCATGTTACAAAAGGGATAAAATATCTAAATATTTTATAAAAATGTAGTAATCTCTTGGTTGTATCAATTGCATAAGTTTTAATTCTGTTGAAATCCTTTATATAAGAACACAAAATTTCTTTGTGTTTTGCTTGTATCCCCCCTAAAAACGTTAAAAACAGTAAAAGTGTAAGGGTATGAACTCACAGTTGGTTGTGTGTATGTGCCGGACCGCGAGACTGGAAAAATGACCCTCGAGTTGTTATTCGCGGAATTAACAGAATCCTAACGATAATTAAACACATAATTGTATTTTAATTAGCGAAACCATTAATTAAAGTGTTAGAAAATACTTGCTTTTGGGTTAGGAATGTTACCGAGACTCGTTTGAAGTGGAAAAAAAGGGTTTACGGCCAAGGTTTTACGGTTCAAAGCTGTTTGCGGCCGTGAATAGGGTTTGCGGTTGCAAACAGTTTGCGGTTGCAAACAGTTTGCGGTTGTAAACGGTTCACGGCTGCAAACGGTTCGCAACCTTTGAAGATTTGAAGATTTTCTTGGTGTTCTTGGTGTTCTTGAGGAAAAACTTGAATATTTGAAGTTTTGATCTTGATGATTTGAATGTTCTTGGGAGGTTCTTGAGAGCAACTTGAGAGAGTTTTTGGGTGAAAATGATGAGAAATGAGGAATCTCTCCGGCAAAAACCTTTATACAGGTTGGGTTTGCGGCCGGGGATGGATTCTTGGCGGTAAACGGGTTCGCGGCCCAAGGGTTTACGGCCATAAACACTTGGTTGGACAAGTTTTGCTGAATTTTCTAAAGGAACTTGATTTTTCGAGTGTTTTTGGTTCCGAAAAATTATATAAACTTTATATATATATATATATATATATATATATATATATATATATATATATATATTAGATTATTTCCTAACCCTCAAGAGCTTAACGGAATAAATAAAATTCGACATTTTATCCAACGGAAATGATTTTTGTTGACTAGAAAGTATCTGGTTGTCACATAATCGTCGATAGATTAACCGAATCCGCACACTTCTTACCGATAAAGGAAGCAGACAAGATGGAGAAGCTAACTCGAACATATATTAGAGAGATAGTTAGACTGCATGGTGTTCCAATATCTATTATCTCTGACCGAGATAGTAGATTCACTTCACATTTCTGGCAGTCACTACAAAAATCTCTGGGAACTAGGCTGGACATGAGTACAGCCTACCATCCACAGACCGACGGACAAAGTGAGAGAACGATTTAAACGTTAGAAGACATGCTGAGAGCGTGTGTGATCGACTTTGGTAAAGCGTGGGATACCCATTTCCCACTAGTCGAGTTTTCGTACAATAACAGTTATCATACTATCATTAAAGTTGCTCCATTCGAAGCTCTCTACGGTCACAAGTGCAGATCACCTCTGTGTTGGGCTGAAGTGGGTGACACGCAACTGGCTAGAGGTCAAATTCCCGACAGTACTCTCACTGGTCCGAAGATCATTCGAGATACTACTGAGAAGATAGTACAGATCAGAGAACGACTTAAAGCTTCCAAAGACAAACATAAAAGCTACGTCGACAAAAGAAGAAAACCCTTGGAATTCCAGGTTGGTGACCGTGTCATGTTGAAGGTCTCACCCTAGAAGGGCGTGACACGCTTTGGAAAGCGTGGAAAACTCAATCCAAGGTACATCGGACCATTCGAGATTCTTGCTAGAATCGGTCCAGTAGCTTACAAACTCAAACTACCTCAAGAACTTTGGAACATACATCCTATCTTTCACGTGTCTAACCTAAAGAAGTGCTTATCCGACGAGACTCTTGTTATCCCACTCGATGAAATCGAGATAAACGAGAGCCTCAACTTCGTGGAAGAACCAGTAGAAATCCTAGATAGGGAAGTAAAGAGAACAAAACAAAGCCGTATCCCGATAGTGAAGGTTCGCTGGAACGCAAAACGTGGACCTGAATTCACTTGGGAGCGGGAGGATCAAATGAAACAGAAGTATCCACATCTCTTTCCCTAGTCTTACTGTATCTTTATAATCTTAATTTCGGGACGAAATTCCCTCTAACGGGGGGATAATGTAACATCTTGTTAATTTTTACTTTGTAAAAGTCAACAAAAGTCAACCCAAGTCAAACCTATCAAATAAAAGTCAAACTTAGTAAAATGTTAATCTAATAAAGTTAAATTAATATATTTAAAGTTGAAACACCCCAAGAACCGAGAAATCTCGCAACAGCCGAAAACCTTCGCAACTTCCTTCTTCGATCGCAAACTCCTCGGACGCAAACCGTTTACGACCATATACAACTTTTTGGAGATTGTAACAACTCAGAAATGCGAGATGAACAAACCTAGGTGGCTGTTGGAGATAAACATCCTATTTGAGTTCACCATTAAGAAAATCACTTTTAACTTCCATTTGATAAACTTTGAAGGCATTATGGGCATCATAGGCAGGGAAAATGTGAATAGCTTTAAGGCATGCAACATGGGCGAAGGTTTCATCGTAATCCAAACCTTCAATATGTGTAAATCCTTTTTCTACTTGACTTGCTTTGTTGTGTGTGGTAACGCCTACATCGTCAAGCTTATTTTAGAATACCCATATTGTTCCATCTACAATGTGATCTAAGGTAGGAGGAACCAAGGTCCATACGTGATTTGGGTAGAACTCATTTAACTCCTCTTGCATTATTATAATCCAGTCCGAATGATCCAAGGCCTTCTTGATACATCGAGCTTCAAAAAATGAGATGAGATCAACACAATGACATTCGTTCTGAACATCTACTATGAATCTTGTTTTGAACACCTGCATTCAGATTACCAATTACTTGATTGGGGGATGATCCTTTATCCAAATATGTAATCTAGGAAGTTTATTTATAGATGATGATCAAAAATCAATTGTATGGCTCTGTTGCTCCCATTAAATTTCTTGAATAATGGGTTGATGCTCTCCTAAAGTTCTGAAGATATATTGGCATTATTAGAGAGCAAATCCTAGAAATTAACATCATCTTCAATAGTTATAATGATTGAATTGGTTTCAAGAAACTGGTCAGTTGCATCTTGAGAACTTTCATTTTTATTTCATTCGAAGGTTGGATTTCTAATTTGCCCTTGAAGATTGGCAGTGGAGTTATTCTCCCCCTCAACAAGAGACGGTAACACTTCGAAATCAAAAGGAGAAAATGTTTGTGGAAGGATTGACATGGTTTTAGAAGCAGAGAGAGAGTAGGAATTTGTCAATTTTCCGGGTTAAGAGAATTTTTTGGAGACCCAAACAGCTTCTCAAAGTTGACTTCGTATATAATTTGACGATTGGGAGAACCAAGAGATGGAGCATCATAGTCCATGATGTGAGTAGTGACATAGACCGTACATCATTCCAAATTAAGTGATCGTCAAAAGTAATATAAAATATTTCTTTAATTACCCAAGTTCAACTGTTGACAACATGATAAGCCTTAGATCTGGAGAAGTATCCTAAGAAAATAGCTTCATCTGAGTTCGGTTGAAATTTGTTCAGCTGGTCTCATTTCTTCTTGATAAAACACCTGCATCCAAAAATTTGTAAAAGGTAACACTATGTTTTCTACTATTTATGGCTTCATATGGATTCGTGTTGAGACGTCGGTTGATGATGTTTTGGTTCTGAGTGAAGAAGGCAATGTCCACAGGTCCGGCCTAGAGATAGATAGGAAGGTTTGCAAAATTCAACATTGACTGGGAAGCTTCTACCAAAGTTTGGTTCTTCGTTCTGCTGAGGAGTGTAAGGAGCCGAGAAATTGTGATCAATCCCTTTGTGTACCAGATATTTTCAATCGTGGTGTTGGTAAAATCGATTCCATTATCACTTCGAATTCTTCAGACGGAAATTTGGTCAGTACTTCAAATCCATTGATAAAGTTGATGAGCTTGGAAGTAATATCAGATTTCAACTGAGAGAATAAAACTCGAGTAGAGTTATCAACTATCACCAAAATGTACTTCTTGTGATGTAGGCTTTCCAGTTCCAATTGACCACAAAGGTCGATATGAAGAAGTTCGAGTGGTTTGGAAATGAATTACTCAATAAGAACTGGAATACCTTTCTTAGACTATTTTCCACACTCACATGAAGCACATAAATGCTTGTTATCAAAATTGAGGAGAGGCAATCCTAAAGCCATTTCACCAGAGACTATATCGTTCATATATCCAAAATTTAGATGAGTGAGTCTCCGATGCCATAACTAATTAACAACATGGACTGATTTTGCAAGAAAGCACATTTGAGATTTTTCGATAGTGAGATATATATATCCAAGGATACATATTCTTGTTGCGACAATATTTGATGACGAATTTTGAAAGGCCTTCAGTCATAATATAATTGTGTTTGTTGGAGAATTCATCTCCATTTCATGGATTAGTTAGTTGGGCTATGCTGATTAGATTGTGTTTTAGATCTACAACATAAGCTACGTTTGAAGTGGTGAACTTTCCATTTGTGAAAATTCCATAGCCTCAGATGCTACAATTTGTGTTGTGACCGAAAGTAACCAAACCACCTTTTGGAGTTAACTTGTATTCACATAAAAATTCCAGTTTACCAGTCATGTGCATAGAATGAGCACTATAAATATACCATATTGTTTCTTGTTCTTCTGCACAAAAAGCCTGCAAAATCAAAGAGAATGGAGTTTTTAAGCTCCTTGTTACGAACATGGACCTTAACATGGCTTTTGACTTGGCAGATAATTTCGAAACAGAGAGACTTTGAGATGGTTTTTTTACGAAGTACTTTTGTAAATATATAGAAATTCAGGGTCTTTTCATTAATCCAGTAATCATATTCAATTTTTTCGATTGACAAGCAATTTTAACTTGATTAACAGCTTTGTTGATTCTCCATCCTAATTTCATAATGGATTTTGATAGGAGAGGTTTGTCGGATGTAATCATGGGTCATTATTCTTTATCCATATTTTGAAGATTCTTTTCGATAGTTGGTATTGTAACTGTCTTAACACTGTTGCATTTTGGGAGTACATATGGATTTGCAAAAAGAACCATTAGAATTGGGCGAGATTATGTCTGAAGTGTGATCATAATAGTCAAAATTAGTAATAGTCGAAGGTCTTTTAAGGATTTTAATGGGTGCAAAGGAGTTGTTATTCCTAGTGCAGATAGTCATAAGAACTACAGGTGACTTATTTGATACATTATCCTTAGATTTTTCAGGAAACCTAGAATCAAAGTTAGAGTTTGTTTCATTTGCTAAGACTTTCCTAGCTTCTTCTTTCGGATGCACATTTTCCTTCTTCTTCAACCAAGGGTTCTTCATAGTAACAAATTTTTGTCTAACAATTTCACTTTTGGAAGTATGTCTTATGGATGAATTGTTAAAACATGGTTTGATCGGAATAAGGCTGGATTTGGGAGTAGTCTTCGGATTACACTTCCGAATATGCAAAACTGAGGGAGTGTGTTGGTCACTATCAATAATGATTTCTTCATCACGGTCATTGTTAATGGTTTCCCACATAGATCCATTGAATTTGGTAGATTTGTTTGAATCATGTACAAATGTCTCAGTGGTGATTTCCTCGCTGACACAATTGTTTTGTGGTGTAATATTAGGAAATAAAACACAGTGCCACAAGAAATCGTATAAGATTAATACAGGTCCAAGGATACCAGAGATGAAAGTTTGTGGAATTAGGACATGTAATCGAGATGGGAATAAATTCAAAGATCAAGCACTTATATTTTTCGCTCGGTTCTCGCAAGGATGATAGATGAGAGACACGAGTGTCCGAGTAAGTGTTATTTCGAACATCACCCATGTGACTTAAGTTCTGAATTTCCTATAAAGGAGTAGCAAGTGGGGTAAAAAATTATGTTTCGTGACCAAGTGATTTGGATCAAGGATGATGAAAGTTGTGAGTCATGTACTCATTAGATTAAACTATGTCAATGGAGTTATTTAATTTATCAATAGCAACATTAAGTCGAATGTTATCGACAACTAAAATGTTTCGTCCACTAATCGAAATTGCACACCTGCCATTCAAAATAATAAATTCATTCTTGGCTATTACAAGTTCATTTTCTAAGGAGTATATCTTAAGCTTGCGGTCTTCATGACGTAGTCTAAGTCTGGCCAACTCATTTTTAATCTTTTCTCTGTCATCTATAGCGGTTTCATAAGCTCTTAAGGTTGTTGCTAAATCTGTTTCAATTTTAATTAGATAAGGTTCACATAAAAAACTATCAAAATTATTTTCGAAAAGCATAAATCATACTTGTTGGATAATATTGCGACCATGAGGATCGTTGGAAGCCATATAGCAGTAGTTGCGCTCCATAGGGTTGTTAACATCATCTTCATTCGAACCAGATGATCAATAAATAGATCCACACTCTACACTGTGTTTAGCCATAAGACACTTGTTCTTTTATTCACCACTATCCTTCTCTCACTAGATGACTAGTGCCCATAAACATTTCTTAACACAATAGCAAAAAATGCCTCTTTACTTTTTCTCGTTTGGCGTAGTAGGAAGAGTCCTTCACTTTTGGCTTGGTAGGATCGCCAGATTAATAATCTCTGGCATAGTGATTACCCAGGCCACATTTGTGACAAATGAGTTTTGGTTTTTCAGTAGGTTGGTTCGGATGGCTTTGAGATTCCGAAGTAGGGTTGTTTAGAATGTTTGGATGGTATGATGGAGGATTTTTGGTTGGTTTGGAGAAAGGTGGTTGGTTGTTGTGGTGAGGGGCTTGGTATGAAAGTTGATGGTCTTTTAAAGTATATTTCTTCAGAAAGCATTTTTGATTGTGCACCCATGAACGTTAGTTGTACTTCATGATTAGCATGACGAAGACTTGATGGAAGTCGGGATCATTAGCTGTAGCATCAGGATCAAAGTTCTCTTCCAAGAAGGGAACTGGAAGAGTTTGTAAGTAAGGATCCAAAGGGGGATTGTTCTAACGAGGTAGACTTGTGGAACTGATAAGAGCCAATATTCCACCTAATATTTCTCTTTGAGTCCATGCAACGTTTGATTCATGACCTTTAAGTTCATCAAAAAGTTGAAAGAGAGTCAACGTTTTCAGACAACCGTTGCTTTGGAGACATGATTTGATGTTACCCTAGCCTTTTCCAAGGTTTTGTTTGATCAGAGTTCTTGACACACCATAAGCAGTGAGGTTGTTCACCAGATCCTGTAATGATTTGATGTAGATAACACTAATTCTATTCGAGTGTGTGGAGAAAGTGTCATAATCATTAAACATAGAGATTAATCTTTTGTCTTTGAAATTTTCAGAACCTTCAAACATATCTTTGAGTGTATCCCATATCTTCTTCTTCTTTTTTTTTTTTTTTTTTTTTTTTTTTTTTTTTTTTTTGCAGATTTTGAGAGCTTGGTATGCTGAAAAAGAGATGGAGGAACACCCAAAACCATTTCAGAGAAGGCAATGTCATCAGCATGCATCTTGTCGATGTCCAAGGCATTTGGAGGTGCAACTCGAATATAATTTTGACCAACCACTTGAGCTGCAACATCCCTAAAAAGTTTCCTAACAAGGACATGAGGTCCTTATGTGACATATCTCCAAATTTCAGCACCTTTGTCTTTTGATTTTAAAAACCTTTACCTTCTCATTTTCTAGTGGTCATATTCTTCTACAACCAGTAATAGGGCTCTCATGGGGAAAGTAACATTTTTTCAATTTGCATAGAATATAGAGGTTGGTTAGAATTAAGAGTAACAATTGTTGTGTTAAAGAGTGATGGTGGTATATATGAAGAACTTTTATCGCGTAGATACATAAATTCAAGAGAAACCAAGGAAATATCCAACAATGATAACCTAATATGATGGATTCATAGGACAACCACTTAATCTCTGATACCAATGGAAAGAAATAAAAATTAAGCTATTCTAAATAAAAACAAGAATGGAAGCAGTTAATAATGTTCTAGTCACGTCTTGAAAGAGACCCAGTTAAGCCTTGAATAACCAAGTTGTACTGAATGCAATAATTGTAAAGCAAGAATAAATTAACTTGAAGTAATGTAAAGCACAAATAGAATGTTTGAGAATGACTGATGTATTTTCACTAAGGACAATAGAAAACAGAGTTGTGATACATAGGTCAACTTACCTATTTAGAGGAAAGTAAAGTGAGGTAAAGACAAAGGAACAAATGAGACAAAGTAAGCTACATATCAACAAATAGTAAATCTGAAAAAAGATATATGCTGATTTTATTCCCTATAATACGACACACTAAAGAAAAATACATTAGTCAAGTATCTCCAATGAGCAGCTTATCGGAATAGCGTTATCTTTAGAATGGTTGGTAGCTCGAAAAGATGCTAATTTCGGACATGCTTCAATCTCAGATGTATCAGTATGCTCGGATAGTCTAAGAAAATTTTTTCTTGCAATATCAGAATGTTAGATGAGCATGGAAGAGATTAACATGTTATTGGAATAAGTCCATAAATCACGACATATCTAGGGGTTTTATAGAGATTGAAACGGAAAATAAGTTTGCCTACCTAAATAGCTCTTTAATGTGATTACGGCTAATCCTATTCAAATTTTAGAGTGAAATATGGATCCTAGTATTACTTTGAATAATTTCATTGAATTGGGCAATTAGATTTCTAAGGATAAATATAACAAACTAGAATGGAACTTAATATCGAATGATGTTTGGAAATGAAATTTATCCACTAAAATTTTACTGCCATAAAACATATCAAGGATAAGCTGGAAGGAGTGATCAAACTTCTTTAAACTCATAATTTGAGAATAATTCATGAACAATAAGAAAGATTACACCTTTTATAAAGCTCTTCCTGACGTTCCTCCAGCTATTGCATTTTAGATGTTGGAAGGAGAAAGTGTCAAGTGTAATATGCACATTGACAAATTGAAGCAACATGGAATTCCATTTTGTTTGGTGTTGACTATAGAAACATAATCAACATAGCTGACATGTACATATAGTCAGTTCATTTTTGGTTTGATATGAACAACTTGGAAAGATCCATCATGGAGTTGCATGGAACTAACATGGCCAAACATAGAAACGCCAACTTGAAATGCTCCTATATTTCCTATCATGAATGGAAGTGTCAAGAAGAATACAACCAAATGCAGATGGGGAGGCGGTTTGAGTTGGTACACCCAACTACGACCCCAAACACCAATGAAAAAAGAAAGTCTTATTCTGAGACATGTTATGATAACCTATTTATTTAAAAAAAAGGAGTAAAAAAGCATAAATCCCTAACGTATCTTAAAGAAAAGACTCTTTAATTAACGATACCAATCCCCTGCTACTTCCTTAGGATTAAAAGACAAATCGTTCTCTCAAATATTTAGTATATGGTTAGATATATTAATCCGTATTACCATTGGAGTATTACTTCTAATCCTTGATCATTTTACTAAGGATAAATTATTGACATTATGAAGATTGTGCAGTGACTAAAAGAAAGTAAGATGACTAAAACATAGAGAAGATAATTATATTATGGATATCGAGCCCCTGCAATTATTAATAGGATCAAATGTGAACTCGTCGCCCTAAATGTTTAGTCTGTGGTCTTATGATTAATATTGTTTATACAATGTTTCATGAGATAGTTCCAACTGATTTAAATGTAGAAAATTTAATATGTTTTCTATTTAAAAGAAAATCATGAAATCTATAAAACTAGTATAGAAACAATAGTTTAACGTTCATTCAAATACATCCAAAAGTTTGGATGAACTGTATTTGTGGAATCATCTCCTTGTACATGTAAATAAGAAATAAATTACCAAATATCTAGTTGGATAGGATTATAGAAGTCATTTGACCATAAGTATTCTGATAAATGCAAATCTTGTTTATCAAGATAGATGACGATTACATCACTTTTATGATGCAAATATCTGTTGGAATTAGTTCACACTAATGATTCGATCAGATTAACCACAATACATGGTGAGATCAGCTTTGTTAACTTCAACATGTATGAACATGTTTATATGAATAAACATTAGCCTAGAATATTTCTGGTGTTCAGAGCTCTCATCAAACGAAGTTAAGATTCAACTAGGCAATAGGACCAGATACTCAGATCCAATAGGAATAGTGAGCATCTTAGTTAAAAATTTAATGATCATCTAAGAAATTGTGATGCATTCTCACAATTCTCCACCCAAAAATACTTCCACAAATAGTGTAGTTGGATAGAGAAACAAATCATTGTTTGATTTGATACTTGATGAGTCGTAATATGCTTCCAAACAACTCGTGGATTCTTTCTATCATAAAGAGTGTTACAAGAGTCGTTGGTCTTCCAACATATAAGAAGCGTTATGAGACACTTTATGAAATTTGGAGTACGGGTCGTTCCTCACTAGCACATATAGAAGTTTATGATTATGAGGCTTACGCTCGTCATGAAGCGCTTGACAAACTAGAACCTCAAACAGAGATGTGTTAGTTCATTGAATATCCTAACAAGCCTTTTGGGTAATTGTTCTACAAACCCTTTGAAACAAAATTGTTTGTTTCTCGAAGGGTAGATTTCTAAGAGAGGGAGATGATATCCAAATGGGCTAGTAGGACCCATATTAATCTTTACAAGGTTCAAATTCTACCAACAAATAACATAAAAGTTAGCCTAAAACTCAATTAGAGGTTGAAAGACCTATTGAGGAATCTGCTAGATCTCTACCTCTTCCTTATAGATCTATAAAAGGGTGGCATATACCTGGTTATATAGATTTTATATTAGTTAGGAAAAAGATTCACTGGTAGATGGAGATCAGAGTCTACCAGCTACCTAAAGCTATTGATGGCCTTAAAGTATATAAAATAAAAGGAAACCATAGAGAGAAAGATTCAGTCCATATATGTTTTAAATTTGGTTGATCAAACACTTAGACTTAAAAACATTAAGCGTAAGTAGATCTTTAATAAGATGATAATAATGGAGAAGAACATACACATATTTAAACCAAGATATGTTGTGAAAGATGTGTAAGATTAAGAAGCCCATTTATGGACTGAAACAAGCAACTTGAAATTTGAATTATTGTTTCAATCAAATAAATCAAAAGTTTGAATTTTCGAGAAACAAAGATAAGCCATATATATGTACAAAGCTAGTGGGAGCATTGTTGTCACCCTAGTATTGTATATGTATAATGTAAGATTCATAGGAAACGATAACCACTCTTTGCGAAATGTAAAAGCTTTGCATGTATATTAATTTATATAAAACACACAGGAGAAGCATCATATATACCGAATGTAAGGATCTATAGAGGCAGATCTAAGCGATTCATTGGATTAAGGCAAAGTACATGGAATCTTGAGGAAACTCAAGTTGTACAATTCCGAAAGAGTTCGTGCATATAAAGGATGGCATAAAATTAAGCAATTATCATGTCCTACTTCTACTATTGAGCTAGAGGAAATGAGTGGGTTCCTACATGCTTTTTCTATGGGATCGATCATATATACAATGACATGTACTAGATTTGATGACTCATGTTCCTAGAGCATGACTAGTCGTATCAGATCAATTTGGCAAGAATCAATGAATCAAAATCAAGAACATTCCAAAGTGTCCATGGAGAACAAATGAGATACCCTTGTTAGTATGTAAGAGATCAATCTAAAAGTCACAATGATGCTAACAGAAGAAGGCCATGGAGAGTGAGATTCAATCCATGCATGGTTGAAGCTTGATGGATCAAACACTTAGACTTAAAACCATTAAGTATAAGTAGATCTTCAAGAAGATGATATGCATGGATAGGAACGTACACATATTCAAATCATGATAGGTTGTGAAGGATGTGTAAGATTAAGAAGTTCATTTATTGACTAAAACAAACATCTAGAAATTGGAATCTTTGTTTCAATGACAGAACTCAAAAAACTGAATTTCGTGAAATGAAGACGAGCTATATATATATATATATATATATATATATATATATATATATATATATATATATATATATATATATATATATATATATATAATAGCAGTGTTGTTGTCACCCTAGTATTGTATACGGATAATGTACGATTCATACGAAAACGATGTCATCTCTTTGCGAAGTGTAAAATATTGGAATGCATATTGTTTTAATATGAAACACATGGAAGAAGCAACATACATATCGAATGTAAGAACCTAAGAAGATAGATTTGAGCAAATCATTGGATTAAACGACAGTACATGGAATCTTGAGGAAATTCGAGATGTATAACTCCGAAAGAGTTTATGCTTATAAAGAATGGAAAAAGAATGATCAATGCATATGGTTTAGTTATATTGTTCTGTTACAGGGAATGTGTCGAGTCCCACATGCTTTTGCTATGGGATCGATCACATATGTCATGACATGTACTAGATCTTATGACTCGTATGCCTTGAGAAGGACCAACCGGATCTAATCAATTTGGTAAGAATCAACATATCAAAATCAAAAAAACTCATACGTTTCCTAGGAAAAAAAGGAGATTATCTTGTTAATATGGAATAGATCAATGTAAAAGTTACAATAACGCAAACAGAAGGTGGTTGTAGAGAGCGAGATTCAGTCTATGTATGGTTGAAACTTGGTTGATCAAACACTTGGCTTTAAAATTATCAAGTGTAAGTAGATCTTCAAGAATATGAAAAGCATAGATATGAATATACACATATTCAAATCAATATAGTATGTAAAGGATATATAAGATTAATAAGTCCATATATTGACTGAAACATGCATCTGAAATTTTGAATCTTTATTTTAATGAGAGAACTCAAAAACTTGAATTTCGAAAAAGAAAGATGTGCCATATATATATATATATATATATATATATATATATATATATATATATATATATATATATATATATATATATATATATATATATGTTAAAGCTAGTGGGAGAAATGTTGTCACCCTAGTATTATATATGGGTAATGTACGATTCATAGGAAACGATGTCTTCTCTTTGTGAAGTGTGAGAGCTTGGCACATATATTGTTTCAATATGAAACACATGGGAGAAGCAGCATGTGTACTGAATGTAAGGATCTATGGAAATAAATCTTAGCGATTCATTGGATTAAGCCAAAATACGTGGAATCTTGAGGAAACTCGAGATGTAGAACTCCGAAAGTGTTTGTCCTTATAAAGCATGTCATAACATTAAGAAATGTTAATGCCCTAGTTCTCCTGTTTATATAGAGGAAATGAGTAGAGTCCAATATGCTTATGCTATAGGATCAATCATATATGCAACGACATATATTAGATCTGATGACTCATATGTTGGATTAGGTGTCTAAGCCCATAATTATAATTGGTATGTACTTGACCCGAGAGTAGCATGGTCCATTTGGGTTGCATTTCACCGAAACAATTTGTAAGGATGGACTTTTGAGAAGAGGTTATTTATGATTTATTAATATATTATAAGTTCTAATATATTAATATGAAATCATATTATTTAATTAGTATTGATCAAGAATTAATGTGGAATTAATTTTGTTATCAAAAGAGACTAATTAAATATATGGGGATTGATTGTGTAAATCATTCATTCTTATAAGGTGGGCTTATGATCCATAGTTCTTTATGTTGGGCTAAACCCAGGTGGTGACCCATGGATACTCCATGGAGGTTAAAACCCATGGAGCCTAAGGAATGTGGAAAGTCATGCACATTAGGGTTTGCATGGTGTAACCCTAATCATGACACACTATATAAGAAACCCTTTAGCTCATGAAATCGGCACTAATGAGTCTTTGGAAGAGCATATCCGATTTTGTGTGCAAGAAACATTATCTCAAGTCCTCTAATTGTTGATGATGATTTGTGGTTCCATTTGAGGCATTCACATTATTGATGCTAGGCTCTTAAAGCTCCAAGTTAACAAGCTACAACAAAGGTAAGTCATCTAACTAGATTTTTGTAGTGTATATACTCCATAGTATGCTTGTTAGGATGATGCTTTGGAAAATTGAAAGTTTGCATGTATAATAGAGAAAACATAGATCCAAAGCAACTAGGGTTTCATGTACACCATAGGAGTGTTAGAATGCTCAAAACCCTTCAGTGGTATCAGAGCCTAGGCTTGTTTTACATTATACTTGATGCTATTTGCTTTTCAAAGTTAGAAAATCTGCCATTTTCGTTTCTGCTTGCTCACCGCGACGTGGCAGCTATTACCACGACGTGGTGATGCACATATGAGCAGAATTTCGAGTTTTGGCTTGCAATTGGATTGGGATCATTACCATAAACTATTTTTTGAACCTAGAAACCTGTTTTTCAATAGGGTAATGTTCATGCTTGTCCAATTAGTAGATAATTGTCAAAGTTTCAAGTTTTATATTAGTTTATATGATTCTTGAAAATTATTGATGTGAATTATCCTTTCTTATGAGTTTTGCTAGATCATAGATATTATTTGACATTTCTTGTTAGTTTAATTATTGATCTAAATGCCTTTTAATGGACTCCATAAGTTGTCCTCAAGTTATGGAATTCCAAAAGTCTTTTCCTTAAAAGTAATTAAAACTCATAAGTTATAGAATTGAAAGGTTTTGAATAGTTTCAAAACTTGCCCTCAAGTTTTGGAATTTGTAAAGTCACTTTAGAATACTTTAATTTCAAACCCTAGAATTTTAAAAGTTTAAAATTCAACCCTTATACTTTATAGTATTATAAGTTAATAATATATATATATATATATATATATATATATATATATATATATATATATATATATATATATATATGTATAAGATCAAGTCAGTCTTACCGTCAGTAGGCCTCATTCACGAAGCCGATCTATAAGGGGGGTATAAGGTTACTGCCTATAAAATGACAGTTTAATGGGTGTCCACTCTCACCTACCGCTCCCTTGACTGGTGGAGGGTCGTTAGCTGAACGGGTAGGATAGGAGTATAATTCTCATTAAGTATAATGATAGTAACTAAGTAACTAAACACTTATAAATTCCCAATCTTAGTTACTTAGGAAAATATGAATTTGGTGCTAACCCATGAAATTGCACTTTTCACCTTGTTAAGTCGTTAGTGGAGCGTGTGTGGTTAACTGACACAATAATCTGGGACTGACTGTGCGTGGCAAAGGGTAGCTTGATGTTAATAATAGATCAATGGAGCGTATGTGGTTAACCGGCACATTGATTAGGTGGTTGTAACATTGGGTGTACCAAGCTAATTTGCATGGTTATTCACACCTTGTTTGTGATCCTCGACATCCCAGTCACAAACTTGAAGGGCACAATCGAGATATAAACATGCCATTGAAAAATTCAATGAATCTCAAAGGATCTAGGAATTTCAATCCATTTAAAACTTAATAATCATTTACGTTTTTCATGTTGGAAATTGGTAAATCGTCATTTACCTACCTTCAAATATTTTGCAATTTGGATTACGACATCCCTCTTCCGAATTGTAAAATATTGTGTTGGGTCCTAGCCTTAATATTTCAAGTTGGGTGTTATATTAAGGACTAAAATTAACTAAACTTGAATTTCTCCCATTATAGATGTCTAGTTCAGACAACTATGGTCTTCCCAAATCTTTTGAATAAACTTTCTTTATAAAGATGATTTTCCACAAGCCGATCAAGGTGAAAGATTAATCCCTTCTTCGTGTTGTAGTGGAACTTCACTTCCTTCACCTCCTTTAATTATTCTTCCTAAACCACAAGTTGAAGGTCACTCAAAGCCCTATTGGCATGAAGGAAAGTCTATATGTGCTCACATCTTGGAGATGAAGTTACATATTGACAAGATGGGAGAGTTGGGGGTTGAAGTCTCGAGGAAGTTGGCTGTTGACTGGGGTTCTTCAGTCACTTCCTAAGTCATATAGCGGGTTCTCTAAGGACTACTATATGGGAGATCACGACATGAACCTTATTGATCTTAACATATTTTCTTGTTGCTACTGAATCAGCAATGATTTGGCGCACTGGTAAAGCAATTTGATTGGAAGATCTACTCTCCAAACTTCCATGGACATTGACAATGGTAACATTGGAAGTCCAGAAAAGCTTTCTCTTCCCAATGGAAAGGGATCGATCATGGTCAAGTCATTTGACCAAATGGTAAAGAGAAAGGCTAAGTCTGAGATAGTCTTGTGTACCATTCCCAAAGAGTCTATATGTTTCAATTGCCAAGAGAAGGGGAATTGGTTGTGAAGCTGCCATATTTACCTGAAAGATCGCAAGGATGGTAAAGTCAAAACTTTTGACTCCTAGAAATCCACTGTCTAGCTCTATTAAGTTACTATTTAGAGATTCTTAATACATGATGTAATGTAATTACATTTTGATGATTTGAAGAATCGAATAAATGAAAGGAAGCTTAAAGGAAGAGTATGCTGAGTCTGATCGCGAAGAGATGGATTTTGATTGCATGGTTCGATGATCAGATTTATGAGCTGCTGCGTAAGAGTTATGATAGATTGCTTAGGAATAGATAACAACATATTTTCACTTGTATTTGCATTGTAAGAATAAGTTTTCCGCAATTTTTATAAATAATGAATATTTTTGAAATTTATCTTATTTTTAAAATTTCCTTATAATGTAATTTGTGAAAATTTGTTGCTTATATGTTTCCATTAATAACAATATTGGAAATTTGATTCTTTCGTTTGTGGTTATGTCATAATTTACTAAATAAGGAAAGATTCTCATCACCCAAGTTCCAGTTGGATAGAAACTTGGAATCATGCAACTTGTATCGTATGATGAATGAGAATTTTCGTCTTTGGGAAATTAAAGACTAATTCCTTGTTCACATGAATATGTGAGTTAGGTGAAGGACTAGGGGATCGGATACACTAGGTGTGCGCTGGTCAGGTCCACCACAAAGAATGATAAGACTATTCATCATGATTTACTAAAGTTTAGTAAATATGGTTATGCTTACAAGCTTAAGTATAATTCTGAACATTCAAAAAGTTGCAATGTATGGCATAATGAATGAGAAGAATCAAATTAGGCAGAAAGGCAAAAGTTTCTCCAATCTGAAAAGATGGGAGAGTATTTTAGTATCGTGTTTTATGATCATCTTAATGATTATGAAAACCATATCACAATTGATCCTCTAAGGTCATCTTAGTGCATTTCTATGGCTAAGAAGAGGAATCGTGAATTGTTGAAATTGTTAAATCTAGAAGATAAGTCATACTTCGTTCCAAAAACAAGTCTTAGAGTCATACTCCAAGCTTGTATCTTGAGTGACATTAAATTAAGAAGGTTTATAACACTCATCAAATGTAGAGTAACATGTTTCTTACTCTTGTACATTTGAAATTGGTAAGTTGTGATGTTTTGGATAAAACAAAGACCGACTAATGCCAATTGTGTGAAGTGTTAGTATTGATTAGAATCCGCACTAACTCTTGAATATTTGTTTGTCAAGGAATGGTTCTTGACAAGTGAATCTTATATGTCAAGAGGTCAGTGGGAGTCTTAACGATCTTGACAAATTTCAAGAACTAATCAAGAATAAACCTATTGTTAAACACTAGCACACGACTTGAGGTTTGTAACCTATCGTGTTGACATATTCTTGTTTCTATGCCCATTCCAGTAAAGTTGACTATGCATGTGAGATCTATGAGTTCTTAGTTGTTTGCATAACAACTTGGAAGCAATGGTAGGCCCTTGTGCTGTCAGGTGGCAAGAAATTAAGATTGAAAAAGTTCAGTCCATATGGGTTTGGATTTATCACTAACCATGTCTTGTGATTATGGTTATGACAAATTCAGATGGATATGAACACATATACATAAAAATCCAAGTGACATAAGGTTTCTCTCCAATTCATGAAAATGATTGTGAGGAAACGCTTTCACTAAGTAGATTTTAAAGAGATAGCAATTGTGAGAAATGGCAAAGGTCTAAACATTTGAGACTTATTGTTGTAAGTTCTAAAATTGTTAAGACACACATGTGGGTTATCTGAGGAAAGGTGTATGAGTTTGAGAAGCCTAGATAAAGTCTTATCGAAGCATCTCGTATCAGAAATCTGAACTTTGGTAATGAAAGTCAATAAGTATTGATTTCTAGAAGTCCAGCTGATTTTTGAATACATGTCAAAGCTAGTGGGAGCATAAGTGTTATGGTAGTAAGGTAATAATTATTATCATAGTGGGAGCATAATTATTATGGTAAGTGTTGCAAGTTAGCAATGTTAATTATAGAGAACAAAAGTTTCAATTCGCAAAGTTGTGGGTTTGAAAAGTTGTTTTGCTATAATTAAGGGAGAGGAATTTATACTTCATTTCAAAATCTAAAAGCTTAGATTGAGTTTTTTAATCAAATTTAGTCAAATATATATGAATGTTATGTTGGAATGGTTCAACATAAGGAAATTCTATATATGGAAATGTTAAATGCGTTCTCAAAATTTGATTATGATTACGGCATCCCTCTTCATAATAAAAAATTATGAGAACATGGAAAATAGAAATATTATAGCAAAAGGCTGATCAAGTATCATGTCTTTATGTTAGACATTATGAATCGCATCCCATATGCTTCAGGTATAGGATCGATTGCATATGCTATAATATTCTCGTGTTCTAATTTTCCAAGTGCCTGGGGCATTTAGAAGGAAAAAGGAATAGAACCGGATATGACTAAAGTGGTTAAACAACTGTTAAGGACAACCTAAGGTTCGCCAAAGATGGGTCACTTAAGGACAGTTGGAATTATAAAATGGATGGATCATATTGACATATTCTGAAAAGAGGCAACTCTTGTTCAGAAGTGATATTCGAAATGGGAATATGGAAATGTAGGACCATAGACAAACATAGTGTGCATGCTTGGAGCATGGCATAACTATTGTTTTAATTCAAGTATTAAGTTGATAAATCGAAACATTATACAATCAATAATGAGTAAACAATATGGTACTCAAACGTTTTGGGGCCATCTAGGATTAGTATTATTCTTGTGTTTCACTTTTCATGTTTTGACTTCCCGAATAACTAGGTTATTCAAACCATCCACAGTCGATCATACTTTGGAAGTAGGTATTGAGGCAAGACTGTCATGAGTGGGTCTGTAGAGGTGTTTTAGTCATAGCACAAGTTTGCTATAGTGTTCATGAGTGCTCCTGGAATAAGATTCGAGTATTGGATTCAACCCACGCTCATCTGAATCACTTCATGGATTTTATCACGAGTGATTGTGAGACGATAATATCTTATATTCATCAAACGGAGACATGTGAGTTGTAGTTGCAAGTCGGTTGTACATCGACATATGTAAACGCACCAGTAACTTGGATATTCTAAAACATATTGTTGTGTGTAATTTGATGAGTAAGTACAAATGAGCATTTGGGTCGAAGTTTATCCGTTCCTTTTACCCCATGTGGGTAAAAGCAATATCCGTGGGCCCCTCGATGATTTAGTTATGACACTGTGACAACCGTCACTTTCTGGTCAAGTCAAAGTCAAAGAAAGTCAACAAGTCAAACCGGCCAACTCAATTAACCCTTGTATATTAGGGTTTACATTTTGTTTACTATTGTACAACACATCACCCTAATGCAAAGTATCACTTAGAGTTTTCACGTTTTCAAAAAATCTAAACCCTAATCAGGGTGAGTGATGGAACTACTCGATAAAACATTAATACATACCCTTCGGGGGCGTATAACACTCATAACAAGGCAAAACGGGGTTTACAAACCTTGGATTTCGAATTTAAACACTCGCATAGGTCACAAACAAAGTCTCTCTCAATCTCTCTCACTCTATCTAAGTCTCTCCCAAATGTCTCCCAAATCTCTCTCAAAATCTCTTTCAACTTTTTATAATCACTCGGGGCATCCCGACCCTTAATTTAGTAAAAAACAACTCGAAACGGGAAGATTAATGGAAAAACAACCTTAAAGGACCGAACCTCTTAGGAACCGAACCCCTCTTAGGAACCGAACCCCTCTTACGAACCGAAACCTCTTAGGAACCGAACCTGCCAAGGACCGAAACAACCCTTAAGGACCGAACTCACCCTTCGGTTTGGATCAGGCCTCTCGGACCGAAGCTCCGCCTGCTTTCGCCTTTGCTCCTCTTACCCATTCGCCTGCCTTCGCTTTCGGTTCCCTTCTGACGAATTCGTCTGTGAGCTTCTCGGACCGAGTCTCCTCTCGATTCTCAGGGACCAAACTTCGCAGATTCGCCTCTAAAACCCGGTTTTCGACCACTTTCGCGTTTTAAGCTCGTTTTTCATGACTTTCACGTGGGATTTTCACCCAAACTATATTTTGACAGATAAGACCCTGTATATTCATATTTTAATCACATTTTGAGGGAAACATTTATCTAAGAATAATATCTTTTGTGCAAGATATTGGCTTTGAGTGTTGACTTCCCCATAAAGTAATGACACAAGCTATCTCCCATACCCACTCCATGACATCTTCTTGTCACTATTCACTTATAGCTAGTTAACTATTTGTACTTTCAGCACCCTTCTCCAGCAAGATACATTAATCAAGGGCTGGGAAAAACCCTTATCTCTCCTCCAAGATATTCTCTCTTTCATCAAAAACAAACCCATTTCTCTCTCTCACTTTCTCTCTCTAACCTCGAGATTTCAAGGCTGTTATTGAGCATTCTCCTCTAGTCTTGGTAAGTATCTTCATCCTACACTCGAATACTCTACACTCCTTCACTCAAATCATGAATCTCTTACACAAATATCGTCATATTTGTGCCTATGATCTTCAAATCTTCAAGCACCTCCCAAGTGTTCTTGGCTTGGAAACCTCTCTTCTTCCACATTCATCTCAAGAAATCACTCAAGGTGAGTTCATACCCCTACATTTTCATGTTTTCGTCAAGTTTTAGGGGGGGGGGGGAATACAAGTTAATACACCAAAAACTTAACTAAACTCAAACAACAGCTTTCATCAGGAAAGTTTAGTTCCATTCACAGACTGTTTTGAACATCTTAAACTTTTTAGTTTTCAAAACTGTACAAGGTGCGAATATTTCAGGTTTATACCTTTCCAATGACTACTTGCACATGCTCATACGATTTTTCTACAATTTATGGCGAGTTTTACAAAACTGCCTATCATTTCAGAAATGAATTCGGACCAGTATGTGAATATGAACATTTTCACACAAGTTAGAGACTTCTAAAAATCATAATAAAAATTATGAATAAACTAGACACATTTTCTAAACTCTCAGAGTTTACAGATTCAGTTTTCGACTGCGTATGATTTTTCTAAAACAGTGCAGAAAGGTTAAAAACTAGTTACATAGCTTACAATATAAACAACACTTTGTAGCATGTTGAGCAAAGTGTATAACAATAAGTTTCTAAATTTTGAATGTATTTCTTGTTAGTCTAACATCATAAACATAAATTAGTCATTCATGATAAGGGTTTTCATACACTTCAAACAAGTACAATAAACTATAATAAGTATAGTTTTTGGATTTTTACAATACAAACATACTACGTAGAAAGGGGATTCAATTCTACCACAGAAAAGGGTTTTACTCTCAATAAAAGCGGGTTTTCATTTACCACATGATAGACTATAATAGGTATAGTTTATGGATTCCACATTACAAACATACTACACGAAAGGGGATTTCAATTCCACCACAGAAAAGGTTTTACACGCATACTACATGTAAACTCGTTATCGTAAATTGTGAGACTAGTCTTCATTGTACTCTTAGAGTACGGGTTAAAATTTCCTGAACAGTTATAACCAGAGTCTCTTGTAGGGAGAGCGTGATCATTGTGTATAGATCTATATTGGGATTGACAACCCACACCCATGCTGCTTGCAAAAGCCCGATCGGCCGATCGGGGGTGACAAATGTCATTTCGATTCCGACGCCTGAAGAACGTCGCAACAGGCATATATGTTATAGTATGGTTATAGCGAATCACATAGAGAGATAACGACACATATAGTTTACGGGAATTTCTACTTTAAAAAGGGGGTTTTACCTATTTTGAAACTGCTTACAAACACATTACAAGTACAAAACACACATACATTCAGTCTTGGGATTTAAGACTACATAACTTTTTATAAGGAAAATATTGGATTTTTCTTGGGTATACATTACAATTACAAACACGTTACAAGTACAAAGCACACATACATTCAGTCTTGGGATTTAAGACTACATAACTTTTTATAAGGAAAATATTGGATTTTTCTTGGGTATACATAACAATTACAAACACGTTACAAGTACAAAACACACACATACATTCGGTCTTGGGATTTAAGGCTACAAACATTTTATAAGGAAAACATTGGATTTTCTTGAAGTATACATTACATTTACAAGCAAAGGTTTTCAAACTCTACATCCAAAAGCTTATGAACTCACCAACTTAATTGTTGACACTTTTTCAAAACTACTTGTATTCTGAGGAAATCAACAGCTTTTGAGGATGGGACGTTAAGTCGTCAAACATTACCTTTTACCATCATAGTGTAATTGATTTTTGAAACATGTAAAATCATAATATGGTGTAATTTTTTTGTAATTATGATGGTTGTATTTGCTGTAGTTTCTACTATACTCGTTGTTATGATACTATACATGAAGTCCGCCACCCCCGGACGTTTCTGCCATCATTGGTTTGGGGGTGTGACAGATTGGTATCAGAGCATTGTTTATAGTGAACTAAGTATATCGAACCACATAAGATATACAAACTATAAATGCATTGGGACTAAAGTCTCTGATTAAACATTTTCAAATAGCTATACTTTTAGAAATGAAATAGTTTCTTGTTAAAAAGTATGAGTACACGCACACATGCGAGTATAGTGTCATATCTAGGTCGACACAAAAGTAAAACGAGGAGTTGAACACTACGAGTAGACCTTGGGATATGTAACCATACTTGGGATGAATATAGCCTGATCAACTATATTTATCCGAGGTGTGACTAATGTATGCCGGGGAATGGTCGTAGTGAGCAACAAGCCTAAAAACTCCCCATACAAGAAAATCGCTAAGAACCAAACATAATATTTAAAATACTATAGGAGTATTTTGTGATACAATAACTTATGTGAAAACTAAACAGATCCTTGCTAGTAGGTCTACAATCACTAAGTGGATACGCTAAAGTTATATATAACTTAGATATCATAGACTTAGAATCTGTGATCATTGCTTTACTTCCTGTTCTTTGTTTGGTTGTGCTTTTAGAGTATGATCACTTTTTCGAAGGTCTATCATATCTTTTGTTATATGTAACTGGTATGCACCATGTCATTATAGAAGTAACTAAGGAGGATCAAACCCCTATAAGTATTTCTAGGAATATGATTATTATATGCCTCTTACCCCACCCCTATTCTCGCACGGACATCATAACAAGATTCTACTTACCAGGAGACCCCTACTTATCGAACCCGGGGAGATAGTGGATGATTAGGAAAAGAGTCGGGAGTGGAGCCAGAGCTCATCAACTCTCCGTACATAGCCATGGTTCTCGCAAACCGTTTCGACTACATCAGACATGTGC
This sequence comes from Lactuca virosa, assembly GCF_052849685.1. Classification (NCBI taxonomy): domain Eukaryota; kingdom Viridiplantae; phylum Streptophyta; class Magnoliopsida; order Asterales; family Asteraceae; genus Lactuca; species Lactuca virosa. The sequence goes on along the minus strand of NC_136427.1, from coordinate 141,394,687 downwards.
CCCGTTGGGCAACATTGATCGAGGGGTGGAGTCGCCATCAGCGACAACGATTGCCATTTGGAGACCAACGAGGTTGCAATGACCTCAACCATGGGGGACCGGTTGACAGAGCCCTCCCGGTGATGACCCAACAGATCACGAACATCGAGTTAGAGAGCTGCGCGTTGCTATAGACGCTACCATCTCACAAACTCGAGACTTGGAAAGAGACTGCTATTTCAGAGATGAACTCATTAAGGACCTTATCGCCGCTCGGACGAAGGCAAAGGAGTATCAGGATAGACACTCGACACTCGAAGAGAGAGTGGTCGTAGCCGAGCGTAGGTTGGCAGAACTACAGGACGCATCGACTTCGTTTCAAGCACCACAAGGGACGGATCGTCATGAGTTGAGTTCATACTACTCACAAGACCTTGTAGATTGGGTTATGAGTATGCGTTGATGGTACTCTCCTACATGTGTAGGCTTGACCCTGCGATTTAGTGATTACACTAGTTGAGGGATTTATTTGCGGTCCGAACTTTTCCTTGCAATGATGTGGTGTAGACCTGCATCAGGCACAACATTTTCTCTAAAAACTAAATATACTAGAATCATACTAATAAAGTGGGCATGCGTATTATTTCATTGGGAACAATACTACTAAAAATTCATAAGTTTAGTATATATAAACTCTCATTATGAATTGTTTTCAGAACACCATGACAATCGGAACACGATACGCTTAGAACTAAGATAAACTTAGTTAGATAACTGACGACGTATAAGCGCTTATTAAAGACTCATTACCATCTCACCTTTTTAATCATCATGGTTGAAAGGTGCCTTTTTCCATGGACCTATAGGGTGCGATCATACCAACACTAATGCACCGGATCCCATCAGAACTCCTCAGCTAAGTGTGTTTGGGAAAAGATAATCCTAGGATGGGTAAAACTTAAGAGTCGTACAAAACCCACTTCTACCCACTACCATAACTCCATCTCAGGAACGTTAGCAGAAACATCGAGAATAGTTCAGTAAAGTGCGAAATTTATATATGTGTATATAAATGGTAATGATATAACTAGGGATAATCATCCCCACTCACGAAATCGTTTCTCCCCATGCAACAGAGTTATGTTTTCACAAGGAGGTAACCAGCCAACTAGCAAGGCACAAATCCTGCAGATAGACTCTGCTACTTTTCAAGCTGCGGTCACGGCAGCCATGATAGCCGTCATGGTGCAACTCAATGCTAACAACGCCAGCGGAGGCAAAGGCGGTGTTGGCAATACTAACCGTAGTAACAATCAAGAACACCATCGGGTGTCTACCAACGAAGATGCCTCAGACCACCAACCCAAGAGCAAGAAACGAAAGTTTTAGGACAAAAAGAAGCACAATCTATCTCAAAAACTCGCTAAAAGACAACAATCCGTGGCTGCCCCTGCAATTACAACAACAGTCACGACACATGCCTCAACATTAGCCACGACGTCTGTCACTCAAGCACCGGTCAGACGATATATAGAAACACTTCCAAAGCGTAACAAGTGTAACTAACATCACAAAGGGGTTTGTCGGATATTGCACTGTAAAAACAGCAACAGGAACGTGCATACTGCCTGTTTCTGCAGGATTCAGGCCCAACACATCGCTTCAATCACCAATACCGGTGTAAGTCTAGTATGCCACCTATGCGGTGAAACGGGACACTTCAAGAGAGACTGCCCAACTGAGAGGAATGACGGAGGAGCAGGAGGAGTGTGACAACCGAACCAGTAGGAGCAACAAGAAACCTTATTAGGACTTTTTGGAATGTTTCCAAAAACAAGAACGTTTAAGTACCATATGTTTGTAATGTATGTGGTATGTTTGCTAAGATTTCCATCTTTCAAAAAGCAGTTAAAATACACTCTCGTTCAATCGAATCAAAAAAATTATTTTCATCGAACGATCTTAGAGAGACCTGTTAGGGATCATAATATGAAGTATCATCGCTAGTTAACAAAACACTCTTACTATCAGTACTAGTAGCAGCAATGCGAATCATCTGCAGTAATAATAACACCGACCAACACAGAACGTACTAACAAGAAGCATAGGATGCTCTATCTCCCTAACACATATTTCGTGCGAATGCAACTTATCATATGTTTTACTAAAAAGATCCGTTGTCATCATTCGGTTTGGATTGGTTTAATCTTTACCTTCCTAATTAAATGTGCTACGAAAAGACCCTTCACCTAACCCGCTGAATATCGAAACCCTCATCTCTCATAAACACAAATCCGACACGGACCTCCGGGTCATCCCTCGTTGCGAAACCCCGAAGCACTCACTGGAGGAGCATTATACCTTCCGAAACATTTTCAAAGCATTCCTAGTAAACCCTTCCAGAATATCACTCGTATAGCAGGTCAAGATCAAGCACGGAGGCTTGGGACGAATGCGGTTAACCTATCACTACTATATGTATACGCGAGAATTGTATATAATTAAGATTTGATGGACGTTGGATGAGTGTTCCCGCCCTCTTTCCTGTTCCTTGACTGGTTCTGGAGTTGGGGCAGGGTCACCCATCTGACTATCTTACGAATCTTAATTACATACGACCTATATGCGCGAGTTAATGATAGATGGATCAGGTACGAGTCCTACCATGAACTTCGGGACAAGGATACCCAGGAGTGCGAGTGGACGTTCTACCATTCGAATGAGTCTAGTCGCGTAAACCAAACCCATATGCTCCCTACCGATCTAATCGACAAACGAGAATCACTAAAGCAGGCCCTATGTAGCGCTTCTAGGAGAAGTCACTACTTCTGCCTCAAGACAACTAAATACATACGGGGTCGGCTAGGTCACGCATGACCTCGAACTAGGAGCAGTAGTATTCACGCTAGAGATCTGGAGGCACTATCTCTACGACACGAAATGTACAATCTTCACCGATCATAAGAACCCAGAAGGCAAGAGCGGCAGGGCACGTTATCCCATGAACCGGATCTGGACACCGAAGTTAGTGGATTCGGAGACGTCGTCACAAACGAAGCACACAAAACTCGCTACTCCGTTCATCCAGGCTCAGACAAGATAAACTGGACCTCAAAAAGCGATATCGGTGGCCGATTAGGAAAGCTGACCTCGCTACATATGTGGGCGAGTATCTGACTTGTGCCAAGGTTAGGGTAGAATCACAGAAGCCTTCGAGTTTCCTACAACAACCAGTGATACTCGAAAGGAAGTGGAAGCGGATAAACGTGGATTTCATAACCAAGTTACTACACACTTCCTACCAATCAAAGAAACCGACAAGATGGAGAAATTGACTAGAACGTACATCAAAGAGATTGTACGACTGCATGATGTGTCAATGTCCATTACCTCCGATAGAGACAGTAGATTCATTTCGAAAATTTGACAATCACTCCAAAAGTCTCTGGGAACTAGGCCGGATATTAGTACGGACTACCACCTACAAACCGACAGGCAGAGCAAAAGGAACTGTTCAAACCTTGGAAGATATGCTAAGAGCTTGTGTGATTGACTTTGGTAAAGCTTGGGATACCCATTTACCACTTGTCGAATTCTCGTACAATAACAGTTATCACACTAGCATCAAGGTTGCACCATTTCAAGCTCTCTATAGCCGCAAGTGCAGATCACCGCTGCACTGGGCTGAAAGGAGGGGATACACAACTAGAAAAGGGGCGAGTCCCTAACAGCACCCTCATTGGCCCTGAAATCATAAGAAAGACTATAGAAAAGGTGGTACAAATCCGAGAAAGGCTGAAAGCATCTCGGGAGCGACAAAAGAGTTGCACAGATAAGCGATGCAAACCCTCGGAATTACGGGTGGGTGACCGAGTTCTACTAAAGGTCTCGCCATTGAAAGGAATGATACGTTTCGGTAAACATGTGAAACTAAATCCAAGGTACATCGGGCCATTCGAAATCCTTGCCAGGATTGGCCCAGCGACATACAAACTTCGACTACCATGAGAGCTTAATAATGTACATCCGACCTTCAACTGTTTTACTTAAAGAAGTGCTTGTCCGATAAGACTGTTGTTATTCCTCTTGACGAGATTGAAATCAATGAGAGTCTCCACTTCGTGGAAGAACCGGTAGAAATCGTGGATCAAGAGATCAAATGAACAAAACAAAGTCGCATCCCTAGTGTGAAGTTCTCTTGGAACGTTAAACAAGGACCCGAGTTCACCCGAAAACGCGAAAACCAAATGGAACAAAAATACCCACATCTCTTCCCCAACTCTTGAAGTCCCGGTTAAAGTGATAATTTCGGGACAAAATTCCTTCTAATGGGGGGATGATATGACAACTGTCACTTTCTGGTCAAGTCAAAGTCAAAGAAAGTCAACAAGTCAAACCGGCCAACTCAATTAACCCTTGTATATTAGGGTTTACATTATGTTTACTATTGTACAACACACCACCCTAATGCAAAGTATCACTTAGAGTTTTCACGTGTTTAGAAAATCTAAACCCTAATCAGGATAAGTGATGGAACTACTCGATAAAACATTAATACATACCCTTCGGGGGCGTATAACACTCATAACAAGGCAAAACGGGGTTTACAAACCATGCATTTCGAAGTTAAACACTCGCAAAGGTCACAAACAAAGTCTCTCTCAAGTTCTCTCACTCTATCTAAATCTCTCCCAAATCTCTCTCAAAATATCTTTCAACTTTTTATAATCACTCGGGGCATCCCGACCCTTAATTTAGTCAAAAACAACTCGAAACGGGAAGATTAATGGAAAAACAACCTTAAAGGACCGAAACCTCTTAGGAACCGAACCCTCTTAGGAACTGAACCCCTCTTAGGAACCGAAACCTCTTAGGAACCGAACCTGCCAAGAACCGAAACAGCCCTTAAGGACCGAACTCACCCTTCGGTTCGGATCAAGCCTCTCGGACCGAAGCTCCGCCTGCTTTCGCCTTCGCTCCTCTTACCCATTCGTCTGCCTTCGCTTTCGGTTCCCCTCTGACGAATTCGCCTGTGAGCTTCTCGGACCGAGAGGAGGCTCATGTGAAGTATACATTACATTTACAAGCTTCGCAGATTCGCCTCTAAAACCCGGTTTTCGACGACTTTCGCGTTTTAAGCTCGTTTTTCAAGATTTTCGCGTGGGATTTGCACCCAAACTTCTATTTTGACATATAAGACCCTGTATATTCATATTTTAATCACATTTTGAGGGAAACCTTTATCTAAGAATAATATATTTTGTGCAAGATATTGGCTTTGAGTGTTGACTTCCCCATAAAGTAATGACACCAGCTATCTCCCATACCCACTCAATGACATCTTCTTGTCACTATTCACCTATAGCTAGTCAACTATTTGTACTTTCACCACCCTTATCCAGCAAGATACATTAATCAAGGGCTGGGAAAAACCCTTATCTCTCCTCCAAGATATTCTCTCTTTCATCAAAAACAAACCCATTTCTCTCTCTCACTTTCTCTCTCTAAACTCGAGATTTCAAGGCTGTTCTTGAGCATTCTCCTCCAGTCTTGGTAAGTATCTTCATCCTACACTTGAATACTCTACACTCCTTCACTCAAATCATGAATCTCTTACACAAATATCGTCATATTTGTGCCTAGGATCTTCAAATCTTCAAGCACCTCTCAAGTGTTCTTGGCTTGGAAACCTCTCTTCTTCCACATTCATCTCAGGAAATCACTCAAGGTGAGTTCATACCCCTACATTTTCATGTTTTCTTCAAGTTTTAGGGGGGAATACAAGTTAATACACCAAAAACTTAAATAAACTCAAACAACAGCTTTCATCAGGAAAGTTTAGTTCTATTCACAGATTGTTTTGAACATCTTAAACTTCCTAGTTTTCAAAACTGTACAAGGTGCGAATAGTTTAGGTTTATACCTATCTAATGACTACTTGCACATGTTCATACGATTTTTCTACAATTTATGGCGAGTTTTACAAAACTGCATATTATTTGAGAAATAAATTCGGACCAGTCTTGAATTTTAACATTTTCACAAAAGTTAGAAACTTCTAAAAATCATAATAAAAATTATGAATAAACTAGACACATTTTCTTAGCTCTCAGAGTTTACACATTCAGTTTTCGACTTTGTATGATTTTTCTATGATTTTTCTAAAACATTGCAGAAAGGTTAAAAACTAGTTACATAGCTTACAATATTAACAACACTTTGTTGCATGTTGAGCAAAGTGTATAACAATAAGTTTCTAAATTTTGAATGTATTTCTTTTTAGTCTAACATCATAAACATAAATTATTCATTCATGATAAGGGTTTTCATACACTTCAAATAAGTACAATATACTATAATAAGTATAGTTTATGGATTTTTACAATACAAACATACTACGTAGAAAGAGGATTCAATTCTACCACAGAAAAGGGTTTTACTCTCAATACAAATGGGTTTTCCTTTACCACATGATAGACTATAATAGGTATAGTTTATGGATTTCACATTACAAACATACTACACAAAAGGTGATTTCAATTCCACCACTATAAAGGTTTTACACGCATACTACACGTAAACTCGTTATCGTAAATTGTGAGACTAGTCTTCATTATACTCTTAGAGTACGGGTTAAAATTTCCTGAACAATTATAACCAGAGTCTCTTGTAGGGAGAGCGTGATAATTGTGTATAGATCTATATTGGGATTGACAACCCACATCCATGCTGCTTGCAAAAGCCCGATTGGCCGATCGGGGGTGACAAATGTCATTTCGATTCCGACGCCTGAAGAACATCGCAACAGGCATCTCTGTTGTAGTATGGTTATAGCGACTCACACAGGGAGATAACCACACATATAGTTTACGGGAATTTCTACTTTAAAAATGGGTTTTACCTATTTTGAAACTGCTTATAAACATATTACAAGTACAAAACACACATAAGGAAAATATTGGATTTTTCGTGGGTATACATTACAATTACAAACACGTTACAAGTACAAAAGACACGCATACATTCAGTCTTTGGATTTAAGGCTACAAACATTTTATAAGGAAAACATTGGATTTTCTTGAAGTATACATTACATTTACAAGCAAAGGTTTTCAAACTCTACATCCAAAAGCTTATGAACTCACCAACTTAATTGTTGACACTTTTTCAAAACTTCTTGTATTCTCAGGAAATCAGTGAACTAGGAAATCAACAGCTTTTGAGGATGGGACATTAAGTCGTCAAACATTACCTTTTACCATCATAGTGTAATTGATTTTTGAAACATGTAAACTCATACTATGGTGTAATTTTTTTATAATTATGATGGTTGTATTTGCTTTAGTTTCTACTATACTCGTTGTTATGATACTATACATGAAGTCCTCCACCCCTGGACGTTTCCGCTATCCTTGGTTTGGGGGTGTGACAGACACCCCTAAGTGCTTGGCCAAGCCTGGACTGATTTGATTTGTTAAATTAGTCGGTTGTCATAAATCGAAAATCGGGAAACAACAGATGGACAGAGAGAATAATTAAAATCCATGTCTCAGTCCATTTGATATCTAGAATGGAGGAATATATGATCCCTTATCTAATGAACGCGTCATTGACTAGTTCAGACTTCGACAACGACTTTTAAGAGCTACGATTGCTAGTCGGGTTGTGGAGTCGTACTTGCAATAATAGTTATTAGACTTATCCAAGTGGGAGACTGTTGGATTAGGTGTCTAAGCCCATAACTATAATTGGTATGTACTTGACCCGATAGTAGCATGGTCCATTTGGGTTGCATTTCACCGAAACAATTTGTAAGGATGAACTTTTGAGAGGAGGTTATTTATGATTTATTAATATATTATAAGTTCTAATATATTAATATGAAATCATATTATTTAATTAGTATTGATCAAGAATTAATTTGGAATTAATTTTATGATCAAAAGAGACTTATTAAATATATGAGGATTGATTGTGTAAATCATTCATTCTTATAAAGTGGGCTTATGATCCATAGTTCTTTATGTTGGACTAAACCCATGTGGTGACCCATGGATACTCCATGGAGGTTAAATCCCATGGAGCCTAACGAATGTGGAAAGTCTTGAACATTAGGGTTTGCATGGTGTAACCTTAATCATGACACACTATATAAGAAACCCTCTAGCTCAAGAAATCGGCACTACTGAGTCTTTGGAAGAGCATATCCGATTTTGTGTGCAAGAAACATTCTCCCAATTCTTCCAATTGTTGTTGGTGATTTGTGGTTCCATTTGATGCATTCCCATTATTGGTGCTAGGCTCTTAAAGCTCCAAGTTAACAAGCTACAACAAAGGTAAGTCATCTAACTAGATTTTTGTAGTGTGTATACTCCATAGTATGCTAGTTAGGATGATGCTTTGGAAAATTGAAAGTTTGCATGTATAATAGAGAAAATATAGATTCAAAGCAACTAGGTTTGCATGTACACCATAGGAGTGTTAGAATGCTCAAAACCCTTCATCATATGCCTTGAGCATGACAAGTCATATCATATCAATTTGGTAAGAATGGATGTATTAAAAACAAGAACAATCCTAAGTGTCCTAGAAGAACAAAGGAGATGCTCTTGTTAGTATAGAACAGATCAATGTAAAAGTTACAATGATGTTAAGTTCCATGTTAATAGAGATGATTATGTTCGTAGTCGGAGTTCATGCTCTTACTGAATGGTGAAGTAGTAGATTGGAAATGTACCAATTAATACACCATAATGGATTTAATTATGTTGGAGCATTGAAATGCTCTACAAATAATGAGTGATAGTTAGGTTGTATTTTTCCCTTTATTTGTATTGTTGGTGTATTTGTCTCTCCTTCCTATATAAAGGGAGAGATGGTCATTTCTTATTATGCACCTTTTCTAAAATGTAATCTCTAGAGAGAGAAAGTGGTGGGATTTCTCCCATCCAGGGAGAGTTTCTTTCTCCCACCAATGTTCTTCATGGAAATATATTTTATCTCTCTTTCTTTCTCATCTTCTAAGAATTCTCATCATGTTCTTCATATTTTTATATTTTGATACACGATAAATTTCTAGATATTATTTCTTCCGCATCCACCGTTCGTATGAAAATGAGTTCTTACAATTGGTATAAGAGTCGCACCTTGAAGGTTTAATCGACTAGTTCAAGGGAACGACTCCCGTTCGGTGATTATCTTGAAGTTTTTTGTGTTTTTGCAAGAATTTTCGGGTTCAAACCGGAAATTTCTGATGAGTTTTCTATTTTTCTGGGGTGATTCTTACTTAGTGAAATATTTTTGGTGTTGCTGCTCATTCAATTTTTCTGCTGGAAAATATGTTCTTCAAGTTCTTATTTGGTTGCTGTTGAAGATATGAAGGAAAATAGGAAGAGAATTAATTTTGTGGTCTCTCAAAAGTTAAAGAAATTATGCTCCAGGAGTTTCTTTAATCTTGGAAGAAAAGACTAAATATTGGGCTTATTTATTTCTTGAAGTGGTGTATTTCTTTTTACCCAACAAATTCTTCATTGAGGTATGAAGTTATTCTTCTTCACAATATTCTTGCTGTGAATCTTTGATTTGAAGAAAAATGGACGTAATATGTGTTTATATAAAGCACTTTGTCCTTTTTGCTCTGTTGGGTAAAGAGTATTCTACTTATATATGCCTTCCCAAGTAAAAACCATGTGACTATGACAAATCCCATCACCTTTTGTCCCTAAAAACCCACCTGCACACTCTTATTTTTGCCTTCCCAAGACCAACTTTTGACCCAAAATGCTTAAAAAATATTCCCCTCATTAAAATATGAATAAATGGCCTTTGCGGTACCATTTTTTCATGAAAAAATAGCATTTTTCGTCATATATTCAGCCCTTCTCGGAGCCCCGAACCGCAGCCAAAAACTGCCTACCGAAGCCTCCTAAGAAGCCTCCCCGCAACCCCTCTCAGGCCTTGGTCCGCAACCCTTCTCAGCCTTGGACCGCAGCCTAGCCTTCCCTTCCCTGCTGACCGAAGTGCGCTGACCGCAATTGAGATTGCCTTCGGACCGAAGCCCTCATCCGTAGGTACTCGCACTTCTCCTCTCGGACCGCAACTCGCATCCGCAGCTCGGACCGCAGTCTTGCCTTGCCCATCTCGCACCGCACTCTCTGATCCGTAGCTACTTCGTCCGAACCCACCATCCGCATCCTCCCTCCATCTGTAGCCATCTCCCCTGACCCGCAACTACCCTCCATCAGCAGACTTCAGATCTACCCTTCTCAGCTCCGCCTCCACCCTCCTTCTTCCTTCCAACCTCTCTCCTCCCCTCTCTTCTTCCTTTTTCCTCCTTCCCCCTTCCTTTCCCCCTCTCATCAGCCCCTCCTTTTTTTAAAAACCCTCTTATTTTTTTTAAACTCCATTTTTTTATTTATTCAGCCTTTTTTTTAGTATTATTTTTTTCTTTTTCAATTATTTTTTAACGCAATTTATTTTTCATTCAGCTAATATTTTTTTTTGCATCAATTTTTTTATTTAGCCAATTTTTTTTAATTTAAACCAATTTTTTTTTAATACCATTTTTTTTTTACACTAATTTTTTTTAATACTAATTTTTGCCACAAACCACCCATGGATTGTCACATTGGTTCATTTCATGCCGCTTATTTTGGAAGAATACTCCATACCGCAGTCGGACTTCATATCATTCATTGTGATGCTTGCACCGCAACGGCGACTGATCAACAAAGTTGTTTCGCATTATTCACTTTATGGGATATTATGACTTGACTCTCTTGATCTCCGGTTGACGAATCATGTATCTTGAGCATGTGGACTTTACTTTCTTTTGAAGACCACTACGAGAGTTCCGGCACCGCAGTTTGGATATTTTTTTGGTATTTTCGGCACAACAAAGATTTTTTTCATGCAGTGATTCTTCGTTCTATGGTATTTGTTCATGCATCTTCAGCAACTATATCACCCACCTTCTCATGACCGCAGAGTATCTCCTTTACTATTTCTCATGTCTTATCGAGACCCTTCATACATCTAGGGAGAGCTCTCTTAGCTCTTGGTATCCGACACTCTCCATCCGATGATTTGTTGATTTTTGATATCCGGTCATTGGTTATCAAAAATAGGGAGAAAATATCATCCGGATTTGGTTCTTATGATTGTTTGAGTTTCAATTTTTGAAGAATTCAGAAGACAATTATTTATTTAGTGATGCGATGTGACACTTATTTTTGGTCTTTACGGATCAAATTTTTGGCATTAATCGATGTTTTCCGATTCAGATTATTTATTATTCGGACTCTACAACAGGATGATTTTGTGTTCGCATCCGGTTCAGATCTTATGGTTTCACGAGTTTGGATTTGTGATATGTTGAAGACGAAGATTATTTTGGCGATGTGACGTGGCACTTATTTTTGATCATTGGATCAAATTTTTGGCATTGCTGGACCATGTCTTTGGACTCACATTATTTTTATTCGGACTTCATTTTATGGATGCTTCAAATTTTTAGCAGGTTATTCTTTGAAAATTTTTGGTGTATTATGATTCGAGAACTCGAGATGTTTTTCAGACTTTTTGAAGCCGAAGTGTTTCTTTTATTGGATCTTCTACTTGCTCATGGTGACCTTCTTCTTCCGGTGATTATGACTGGTTTGAAGATTTGGATCTTATTTTTTCTGCTTCTTTGGTTGTGCTTTGAAGCCGAAGACCTTCATTGTTTAGAGATTCACGGCCAATTTCAGACTTCACAGACACTTCAGAGTTTCAGAGACATTTCAGCATTTGGTTCTCACTATGTTTCATTTTATTACCACACTTGCTAGTCGGATTACTGTATTATAGCCTTGTATCACTTATTGGATCTCTCATCATTTGTAAGCATTTAGGGAGAGAATGTTGGAGCATGGAAATGCTCTACAAATAATGAGTGATAGTTAGGTTGTATTTTTCCCTTTATTTGTATTGTTGGTGTATTTGTCTCTCCCTCCTATATAAAGGGAGATATGGTCATTTCTTATTATGCACCTTTTCTAAAATGTAATCTCTAGAGAGAGAAAGTGGTGAGATTTCTCCCATCCAGGGAGACTTTCGTTCTCCCACCAATGTTCTTCATGGAAATATATTTTATCTCTCCTTCTTTCTCATGTTCTAAGAATTCTCATCATGTTCTTCATATTTTTATATTTTGATACACGATAAATTTCTAGATATTATTTCTTCCGCATCCACCGTTCGTATAAAAATGGGTTCCTACAAATTACAAACATAGAGTATATTACAGCTAGTTAGACTACAAAGAAGAACTATATGACTAAAAGATATTCATTAGTGGCCTCAATGTTAAATTCAATCATTGATGGTCCTATTGTAGTTTCTTATGACTATAAGGATGAATTTACCTTTAGTGAGGATCCCAAGTCACACAAGCTCACATGACGCATACTCAGTTTGTACAATCAGGTTTGATTGTTATTTAAAAGCAAAACCATCATAGTCATCGATTCATATCGGAAAATTTTGTCAATTCGTTACCTAAGACAATGTCACTCATCAAGTTTGATAGTCAAACAAAGTCAAAAGCTTTTAGATTTGCAAATTGGATATTTGTTTTTTTATTTGGGAACTGAGCAGTATAAGTCTTTATCTGGTTTGGTGATTATTAAGTGGAGATCTTAATATATGATAGAGATAAGCCGTTTCATTAGTTTATCAGTGTGTTCCTCTTTTTCATGATTTGAACCACTTCTAGAATAATAATTTATTCAAACTTCCACATTCAGTCCTACTTTTGGAACTATGTAGTTATTTAAGATTGTCATCGAGTATTGGTAGATTGTCCATGGAGATGGACATAGCATAGGATTTTAAAAAATATTCACTAATACTTAAATGCATACTTTAGGTATTGGAGTAACCCGCACTTGGAGATTACTTCATGGATTTTGTGACAAGTAATTCTAAGATGGTAATATCATATATTATTCAAATAGAGATTCTTAATGTTTTTGTCCTACAATCTGTTGTGACTTGGTTTCTCTCCAACTTTGTTCGTAACTTGCATCCATATAGGGATTAACCAAATATGACATAAGGAATAGGTGGAATCTAGGTAGTCAAAGTTTATTTGGTCATTCTTCCTTAACAATAGAAGCCGATATCTTTGGGCCACTTGATGATTTAGTGTTGACATCAAAATGCATTGTCGTGCTAAGACTGAATTGTTGGGTTATTTAAAAGACTCTGTCAAATTTTGTTATGTATGTAGTTAGCCTTTTACGGATTGGGCCTGTCCATCTATTTTGATGTTGCTACGGTTTAGCTTTAAATACTGCATGCATGTGTTGTTTTAGGGTAAATCATCGTGTAATTCCCTTCCGCCCCTTTACAGAAGAAGTTCTTCATCGATCTCTTCTAAGGCACTTATTATTAATCATTCGACACCACTTTGATCATTGCTTCATTATTTGATTTACTTTTCTGTTAAAGAATCTTTCGATCAACTCTTTATTTATTCTAACAATTGGTATCAGAGTAGGAGGTTGTGTAAACAATACGCAATTCTTCTGTCGAGTGTTTTAGGGTTTCACGTTCTTATTGGATTTGTTCTAGTCGTCTTCATCGTTTTTCATCGGTTGTAGACGTTGGATCTTGATCCTTATTTTTCCCTAAACTCGATCAAAGTTTTACACATATGTTTCTTATAGGTTTTAATGAATCAACAACATGCATTCAAAAGATCCTCATACTCTTTCCTTTAACCTCTCCAGCATTATTGGTTCCACAACGAGAATCCCTATTTTATTTCCACAAGATTATGAAGTATGGGCACTGCATTTTGAAGACTATGTGCTTGGTCTTGAAGATCATGGTACGTTAATATGGGATGCTATGACCAAGCAGATGTTCTCTCATACTGCTACCAGGAAGGTTGTCAAAACTCAAGCCGACTATAATGCTCTTCTTCTTGAGGTTACGAATATTCCTCAAGATGAAAGGGATAAGCTTTTAAGCAATATCAAGGCTATGAGAATTATCAGATTTACTTTACCACCAGACACGTTTTGATTGGTTAGTTCATGTGAGATAGCAAAGGAAATATGGGACAGATTGAAAGAGCTTTGTTGTAGTGATGCAGATCTTGAATACTCAGTTCAAACGTTGCTTCTTTCTGAGTTTAGGGATTTTACCCAGAAGCCTGACGAAAAGCTTGATCAAACTTTCAATCGCTTTAACCATGTTTTGAGCAGAATGCTTAAGCACAACCTGAAGCGGGAAAAGATTGAGCAAAAGATTACCTTCATGAATGGGTTAAGACCTGAGTGGAAGGCGGTTGTTTCCACAGTTAAAGCTCATGAACAATTCAAGAATTATTCTTTGGCGCAGCTAGTGGGAATACTTAGGTCTCATGAAGATGAAGTAACAAAGGAAGAGAAATTTGTCTCTGTTATGGGTTCGTTGGCCCTAGTTGTGAAGGACAAAAAGATTATAGAAGATGATTCGGAGTCCGATCTCTCGGATTGCGAACTCACAAAAGAGGAATACGCACTAATGGTGTCAAACCCTAGAAATTTTGCAAAGAATAACTTTGGATGTTCCAAAAATAGCAACTTGCAAGGAAGTTACAGTTCTGACAAGGCGAAGGATGAAAGCTTCAACAACTCACCAAAGAATGAAGTGAAGAAAGATAACAAGCTGGTAGGAGATTCTGGCTATGACTGCAAATATTGTCATGGAAAGAATCATTTGGAAAAGGAGTGTATGTTGAAGATAATGAATGAGAAGAAGGACGAAGAAGATAAGGATGAAGCTTACTTTCTTTGGAAGATAGAGGAGCTTAAGAAAAGGAAAAGTGTTGATAATGCTAAGACTGCTTTGATTATGCAGGAAGATGATGACGTGTTTGGTAGAGTCGAGGTTTGGTCGACAGATTCGGATGATGAAGAGGTTCGCGTGCCTACGCATGGCGAATGCTTCGTTGCGAAGGCTGATATTCCTGAGTACGAGGGAAAGTGCATGATGGTTCGCAATGACGCTTCGGGGAAAAGAGGATATGCCACTGATGGCGACAAGACTTCAGACAACTGCTTCGCTGCGAAACCAGTCACAGAGCAGATCAACGAATGTGAAAGATTAATCAACAAGGTACATTCTATTCTCGAATCTATAAATATTCCAGTCTCTCGATATGAAACTGAATTAGATGATTTAAAATTTACAGTCTCTAGTTTCAGTTATAGCCTAAAAAGAACCTGTTTACGTAATACTAACTAGACTGATCAAATTAGCAGGGTAACATCAAAGAGTGAAGAGAGGCGGATATGGATTGAGAAGTTAGAGTTGGAGTTGTCTAGGTCTAGGGATGATTTGATTTATATGCAACGAGACAATTTAGGGATTTTAAAACAACGAAACATTTTCTGTTTGATTGCTAAAAGTCTTTACTTTAAGATTTTTCAGCTGCATATTGACTGTGAAATAGATAAGAATATCCATAAAATGAAATTTCCCTTCCTCGAGTTGAAAGAGGACGAAATCGATGCAAACTGTTACAAGTGCGAATCCATTATCTCATCTGATGATGTCTCCGAATCCTACAAAATTGGAATGGACAAAATCAAAGCTTACATACAGTCCAAAGAACATAAAGACATGCTGAAACAACTTTTAAGTGAGAAAGATAAAGAGCAGATTAAATCTGATACTGTGCAGAAATTTGACTCATTATGCACCAAATTGAGTTTAGAAAATACTCTTGATGTTGAAAATGTATCTGAATTTGATGACGAAAGTGATATGAGTGAAATCTCTATGGAGGATGAGGTTGACAATTCTGAATTTGTTAAAAGTGAACCTGAACCTACGAAAAATTTGATTTCTGAAAATTCAATTGAATATGTTCGTATTTCTGAAAATGGCTCAAAAACTTTGAAAGAAAAGGCAACAGTTTTTCCGAAGGTTCAAACTGTTCCGAACCAGGTTTTCGCAACTACCGGACTAAACAAAAACCAGACTTTAGAATTATCGTCCCTCGTAGAAGAAGGCAATGCGGATGGGTGTAACGAGTACTTTTGGTCCTCTCCCATAGACAATGCAGATGAAACCAAAGGTCTTTCCGAGATGACCTCTTGGAAAATGAAAGGAAGGTATGTCGCAGAACCACTAAACAAGGTCAACTCAAGTTACGAGAAAGGAAGTCCGAGTGGAACCAAAAATGTTCCAACAGATACGTCGTCCGAACAGTCTGAAACCCCTATTAGAAAGACGAAACCTAGGGCTAGTATTCATAAGTATTCTAAGGAATTTGTTGCTCAAAAACATCAAAGAAATGCTAGATATCATAAAAATCTAAAAGAAAGAAAGGATTTCAGGAGATCTAAAAATTCCAATTTTGTCAATCAAGAAAGAGCAGGTAAATCCAAATGCGAAAATCTCTTCAAATCCGAATTCTAAAAGTCATTCAAAACCCCATTATTCGTGTCTACAGGTTTCAAAACCAAAAGCTTTTCAAAAACCTTCCTTTTCAAAACAAGCGAAACCTTTGGAGAAGACAAAACCTAATTTTGTTCCAAAACCCAATGTTTCAAAATCCGCCAACACATCGAAAGATGTTAAGGGCAAAGAAAAGGTTTTTTCGGAATCTAATACTCTTTTCAAGAAGTCCGAAGCAAACTTGCAAAAGAAGGAAAAGGAGTTTGAGAAAAAGGTTGCCAAGCAACAAATCAAAGATAAACAAAGAAAATATTCTTTTAAAAGGAATCCTAAAGATAACAGGATTATTGTTTTTAAAATAACAAAAGAAGAGAATTATACTTTGGTAAAACGATCATACTTGGTTGATGAAGCAATAATATTTCATGCTTCTATGAAAGCCTCACGAGGACCCAAACAACTTTGGGTTCCTGAATCTCTTAAATTTTTGTAGCTGATTCGTGACTAGCAGTTTGACTCCGAATGGTATATTGATAGTGGCTGCTCGCGTCACATGACAGAAAGGAAGGAAGAATTAAGGGAATATAGATCGTTGAAGGATGGAGGTCGAGTTAAATATGGAAATAACTCACTCGGAGAAATCAAGGGATACGACATGATGACAAATGGGAAATTCTCCATTCGGAAGGTAGCCTATGTGGAAGTCCTGCAACACAACCTAATTAGTGTATCTCAATTGGTTGTAGGTACCAGATTGAAAGTGTCGTTTGATGATGAGGGATCTGAGATCACAGAAAAGAAGACCAAAACACTGCTTCTAAAGTCCAAGAGAAAAGGGGAGATGTATCCGCTGAATATGAAGCCTATCAAAGGAAAGTCAGCCATATGCCTTCTTACGAAAGCATCTTTAGATGATAGTTGACTTTGGCACCGAAAGCTCTCGCACCTAAACTTCAAGGATATCAACAAACTCGTGTTTGGTGATCATGTGTGAGGTTTGCCACTTCTAAAGTTTGAGAAAGAACATCTCTGTGCATCTTCCGAACTTAGGAAGTAGAGTAGGAAGAGTCATTCAACAATAATCAACACCAAAGTAATCGAGCCACTTTAGCTATTGCATATAGATCTCTATGGTCCATCAGCCATTGAGAGTATTGGTGGTAACAAATACATATTAGTAATTATTGATGATTTTTCCAGATTTATGTGGGTTTATTTTCTTAAACAGAAATCAGAAGCCACTTCCACGCTTAAGGACTTTATCAAGCAGATCGAGCTTCAACTGTGAAAGTCAGTTCAGAACGTTCGCAACGAAATGGTTCGGAGTTCAAAAACCATGTGTTTGAAGAATTACTGACTGAAAAGGGAGTTGCTCACAACTTCTTTGCTCCTTACACTCCACAACAAAACAGAGTTGTTGAAAGACGAAACCGTTCTCTGTGCGAAGCTGTGAGAACCATGCTATCGTTTGTGAACCTGCCACTTTACTTCTGGGCAGAAGCTATTGGCACAACCTGTTTTACTCAAAATCGATCTCTCCTAAACAAAAGATTTTCCATCACCCCTTATGAAGTTCTTAATAAAAGAAAACCTAACGTTAAGTTATTTCATGTCTTCGGTTCCAGGTGTTTCATTTTCAATTCAAAGGAGCAAAGGAACAAGTTCGATATGAAAGCAGACGAAGGAATCTTCTTAGGGTACTCTCTAACTTCGAAGGCATATAGTGTTCTCAACAAAAATTCCAAAAAGATAGAAGAAACATACTATGTCACATTTTATGACTCTTATCTTAAGAAGTTCTAGACATCGGATCGTCAATCCGAGGAGATATTTCCAGTGCAAAATCTCATGAACATTCCTCTCTCAAACGTTTATGATGAATTCCTAAACTTGTTTGATGAGACATAGAAGGTGATCTCTTTAGAATCCAAAGAAACTGATAACAAGGAGGATGAACTAAACAAGATTATCGATGACGTTGCAAAGAATCTTGAAAACGAGCCACCCATTCTGAACGACTCTGCCATTCCATCACAACCACAAGCTATGAGTGCTCAAATTCAGGGGGAGGGTTTCACATCAACCTCCACACTTAACACACCTGGTCAGGGGGAGCATTCAACTCCTCTAGTAAACCACGATAGTCCCCTCCAGGGGGAAAATCCTATTCCGGACGAAGAGCCAAAGCCATCATTCGAGTGGGAGAATGCGAATGTAAATGATGATTCAGATGCTCAGTCAGAATTTGAAGATGTGAATGCTAAACTGGATCCAACCTATGATCCAGACTACCCTCCGCTGACAAAATGGACTAGAGATCATCCTAAAACGCAAGTAATCGGAGAAGCTTCTTCAGGTGTTCTTACGAGAGCACAACAAAAGGCGAAGCAGACTGCATTATTCTCCAAAATGGAATTTTGCCTGTTCCATTCGTTTATCTCCAAGATTGAACCCATAAATATTAATATTGCTCTTGATCATTCCGATTGGGTGGAAGCAATGTAGGAGGAGCTCAATAAGTTTGAACGTAACAAGGTTTGGAGGTTGATTCCAACTCCGAAGGACGCATCTGTTGTTGGTCTCAAATGGGTGTTCCGTAATAAGCTTGACAAAGAGGGGAATGTGATTCGAAACACGGATCGGTTAGTCGTAAAAGGGTATTGCCAAGAGGAAGGCATGGATTATGAGGTAACGTTCACACCAGTTGCAAGGCTGGAGTCTGTTCGCATCTTTCTGGCATATGCAGCTCACAAGAACTTTGAAATCTATCAAATGGACGTCAAGTGTGCCTTTCTGAATGGGGAACTAGAAGAAACAATTTATGTGGAACAACCACCAGGGTTCGTAAATAAGAAATATCCGAGCGACTGCTATATTCGGGATAAAGCTGTGTCTGGTCTGAAGCAAGCTCCACGAGCATGGAAAGAAACTATCACTACATTCTTAAAACAACATAAGTTTAAACAAGGCTCGGTCGACCCAACCTTCTTTCGCAAGAAAGATGATGACCATCTAATGATCGTCCAAATTTACGTTGAAGATATCATTTTCGGATCAATTAATCCCAGTTTAACTACCGAGTTCCGAAAGTTGATGGAAACTAAGTTTGAGATGAGCTCCATGGGTCCGATTAACTTTTTCCTTGGTTTGAATATTAAACAGAGTCAAGAGGGTATATTCATAAATCAGGAGGCTTATACGAAACCTTACTTGAGAAGTTCCGAATGGTGGAAGATTCAAAAGTGAAGGTCCCAATGGCATTCAAAACGAAGTTAACATCGTCTTTGGATAAACCAGCTGCTGATATGACTCTTTATCGACAAATGCTAGGTTCATTGATGTATCTAACGGTTAGTCGTCCAGACATCATGTTTTTTGTTTGCTATTGTGCCAGGTTTCAAGCAAATCCTCGTGAACCTCACATGACGGCTGTAAAGAATATCTTCAAATATCTTAAACGAACCACTTCGCTTGGAATTTGGTACCATTCTAGCTCAGGGTTCTTTGTGCAAACATTCTTAGATGCTGATCTTGGTGGATACGGTCTTGATCGGAAAAGTACCACGGGAGGATATCAATTTCTTGATAGCAAACTTGCCAGTTGGCAATCCAAAAAGCAAACCTGTATCTCACTATCGACTGCTGAAGCTGAGTATATTGCAGCCGCCTCATGCACCTTACAAGTCATTTGGATCCAAAGTCAGTTAAGGGACTACGGGATAAATATGAAGCAAATCCCCTTATACTGCGATTCTAAAAGTGCAATTCGCATTTGCCACAACCTAGTGCAGCACTCCAAGACTAAACACATTGCACTGAGGTATCACTTCAATAAAGATCATGTACAAGATGGAAATGTTGAAATTCACCTCGTGAGATCTGCTGATCAACTGGCTGATATCTTTACGAAGGCCTTACCTGAACAAACCTTCAATAGAATACTTCAAGGATTAGGAATGATTGAAGCAGAATCTGTTCCGAAACTACCTTCATAGTTGGTAAGAATTCGCTGTGAATTGGTCCGAAGGCTCGTAGTAATTCGTAGTCTACTGTTCATCCGCGAACGCTCATAGTGATTTGTAGTCCACTGTTCGTTCGTAGTCTACTGTTCATCCGCGAATGCTCGCAGCAACTCGCACTCCATTGTTCATTCGGAGGTTCGGAACTTCGTGTATCCTTTGTATATTTCGTTTTCTTAGATCTTTGTACACTTGTAATTTCGTTTTTATCATTTTCTGTTTTTATTTATTTCTCAGAAAATAAAAAACTCAAAAATATTTTCTTTATTTTCTGTTTTTATTGATTTTTCAGAAAATCAAAAACTCAAAAATATTTTCTTTATTTTCTGTCATTATTTATTTTTCAGAAAATAAAAAACTCAAAAACATATTTTCTTTATTTTCTGTTTTTATTTTTTTTTCAGAAAAAAAAAACACTAAAAAATACAAAAATATTTTCTTCGTTTTCGGTTTTATTTCTTTTAATGAAAATAATAAAATACCAAAAATAATAGATAATTGAGCAGGATTGAAGGAACATATCATAATACTCTCAATTAAGAATGATGGGGAATGTATTTAACTCCTAATCTTTGCCTAGTTAAGTGTCCCTAGAAGTATGCTGTTGCATGTTGTCTGAAGCCTAGGAGACTCTATGTTTGAAGCCTTAATGAATCGTTAATACCAATTGTGTCTTCCCAATCAGGCTAAAAATTCACATAATTCATTGATCTACCTTACTCTTCTCATATTGAGTTAAGAGTTACCTGCTTGGTCATTCTTTCGTAGCAGAGGTACATTTCTCTTCAGAACCACCTCTTATACTTCTCCATCACATTCGTTTTCACACTCGTAACCATTGAGACTCTCAGAAATTACCAATGAGGTTTATGGTCACACAACTTCTATGTTCATGATCTTAAATTCGTTATCACCATGAATTGAGTGAAGCCCACAATCCAACACTTATCTTAGAATTGAGTGAAACCCACAACAACTACTAGTACACCACTAGTCACCGTCAATGTATCTGATACGAGGGCAGGTGCTTCTGGTTTCTCTTCTGGTGTTGGCTTCACTTCCGTCTCACCTCTTCATCATGATGATCCGGATACCATGTTCGGTGATGATAAGGATGTTTTTGAAGATTTTCATTACAGTCCTTTCAATGTTCAACATTCTAGTGGGGATGATGATGATGCTCCCATAACCAAACATCAGTTCAAGCTTCTTCAAGAAAAGTTGGATACTTTAATTGAATCATCCAAATCCTCTTCCGGCTCAAAATAATCTATTGAAACTCACAAAGCTTTGATTGAGTCTTTAACAAAAGAGCATGCTGCAAACCTTGCAAAATCAAACAAAGCTGTTGAGGATTCACAGAAAACTTGCAAGGAAATGACTGAAAAAGTCGAGAAACTACTCTCCGATGTTACCGCTTTTATGGGTGATTTCAAAACCTCTTTTGAGTCAAATACAATAGCTGTGAACAAAGCAATCACTGGGCTTAGTTCCACACTCCAAACAGAGAAAGCAACTCTTACGAAGGTTCGTACTGAAATCCAGAGTGACAATACGGAGTTCAAAACATCCATCTCCTCTAAAACTGAAAAGCTTCAGGAAGATCTGGCCATAGAGGACAAACTCATGGATGAACTTGCAGTCAAAATAGAAAAGATGAAGGTTATGTCTGTGAAGTTATCCTATGCGAATAAGCAGATTGATGATCCTAAATCTGAGAAAGCTATAATCAAGAGTTGTGTTGCTGACATAAATGTTGACTTTCATAATCTCATTGAGACTCATGATTCTCTTCTCATAGTTTGTATTCGTCAGCATCTTGCAGTGAAATTGAACCCATCTTCTCCATGCTTAACCGAATTCAGGGTGTTTCAGAATCTTCTATTCCAAAACAAAAGGGAGAACCGGGGAGAACTTCTGTTGGAGGCAAAGCAACTGATGGTGGTAATGATCACGAACAAAAACCAAAGTCTAATGATTCGAAGGGCAATGAAGCTTCGGGATCTAAAGGAAAAGGGAAGCTTGATGATGATGATGATGAGGAAGAAGAGGATGAAAATGAGAAGTTAAAGCGTAAATCCCGTGATGCTGAAATTGATGAAAATCTACGAGTTGCTAGGGAGGCTGAAGAGCGAGAGAAGGTAGTTCGTGAAGCTGAAGAAACTTTGCAATCTCAGAAAACTCTTTTCCCTTTATGGTCATTGGAACACATTCTAAATGAAGCCATTGATAACCCAAATGTTTATTGGCTAGAACTATTGGATCGTTTGATTTGGAGAACTCTCCTGATTCGCAACTTGATCTGCTAATTACTCCAAAGCCCTTTCAGTTTCGTTGTTTTGATAAGATAGCTAATGTTCCTCTCTATGATAATGGTGCTGATCAAATGCTATTTGTGTTGTATATAAAGCACATGAAGCCACAATACGAAACCTGGAGCTCAAAGAAGATTAGTGATGTTAAGGTTATTGGACCAACTGAAACTAAGAGCTTCATCAATGTTCGTTTCAAAGTTGCTCGTGGGGCTGCGAGTTCTGTCTTCGAATTTACTCTTGCTGATTTGCCGTGCCTTAATCCTTTTGACTGGATTTCTCTATTGCTTCTTTTGATGAAGGATGAACAGAAATTTGAACCGATTGTGGCACACATCAAAAGGATGTTTGTCTCGTACATGCAAGAAATTGGCAAGATGGATGTAAAGATAGCAACTGTCCTTCGCAAGAAACCTTCAGTACTTCCTAAGGAACCTCCAAAATATCTTGATAAGATGAAACTGCGAAGGATACGAAAGGATGATTGGAGCGTCTATTCTCCACTCCATGTATGGAATAGATTTTGGAGTTCATAAGTTAGTGCAAAGCGAACAATATTGGGGAGAAGAAGTGTTTCTCTGATATGATCAACAGGTACATCATGGTTCGTAAGACTCTGCTGGGGATTCTGCCAAAGCTTTTTGTTGTTCAAAAACGCCAACAGAGTTGAAGAATCTGCCTTCCTTATTTGACACAAAGGGGGAGATTGTTTGGTTATTTAAAAGATTGTGTCAAATTTTTTTATGTATGTAGTTAGCCTTTTACGGATTGGGCTTGTCCATCCATTTTGATGTTGCTAGGGTTTAGCTTTAAATACTTCATGCATGTGTTGTTTTAGGGTTAATCATCGTGTAATTCCCTTCCGTGCCTTTACAGTAGAAGCTCTTCATCGAGCTCTTCTAAGGCACTTATTATTAATCATTCGACTCCACTTTGATCATTGCTTCATTGTTTGATTTACTTTTCTGTTAAAGAATCTTTCGATCAACTCTCTATTTATTCTAACATGAATTGCTATGGATCAATTGTGCAGTTTGTTTTGGTCAACACAAGTCTCTATCGGAAAACATAATATTGAACCTTCGAGATTGACATGTCTCCATGTCTCACATTCACATAGATATCATGAAGAGTAAAGGAATATTTGATCACTTATTTAAGGGTTATATCATAACATTACGTTATGAGTATGATATGTGCATTGGATGGCACACTCTCTATCTATTAATAGTAAATATTGGACCACATAGTGTTGGTGACTTGTGTATGTGGGAAATATTGGAGGATAGTGCACGCAATAACAACACTTGGTAATATTATTATTAATAGTACAATCCTTTTGGGTTACACGGAAGGACAAATATTAAAAAAATGACATGGGAGTTTTAATTAAATAATTATAAACTTGTAGACTTAAGGGGTTTATGTGTAATGATTTTAAAGTCGGATCTTTAGGATAATTACCAAACTTATGGATAATTACTTAGTGACCAAGTAATTATCCCGTAATAGTTCAAAAGCCTACCATATATATAGAAGAGCCTAAGGAACATTATTAAATGAGTTTATGACCCTGAGTTCAGCTGTCCTTTCACTTCTCTCAAATCCTCCAGATTTCTCTATTGTCCCAATGCGACAACCCTTAGGTCGCGACGAAAGCATAATAAATTCAAAATTAGTTCTGGTGTTTATTGCGTTCATCGGACCTGGAGGTTTCTCGGTGGCTGATATGTTCCTTGGGTGTGACTATGAAAGATGAGCTCTATGTGGGCTCTTAGCACTCACTCATCATCGAGATCCAAGAAGGTTTCAAAGGACTACACGAGTATGTTTTCTTGATTCTCCCTTTTATTATAGTTGCATTAGATTTGGTTGCACATGGATCCAGTTTTGAAATATGAGATTATTGTTTTATTACTTCATATTTGCACCTTTGTGTCCTTTTAGATCCTTCATAACCCAACAATCTTTACGCCTTTTCCATTTTATAATAAAGAGCATTGGCTAACCTTATATAATCATTTTATAGCTTCTACTAGAGAATTTGAATTTATAATTTTTTACGTTGCACAACTTTTCTTTGAATTATTTTTACTTGAAAGAGTTTAGTGCAATGACCCTCTCCCATCTGCCCCTTGATTTATTCCTCTTTCTCTAAGACTTTCACTACACAGATGGTCGTTAGATCGCTCCTATAGAACCAGAGAATGGAACCTATCCCCATTAAATCCATATAGTTTATAACCTAGATCAGAGCTAAGAAGGATTTCCTCCATTCCCATTGCACCCACTACATTATTTTCATGATTTTCACTATCCCCTTTCAAAGCCGGCTAAATGACCAGCGATCTACCTTTGTAATTGAAGATATGTGTCGATTACTCCAAGCCTATCTCCAAATTTTTTTATAATTAGACTAACAAGTAGGCTCTTTTACAATCCCCTCAATAAACATTTTTCCTCTATCTGTACATCTTTATTGTTTTCCTATTTAGCCTTTTTAAAAGTATCCAGAATACATCCTTTGGGTTCAATTTCTTCATTAACTTCCTCACTTTCATCTACCTCATCATCTTCCTTGTTACATTTTTGATTCATTATCATATGACTTTGAATTAGGCATTGATTCACCATCTACCTCTTTAAATGTCGGGCTCTATGAAATTAGTTCTCGTATTGTAAGAGGAAAATGTTCCCCATAAATACAAACCATAACTGCATCCAAAAATGAAAGAAAAGATATTGGCATCAACACAAACCCTCCTGCAACTGTTCTGATCATCCAATTCGTCATCTATAAACATGACCATCCTATATATCGTTCAACCTTCTTGAATGTCGAGTCAGTTCATTCAGATAATGGAAACCAATACACCTCAAGCAAAAACATTCTTTTCATTCAAACAAATGTTTTTTACAA
This sequence comes from Lactuca virosa, assembly GCF_052849685.1. Lineage (NCBI taxonomy): Eukaryota > Viridiplantae > Streptophyta > Magnoliopsida > Asterales > Asteraceae > Lactuca > Lactuca virosa. The sequence goes on along the minus strand of NC_136427.1, from coordinate 141,369,023 downwards.
GAAATGTAGCTCTTCGAAAACTTCCTTCACTATCATATTCTTCTTAAACCTCACACACCCGTGTCATCGGGATTTCCAACCATACCCACATACTCCCTACATAACTCACTTTAACCCCCAAAAAACATTCCAGCTTACAAATTGTATGTAATTCAGGTATAAGTAGAATATCCTTCACATCCCGCAATATTACTCTCAGCACATTGTTAACTGTTATAAAGTCTCCAACAACAACCATTAATTTCTTTTATGGTTAAACTATCTCATTTCAGTTGGATACTCTTTTCCCATAAGAGCTTTAGCATAAGATCTTTTGATATCCAAATAACCACCATGTGTAACTGTTGTATATTTAAAACAATGTGTCTTCGATTGCACCGTTTGTTTTTCCACCCCAATGAAACCTAAAAACAAATGTAAATATATGAAAATTACCGATCCAAATAGATGTTAGTTGTTGTTCTAGTAACTTCTCATTGTCGACTTTCAAGAATTCTTTCAAATACAAAATTTCTTCTCAAGTTCGTACAACTTACATGCAATATACACATCCACCACTTTGTCGTATCTCACACAAATATTACATAACTTCTTCACTTTCGTATCTACTAGGAATTTCTTTACATAGAACATCATTGATATGTGATCGACCACCTTTGAATCTATTTCTCCTCCCGCTTTTTTCTTTATTACCCATATTCCACTCCCATTATTTGTTTCTTGCAATCAAAATTCAATCGGTAAAAATTCCAATTAGAAAAAACTATAATACACCCCCACCTAGAAAAGCTAATTACATAGTAACCCTAGTTGTCGGCGAAGAGAATTCAAATTTCATAGTAAAAAATAATGTTTCAGACCACATTGTAAACTATTACATATTTCCAATTCCTAAACAAGAAAGTATAGGACACAATGGATAATCCTAGCTCCCAAAAGAACTTTAATCAAAACAACCTAAGAGGGAATATAAAAATTCATTGCTTAAATAAAAGTTTTGAATGTATTTTCTAAATTCAAACTTAAAACATTTAATAATGATTTACTCAAACCAGACACTACATATTATATAAAGCTTTACTTAAAGTAACCATTACTTCAATAATTAATAAAAGAACTACTAAAATTGAAAGTTGGACATCAGATAAACTCAATATACTGATAACTGAAATCTCGAATAAATATTGAGTGTGAAAATTGAAACTTCGCATAACATCAATAATCAATAACTCAAATTGAAAGCTATGGGCGTCCCTATAGTAAACCCCCATGTTTTCGGGTTACTTAGTTAAAACTCCCAAGATAGTTGGAAAGCCTCCAATCCTATCAAGGTAACTAAAAAGATCTCTCGTGTTTCAAGGTTAATCATTACTAGATATATACTTCATGACGAGAGGTACCTATTCGATCTATATCCTCAAGAATCATTATTGAATGAAATTACGAATAACATATGATCCTATAGGGTCACACCTTTATCTAGTTGGCACATATTGAATATTTATTATTAATATGTGTTATACGTTATATATATTTGTATGCTAAATCTTTGTTAGCCCAAGTATTATGTTCTTTAGTTAGCTCACTGTTGTACAATGAGCCCAATTGTATGTCTTATATATATTACATGTAAAGGTTTGTGGCCTCTTCATGGGAAATTATGTTTCATAACATGGTATCAGGATACTATTCTCCCTAACCCTATTCGATCCCTTCTTGTGGTTGTCATCTTCTTCTATTCTACTACATCTGTTCTTCTCTCTGTTTTTCTTCAAGATTCTCCCTTCTCGTCTTCATTATGACTGGATCTTCCTATACTCCTAAACCTTCTCCCAATGATAAAATTAATGGGATAACCAACATTAAATCTTATCTTCCCCTTCTTCTTGATCTCGACCGCTTGAATTATGACTCATGGAAAGAACTTTTTAAAACTCATTGCATTGGATACAAAGTCTATGGACATCTTGATGACACTTCTAAGATTGAAGATGATCTAGAATGGAAGACAATTGACAGTATTGTCAAGTAATGGTTATATATGGAACTCTCACTCAACATGTTGTCCAGTTTATCCTCAAACCCAACGCCACAGCAACAGATGTATGGAAGACCATTGAAGATTTATTTCATGAGAATAAAGAAACAAAAGCTATGGAATTAGATGATGAACTTCATACCATCACCATTGGAGATTCTTTAGTTATGTAGTATTGTACTCGCATCAAGTCCATCTCCGACCTTCTTGCTAACATTGGCTCCCCGGTACCTAAAAGAAACCTTGTCATTTATGCCATCAATGGCCTATCTCCGAAATTTGCTCACGTCGTCACTACCATCATACACCAAAAGTTGTTTCCCACCTTCCTTGAGATGCGCCCCATGCTCACACTTGAATAACGATCCATGCTTAATGACCACTCACACCAATTTCACGCTTTGTACCAAGATAATGCATCCTCACCCACTGTTCTCGCAAGAGAGCACCAAAATCTACGAGGTTGAAATCAGCGAGGTGGCAACAGAGGCGGTCAGAATGGTGGAAAATGTGGTGGACAACAAGGAAGAGGCGACACCGGTGGTTTTAGTCGCGGTCCAAACAATTGGGGAAGGGGCGCCTCTTACCCTTGGTCGACGACGCAAAGTCAACAGCAGCAGCGTGGGCTGCTGCCACATCACCGACCCACCAGGCTCAATGGCCCAATAGTGAAACTTCTTCTTTCCCTCAGCATTGGCCCACTTCAAATCCAACTTCAACCCAACAACATGTTCTTTTATCCATGGCACAACAGCCCAATAATCAACCCAATAGTTGGCAATGGTTTCAATACCTGAATAATATGGATCAACCGACTGCCGTACCGCAAGCGTTCAATACTATGACCCTTCAAGATCCAGGCAATGCAGATTGGTACATGGATACCGGGGCAACCGCGCACCTTCATGCCGATTCAGGTACTCTCAAGTCTTCTAGCAATAGGTTCAACAATTCAGATTTATCGGTATTAGTCGGCAATGGATCTCGTCTTCCGATGACTAAACTTGCTCAATCTCATATTCATTTAAATCCTTTTCGTACTCTTGTCCTAAAAATATTCTTATTACACCACAAATTATTAAAAATCTTATTTTCGTGCGTCAATTCACTCATGATAACAAATGTTCTATTGAATTTGACGAGTTTGGTTTTTATATGAAGGATATTCGCACAAAACGCATCCTCCTTCGATGTGATAGCAAGAGTGATCTTGTAGTGACATAAGAACATGGTTTGGCATGCGGAATTAAAGATTGCACAATGAACATGGTAATTTGGGTGTTCAAGAGATGTATTGATTATGTATGGTGTTACACAAAAAGGATCTAGATCTAGACTACATAAATAACACACACTTACACACTCACTTTTACATCTCCCAAACACACCTCTACAAGTGGTATGAACCCACTATTTATAGAGGTCTTTACATGTCTCTCTCTCACTCTCACTAACATATGGGTCTAAAGGCTAATGCACCACATGCAAGTGGGTCTACAAGAGTCAAACCATTACAAATTCATACATGAAGAACTTTGCACCCCAACATTCTCCCCCTCAAAGGTGACACATGTCGAAACGAACTTCAATCTTCAATTCTTCCATGATTCTTCAATTTGGGCTCTAGGATGTGAAACCACACAAACCGAGCATCAACGAATGATCACGAGCTTCTCAAACTCCAAATTGATCACCAAAAGTTGAGCATAAAGCACACCCCAAAAATCTTCAATAAAACCAAATCCATTTCGAATACATCATTTCCGAACTTCCAATTGCATCATTCCGTAAGCTTCAAAACTTCAAGATCACTTCGGTCTTCAAATCCGCGTAATATGAAAAATTCAAGTTCGAATTTCCATATAAATTTCTCCCCCTTTTTATAATCGAAATTTGATTATAAAACCTTCAAGGAAAGAGAACGTGCTCGATTCGGAATTTTTCGTGTCAAAACTCCCCCTTAACACGTGGCATAAACTTTGTGCTTCAATCTGGAAAATCCAAAAAATATTGAATTTTTAGCTTCGTTCACGGATCGCCTTTGACATAATTTCTCAAAAATGGGTAGAAATTGTCAATTTCAAAATTCTGCAGTGACCCGGTGCACCCAAAACAGCAAAATATGCAAAACACTCCCCCTTTTCCAAAGCTGGGTAAAAAGCGTCAATTTGCACAAACTGCAGGGGCTTGAAATGCATTTTCTTCAATTTTCAGCAAAAACAGTCCTTTTTCGAATTTGGGTATGAACCGCCAAACATTCGAAGCCTCAGGGACTATTTTCGAAAATTATGCCATTTGTGTTCCAAATATACGAAGAGTTGACCAAACATTCGAAATTTCAGAAAATATTCGAATTTGGGTGAAAAGTGTCAAACATTCGAAACTTCAATTAATTGTTGAGTTTGCCAAACATTCGAAATTTCAGGGGCTGAATTCGAAAATTCTGCTTTTTGATCAAAACATACGAAATTTTGACCATTCATACGAAGCCTTTTTCCATTTGTCAACCATTCGAAACTTGAGGGACTACATTCGAAAATTTTGCTTTTCCTTCCAAACATACGAAATTTTGCAACGCTTCGTATGAAAGCATCTCCTCTTCATACGAAAATTTTCTCAAACACACGAATTCGAAGCATTCGAAGCCTCTTAGTGAACAGTAACCTCTGAATACCTCTGAATCGTCATTTCGTTCTTTACAGTTCTTCTCCAATTCATCAACATCAAAGTTTCATTCAATTTTCTCTACCCAATCAAACGAAATCACAGCACCATATGAACGAAATTTTTCACTTCTTTCGTTCCCAATAACCCCATTTGTTGCCCTTCGAATCTTATTCATCCAATTCCAACACAGTCGATCATTTGTTCACAAACATAATTTCGTTTGTTCAACATCAACTCAAAAGCAACATCAAATCCCAAATCTTCGAATCTTAACCCAAATCGATCGTTAACCCTTCGTTCATTAACAATCGAAATCATCTTCCCAAATCTCGTTCTCCCAGTCTTTATCCTTCGTGAACCCAGTAACCCCTTCATTCAAATCCAAAACACCAAACCAATTTCTTCAATCAAGCCTTCGCTTTTTGTTCAAGAACCCAAAAACCATTCGATACTCAAACCATAGATTGTCCAGACAATATCTTCATCGAAATCAATTAAACATCAAGAACAAGAACATCGACCACAAAGATATCGATCGACTCCAACCCAAAATCAATCTTCCCTGTAGATGCGAACGAACACTCATACAGACACGAAATCAAAACAATCATTAAAAGACCTTATTCCCAGTTCGTTTCTTTTATTATCGGTATCTTCGTTCCTCATCAAGATCATAAACCCAATCAATTTCAAACGATCGACCAAAGTTCTTCATTCGTGTTTTGGCGTATAATCCAGAACAAATCCACATCGATACCAAAATTATCAAAATTGAATTCAGACTCATCAAAAACTCATCATCAACACCTAAAACGAAAACATATCCATCTGATTCTGTATCGATTTTGAATTTTAGAATCATAAGAACCGATCTTTGACTTTTGAGTTGACTCTTCAATTAAATCGATTATTGATTGCTTGCTTAAAATCGATTTTGAGTTTATACAAACCAGATAGAATCGATTCACAAAATAAATTTTATAATCAACAATCGCTAAGAAAGACACGAAGAAATCATATTCGTATTAACATTCAAGAACGCTGAATAGTACAAGTCTTTTAAGCGAGTGACTAATTCAGGGATATGCTTGATAAACCATACGCTGGAATCGAATTTGGGCTCACACCATTGTAAAATCGGATTTAATGGAAAATCGATTGGGCTTTGAAAGCTCACGGATGAACAGTAACCAAGTATTTTTGATTGGGCTCAAAAACAAATTATTGGTGAACAATATCAGATTGATTGTTTGGGCTGAATCAAATACGATGAATAGTAACAAACTCTTAAATTCGAATCAAATACAAGATGCTTTTTGAACTCAATTTTGATTCAAAACAACAAGTTCAAATTTAGAATTGAATCAAACAAACGGATTTTAGATTGGATCGGGCTTGATCTAAAAAAAATTTATTGGATCAACAATGGAGTTTTTCAAGAAAAATTTGATCCAATGAGTCAAACGATCACAATTCAAAAACGCAACGCACGATTTAATGAGTTTAAGAGAGATCATAGAGAGAGACTCACCAAAATTGCTCAAATTGCGACAAAAATTGCCAAACCGAGAATCGTTCTTCAAAAATCACCTTGATCTTGAAGACCTGCTCTGATACCAATTGTAGTGACATAAGAACATGGTTTGGCATGCAGAATTAAAGATTGCACAATGAACATGGTAATTTGGGTGTTCAAGAGATGTATTGATTATGCATGGTGTTACACGAAAAGGATCTAGATCTAGACTACATAAATAACACACACTTACACACTCACTTTTACATCTCTCAAACACACCTCTACAAGTGGTATGAACCCACTATTTATAGAGGTGTTTACATGTCTCTCTCTCACTCTCACTAACACATGGGTCTAAAGGCTAATGCACCACATGCAAGTGGGTCTACAAGAGTCAAACCATTACAAAGTCATACATGAAGAACTTTGCACCCCAACAGATCTCTATCCGGTGTCCACCCCCACTCCTCAAGCCATTCTCAGTATCAGCTCTTCCTTGTGGCACCAACGACTTCATCACCCCGGTCAACCTGTGTTCAACCATTTAATTTCTAGCAATTCTATATCATGTAATACAATATGATTATTAATAAATAATTAAATCTTGTATTTAAGTAGGTAAAATTATTATTTTATGAAAATTGTAGAGGATATGTAGGGTTGATTTGTCGAAGACCATAACTTGTGTTTACTTTGTATATTCAAGTAGAAGAGTTGTAATCTGTATTGAAGGTTACACACCTTCGATATATCATTTTATTTCAGTGTATATTTTATATGTATTTTGATGTCGACGGCAAACTGTACTTTTTGTAGTCTGTTGATAGCACTATAAATAGTGTTGTAGTCATGAGTATTACATTTTACACATTCCAAATTTGTACTTGTGATTGTTTCCAGAATAATATGAGCTTCAACAAAATTATTTACATCTTGTGTTCATTTATTTTCTGAATTCATTACTTGATTGAATCCTTAACTCACCAAGTGGTACTAGAGCAGGAATCATCAACTTGTTTAGAGAATTCTTCTAGATTTCAATTGTTGATTCAATTGTTTCTGCATTCAACTATTCAACATTTGAAATTCATTTTTCTTCGAACATTGTTTGAGATATTTCGATTCTGCAACTAGGGTTTCAATCTAATGAATTTAATTCTATCAAATCTTTCTTTCACATCACTGCAAATCGTGTCAATGACAAATCTAAATGTGAATACAATGATGAACTATGCCAATTTGCTTGGATCTTCAACAAAAACATTGATGTTTCTTCCAGAATACTATGATCAATACGATGATCGTATGGAGTGTTATCTAAATGGAATTGATAAAGATTTATATTGATCGATTAATAAAGGTCTATATCAAACAAATGTATTTGAATGTGTTGGAAGTGCGGCACACAATGAAAGTGTAATTGCAAATAGAATCAAAAGTAAATAAAACGACAAACGGAGAATGAGAAACTTAAGAGTTGAATTACCTTTTATTGTTTAAAATTATAGTCGTGGTTGTAACACAGCTCAAGAAATGTTGAACAAATTGAAAGAAAAATTTTAAGGAACTGGAAGAACTAAGAAAAGTTATGTAACTTAATGTCTATCTGATTTATTTGAGTTCAAGAAAAAAGAGAATGTGTCGATCGAGCTTTATTATGATCGTGTTAATGATCCTATTTACAAGTTCTAAAAATATTAAGTGGTTCGAACTAAATCAGATTTCGAAATTACTTTTATTCAGGGTCTAAGAAAGGAATGGAGGAACACAAGTTTGTTGATCAAAACACATGAGAACATTGATTCATAGTCATTGTCTGTTTTGTATAACATTATAAAAGCTCATGAATTTGATTTCAAGGAAATTGCAGATGAAAAGGATAAAACTACATTTAGAGGTCCTTTGGCTCTTGTATCAAAGTCAAATGTTAAAGAATGTGTTTCTGATGAAGAATAAGTTGATGATGAAGAAGGTGTATTCATAATTTTAGATGACGAAGTTGTGGCTAACTACTCCAACAACAATTCAAATAAATTGTACAAGAAGCCAATGAAAGGAAATTTGAAGAACAATACATATCAAAAAAGTACTTTAAAAATGAACTCAAGAAGTTAAAATAAAAATGGTGATTTGAATGAAACTATTTTAATGGAAATAATCACCTTGCTAGTTATTACATGTTGAAGAAGCATGCTGAGAACCAAGAAAAAGTAAAGGATGAAGCCTATTACTCGATGAAGATTTAACAGTTGAAAATTAAGTCAGAGAATCATTCACTCATGGTGAAAGGAGAAGATAGAAAGGAAGGAACATATCAAATTTGGTCTTCTATTTTAGATGAGAAAGAGATGTGTCATCCTACACATGGGGTGATGTTTGCAAAACATGGAGAAGACAACAACGATGAAAAGGAGAATGTAGAAGGTGATAGATATGAAGGAAGATGTTTCATGGCTACATCTTCATGATCTCCGATAAATGATAAGGTACGTACTCTTCTAATCTCTTTTAAAATTCCTTCTGATTCATATAATTTGTATTATTTGATATAGCTGATTGATGTGTTTACATAGATGATTTGTTCATTTCTTTGAGTAGTGACGCGAAAAAAGCAAGGACCGAACTTTATGATTTTAAAAATAAAGTGGTTGAGAAGAACTCTAGAATATAACTTTTTTACAATACATTCTCTAATGTTAGTATGGATAGGGATGTTAGAATGGATAATAATTTTCTTTTTAAACAAAGAAATATCTATTGCAATACAAAAAAAACAACATTATGGAAAATCGACTACATTATATCATTCATCTAACATTGGTAAACAAGAACATAGAAAACTTTTGCCATTTATAACTTTCAAAAAGGAATTAGTTGATGAAACTTCATATGAATGTGAGAGTACAGTTTATTTGTATGATCAAGTGCCAAATGAGTCTTATGCATATAGTATAGTGAATGTAGATGAATATCTAGATATGATCTAGTCAAGATTGTGAATGATATGTTAACTTCAAACAAACAAATGAAAATTTTGAATAAAACTAAATCTTCGACACGAAATCATAAAGTAGAGTTTGCCGATATTGAAGATGATTATGATAATATTAGTGAAATCGACGAAGAATTATGTGTTGATTGTTTAGATTTGCCGAATGTAAGACTTGATTCATTAACTCGAAATGATGAACATAAAAATTTGAAATCGAGGGATACTAATGATTTTTATTCATCTACATGCAAAAATGTCATTGGTGAATAAATTAAAATTCAAGAGATAACTGAAAATGAAAGTGATTTTGATAAAGATTCTAATGATGAAGAACCTCCTCATATTGTTGAAACCCAAGTTTTTGATGATTCTCATCAATACAAGAATATTTTAAAAGAATAATCAAAGCATTATCTTGAACAACGTTGTTTTGTTCCAAAAGTGATGAATTTCCCAAATCAGGTTTTTGTAACAAAAGGAAATGGAGAAAAGATTGATTCAAGGATAATGAATTTGGAGAAAAAGGATAACTTGCAACTAACTGATGAAGGATTTTATTCAGATGAAAATGTTGAAGAGAATTATTTAGGGAAATCTCCAAAAAAGTCCTAAAATTTTACCCTAATTTACGAAAAAGTCCTAAACTAAAATTTGTTTACAAAAAAACATAAATGACCGGTAAAAATGATGATTTGACCCTTTTTTTCCGGTTTAACGGTTTCATTACATACCAATTTCACTAAAGTCCCATTATTTTACCCTAATTTACGAATAAGTCCCAAACTACATTTTAGTGATGATTTGGCCCTTTTCTTCATGTTACATACGATGGGTTATATAATGCTACAGTTGTTGTAAAATTTGATATACATGTCATCGGCTCATTTATGACTGTGTATCTAGGTCAGCAACGAAACTAATAAAATGTGTGTTTCCAGGAAAAAAGGGCAGAAAATGAGTTGATGTCTGATGAGATGGATATATTGGGTTACATAAGATTAGATAGACAATTTGATATTTCTTATAAACATAAAAAATAACGCAGTTGTTGCTAGTTTATGTAATTATTGCAGTCTTCGTTGAATGCATTTTATGTTCCAAAAAAATATACAATACATTAGGATATCAAATTTTATGCTAAACATAACATTATATAACTCAACATATCCATCTCATCATCCCATTTAATGACTAGGCGTCCGGGTCAGCAATGAAACTGGTAAAATGTAAGTTACATAAAGAAAAGGGCCAAATCGTCACTAAATTTTAGTTTAGGACTTATTTGTAAATTAGGGAAAAATAATGGGACTTTAATGAAACAGATAAGTAATGAAACCGGTAAACCGGGAAAAAAGGGTCAAATCGCCATTTTTACCGGTAACTCATTCTTTTTCGTAAACAAAATTTAGTTTGGGACTTTTTCGTAAATTAGTGTAAAATTTAATGACTTTTCTGGAGATTTCCCAATTATTTAAATCACAACTCAAAGACTTTACGTAGAAAGAAAATTACTAATTCGAGTTATAAACTCATCAAGAAAGAGAAGATGGGTGTTTGGATTGTAAAAGGAACTAAACCTTCTGTTAACGACATCTCGAAATCAATTGACGTCTTTATACCAGAAGTGTCGAAACTTCAAAATGTGAAACCAGAATATCAAAAATTATCTTAGAAAAATGGTCAAACCAATCGTTATTTTCGAAATAATTATTACTTGAAGAATATGCAAAATATTCACAAAGAAAATCGTTTTCAAAAACCATGAAAGAATAGGCAAAATTTTCAAAAAGACAATCATTTTAAAAAATCATGGAAGAATAGGCATAATTTTGACAAATAAAAACGTTTTCAAAAACCAACATTTGATAATTCAAAAGCAATTGTTGATAATCTGAATTTTCAATTAAACTAAAGTAGAAATAAAGCTGAAAATAAAGCTGAAAAATTTAAATCATCAGTTGGATAACAAGGGAAAGAAATATCAATCAAGATCTTTTACAGAGGAACAAATACAAGATGTATATGAAAATTACTTGTGTGATTCATCACAAGGAAGTAATTTATCACGAGAAACTTTATCGAAACCACAAAAATAGGTTAAAGCAAAACCAGTTTTTCAACCTCTCAATCCTCAAAGTAAATTTGAAGATGGATTTTTAAAACTTGATTCAACAATGTCAAATGAAAATGTTTCTCCATCTCGAAGAATTGAATTTTATTTGGATGATCGATTTAAAACCAAAGTTCGAAAATGGAATGCAAATTCCACAATTCACACTACCTTTCACAGTAATATTGAAGGACCCAAAAATCATAGGGTACCTAAATCTCTCTAATTGATTGCATGTATTCTATGATGAGTAATCTGATGAAAATCGGCATATCAATAGTGGTTGCTCACATCACATGACTGGGAAGAATGAGTATTTGGGAGATTATAGAAAGCTTAACAATGATGGTGTTTTGAAGTTTAGAAACAATCACAAATGCACAATCAAAGGATATGGAAAAATCACAAATAGGAGTTTTACTATTAAACATGTTGCGTATGTCGAACGTTTACAACACAAATTAATAAGTATTTCACAACTGGTTGTAGGTAGTGGCAACCAAGTGACGTTTGATGAAGAAGGAAGTATGATATCAATAGGTTTTCGTTCAACTTATTGAAGCCTAAAAGAAAAGGAAGCATTTTTACTTTAGATATGAAACCATGTTGAGTCCCGTTTTGTTGTGATATGTCGAATAGCTAGATATCTCGATATCTAATAGTCTGTAAATAACAACTTTTTTCATGTCCTCGTTATGTAATCTATTTACTAGGCATCTTGTCGATTTGCAATGTAGTGTCAAGTCCTAGTATTTTTTTGTTTCTGTGAGTTCCCTAAAAATAGGGTGAGTACTTAGAGGTCGTAACATCTTTTGCATGCTTGTACGCACTGATCATTCATTTTCAGTGCGATATCTCTTATACTTTTCTCCAGAATATATTCATCTGAAACAAGATCTTATTTAGATCTTCTTGTTCTTTACTCAGATTTACTATAGATTGATTAAAACTTAATTCAAAAAACTTTTGAATTGGTATCAGGGCAGAAATCAACATACTGGTTAAAGAATTTCGTTCTTGTTTTCACCTTATTGAGTCGATTGTTACCATTCAATATTTTCACAAAGTCGAGGCATAATTCTTTGATTAATCAGTGTGATTGATCGATTTTGCGTTTGTTTTGTCAATCGCTTAGTTCCTAATTTCAGTTTTCTTAATTTAATCCATTTTTCAAAACTTGATTCAAATCTCAACGTCAATACCATGATGAATTTCACAAACTTGCTTGGATTTGCTACCAAAGTTCCAATGTTGACTCCTGAGTACTACGATCAATGGGCGGATCGTATGGAAGATTATCTCGATGGGATCGCTGAAGATATTTGGAGTTCTATCGAAACTGGAACTTATCATGCTGATTTGGTTCAACTTGTTGGTAACATTGGTACTGCTGAAGACATGATCGCTCAAGGCAACAAGAAAAAGGCAAATGATAAAAGATGTCTTCGTGAACTGCGAGGAGCTCTTCCAACTGTTTTTTACAATTATGTTCGAAGTTGCAAGACAGCGATGGAGATTTGGGATACCTTTAAGGAAAAATATCAAGGGAATGAAAGAACCAAAAAGAGCTCTGTGACACAATGCTTGTCAGAAATTGCTGATTTTAAACAAAATGAGAATGATACTATTGAAGCGTATTATGAGAGGTTAAATGAGCTTATCTTCAAGTGTAACAGATATGGAGTTGTTCGTACCACTTTTGAGTTCAATCTTACCTTTGTTTTGGGGCTCAGAAAGGAACAGAGAAATATTTGTCTCATGATCAAGACTCAAGAGAATTTCGATACTACTCTTTGTCGAATCTCTATAATATTCTAAAATAATAGAAGTTGGAAGTGAAGGAGAATGCTACAGAGAACAAAATGAATTTTGGAGGTCCAATGGAACTAGTCTCTAAGAGAACTATGAAAGAGAACGAGTCTGATGAAGAAGCAAAAGAAGGTGAAGAAGGTTTACTAATCAACTCTGATGATGAAGTCATTGCCTATGATTCCAATAATAGGGTGAAGAAGTTCTGCAAGAAGGCAATTAGTGGGAAATTCTAGAACTGTTCAGAGAAGAAACCAATAACGAATACTGGTGTAGGACAAAAAGGTTTTGAGAATGTGGAGAAGAAGGAAGAAGAAAAAAAGTTTGAGAATAAGTTGAAAGGTGATTCTGCTTATAATTGTAACTACTATAACGGATACAATCATCTTGCAAAGGACTACATGTTAAGGAAGAAGGACGAGAAGAAGGAGAAAGTAAAGGATGAGGCTTACTACTCGATGAAACTAGAATAACATCGCAAAAACTCCAAGATTCTTTCATTGATGGCGAAGGATGATGATGATAATGAAGGGACATATCAAATATGGTCAACTGGCTCCAATGACGAGAAGATGTGTTATCCAACACATGGAGTCTTGTTTGCAAAATATGAAGATGGTGAATTTGGAGGGAAGAGTTTAGTTGGTGAAGATGAGGAAGATGTTGATTGGGAAAGCATGGAGGATGAGAAAGGAGAAGAGAGTGAAGAAGAGGATAAGAAGCAAATTGGAAGTTGTTTCGTTACTACTGCTCCAAAGTGATTATTGACTGCAAAGGTACATAATCTTCTTGTTTCTCTTAATGTTCCTTTGAGTTCTTATCATGCTATTTTATTAGATTTTGATGATACATGCTCTTACCTAAATGATATGTTGATCTCTATGAGTAGCGGAGTGGAGAAATCTAATTCCTTACTTTATGAAACTTATAATAAGTTGGAGGAGAAGAATAGTACAATAAAAGGCTTAGAGTTAAAAATTACGAAGTTTGTGATTGATATGGATTCGATTCGTATGAATAATAACATGTTGGTAAAACAGAGAAACATTTACTGTAATACAGCTAAGCGTCTATATGGAATGATGACAAACCTTGATCATTCATAAGATATATGTAAAGAACAACATAGGAAGCTACCCCTTTACTACTTTCAAAAGAGAACTAGTGGATGAGACTACTTTTGATTGCGAAAGTAAAGTAGCTGATTATGATACTATCCCTAATTATTCGTATGCCTATGGTGTTGTGAATATTAATGAACTTGTTGATATTGTGAATGAGACTTAGACTAAAAACAAACAAATCAACATCTTAAAAAGGACTGAGAATCCGATACAAAGTACTCAACAAAATTTTGCTGATATCGAAGATGATTCTGACAATATCAGTGAAATTTAGGAAGAGGAATGTGTTGATTGTTCTAAAATGTTTGTCATTAATTTCACTTCGTTAGCTAAAGGTAAAGAGAATGTTAATTCAACAACGAAGCTCAAAAATGATTCATCTTCGACAACAAAAACTTGTGATTCTCAAAAGGAGTTTTTTTATTGTCGAGGACATAAGAAACAATGAAAGTGACAGTGATGACGATTCAACTGAAAAAGAAATTCCACGAGTTATTGAAGCTCAAGTGTATACGAGTGGTTTATAAGAATGGTTAATAAGAATGGTGTGAATAAACCATCACAAATTCCTAAAAAGAAATTTTCTCAAACATCCAAAACTCATACTTCAAATGAACCTTCAAAAGTTATTCCAAAAGTGGTTAATAAGAATGGTGCGAATAAATCTCAAAATGGTTTTTCACAAAAGACGAATGGTTTTCAGAATGCAAAAATGAAACCATAAAATCGTTTTCAAAACAATGTGCAAAGGAGTTTTTCACAAAATCAAAGAAATTTTCAAAAAGAATCTCGTTTTGGATATCCAACTCGATATCAAAACGTTTTCAGAAAAAATCATACAAATGCTTTTCCAAAATGAGTTTTCCAAAACCAATACATGTTGTGAAGAAAAATGTACCATTCAAACCTGATGGTCCATGTTTTCCAAATCCTGATTCAAAGCACAAGTCGAATGTTTCTTTTGTCAAAGGCAAAAATGAAATAAAAAATTTCAATCATTGGTTTGAAGGAAAAGGAAAGCAATTTCAATCGAAAGAGTATTCTCAAGAACAATTCCAAAAGGCTTATGATAATTACTTGAATGAACCAATGATTGGAAGCACCTCTTCCCAAGAATCAGTTTCAAAAGTTTCAAAATGGCAAGAAGTTAAAACCAAGAACGTTGATGTTTCTGAAAGAAAGGTTGAAAAAGAGAAAATTACAGTTCAAACTTCTCCATTGAATGATTACATTTATGTGCCTAAAAATGACGAGTAGGGTTATAAAAACATACATTGATTGTTATATAGCAATAACAATGTTGAAGCTTTAAGAGAAAGCATCACAATTGTCACATCTCTAGTGGATCACACCCAAAACTAGCAATGGAAGATCATTGAGAATGAGGAGGGAGGATTCAAATTTTCGGCTGGATCTCTTGGAAAACAAATGGCCAAAAATTGTAGAGTTATGACCCTATTTATAGTGCAGATAGGAAACCCTAGATAAGCCCAAATCCAAGATTATCTTAAACCGGGTAATTATCCACTTCCCTGATTATCCATTTAGGGATTATTTTAGAATCCCTTAACCCTTAAGAAACCGTCTATAGCCTATGGATGGTTCTAGATTGCCTCTTGCTCAACTATTGAACAATTACGATTCAGTCGTTTCACTTTTAATTAATTCTTTAAATCCCAAAATTAATTCCAATTAATTTCTGATTAAATATCAATTAAATATTATTATTTCTATTAACATATTATTATCATAATATATTAATAAATTATTTATTTCAATTTATTAATCAAATAATAAATCAACCTCTTTCTCTAAAATCATCCTTCCCAGTTGTTAGTCTTGAGGGCAACCGAAAAGGACTGACTATCAATTTATGTATATAACAATTATAGTTATGGGCTTAGACACCTAATCCAACAATCTCCCACTTGGATAAGTCTAATAACTATAATTTCCAGTATATTCTTTTAAACTGATTATCAAATTGTAGCTCTCAAGGCTGTTGTCGAACTCTTACCTAGTCAGTTACGTGTCCTAAGATAAGTGATCATATAATCCTCCATTTTGAAAGATATCATGCAGATATGAGACATGGAACATAATCAATCTCATTGTTTATGACTTTTTTTTACCGATTTCTGATTTGTAATGACAAGGAACTACTAATCGAACGCATCAATTTAGTCCTGGCCGGGCCTGGCACTATAAGTCAACACCAAATCATCGAGGGGCCCATAGACATCGCTTTTTCCCCCTATGGACAAAAAGGAATAGATAAACTTTGACTTATATGCTTGCACTATTTACTCGTTAAATTACGCACAACAATGCATTTTATAACATCAAGTTACTGATGCGTTTATGTATTTTCAATGCACAACCAACTCGTAAAGTACAACTCATATATCTCTGTTTCAAGATTATAAGATATTATCGTCTCAGAATTACTCGTGATAAATTCCATGAAGTAATTCTCTGAACGTGGGTTAATCTAATACTTAAAGTCTCCATTTCAAAGTACTCACGAATATTGCAGCAATACCGTTTCTATGCCTAAAACTCTTTATACAATCTACAATCGATTCATTTAGTCTTAATTAACAACTTACTTCCAAAAGTACGAGCGACTGTGGATATTTGAATAATCCAATTATTCAGGAAGTAAAACAATCAAAGTGAAACACAATAATAAACAATTGACAAAAGATAGTAAACAATACTAATAAATAATTTTCCATTACTTAATCATCAAGAGTCAATTACATTTATTTTGTTACTAGTTTCTAGACGACTATCTAACTACTAAAACTAATATCATCCTTTAGACCAATGCTCCTAACTTGCTGAACATGCTTAATCCTACTCAGACCCTTTTTGAGGGGATATGTTGGATTCTCTTCTTATGATACCTTCTTCATGACGAGGCGACCTTCTTCTACTCTATGTCTAATGAAATGTTATTTTCTGTCGATATGCCTTGATCGGCTCTTTTGGTTCCTTTGTTAAGGCAACCGCCCCTTCATTATCATAGAAAATCTCCATTGGCTCTTTGATTGCTAGAACAACTCCAATGTCTCCAATGAAGTTTTTCAAACAAATAGCCTCCTTCGATGCTTCGCTTGCTGCTATGTACTATGATTCACAGGTAGAATCAGCCACTGTCTACTGTTTGCAACTTTTCTAGGTTACTGCTCCTCCATTCAATGTAAACACCCAGCTAGATTGAGAACAAAAGTTGTCTCTATCTGTCTGAAAGTTGGCGTCACTATATCCAGTTACTCTTAACTTATCACTACCACCAAGCACAAGGACCCAGTCCTTAGTTCTTCACAGATACTTAAGAATATTTTTGACCGCTATCCAATGAGCTCTACCCGGATTTCCCTGATAACGACTAACCATGCTCAAAGAAAAAGTCGTATCATGGAGAGTACATGTCATATCATACATGATACATCCAACGGCGAAAGCATATGGAACTCTACTCATTTCTGCTATCTCTGCATCTGTACTCGGACTCTGAGTCTTACTCAGTTTGGTATTACTCTGTATAGGCAGTTCTACCTTCTTGGAATTCTCCATACTAAAACGTTTTAGTACCTTATACAAATATGTACTTTGACTAAGTCCACTTAGCCTTTTACTCCTGTCTCACAAAATCCTTATCCCCAAAATATAAGCAGCCTATCCCAGATCCTTCATACCAAAACACTTTCCAAGCCAAGACTTAACCTCTTGCAAAGTTGGAATGTCATTTCCTATAAGAAATATGTCATCAACATACAAAACCAGGAAGGTTACTATACTCCCACTAGCTTTGAAATATACATAATATTCAACTTCACTTCTAGAGAAACCAAACTCTTTGACTTTCTTGTCAAAACAAAGATTCCATCTGCGAGAAGCTTGTTTCAATCCATAAATTGATTTCTCAAGCTTACACACTCTATTTGGATACTTCGCATCCACAAAACCCTTTGGCTCACTCATGTAAACATCCTCAGCCAACTTCCCATTAAGGAAAGAGGCTTTGACATCCATTAGCCAAATTTCATAGTCATACAACGGTGCTATGGCTAGCATTACCCTAATAGATTTTATCTTAGCTAATGGTGAGAAGGTGTTGGGTCTAAGTGTTGCGTCTTTGGGCTCGATCATTAGTCCATTTAGTTTACCCGGTATGGGCCTGTCCAACCGTGTATAATCATTAGGGTTAGTATATATATATATATATATATATATATATATATATATATATATATATATATATATATATATATATATATATATATATATATATATTGCATGCATGTATAGCTTAAAGGTAATCGTTCTCATTAATTACTTTGCATTGTAACCCTAACACACCTCTACAGTCGAAGTTCTTCATCGAGCTCTTCTGAGATGTGAGTTATTAATCATTCGACATCATTTGATTCATTCCTGTGTTCTTTACTTGATTGATATTGTTTTTCTGCTTAGAATCTATTGATCTGTCGCGTAATATTCTCATCAATTGGTATCAGAGCAGGAGACTGTGTAATACATACGCATCTCTTATGTTTGAAGAATCCTTTAGGGTTTCCGCTTTTATCAATATATAGAAGTTGTCCTCTACTTGTCGACGACATCTCTTGTGTTTGATAAAACCCTAAGTTCAACTTTACAAGTATGATTCTAACAGAAAAAGTTCATCATGTCTCACGATGACTCTTAAATCAATCTGATCAACATCTCCAACAGCATAGGATCAACTACAAGGATTCCCATTCTCTATACTCAAGATTATGAAGTGTGGGCGCATCACTTCGAAGACTATGTAGTTGGATCTGAAGACAATGGCTACTTAATCTAGGAAGCAATAACATTGGGTCCATTTATTCACTCTGGAACGAACAAAATGATCAAGAATAAAAAAAAGTACAACCAACTCTTGGCTGACGAAAATAAGATCCCTCAAGACGAAAAAGACAAGGTGTTATGCAACATTAAATCCTTGAGAATGATCTGATTCGCTTTGCAATCTGACACTTTCTGTCTGGTAAGTTCATGCACAACAGCTAAAGAAATATGGGATAGGTTGAAAGAATTATATTCAACCTATGAAGATCTAGAGCACTCGATCCAAACCCTTTTGCTCTCTGAGTTCGATGCTTTCGAACAAAAACCTGAAGGGAAGCTTGCTCAGACATTCGATCGCTTCAACCATCTGCTCAGTAAGATGATGAAGCATGGCATTGAAAGGAAGGTGATTGAACAAAAGGTTGCCTTCATGAATGGATTAAGGCCCGAATGAATGGCGGTGGTTTCGACTGTGAAGGCTCATGAGCAACTTAAATCATATTCACTCGCGAAACTGATGGGTATTCTCAAATCTCATGAAAGCGTGGTGACAAAGGAAGCGAAGGTAGTTTCGGGTGTGGGTTCACTGACACTTGTTTCTAAAAGCAATAATGTAGCAGACGAAGAGGAGGAATCTGATATGTCAGAGTGTGATCTATCCAACAAATAATATTCTATGATGGTCACAAACCCAAAGAAGTTTGCTCGCAGAAAGTTCCCGGTCAACAAGAACCGAAAGCGGCAGGGAAGCTATAGTTCTGACAAGGTGAAAGAAGAACCGAAGAACACCAATCAAAAGGACGATGAAAAGAAGGAGAGTAAGCTTGTGGGAGACTCTGGGTACGATTGCAACTATTGTCATGGCAAGAACCACTTTGCCAAGGATTGCATGCTAAGGAAGATGGCTGAGAAGAAGGATGGTGAAGATGACGAAGCTTACTACATGAGAAAGCTGGAGGAGATAAAGAAGAAGAAAGCTACTAACGTTTCTATGAATGCTTTGATTGTGCAGGAAAACGTTATTGAAGATGAGTTCGGTGGAGTGGAAGTCTGGTCTAAAGATTCTGAGGATGAAGAAGTACGAAGACCCTCGCATGGAAGAGCATATGTGGCGAGAGAAGGAGTTGCTGAGTCGGCTGGGAGTTGCCTAATGGTAACAACCGAAAGTAAGCATGAGGAAGCGAAGGTCATGGAAGACAAATGTTTCGCTGCCAAGCCCATGAGTGAAAAGATCAGCGATTGCGATCAGTTGATCAAGAAGGTACAAACTATCCTAGAATCTCATAAAGTACCAATAACAAACTATGAAAAAGACTTAAATGAATTAAAATTCAAGTTTTCTAATTTAAGTGGCAGCCTTATGCAAACTCGCCTAGCTAATTCTAACCTAACTGACCAACTCAGCAGGGAGTCTTCCAAGAGTGAGGAGAGAAGGATGTGGATTCAGCAGAAGGAGTTAGAGTTAAGTAGGGCTAGGGATGAACTTATTTATGTGCAAATAGACAATTTGAAATTTTTGAAACAAAGAAATGTTTTCTGTTTGATTTCTATATGCCTATATACTAATATCACTCAGTTACATTTAGATTGTGAGATAGGAAAAAAGATTCATAAAATGATTTTTCCTTTCCTTGAATTTAAGGAGGACGAAGTCATTGCTGAATATGAATCTATAATGTCCTCGGATGAAATTTCAGTCACCTACAAATATGGACTGGACAAAATTGAATCTTTCATTGAGTCTAAAGAACATAAAAGCATGCTTAAGAATTTACTGGACGAAAACGATAAATTAAAAATAAAGACAGAGACTATACAGAAGTTTGATTCATCCAACGCCAAATTGAGTTCAGAAAATAAAATAAATTTAGAAACCACTTCTGAATTTGATGAGGACAGTGGGATGAGCGAAATCTCTGTAGAAGACGTGGTCGATTGTTCAGAATTTCTTAAGAGCGAACCTGAAGCAGCAAAACCCCTCATATCTGAAAATTCGGTTGAATATGCTCGGGTGTCAAAGGACAAATCCAAGAAACTCAAAGAAAAAGCCGTTGTTTATCAGAAGTTGCAAACTACTCCAAACCAAGTGCATTTAGTCACTGGAGTAACTAAGAAATAAACGGTGGAATTTACGTCCTTGGTTGACAAAGATAATGCTGAAGGCTGTGATGACTACTTCTGGTCTGCTCCCATTGATAATGCAGACGAAACAGTTGGTCTGTCAGAGCAAACATCATTGAGAGTTAAGGGACGATACATACCCGAACCCCTCAACAAGCCCTCAAGCTTTGATAAACCCAGTACAAGTGGTACAAAAGATATACCAAGCGAACCACTGAAAGCTTCAAGCGAATCATCAACAACAACCGAAGGTCATGAGAAGAAAACAAAACCGAAGGCCAACATACACTTGACTCAAGAGCAACTTGTTGAACAGAAACATCAGAGGAACAAAAGATACATGAAGAATCTCAATGAGAGAAAACAGTTTTGGCAATCCCAAAACCCCACTTATGTTCGCTCTAAAAAAGCTTCTAATCTCAAGATGAAAAAGGAAGCACAGGTCAATAACCGTCAGTCGTACTGTCAGGCGAACCGAACGACCCGTTTCGGTCCTAATACTTGTGGTCACAAGAACCAAAAGACAGGTTTTAATCCCAACAAGTGGTATCAGAGAGGGTCTTTGAAGATCTATTGATTTTTGAAGTATCGGTTCTTGATTTGGTGATTTTCTGCACGAGTTATTGAAGATTTTTAGTGTTTTGGCGCTATGGAATCGAAATTCTGTTCAAACCACTGTTCATGAAGATCTATGATTTTCTTCTACTGTTCATCTGGGTAATTTTCTTTTTATCTGATTCGAATCCGTTTTGCATGTTCTGATTAAATCTGATCAATTCTTTGATTCAATATCGATTTTATTGTTTTGATTGTTTTGGCCTAATTGTTTTGATCCATATTTATTCAGCCGATCCCTTTCTGTTCTTAAGCCCATTATTGTCAATACTGTTCATCATTTGGAACGTACATTATCAGGTCTCAATGAAACTTTAGATTCACATAATTCTCTTTTTCGATTTCATCACCTGATTTTTCTATCCAGATCATCTAATGTTTTTGTTCCAGCTTATCAACCTTATTTGCTTTATCAAATCGATTTCGTGATTCAATTATATCATGAATCTCAATATCGACTCTTGTAATCGATTCTAATACGATTGATGTTGATGAAAATTTTGTTGATTTTTGATGAAAATCTAACTGGATGAGTGTAGTTTGTCGTGTCTCCAGTTATGATTTAATTTGTGGATGAAATTTTCTGGAAATTTTCTTTGAGATGAAGAACTGATGAAGAACACGGCGATTATTGATCTGAAAATTATTCTATGTTTTGAGGTTTGTTGTTTATCATCTTCTGAATCGATGATGATTTTCTAATCTGAATGAATCGAGTTGCTATAACAGTCGGATTCTATGTTGCTTATCGTGATACTGGGTTTAATATTCACTGCGTTCGGAATTGCCTTGAGGTTCTATTCGAAATCACCAAGCGGGTATTGTTATCGGGGCTTCAAATAATCAAAACAAATGAATTCCCAATCAGCGGGTGATGATCGGAACGAATGTAATTGAACTCAAATGGAATGTGTTGAGGATCTGTTCGCAAGAGTCAAACTGAAATGTCAAAATTGATGGACTTGGAACGAACCTGGAACGAACTTGGGTTCGTGTGATTATGCATGGAATGAAAGAAGGGAGGACCGAAAGCGAACCTGGTTTCGTTTTTGTGGAGATTCGCTTAAGGTGTACTTGGAACAAATGGTCGATTCGCATCTCACATCTCTCAAACGATCCTAGTACTCGGAACGAAAGTATGATTTGCGGGTATTAATTTTGGGGTCTCGCATTTGTTCCAGTCGTTGCATCCCTTTTATCAGGCATCTAAATGGGGAAGAAGATGCTTTAATGTTTCATATTTGGTCCCTACAACTCCAGCGAATTGGCACTTTTGGTCCCTTTTGTTTTCACAATTTGATATTTTTGGACCAATCCCAGAAATTGTTACAAATAAAGCGGAATACTGATGCAAAATTACCATTCCAGCCCCTGTTTTTCAGCAAGTGACAATTTCGGCCCATTTTTCGAAAAGTTTACAAATTTGAGGGCTGGTGAACAGTTTTGAATTCTTTAATGCATATATTTTTTCATGAACAGAAAATTAAAGATTCCATCAAGTCTTGGCGGTTCGGAAAGTCGTTTTTCGTGATAAAGTCAAATTTTCACGACTTTTTCGAATTTTATACTTCATTGTGTATATCATTTTGTCACGGGGGAGCATAGTAATTTTTTGATTATAAATCGGGGGAGAATTTGGTATGGCCATTCGAAATTGGATTGTGACTTTTTAAATTTGAAGATTTTTGATGGAACTTGTGGTAGTAATATGAAGGTAGCTTTTACAGAAGAAGTTCTTCATCGAGCTCATCTAAAGCTTTTACAGAGAAGTTGCATTTACAAAAGTAGTTCTTCATCGAGCTCGTCTAAAGCCTTTATATATCTGACTTCTAGTATTTTCTCGATCAAGTGGCGTTACGAATCTTTAAATTTGGGTTGTTACATGATATTTTTTGGTGGCTTATATCATTAGCTTATTTGAAGATCATTGTGACTTGGAGGGGGAGTTCTTCAAAGACAAGAAGTGATTCAATTTCTTAATTCTCAAATGGGCTTTTATGGCGGTTTTGGCTTTATTGAAGATCTTTGGGCTTACATTAGAAAATGAAGTTTAAAGACATTACTTCAGTGCTTAGTTCATATATCCTAGAACCCGTTTTTGAAGACTATTGAAGAATCAAGATTCGTGGATTGCTTCAAATATTCCTCGTTGCAAGATCATTTCTTATTTGCTAGATGCTTGTTTTGGAAGTTGAAGCATTGTCATCCATTCCATACTTTGAGGGGGAGATTGTAGGGTTTCAAAGTACTCCATGGATTATGGCAATGGGCCCCTTGATGAAGTGTATGTTAAAAGCCCAAGACTTGTCTTTTCCCTATAAATAGTCATGTATTATTCATAATTAGGGTTAAGGGTGAGGCAAAATGTAGCCGCCACATTGTGAGGTTTCTTGTAGAGTTAGATTCTTATTCTTTAAAGTGTAATTTGTTCCACTGAGGTTTATGGTTACTCTAATGTTCAAGCTATTACTTGTCACCTCACGAAATCTCTTTTTAATTTTTGCGTGATCTTTATGAAATTGTCTAACACCAGGACGTTTCTTCCCCTAAGATCCAATTTATTTTTGTTTTGAGATTTCTAAATACATCCAGTCACTGAATATTTTATCAAACCTACTTGTTCAACAGGCGTCATCGGTCTCACAAGTACTTCATCCAACTTTTGGTTTTCTTTTAAGTATCGATGTTCGGTTGAAGTTAAACCTCCCTCTAAAGCCCATAATTGAAAAGATTCCTTTCAATGTTTCTTTACAAGCATTTGATCGTAATTCACGGGAAACCACACAGACACTTCTCAGTCTCTCTTGACTTTGAAGGATGAGATTCGTGCCCGGGATCCACAGTTTCGTGTCTAAACAGACATCACTTAAATCCCACAAATGTTTTGCTTTATTTCTTTTTCTTTGGCATACTCTTGCACGAAGATCTTTATGATTTTCTAAACTCTTATTTGTAGTACTAACGACACTTTTCATATTTGTTCTTTCGGCTCTAACTGCAATGATTGTTCACTCTAATATGGAGCGAAGGTTCCTTAATATAAAGAGCAAGGATGCGTCACGATTTATTTAATAATAAAAATCAAATCAGGGTGAGTCAGCATGAAGTTGAAACGGTTCAAAATTTAAACAGGAGATAAGGTTAAAAAGGCGCGTGAATTTGAAATGGCACCTAATTTCACGCCGGTTGATGTAACCAGGCTGACAAATCCCGCTTTTTCTGGCGACGTTTCAGAGATCGAATCATCATCACAAACAGATTTTTCTCTCTCCTAGAGATGGTATAAAAGGTTTTCTCACACCTCTTGGGCTACTTTATCAAATCTCCTCTATCTCTTAAGAACAAATCGGCGATTCTTTTACTGTTCATCTTTTTCTTCTTCACTACAACAATGGCAGAATCATCCTCTTTCCAAGATCAAACTGTGACATCGTCTTTGCTCGCGATAAAACTCAATCAGAACCTCATCATCCAACTGGACCCTTTTCTTTACGATTCGTACATGCTTCATGTTGTCGAGTGCCTCAAGTATTCTCCATTGGTGATTGCACTCACACAGGTCGAATCAGTTCCTATGTATCTTCTTTCCCAGGTGTATTTCACTGCTTCATACGACAAGCATAAGGAACAGATCTTCTATGATATCTTTAATCAAAAGACATCGGTATCCAAAGCAAGCTTTTGCTCATTACTAGGGCTTGCTGCAGATGCTTCTGTCATCTCACCGGATTTTATCACTAACACCCAGTTGTTTTCGATGCTTTGTGACATGGGATATACAGACATTCTAACGACAGTGACGAAGTTCAACAGTCCTGTTTTCCACCTCAATGGAACGGTCTTCTTACCCTTCTCTACAAGGGATTAACAGAAAGTGTTGCAGGGTCGGATGGGGCAAGAAAAGGATTCCTGACCATTCTCTATGGTCTCTATAACGGGATCAATTTAGATTACGGGTCACTTCTCTGGGAACAACTGGTGCAGAGTCTCAACTCCTCAACCAAACATTCTGAAATTTGCTGTGGTCATTTTTGGACTCTGGTCACTAACAGAGCTATTCAAACTTTTCAGATTCCTGTCATGGAAGGTGCTCTGAGATCATCTATTGCAAGCTCGCAGACCGAAGTCTCCTTCCCCATCCACTAGTGATCCTGAGTATGTTCCTTCTGATGGCCAGCCTGACCCTGAGTCAACTGACGACGAAGCCACCGAATCCGAGAGCCCGCCTAGAGGTAATTCGCCTCCACCCTCACCCACTAATGATAGCAACCGAAACTCCCCTCCTCCACATTCGGTTCCTATTACTATCACTCCTTGTCCTCCACCTGTCTCCTCTACAACTGCAACCTCTATCCCAATTCCAACCCCACTATTCACTACAGTCACTACCACCACCACTCATCCAACCGAACCTACTGTTTGTGTCAACGTATCTGATACGGGAGCAAGTCCATTCGGTTCTGATCCTCCTGTTACCTCAGTACCTTTATCCGCACCTCGATCACATGACTTTGATCCTGTTCTTGGCGGTGAAGACATGGAATTTGACTCCACTTATTTCAGTCTGTATCGAGTACAGAGTGATGAAGATGATGACACCCCTATTACCAAAAAGCATCTCAAGGCAATGAATGACAAAATTGATCGCTTGCTCTCTTCATCTTCTTCCAGTGCATATTCAGAGGCAGCACTCAAAGCCCTGTTCTCATCTGTTGTCATAGAACATGAGATCTCCATCTCCAGCGTTGCTAAAGCAATTGAAGCCTCAACCTCAACCTGCCAGAAAGCTTCACTTGCAGTTGAAGCTTCCACCAAAGATTGCAAGCAAGCGACCGCAAGAGTCAAAAAACTAGTTTCAGAGCCACAAATCTTTCTTGATTCTCTTCAAGCGGCTGCTCAGCAAAATGTTCAAACAGTGAATGCATCGGTTGATAATCTTACGCGTTCACTAGAGGCCGAAAAGAGACATTTTGAAGAAGCTCGCCAAGCAATTGAGGCTGCTAACAAAGAGATTCACACTTCAGTTGATGCTCGTCTGACTCAACTTGAAGCTGAGCTTGCTATCGAAAACAAGGTTATGGATGAGCTGGATAAGCGAACTTCCCAACTTAAAATTCATAATCTCAAGCTCAAGTCTGCAACCAAAGAGATTGAAGAATTAAAAACTTAACGTGAAGTGATTAAAAGCTCGGTTGGTGATGTGCATTCAATTCTCCTGCATCTCCTGGAAGCCCATGACTCCATTCTTACCATCTCCATCCGACGCCACTTGGTTGAAAAGATGAGACCTGCTTTGGATGTGTTGAGCAGGATCGAAGGTGTTCCGGAGTCTGGTATCCCTCTGAAACAAGGGGGAGATAAGGTTACTCAGGGCAAGGGCCAACCTCATCCACCTCCCAAACCGAAATTCACTACTAAGCCGAAGGATAATGAAGCTTCGGGCAGTATGAAGTACAAGAGAAAGAAGAAAATTGGTGACGATGATGTGGATGAAAATGACGATGACGATGATACAGAAGGGAATGCTTCAAAAACTGAAAGTCTGAAAGTCAAGCCCACTGATCAAGAGAGTCAGGAGAGGATTCAGAGAGAGAAGGAACTTCATGAAAAGGAGTTGAAAGCGATCGAATTGCTAGAACAAAAGAAGTCCATGTTTCCTGAATGGACTTTGGAATCGCTTCTAAGAGAGGTAATCGATGCACCGAGCACTCATTGGCTCGAACCAGTTTCCTCGTTCGGTCTTGAGAACTCCAGGGACTCACAGTTTGACATGCCGATCACCCGAAAGGCATTCACTTTTCACTGTTTTGAGTCAACGGCTGGCATTCCTTCTCCAGACCCGAAGGTCGATCGGGATTTGCTCGAGTATTATCTAGAGTTTGCTCAGCCACAATACCTGACCTGGAGTAATCAGAAAATCACAACGGTCAAGGTGTTGAAACCCACTTCGGTAGGGAAATTCATTAACATCAAATTGAAAGTGACCCGAGGCTCTAATAGCTCGGTTCATATGATTTCCCTCGCTGACCTGCCAAACCTGAATCCTCATGATTGGATACTTCTGAATAACATTTTACTGACCAATCCACATGAGTATCAGCCTATTTGCGATTACATCAAGCAAATGCTCGTATGCTATATTCATGAAGTCGCGAAGATGGATCAGGAGATCGCTGCTGCCATTTATAAGAGAACCACTGTGAAGGCGATAGGAAGGGCAGGCGATGTGAATGCGATGATTAAGGGAAAAATTGATCCCAAGTTTCACACTATTTAGTTCACGAGAGGCGAAGGTCAAAAATGCTTGTTCGCTCTGATTGACAAACACCTATTCTCTACCGCCTGTTTGGAGCACATTTTGGAGATTATTCATAGGTGTAATCAGAACAGTGAAGCCGATAAGAAGCTGTTTACTGATATGCTTTGATGGTATATTTTGTTTCGGAAAACTCTTCATGCCATCATTCCTAGGCTGTTCAAGGTTGTAAAGAAGATCAAAGTCACTCAGCCGAAGTAGTCTCTCGCCTCAATTGACGCAAAGGGGGAGATTGTTGGGTCTAAGTGTTGCGTCTTTGGGCTCGGTCATTAGTCCATTTAGTTTACCCGGTTTGGGCCTGTCCAACCGTGGATAATCATTAGGGTTAGTATATATATTGCATGCATGTATAGCTTAAAGGTAATCGTTCTCATTAATTACTTTTCATTGTAACCCTAACACACCTCTACAGTCGAAGTTCTTCATCGAGCTCTTCTGAGGTGTGAGTTATTAATCATTCGACATCATTTGATTCATTACTGTGTTCTTTACTTGATTGATATTGTTTTTCTGCTTAGAATCTATCGATCTGTCGCGTAATATTCTCATCAGAAGGTCTCATCATAGTCAATCCCTGGTGTGAGGAAAACCCTTTGCAACCATTTGAGCCTTGAAAGTGTGTACCTTTCCATCCATGTCTATCTACTTCTTGAAGATCCATTTGCACCCAATGTTCACACGACACGGTACATTGTCAATTAAAATCCAAACTTGGTTGCCATACATGGAATTGATCTCGTTGTCCATTGCCTCTTTCCAATTGGATGACTCAGGGTCTGCCATGGCTTCCTTGTAGTTAGCTGGTTCATCCAAATTTACCAGTGCACTATCACTGATAAATGTATCACCATCTGTGGTAATATGGAAACCATAGAACTTAGGTGGCATTCTAACTCTACCGGAATGTCTAAGAGGTAATGACTCGTCAATTAGTTCAACTGGAATTTCTTCCATGGGTTGAGCACTAGTATTTTCAGAAGTTCCCTCATCGTTTGACTCTTGAATTTCTATAAGATCAACAATAGTCCCACTGTCCTCTTTGCATATGAGCTCTCTCTCTCTCTCTCTCTCTCTCAAGTCTCCCCTTCGTGCTACAAAGACCACGTTATCATTAGGTCTGTAAAACAAATATCCAAAGGACTTCTGTGGGTAGCCGTTGAAAGTACATCTCTCACTTCAAGGTTCGAGCTTGTTATGAGTTTCGCATCTAACAAAATCGTAACAACCCCAAACCTTGATATGTGCTAACTAGGGAACCTTTCATGTCCATATACTGTTGGGACAAGATTGAGAATGTGTGCGACAGTCTCTAAGGCATACCCCCAGAATGAGATTGGAAGAAAAGATCGAATCATCATGGAACGAACCATGTGTAACAAGCTCCGATTACGCCTCTCAGCCACACCATTGAGTTGCGGTGTCCTAGGAGGAGTCAATTGTGAAACTATTCCACATTTCTTGAGGTAGCCGTGGAACTCGATACTAAGATACTCACCGCCTCTATCAGATCTAAGCATCTCTATCTTCCTGCCCAATTGATTTTCGACTTCTTGTTTAAACTCTTTGAACTTTTCAAAGGTTTCTGACTTTTGCTTGATTAGATAGATATATCCATATCTGCTATAATCATCAGTAAAAGTCACATAGAATCGATTTGCATCACTTGTGGTGGATCTGAAGGGCCCACACACATTTGTGTGACGAGATCCAACAATCCTTCACCTCTTTCACAAGAATCAGTGAAAGGTGATTTTGTCATCTTACCTAGCAAACAAGACTCACATGTATCATCTGACCTTAAGTCAAATGATCCCAACACTCCATCCTTTTGGAGTTGGGCCATGCGTTTCTTGTTAACATGTCCAAGACGATAATGCCACAAGCACGCTTTGTCTATACCATTAGATGAATCAATATGAAAAACACTATTTGCTAAATTGTCTACAATCATCACAGTTTCATACACACCGTCACAAGGTAAAGCTTTAAAATAAAACAGACCATTTTTATAAGCAGAAATATAACCATTCTTATCATCAAATAAAAATCTAAAACCTTGTTTAACTAAAGCATGAAATGAAATGATGGTTCGTGTCATCTCTGATGAGTAGCAACAATTCAATAAATCTAATCCTAACCCACTATTAAGCACTAAGCTATAAACTCCAATCTTGGTAACAGATGAAGACCGCCTATTTCCCATGCTCAAGTTCATCCTTCCATGCTCCACATCCTCACTTCTTCTTAGCCCCTACAAATCATAACAAATGTGAAACCCACATCTATTATCAAGGACCCATGAATGAGAATATGGTGAGTTATTAGATAATATAGTGTAAATACCTGCTGAGGTTGGCTTCACCTTGCCATCCTTGATATCCTGCAAGTATTTCGGGTAGCTCCGTTTCCAATGGCCCTTGTCGTTGCAGTAAAAAAAAGTGGCCTCCTTTGGGTCGGAAATGGGGGGAGCATCGGAACTGGAGTTTTCTTTGGGTCCACTACTAGATGACCCAGCTTGGGACTTTACCTTCTAGTTCAGATTGGGAGGACCTTTTCTCATTTTCCCTTTCCCTTGACCGATGGCCAGAACAGGAGGAGCAGCAGGAATGGAGGCAACACCTTTTCCCTTCATTCCTGCTTCAGCTGTTTGCAGGAGGTTATGTAATTGTGATAAAGTAGTTTTATTGTTGTTCAAATGATAGGTCAATATGAACTGATCATAACAACTTCGCAGAGAGTTAAACACTATGCCGATTGCCAACTCTTCATCAAAATTCACATTTAGCTTGATGAGCCTATCCACGTATCGTTACATTCTAGAAACGTGGCTGCTTACAGACTCACCATCCTTCATCTTGATTTCAATGAGGGACTTTACCACCTCATACTTCTCTTGAAGAGCTCGCTTATGTTACTTTTCCATAAGTTCCTTCTTCATCTCGTACGGCCAGTAATCCTCACAGTGTCTCTGCAAATCTGGAGTCATCGTGGCCACCATGATGTAAGCAACTTTTGTTGCATCTTTCTAGTTTTTCTTGTAGGTAGCCATCTCTTCACGAGTGGCCTTCATTTCATCGAGTAGTTTCTCGAGGACATACTCCTTATCCTCAAAACGAAGCGTCATTTTGATGTTGCGCATCCAGTCCTTGTTGTTGGTGCCATCCAATGGCACCTTCGAGTAGATGTTCAACAGAGAGAAGTTGTTGTTGTTGTTGTTGGAGGAGGAGGAGGAGGAGGAGGAGGAGGAACCAGAAGCATCGTTAGGAGTAGACATCTATAAAGAGAAGAAAGATTGTTTTAGTTAGATAAGAATAATCCTCAATATAACACTCAAATGAAATATCGAGGCTAGGATCCAACTAAATAATTCACAACCTAGTAAAAGGATTCCGTAATCTAATTGTAAATTATATAAATGTAGGTAAATGACGATTTACCAATTTCACCATCGAAAAAGAAATTTTAACGAAATTTGTTTTTAAAATGAAATTCCTAGATCTTTTAAGAATCATTAAACTTTTCAATAGCATGTTTGATCTCGATTATGCTCTTTCATTTTTGATTGGGATACCGAGGATCACAAACAAGATGTGAATAACCATGCAAATTAAATTGGTACTCTCGATGTCATTTATCATCTCATTTTGATGTGTCGGTTAGCCACACATGCTCCATTAATCAATGATAATTTTTGAGACACCTATTTCCACTCTTTATTCCCCCGTATTAGTGTGCCGGTTAACCATACGTGCTCTACTAACGACTCATAAAGTGCAAAGTGTAATTTCATGGGTTAGCATACAAGTTCACATTTTTCCTAAAGTAACTAATATTGAGAATTTAAAAAAAATTAGTTTAGTTACTTTATAACTCATTATACTTATTAATGAGGATTAGGTTGTCCTATCGAACCTGTTCGGCTAACGACCCTCCACCAATCAACAGAGCGGTGGGTAAGAGTGGATTCCCAATGACGGACATTTTATAGGCCGCTTCCTCAAACTCCCCTTATAGATCGGCTTTGTGAATGAGGCATAATAGCGGTTCGACTGACTTGTCTTATATATACATATATATATATATATATATATATATATATATATATATATATATATATATATATATATATATATATATATATATATATATATATTAGACCTTTAATGTTACATATAATATAAGGGTGCATTTTTAAAACTTTTCAAAAAATACTAAGGTTATATTTTAAAATTTCAAAATTAATATTCAATTAATTAAATTAAAAAAACCAATCATGAATTCAAGATAAGGATATCAAATTACATTTTAAAAATATTCTGTTTTATACAATTAAAAATATTATTAAAATTAATTATCCTAATAAATCTATGATATATCTTAAAACCGAAATTTTTGGATCTGACAGTCCAACGCGTCGTGGTAAACAATTAGCACGTCGTGTTAGGACGATTCCGCAGGCCAACATGTCGTGTTGGAAGAACACCAGAGCGTGTTT
The DNA here is from genome assembly GCF_052849685.1 of Lactuca virosa. Classification (NCBI taxonomy): domain Eukaryota; kingdom Viridiplantae; phylum Streptophyta; class Magnoliopsida; order Asterales; family Asteraceae; genus Lactuca; species Lactuca virosa. Next base: position 141,336,375 of record NC_136427.1, on the reverse strand, counting down.
GCGGTGCAGAATGACGATTATGTTTGCTCCTTCTTTTTCAAGTTCAACCATTGGATCATCTCAATAGAAAACTAAACCTAGGCTCTGGTACCACTGATGGGTATTATGCAAAACATATAATCCTAAGTGTGCATGCAACCCTAAGTAATTTTGATCTACGTTTTCTCTAATTGGACGTACAATATGAAAAACAACTTAGAAATCCTTGAACACTAGTATATAATCAAAATACATAATTAGGGTTATAAAAACATACCTTGATTGTTATATAGCAATAGCACTGCAAATCCTTAGTGTTGTTGAAGCTTTAAGAGCAAGCCTCACAATTTTCACGCCTCTAGTGGTTCACACCCAACACTAGCGATGGAAGATGATTGAGAATAAGGAGGGAGGCTTCAAATATTTTGCAGGATCTATTGGAAAATAAGTGGCCGAAAATTGTAGGGTTATGACCTTATCTATAATACAGATAGGAAAACTTAGATAAACCCAAATCAAAGATTGTCTAAACCAGGTAATTATCCACTTTCCTGATTATCCATTAAGGGATTATTCTAGAATCCCGTAACCCTTAAGAAACCATCCATATCCTATGGATGGTTCTATATTGCCTCTTGCTCAACTATTGAACAAATACAATTTTGTCCCTGCACTTTTAATTAATTCTTTTAATCCCAAAATTAGTTCCAATTAATTTCTGATTAAATATCAATCAAATAATACTATTTCTAATTAATATATTATTATAATAATATATTAACAAATTATTTATTTTAATTTATTAATCAAATAACAAATCAACCTCTTTCTCCAAAATCATCCTTCCCAGTTGTTAGTCTTGAGGGCAACCCAAAAGGACTTTGCTACTATCAATTTAAGTATATACCAATTATAGTTATGTGCATAGACACCTAATTCAACAGTTTTCCACTTGGATAAGTCTAATACCAATAATTGCCAGTATATTCTTCTAAACTGATTAGCAAATTGTAGCTCTCAAGGCTGCTGTCGAACTCTGACTTAGTCAGTTACGTGTCATAAGATAAGTGATCATATAATCCTCCATTCTGCAAGATATCTTGCGGATATGATACATGGAACATAATCAATCTCATTCTCCATATCTTTGTTTTCCCGATTTCTGATTTGTATTGACAAGGAACTACTAATCGAACACATCAATTTACACTTGGCCGGGCTCGACACTATAAGTAAACACATAATCATCGAGGGGTTCAAAGATATGGTTTTTTTCCCATAAGGGCAAAAAGGAACAGATAAACATTGACATATGGACTTAGACACCTAATCCAACAGAAGGGTTAAAGCACAACCTAATAAGTGTATCTCAACTCATTGTTGGAACTGGGAATCAAGTGCTTTTTAATGAAGAAGGAAGTGTAATATCGAACAAAGAAACAAAGGTAGTCTTGTTGAAGTCGAAGAGGAAGGGAGATACGTTCACTTTGGACATAAAACCTATCTTTCGCATTCCTTTTGTTTGTCTACTATTGAAGGCTTCTTCTTACATCAGTTGTCTTTGGCATCAAATACTTTCTCATCTCAACTTCAGAAAATTTAATAATCTTGTCTTAAATGATATTGTTCATGGTTTTCCAGTTTTAAAGTTTGACAATGATTCCTTGTGTGCAGCTTGCGAATAGAGAAAACAATGTCGTCAAGCTCATAAATTGTTATCAATTCCAATATTATTGAACCGTTGGAACTTCTACATATTGAATTATGTGGACCTTCTACTATTGAGTCACTCAATAGGGAAAAGTACATATTCGTTATTGTAGATGATTTTTCACAATTTACTTGGGTTTTCTATCTTAGACAGAAATCGAAAAAACTACTTAAATGGTGATCGATTTTATCAAAAACATCAAATTGAGTTTGAAGAAGAAAGTTCGTAGGATCAAAAGAGATAATGGAACTGAGTTTAAGAACCAAGCTTTAGATTCATTCTTGAAGAATTTGGGAATCTCCCATAACATTTCCTATCCTTAGACACAACAACAAAATGGTATTTTCGAAAGGAGAAATCGCTTGTTATGTGAAGCTTCCAGAACTATGCTCGCATATGCCAATCTACCTCAATATTTTTAGAAGAAGAAGTATCGACAACATGTTTCATGCAAAATCATTCTTTTATTCATCGAAGATTTAACATCACACCTTATGAAATCATTAACATAAGGAAACCTAATGTCAAATTTTTCCTTGTTTTTGGTTGCAGATGCTCTATCATGAATCTCAAAGATAATCTTTCAAAATTTCATACGAAAGCTAGAGAAGGAATTTTCTTGGGATATTCACAAAACTCTGTAGCATATTGGGTGTTGAACAAGCAAACGCGAAAAGTTGAATAAACATTTAATCTCACCGTTGATGATTATTATGTCAAAATTGTTGAACAAGAATTTTCAAAGAAACCTATACTTTCTGAGAAAAATGAGGAATCTGAACAAATACTTACTATTGATGTTAAGATTAATGTCGAAGACAATCAAGTTCCAGAATTCTCAAAGCATTCTAATGACTTAACGATCACTGACGAGCAACATGATGAACATTCGTCATCGATACCAACTGAAATTGTCGAGGAAGGTCAAATTGTGATATGTGCAAGTGTCGAGGAGGAGCACTCAACATCTCAACCTCATTTCGAGAGGGAGTATTTGTCTTCTCGTACTTGTATTGAGGGGGAGGTGTTGTCTTCGCATGTTGGTGTTGAGGGGGAGAAACAAGTATCCAATCCATTGGTTGAGGGGGAGCCAAGTGGATCCAATAACGAAGATGATAATGTCATTCCAGGTAATGCAGATGATAACATTAATGATTATATTTATATTGTGGATGAATTCTCTTAAGCTGAAGAAACGTTTGAAGATGCACCTTTGGATTTAGATCCGTCATTTCTTCCTTTGGAGAAATGGACTAGGAATCATCCTAAAGAACAAATTCTTGGTGATCCTAATTTTGGTGTTTTAACACGAGCACAGGTTCGATCTAGGAATGAGGTTATTATTGTTCATCAAGAATATTGCATGTTTAATGTTTTTATTTCAAAAAGTGAACAAAAAATAGTCAAGAACGCATTAGAACATCCCGATTGGGTTGTTGTAATGCAATCTGAGTTGGCTGAATTAGAGAGAAACAAAGGTTGAAGGCTAAATCCCAAACCTGAAAATGTTTTCATAGTTGGTTTAAAATCGGTTTTTAAAAATAAAGTGGATAAAGAGGATAATGTGGTTCGTAATAAATCTAGATTATTCGTAAAAGGTTACTCGCAATAAGAGGGAATTGATTATGATGAAACCTTTTCCTTTGTCGCAAGAGTCGAGGATGTATGATTTTTTCTTGCTTATGCAGCTCACAAGAATTTCGATGTCTATCAAATGGATGTAGAGTGCGCATTTCTCAATGTTGTACTTGAAGAGACGGTCTATGTTGAGCAGCCACCTGGATTCATAAACGATAATTTTCCTGATCATTTTTATATCCTTGACGAAGCATTTTATGTATTAAAACAATCACCTCATGCTTGGTATGCTAGGTTAACCAATTTTTTGGAAACCGCTAAATTTAAGCAATGATCAATTGATCCCACTCTATTTCTTAAGAAATTAGGGGATCATCTAATGCTTGTTAAAATTTATGTCGATGACATAATATTTGGGTCTACTAACCCTTCATTGTCAAAGGAATTTAAAGATCTTATGAAGAGTCAATTCGAAATGAGCATGATGGGGAAGATCAATCATTTCTTGGGACTAAAAATTCGTCAAAGAAGGGAAGGAATCTTTATTAATCTTGAAAGCAATACATGAAACCTTCTTGAACGTTTTGAAATGATGAATTTCTTAAGCCCAAAAGTACCCATGGTAGTTGGCACTCGTCTAAGTCCTTCGTTGGATAAGCAAGATATTGATCTAAGAACATATCGAAGCATGATCGGATCGTTATTGTACTTAACTGCAAGCCAACCTGATATTATGTTTTCGGTTTGTAATTGTGCCATGTACCAAGCGAATCTCAGGGAAGCTCATCTCATAGCCGCTAAGAATTTTTTTCATTATCTTCATCGAACACCAACTCTTGGATTGTGGTATCCATCAAATACATGATTCTTTATTCAATCATATTCTGATGTTGATCAAGGGGTGACAATTGGATCGCAAAAGAACTACATGTAGATGTCAGTTCTTAGATGGGAAGATTGTGAGTTGTTACTCAAAAAAGAAAATGTATGTATCGATTTCAACAGCCTAAGCTGAATATATTGCTATTACTGCATGTACCTCACAAGTAATCTGGATTCAAACACAATTGCATGCCTATGCGATAAATATGAAGAATATACCCTTGTTTTGTTATTCTCAAAGCACAATTCGTATTTGTCATAATCCAGTTCGACATTCAAAAACAAAACATATTGCACTTAGATACCATTTCATCAAAGATCATGTTGAGGATGGCAATATCGAAGTACATTTTCTTAAAACCACAAACCAATTGGCTAATATTTTTACAAAACCACTTGACAAAAAGTCATTTTTTAGAATTTTAAATGGATTGGGAATAATGGAAGCTTGTTATGTTCCAACCTTTGATTAATCATTGTTGTTTTTGAATTAGGAAATTTTGTCTGAAATTCGTTATTCATATGATATCATTCAAAGGTTACTATTCACATTCAGCGACTCGAAACCGCTCGTTTTTGACATCCATTCTGATTCATTCACCGGGTGGTTTCAAAAAATGATTGTGATTGCGATTGGGGAGCTGTGACTACTCATAAGGCGTTTGCGAGTAGGGAACAATAACAAATGGCGAATACTAATAACTGCTCGTAAGGCGTTTGTGAGTGGGGAGTAATGACAAATGGTGAGTCCTGATGACTACTCGTAAGAAGGTTGCGAGTGAAACGCTACTTGTTACCAATTGTGATGGATTGGCGTTTATGAGTGAAAGGGTACTCGTAACCAATTGTGATGGGTTAGCGCTTGCGAGTGGAAGGCTATTCGTTATCAATGCCGAGTGATAAACAAAGGTAATATTTTTTTAGAAAAAGTTAAAATACAAACAAATTTTCTTCAATTTTTTATTTTCATTTTCTAAAATTCAAAAATCTAAAAAATGTTTTTTTGTTTTGTCTTTTCTTTCATCAAATCAAAAACACAAAATATCTTTTTTTTTGTTCTTTATTTCACAAAATCAAAACCTCAAAAATATTTTCTTTACTATTGTTTTTTCATTTCATAAAATTTCAAGAATACAAAAATATTTTCTTTATTTTTAATTTCGTAATCTCAATTGGGGAAGTCCATTGTGAAACATGTTGCTCGTAAGCATGCCAACGCAAATCTCGATAGGGATCAGATACAATTCGTTACTCGTAAATAGTTTAAAGTCCCTAAAAGCATGTTGCAACATATTGTCCAAAGCCTCATTGACTCGTTGTGTATGAAGCTTTAATGAAATTCTTCTTACGAGAATCTCTTCCCAATAGGTTGTATTCACAACATTCCTCGAGCTACCTTTCTCTTCTCAATTTGAGTTAAGAGATGACTGCAAGGTCCTACTATTCACAGAGGTACAATGTATTTCTTAACCAATCTTTTTCACCCCAAATTTCTTACACTTGCACACACAATGACGCATACCCAAGTCATTTCTGGTAAAAAACAACCAGGATGTTGGCATGTCAAAATTTTGTGTTTATGATCCTAAATCATTTTTCCATGATGAGGGTGGGACCCAACAAAATTCAACCATATGAATTGACGGTGAACATTTATTGTTCAAGATTTTAACGAAACCTTATGTTTCACTGTACCACTTTCAATGTTAAAAATCTCATTTTCATATTTTTGTGTGATTTTAATGAAATGCACTAATCCCAAATCATTTATTCCCAACAAATCCAACTCTTTATTTTTTATGAAATGATATTTCTGTATGAACATTTATCTTGATCTTTTTTTAATTAAATTTTTTCTAAAGCTTACTTGTTCTTGACTACACTGGTCACACAAATATTTTCTTACGTCTATTCATACTTTTGTCAAGTTGTGAATTTGTATTATAATGAAGCCACCCAAAAAGTTTGTTAAAAGAGGCCTTTTGATACTTATTTATAAGTATTCAATTTTAATTCATGGGAAACCACACAAACAATTTGGCATCTCTCTTGATGAAGATTGAAGAATCTTTGCTTGGGATATTATTGTCTTTATATCAAAGATGCTTTGATATCACAAAAACCAAAAATTTCTTATTTTGATTTTTTCCTTTCGTTTGGAACACGAAAGCACTGAAATCCTCGAGGTTATGAGTATTAGTAACTCAGACGTAGATCTCCTAAAGTTTGGAAAATGATTTCACTTACAATTCCTATAAGTGAATGAGCCCAACCTTCATAATGAAGAATGGTTCATGGTTGGTAATGAAAAGAGGTGATAGTTAAGTTATTTTGGGATTGCACGATTAGCCGTTGGATGGGACGTTACTGTTGCTTTATTGTGGCTCAATAAAAGCACTCATTACTTCTACACGTGGTAGCAGGGATGATGTTGTCTCAACTACGAACTTTACACATGGCAATTGGTGATTGCAACTTATTTGGAATTCAAATTGCATGCTAATTATAAAAGATTGGGTGATCATTCATTCCAAACTTTTTGATTCCCTACATTTACGCAAGAACCCTAACCCTTCTTTGCGTTCAAAATCCAAATTTCCTCGATCATCATGTCTACTGTTAACAAAAATGTTGATCAATTCAATACAACCAAAGACGAAATTTCAGTGACAAGTATGAAAGTTCAATTGAACAATGTTTGGTTTGATCTAGTGGTTGAAAATTATTTAGACGAACTACAAATACTTGTTCAATGTATGAAGGACTCTTGTCTCACTAATGCTCTATCTGCGTCATTTTCAATTCTGATGAAGTGGTTGTCATTTGATGCTTCTACTGCTTTGTACAAAAAATATGCTAATATTATCACGTTGTAGAGGGAATCGCAAAAGTACAAGTGTTTAACGAAGAAATAGTTTGGCCAAAATTTTCAACTGCCATTGGGAGGATAGTTTGAGGCACCAACGACTGAATAGATACTCGAGATGTTCAATGAAATGGATTATCAACCTCCTATTACTCTTGTGAGTAGTTTCAAGAAGGAGAAGCTTCCAAGAATTTGGAATTTTTTCTTTGGGATTACACTTCACTGTTTGACTGGTCGAAGTACAGGAATGGATAAGGCAAAGCTTCAGTTCTATTCAGTAATATCAGGGCTATACTATGGTGTGCAAGTTGATTATGCGTCGTTGCTTTGGCAAAGTTGAGGCTTTAATTTCACACTTTAAGATGACAATAGAGATCTTGAATGCTCGGTTTTGGAGTCTTATTTTAAAAGAAGTCTATAGTCAAGCAAGTATTCTTGTTCAAGCAGATGTTGAGGTTGCACAATTTCCTCATATTTTCATTCCTAAATCTGCAATCAATGATCCTCTTATTTTCCCTGCTGTTGGTCGAATTCCTAATGCCATGCTCAACTTGGTATCACCCACAAATTCAATATTGGTGACTTGCAAAGATTCTATGAATATTACTTATTTTGGTGCAATTCCTAATAAATTAACTTTCAAAGAAGGAACCTTTACATATTCACAAGTTTCAAAGAAGAAATCTAATTCAAAACCTAAAGTTATTAAGAAAGAGGCTTCTGCGAAAACTGTTTCTGAAAATTCTTTGAAAAGAGTTTCAAAGAAGGTTACGAAAGAAGTATTGAGAACTCTATAGGAGTAAGTCTTGATAAGCCAATTCAGAAAGTTGTTGAGGTGGATTCTACTCAAGAGGTTGTCCCTACGAAACCTAAAAAGGTACAGGTGAAAGTTAAACCACGAGGTGTTGTGATTAAGGACATTCCTGATGCTGATGTTCAGGAAAAGAAGAAGCAAAAGGTAGTTGGTGTATTAAAACGAATTTAAAAGATTCGAACTTTGAATGAAGAAGAGCCATCTACTAAATCTCCCACACCATTATGAACTTTTGAGACAGACAAAGATAGTGAAGAATTGGAAGATGATACTTTTGAGAAGGATGCTGGTACATTTCACAATTCACCAAAAAAAGATACCAATGTCGAATCGAATTTCGAGGAGATACATATTCTTGATGTCACTAGGAACACATCTGATGTGGATCCAAACATCAATTTTGGTGAACCTATAATAACTTCAATCCGTGAGAAGACTCTGGTCACACCACCCGAAGTTCATATTTCCAAGTCCAATATGGAGGAGGGTATAACTTCAAACCTTACTGGGAATGTATCTAATAGGGACGCAAATCTTCATATGAGTGAATGGATTTAGACATCAGCTCTCAATACTTCAATTGTACCACCACCACCACCTTCGTCACCACCAAAAACTTCCACCAATCCACCTACATATATTCCAGATGTTTCACCAATGTTTCAAGCAGTTATCAATGAGCCTATTACATCTTTGTTTTAATCTCAATTAACAAAACCAAAGGAAACTATTAATGAGGAAGAAGATGAAGACGATGTCATGGCTGGGTTTGCAAAATTGGAGTTTGATCCAAAAGAAGACAATGTTCCTGGTAACTCCATCATGTATGGTAAACAATTCAAGATCCTCAATTCTAAGCTAAACTTTATTCCTTAATTTTTAAATGATAGTTCTAGGAAGTCTGCTATTAGTGGTGTCGAGGTTGAATACTTTTTAAATTCTCAAGTGTCACACACTAAGACTTTAATTGAAGGTGTCGATAAGAGTATTGATGAGAGGTTGGCTACTCATTCTCGTACTTTCAATCATGAAATTATGAAATTACAAGATGTTGCTTGTGAGCGAAATGAGTTATTTGAGAAGCTCGTGACTTCTTCCAGAACTTGTATCAAGTTTAAGATAAAGGAGTTTAGTGATTTATTCTCCAAAGAAGTTCAAATTTTTGATAAGTTTTGTAACGTTGTTACAGAAAAGGTTCAAGTTTTGATTGGTGCTACTGCTTAATTGGTGGAGGATATTCTTGCTGTTAAAAATGATTACTCTGGAGAGATAAACTAAAGAATGAACCCGATGTGAAGGTGTTTGATAATATTGATAAGTCTCTCACTTGATTTAAATAAACTCTATTAAACTTTGATTTTAAATCAACATCTTCGATTTCTCAAGAATCACTCTCTACAATGGTTTATGCTATTGAATCGTGCTCTAAGTCTGAATTGGCTTCTTTGTTGGATTTGGTTCTTCAACTTCCAACCAATGTGCCAGGTTTTGTGAATGTGTCACAAGGGGGAGAAAATGGGGTTCGTTCATAGAAGGCTAGTGGTGAAGAAAAAGGTAAATTTGTAGGGAAGGCAACTTCTACTCAAATTCCAACCTAGATACCAATGAAACCAATAGTGACAACATCAAAAACAACAACAACTAATATGAATGTGAATGTCGACTTATCCAAGTTACAACAAAAGAAATGGATAAATATTGGAGAAGGAGGTTCGAGTTCCGCTATGTTCAAGAATACTTCAACTGTTGATCCCAAAGATAAACGGAAGGGTATTCGTGTCGAGCCCTCACCTGAAGAGAAGAAGAGGTTACAAGAGCTCGAGATGGAAAAGTTGAGGCAGTTCAATAGCATTATGATGCAGAGGAAAGATGATCCACCTCATCTTAACAAAGGTGATTTAGAAAAATTCTGGTGCCATGAAACTATCGAGAGCACAACATTCAGTGAAGAAAAAGACTTTGTTGTCAAGACGGGGAAGAGTTATGCATCTGAATATTCTGAGTTTAGTCTACTGGACTTTCTAGTTAATTACTCGTTGTCTCGTTTTCCTCAGTTTAAACTTTTTAAGAATAACAAAGATAAGGAGGAATTTAAGAAGATGAAGATGTGATTCCATGCAGTGCTTGGAAAGAACAAAGATGAAGTATAATCGCTAGTGAAAATAGTCAAGTTCGTATCGATTACTCTTAATTCGTTATTTGAAGGAGATTTTTAGAATTTTTTATAAAAGGTGGTTTGTGCGAATAATGTGTTGTTTGATTTCAAAATGGCGTATTTTCCTATCATTAATTTGAATGATTTGATTACGACTGCAATGTTGATGGCTAATCTAAGCAACTCTCAAATTCCAGACAAAGCAACTTACATTCTTTGATATGGGCATATCAAGACTTTTCTGGATGCTTATTTTGCACATTTGGCTTTTACTGATATCGATATCTCCATTGTCTACAACAAACTGTCAAAAGTTTCTAAGGCATTGTTGAAAGGAAAGATAACCATAAAAGATTTCGAAGATGAAGAGATTATTCATGATCCATTTGGAGTCGTTTTCACATGAAAGGGAAAGAAAGGGAATAAGAAGACCTTTTTTTTCGTACCGACGATGTGGGAAGATATTCTAACAAATATTTTTCTATTATCCTACTTCACATCAACAACTGTCAGAGAAATGAGAACGAAGACTGAGCGGAGGTCACAAAGACCATCCTATGGTACATGGGATTTGGAAGGTATTGCTATAAACTATTAAGATACAACCTTCAATGTGAAGATTCGACACTTTATCACAAAGGGGGAGAATGTTAAGTCATGTTTTGTTGTGATATGTAGAATAGGTAGATATCTCGATATCGAAAAGTCTATAAATAACGAGTGTTCTCATGTCCATGTTATGTAATGTATTTACTATGCATCTTGTAGATTCGCAATGTAATGTCGATTCCTAGTATTTTTTTTTTGTTTCTGTGAGTTCCCTATAGATAGAACGAGTACTTAGAAGTCGTAACATCTTTTGCACGCTTGTACGCATTGATCATTCATTTTCATTGCGATATCTCTTGTACTATTTTCCAGAATATATTGACCTAAAACCAGATCTTATTTAGATCTTCTTGTTCTTTACTCTAATTTACTATCAATTGCTTAAAACTTAATTCAAACAACTCTTCAAGCCAATTGTTGGTTTGCCTTTCAATTTGTTTACTATCGAAGGCGTCTTCTGTTCTCAATTGGTTATGACATAGAAGGCTTTCTCACTTAATTTTCAAAAATATTAATACACTTGTTGTCAATGATTTAGTTATTCGTTTACCGATTCTCAAATTTGAAAATGATTTTCTATGTGTATCTTGTGAGCAAGGAAAGCAACATCGACAAGGACATCCTATAACTATCGACTCGAAGATTGGTGAGCCACTTGAACTTCTATATATTGATTTGTGTGGACCTTCGATGATTGAATCGATAAATAGAAAGAAGTGTATTCTAATCACAGTGGATGATTTTTATCATTTTCCATGGGTTAATTTTTTTGATAAAAATCTGAAATGGCCGAAGTATTGATTAATTTCATTAAGACCATCTAAGTTAGTCTAAAGAAGAAACTTTGAAGGGCTAGGAGTTGTAACTGAATAGAGTTTAAGAATCATGTTCTTATTTAGGTAGATCAAGGAATTTCACATAATCTCTCTACTCCATACACACCTCAACAAAATAGAGTGGTAGAAAGACGAAATCGATCGTTATATGAAGCAGCAAGGACAATGCTTAACTTTCAAATCTTCCTCACTATTATTGGGTTGAGGCAATTTCAACTGCATGTTTTACTCAAAATCGATCTTTCATACATCTAGATTTAACATAACTCCATACTTCTTTAAAAAAAAAACATCACTCATATGAAATTATGAACAAAAGAAGACCTAATGTCCAATTTTTCCATGTTTTTGGTTGTAGTTGTTTTATTATGAATTTGAAAGACAATCTTTCGAAGTTTCAATCTAAATTGGATGAATGAATTTTTCTTGGTTATTCACCAAATTATGTAGTGTATAGAGTGATGAACAAAAGAATAAGACGAATCGAAGAAACGTTCAACTTGACATTCGATGATTATTATGTTAAATGAGTTGATAATTTGTTTTCTCAAAATTCAATTTTTCATGAAAATCAGAATGATTTTGATGACATGCGTACGTTTGATATTGACTTTGATTTGCATGTTGGTACTCTAGATAGAGAAATTAATTAAGAAGTACTTGTTGAGGATAATCAAGTATCAGAAGTTTCTAAACACACGAAGAGTTCTACAATTGTAGATTCCTTTTTTGAAGAAGGATAATCTTCGACAAATAATGATCATGTTGAGGGGGGAGCAACTAATACCGTATGCTCGTATCGAGGGGGAGCAACTAATCTCGAATACTCATGTCGAGGGGGAACACTCATATGCTACCTTCGTGGGGGAGCAAAATCAAACTAAAATTAAGGAAGATGTTAATACTTTAAATGATGAAAATCATGATGTTGATATTAATGATTCTATTTCTATTGCAGAAGAATTTTCTGATGCGGAAGAGATATTTGAAAATGCAGATTTGGAATTTGATCCATCGTTTACACCATTGGAGAAATGGACAATAGTCCATCCCAAAGATCAAATATTTGAAGAGCAACATAGTACACCATATCAATGGTGAAGTTCTTATTCATAAGCACACCATATGTCACAACTAGCATGTTAGGGCCAGGATTTCCTATCCATGTAGAAGATAGTTCCTTGTGTAACTATGTAACGATGTATTTAAATGCGAACCAAACTTCAAATATTATATCAGTTTATACATCCAGAAATTGTCTCCAGTCGAAACTTCCTTGTGAAAATTCTAAACCTAATCCAATAAGCTATAGCCACTCAACTTTAGACCCTAGTTGGGCCTAAATCGATTATTCAACTCTGATTTGGGCCATAAGACACTTAGTGGGCCTTATTGGGCCGTGAACATCTTCTTAGATCCTTATGGGCCACAAATCACTATTTGAGCTCTTATTGGTCCAAATTCACAAATGGGTCAACCATTAGGCCGAGAACCTCCTAATGGGCCTTATTGGTCCGAAAACTCATCCATTTAGCCTTCATGGACCGAAAACTCGTATTGGGCTTTCTTAGGCCGGAACCCTTATTGGGCCAATGAGTTCTCAATTATCTCTTGTCACACCCCGCTAAAGCGGAAACACAGGGCGTGGCAGTACAAAGGGTTTCATCGCAAAAGTTAAAAGACAACACCAACCATAGTATTAAAAATCATTACAAATTAACAATGGGTTTGAACAACTTTTAAAAGAAATTACAATGTAAATTGAAATACAACACATGCGAATGCTCCTAAAGGTGAAGTGTCCCTAAGTGCCACTTACTCGATGATTCCTGAAAAAGCATGTAAAACGAGCGTCAACTATAAAAATAGTTGGTGAGTACTCACAGATAAACAAAATGATACTGGTTCCATGAATTGAAATCAAAGTTTTGATAAAAGTTTCCAATAATAAAAGTATATTGTTAAGATGAGTAAATAAGTTTGTAAAAACAAAGTTCTTTGTCATCATGAGAGATAAGGTATGTTGCCCAAATAAGATGCAACATTCATATTCTCATGGAAGATAAAGTTCGTTACTCAAACGAGTAAACAAGTTTCACTGCTAAAATGAGCAATCAATTTCGTTGCTACAAGGAGCAAACAATTTCATTGCTAAAACATGTATATAAGTTTTCAGTAATAACAGTTCGTTGTTGTAATGAGAAACAAAGTTCATTGCTATAACCAAATAAGATGCAACATTCATATTCTCATGGAAGATAAAGTTCGTTACTCAAACGAGTAAACAAGTTTCACTGCTAAAATGAGCAATCAATTTCGTTGCTACAAGGAGCAAACAATTTCATTGCTAAAACATGTATATAAGTTTTCAGTAATAACAGTTCGTTGTTGTAATGAGAAACAAAGTTCATTGCTATAATTAATAAACAAGTTTATTGCTATAATAAGTAACGAGTTTGTATGTGTATGAGCAAACAATGAGTCTCAACCAAACCTATGACTGAAGCCCTATCAAGATCTATGCTTATCGTTCCATAGATGAATATGGTATCATGCACTCCAGCAATAGGGCGAGTGAGGAGTTGTCAATTCCTAATAGCGCTATCCATAATGACCATTGGCTCAAAGAGTTAATGGTTAGAGATAAGGGAAGGGCCTTAGTACGATAAGTTCTCATGTTCCGTGTTGCATAGACATACATAGAGAGACATAGCAATAAAATAGCAATCATGTTTGATACAAATCAATTTAAATACAACATTCAAATAATAGTTTTTCGGGACATGCTTTTCCACCCCAAAACATAAAAACTGAAAATAGGGGAGTGCGTGAATACTCACAATGCATTGAGATGATGCAAATGGTGCCTTGAACTACGCTCCACTCGTACCACTATCGTTTTCCTACAACGATGTTACACACTAATGAGTTTCTAATCGAAATCTCACACTAGTATACATACTACTATAATAGAATCATGCCAATATTGTGTCAAAATTTAATATAGATAAGTTACAAACATTTTTCTATGAAAATTTAATTTCAATGAATCAATTGTTATATAACAATTTAAGTGGAAAATTTTCATTATTGAAATGTTAATATTTAACATTTTAGAGGTGTTCCAATGATTAAATATTCAAAACTAAATCAATTTAGTTCTAAAAGTTCCCAAACTTTGCATTTCAGTTTTAATTGAAGTCAAAGACCTCAAGATAAATTTTCTTGAATTTTTGATTTGTCTAACTATTTTTCACCATTTTAGTTTCTTGAATAACCATAACATCATGAAAAATACTAAACAATTAATAAAAATTACCAAACTTCAGATTTTGGTTCTAAATATGTTAAAAGACTTCTAGATATATTTTCATGGATTATGGATATGCATAACTATTTTTCATATATTTAATTCTCTAAATATATAAAAATTCATGAAAAATAGAAATCGATTAAGAAAATGCCCCAAACTTTTTATAGTAATGTCATTACACGTACTTAACCTGGGAAAAATATAAAAATAGATTTCCAGACAATTTAACCCAATTTTATGATTTTTGAGCATTTATTCTAATACAAATTGAAATAAATAGACAATAGTTTCCAAAATTGCCCAAAATTTTTGTAACGCTGTTATTAGTCATTATTAAGCTAAATATAAAAATGAATTTCTAAACTGTTTATCCCAGTTTTATGATTTTTGTGTATGTATTCTAATAAAAATTGGGTTTAAGTGTATTTAATCTTGGGAAAATAGAAGAAAAATAGTATACAGAAGAGAAAAATCATCAAAATTTTTATGTAGCATCCTAATGTACTACAAGGTGTTCTGGTAAATTTTCATAATGTTTGGATGAGTAAAACTATTTTTCCTGTTTTTAGTCCATTATAAATACAAAAATCGGAGAAAAATAGGAATACATTATGAAAAATTCTGAAAATATTTTTCTAAGTGTTCCACAGAGAGTATAAGCTGCGAAAATTATTAGATACATTTTTATATTCCCTAATGTGGTTTTATGATTTATTAGAGCTAAACAAAAAGAAAATTCAAAACCATATTAAACAGTAACAAAAATGGATGAAACTTAATTGGAGATGTTTATTAACTTAAAGGTTCATCCAAGAATTTTTCCATAATTTATTTACTAGATTAAGTATTTTATATGATTTAACACTTTATTTTCTTATTATTTTCATATAAAAATAAAGAAAATATATATTGAGCTGAAAATTTCCAGAATGCATCTTCATACAATTTGATAACAATGACAATTTGTGTTCTTATTTTTGATGTTGAACACCATGCCTAAAGGCTCAATAAATTATAGAGAAAACTTGGTTCTTGTGATTTATGTAAAGATTATTGATGTTACTTTGAGAATTTTTGCAACATGTTACAAAGACTTTTGAATCAAGATCTTTTTGTACCTATTAATACATGATATTAAGAGTTCAAAATAATTTTTGAATGATTTTTAGTGATGAATAAGTCCTTTGAACATGCAACACAAAACAAATGTTCATAAGGAAAGTGCTGTTTGAGCAACAGTTTTGTAAAAATTGGTAAAAATCGAAATTTTGACATTTTTCAGTGAGGTCAGATGGGTTTGAAAGCTAACTCAAAATATTATATTTCAGAAAAAGAATCACGAATTTTGGCTAAGAAATGAGTGAGATATGACAGTTTAAAGTTAGGTAAAGAAATCTGGCAGATTGCATGCATGATGATTGGTTAGAAAAGTGGGTTTTCATCATTTCCTTGAGTAAATCTTTTGAAGTATTTTAAATATATCATGATAACCTCATATTTTGGTCATGTTTCCAGAGATCAAAAGATTAAAACTTATCAAAATGTATACATGCATTTATGAAGAAAATTTTGTTTCTCAAAAACTCTTAACTTGAGTTTGATGTTTTAATCCTTAAAATCGATTTTTGCCCTAAGATCATGAACATGCAACCTTGTTTATCATACATGCATGGTGTTAAAACACATCCATCATGTTATAAAAACCATTTTAACAAAAAGAAAACAAGTTTGAAGAAGATGAAGAAGGAGAAAGTGTAAGAAAAAGAGCAAAACTTGAAGGAAAAGTGAAGTAGAAATCGATTTTACCTTCAAGAATACCACAAGATGATGAAGATTTCGAGTTTGAGGAGTGTTCTTGGGTTTGTTTTCTAGAATATTTCTTGGTTCTTAGAGGGAGGAAGAGAGAATGGAGTGGTGTTTGGAGAGAAAAAGGAGAGAGAAGGTAGAGAGAGTTTTCTAGAGAGAAAGAAGAGAGATGTGTGTGTGTTGGAGAATGAGAGTGTGAGAGAGAGATATGGGGAGAGAGGGATCCGATTTTTAGGGGAGGAGAGGCTCCCTCTCTCTTGTTTCTTTTATAAAATTCAAATCTTTTATAAAAATATCCAACTTTTTATAAAATGTGCACCTTAACTTAGTTTTTATGCATAAAACTCTTGATTTTTGGCTTATAAATCAAGGGTAAATGTTAATAACTAAATCTTTATTTTTCATTGAATTGTATTTCATAATAATTATTATGATAAGATAATATTATAAGGTTCATAATTGTTTTTATAGGATTTTTAAGGTTAAAGTTTATAAATATGAGTTTTTAGGGCTTTTAGTGTTTTGGAGTTTAATAAACTTTGAATATCAAAATAAATAGAATATATTTGAGACTTTAAATTATCTTATGGTATTATAACTCTTTTATAGTTATAAATAATGTTTGTAATTTTTTTTTATCGGTTTATTGGCATTCTATGTAGTGATTCCGAGATTCAAGCGAAATTGAGGAATCAAGTATACTAGTCCTAGTCTTCAACTTTGACTTAAGTTCCTACGAGACTCGGACCTAATTTATACCACTAGGTCAACTGCATGATGTGTGTATATGATTCATGAAACGGTGTTCGAGTCAAAGAGTGACCCAAATATGGATAGTCTCTACAGTTAAGTAGTTATAGAATTCACATATCAATGTGAAATCTAAGTACACTATCCATTGATTCTAATTGTTTCCAAGTTTCTAGTAGGTTATAACTTAGCTTCTAGTTACTAAGTCTAGTATGTGTAGTGCCTATATGTGCAACTAAGTCTGGTTAAATCTAGAACCGACTCCAATTTTGACGGTTGTCACATCTCTCCTCCCAAGCCCAAACTATTTTTCCTTCTTCCCTCTCCTATTGGGCTGATCGGTCATTATATAAAAAAAGAGAAAACAAATGCATAGGGAAGGACTCTTGGTGTGACACATCATTTTTACATAGGAGATATACATGCAAGATGTCCACCATGCATTAAGGGATTGTCCAACATACACCTAGGCTCTCTCCTCTCCTCTCCTCCATATCTCGGCCGAAGCCACCCTCCTCACCACCATTTTTCTTTCAAACTCCAATCACATTCCTCACTTCCCTCTCTAACCCAAGGAAAACTCTCTCATCTTTCTCCCTTAATTTTTATGGGTGTGTGAGCATTTAAGAAGCTCTTTTCAAGCCTGCATACACTAGGTAAGCTAAGATCACCATCAAGATGTGTTGTTTCTATCTTACACTAACATTATTCATCATACAACTTTCATCTTTCTTGTCTTGCTTCCTAGAACCATATCAACTTCGAAAAATCTCTTCAAGAAGTTAGCTAAGGCCGAAACTTACCCCATTCTTCCTCTTCATAACTGAGAAAACTCAAGGTGAGCTTCATACCCCTTTGTTTTTGTGAGTTTCCATCTTTAGGGGGGAATACAAGTTTGGTTTTGTGTAAAATTTTTGTATCTATGCTTGCATGTGTATATTTTTCATGATATGTTGTGTGATATGTTATGAATCTATGTTAAACACTCTTAAACTTGAAGTTTCTTCCAAGTTTTGAAGATATTAGGAACCATGTTACTTTATGTATCTCACTATGCTGCTTGGAAAGATTAAACATGTTAAAAGTTACTAGAAAACCAAAGAATATATACAAAGGAGCCATACTTGACAATACAGATAAACAAAATGGGTTTTATTGGACATTTACGGTTTGAATGGGCCTAAAGGGTCATTTTTGATAAAAATGGGTTTTATTGGACATTCACGGTATTTATGGGCCAAAAATGACATTTTTGATAAAAATGGGCTTTTATTTGACATTCACGGTATTTATGGGCCAAAAGTGTAATTTTTCATAAAAATGGGCTTTTATTGACATTCTTGGTACTATTGGGCCAAAAACGTCATGTTTGATAAAAATGGGCTTTTATTTGACATTCACGGTATTATTGGGCCTAAAGTGTCATTTTTGATAAACATGGGCTTTTAATGTCATTCACGGTTTTATTGGGCCTAAAGTGTCATTTTTAATTAAAGTGGGCCGAAAGTGAACAAATAAACAAATACGAGCCATTCTTGAATACTTAAGTCAAAATGGGCCTTGTGTGGCCCTTCTATCCTAATTGAGCCTTATATGCCACCTTTTATGTTAATTGGGCCTTAGCACCAATTTTATGTAAATTGGGTTTCTTGTGAACTTATCGTTAACAATCGACTATTTTGATAACAACGATGAAACAACGAACTATTCCGACACTCTCGATAAAAATGATTACATTTTTACTATTTATGAGTTATAGTAAAAAATATACACTCGTAACATTATTTTAACGATGAAATAATGAAACACACTATTCGTATAGAATATTCGTAAAGGATCTTGTGAGACGCAGCTTCACCGTACCTACCATAGTGTACACCGTAAGCCCTGTAGTTATAACCAGAGTCTCCTGGAGAGAGAACGGGAATTTGTGTATAGATCTATACGGGGTTGACTCCCCACACCTGAGCTGCTCGCTACAGCTAGACATGCCAGTCTACGGTGACAAATGTCTTCAAAGAAACCGACTACTGAAGAACGTCAAGGCGGGCACTCCGTCATATTAGTATGGTTATAACGACTCACATAGAGAATAACAAAACTATTATAAGTTTTACGCTGAATATACTTACCACTCAGTTTTGCAAAGTATAAACACTGTGTTGATTATTTGTACTATCCACCTCACTCCGGTCTTGGGCTTAAGACCACGATTGCTCATGACATAGAAAATATAGGATTTTCTGGTAATCACTCTCTATATATTTTTCAAACAAGATAAAACAAGGATACACATGCTATTATATAAGATTTGAAACAAAACTCACAAACTATTTTTACAGAAAATATCGGATTTTGTGGAGGTTTCAAACCAACGTAAAGTTTTCATGTAAATATTCTTATGAACTCACTAACATTTTATATGTTGACGCTTTCAAAATAACTTGTATTCTCGAGAACTCATTAAGCAGGTTGGCAGCTTGGGACTTTTGGGAATTTGCGGTATTTTGTTTTCACCATACACTTGTTAATTTTTGGATGTAATTTATGAATGATACAATGAAGCAAACCCTGTATGTTGTTATATTTTATGGTGATGATGATTGTCTATGTTTCATTTAAATACATTTGTTATGATATTACAAGATGAAGTCATTCGCCCCCGGACGTTTCCGCCGTTCCGGTTTGGGGGTGTGACACCATAGCCCTTAATGTCTCTATTTGCATATTGATCAAAAATACCGTGTGTGTGTCTATATATATATATATATATATATATATATATATATATATATATATATATATATATATATATATATATATATATATTCCAATTTGCTCGTCATATGTAAAGAGCATGCATTATCGAGGAACCATTCTTTGTCCCACTCCTCTTCACATAATCCATGTAAGAAATCAGAGAGTTGGCTTCGGTATCCATATTTTCTTACGGTCGGTGATTCCCTTGATAAAGAAATTTCAAAAAATATGAGATGAGTTAATTATGCATGACTTTAAAATAGGCTATGTCAGAGATTTCATTGGGTAAATTGGAGCGTTCTTCTTATGATCAACTAGAAAAGTACAAAATGAGATTATTCTCATTGATCTAAAATTTATATTTAACTAAGCATTGTTTCAGAACAATATACTCAGTAGAAGACAAAGTTATATCTTCCTCCTACGGAATGGGAGGAGCTACGAATTCTGAGTTTATGATTTCAATCATTATTACCATGATTGTAATGAGACTCTTCCTTACATTTGTTCTATACTGATATTTCAAAAGTGGAAGGTTGATGAATGGTGATCTATGCTTTTTCTTATCGACGATACTGGAATATCAAGATGTATCTTCGAGTTCATATTCTCTTTTGACTTAACCTTATGTTGGTTTACAAGACTGTTACTCTTCTCAAGGACGGTATGATCATTAGTGTCAACAACTTGACCACGTGTCCCTTATTCGGTAGTGATTTTTCAATGGATATTTCCACGTGTCATCATCCTATTTGGAAATGCTCCAAATTACTCTAAATCATATTTTTCTTCTCAATCTATGTACGTATTTCGTGGTTCATTATTTCATACGCACCTACGAATTTTACCATTCACAATTTCTCTCTCTCCTTCATAATTTTCCTTGTTCTCTTCATTTTCAACTATGGTTGTCGTTGATAAACTTTCCACTGCTAATGAAGAATCATTAATTCCTCAATTGAAGATTCAATCCAATAATTTTATGAGGAATACAAATGACATAAAATATCCACCAGTGTTATAGATGATGGTTTGATGTATGTTCGACTTAGTGTTGAATTATGCCTTAAGTGTTGTTAAACCAGTTCTGATGAAGTGGTTGGCTCTTTCTTGTTTTTTATCAATCTACAATCAGGAGAATGATGCTATTACATTTGAATTTATCGGGAAGGGGAAGCGAATTTTGACAAAAAAACATTTGCTTAATTGCTCAGTATGGAACTTTCTCAAAATTTAGTTTAACCAACCGTTGTGCATATTATTTCTATGCTCGATGATATGGGTCATACGCCTTATATGACCAAGATCAGCGAATTCAGGAATCCAATGTGCCCTTTATTTGGAGTTTTTTTATTTGAGGTAGTAATTTTTATGTCAATCCGGTCACAACTCCGGTTTTGACAAAGCAAAGCAACGACTGATGCAGATTTTGTATGGGATTTACCATCACAAGCAATTTGATTTTGCATCAATTTTATAGGAAGAGTTTGTAACTGATGTAAAGCATTCCAAGAAGGCATCAGAAGTAGCGAGTGCTTGTTTTTGAATCATAGTTGTTACAAGGGCCTATTAGCAATTAGGAATTGATATTCCTGATAATGAAGCAATAATTCCTATTTCTACTTTGCAAATTCCAAAGGTTGTTCATGATCAAAGTGCATAATTACCATATGTTTAACAGATTCCTGAGTCCATGCTTCAAAGAACACCCAAGGATAATAAGTATATATTGTCTTTTAAAGCAATAATGATTATTCGTCCACCTGTTCGACCCTTTGTCGATAATTCTGAAATGGAAATCTCGAAACAAAAGGTGATTGAGGGGAAGGTTGTTTTTAAGAAAAAACAAAAGGGGGTTACTATTGAGGAGCATATCATGGAATCTCCAGTTAAAAAAAAGTTTTGTAGAAAGGGAATAAGACGACGAAGGAGGGTAAAAAGAAACGCAAAAGTTAGTCAAGATAGAAGATGTTCAAGTCGAAGATGTTGGTTCTTAGGATATAGAAATGGATGTTGAGATGGATCATGATGATGAAAGTCATCCCAAGGTAAGAAATATTCAAACTTCATCACTTCCTAAGTCACCACCAAGGGGGGCCTCTTCTGAATCTCAAAGAGAGGAGGAACGTCCTTTGGATGTCCCTATTAACACATCTAATGTGGAGGAAAATATCAATGCTAGGGCACACAATGTCGAAATTCCTTTACCATCACCTTCGACATCTGCTCCTACTTCTACTACACCAATCGAAGTTCCTTTACCACCACCTCCGGCATCTAGTTCTCCTACTACCATTTCACCTACTTCAACATCTCAATCTACTTCGAATATAAACCAAGGAACAAAAACTCCTCCACATCCATAAGTTTCTAACCCCGTTTCAACTACTTTTACCTCTCCTACATTTACTGCCATTCTTCAGTCTAAAAATGTATGTTCCTAATCTGCTTGTGTATCAATCAGATCCGTTTGATGGTGCGGAATCCCAATCAAACGGATGATGTCAGATCAAATAGAAGAGAATGAGAAGAAGAATAATGTGAATCTTGAATGTATTGATGATATGAATTAAGTTCCTTACACAAGATTCACACACTTACACACACTAAAACTCTTTTCTCTCTCTCTTGGCCGTACACTCTCTTTTGTTCATCAATCTATTCCTCACACCCCTCACCCCTTTATATATACATAAGAAACATGGGCCGTAAATGGGCTTACGGCCAGGCCGTAAACAGGGTTTACGGCCGTAAACCTGTTTACGGCCGTAAACACCTCCCTGGCCGTAAATCTGACCGTAAACTCATAAAATATTACAGAAAATTACAATCATTTAAGAAAAGAAAGCTATAAACCAAGGGGGAGATTGTTGGGTCAAAATATTGGTTTATACTTTGCTTTTCTAGTTGATTGTAATTTTCTGTAATATTTTATGAGTTTACGGTCAGGTTTACGGCCATGGAGGTGTTTACGGCCGTAAACAGGTCTACGGCCGTAAACCCTGTTTACGGCCCATGCTCTGATACCAATTGTAAGTCCCCAAAATGCTTGAGTATCAATCAGATCCGTTTGATGGTGCGGAATCCCAAACAAACGGATGATGTCAGATCAAAATAGAAGAGAAGAAGAAGAAGAATATGATGAATCTATGTATGTATTGATTAGAATGAAGATCCAGATACAAGAGATTCACACACACAAAACTTCTCTCTAGTTTCTCTCTCTAGAACACCTTGCCTTGTTTCATGCTTTTCCCACATGCACAGTTGCAGCATGCATTCTGTTTAACTTGATTTGGTGGCCTGTACTTCTCAACAACAGGTTGATCAGAAGCAACTGAGTTCGAAGCAACAGATTCAGAGCTCAAGGAGATGTTGGTTTGTTCAATGGTTTTCTCCTTGTTTTCATCTTCTGCTACTTTACTATCAGACACACTCTCTTCAGCTGCTTGCTTGGATTTATTTAAGGATTGATCTGCAAGGGAAGTAGAAACGTTAGTATTTTCAACATTAATAAATCCTCCTGAAACAAAACCAGATGGCTTGCCATAAACCATGAATGGTTCGTTGGCAATCTCCTCTTTAGACAAAGGTTGATACTGATATGTATGATTAAAAGGAGGAGGTACATTATCGTATCCTAAACCCTTTGACTGATTATGTTTAAATTGCATGCAATGGTCTATCATGTTGGCAACTACTTCGCTTGATACATCAAACTTTTTAAAATCAAAATTTGCAGTTTCAAATTGCCCTTTTAATGTATCAAGCTCAGTAATTAACTCAACATTCTGTCTCTTGATATAATCATAATGTTCACATTTTTCACTGTAGTCTTGTTGAATTCTCTTAAAGTCCTTTATTTTTGTTTCTAATTAGCCTTCAGGGGTTTCTGTCCTTTCCTGAGTTGATATCCTTCATATCTCAGGTCCTCAACTTCTCTTTTTAATAAATCAATTTGTTCCCGAAGAAATTTAATCATATCTTCACTAGATAGTGTACATGAAACTTCACATGATTGAGAACATGAAACTTCATTGACCGGAAGGTTTGCGGAACTTATTGTTTTTCCACACTTCAAAGCGTCAAGTTCTTCAATTATATAAGCAAGACTAAGACGATTGAGTTCTTTTGTCTTCTTGATGACAGCCACGTTCATATCCCACGATTTCGGAAGTGCATTCAGCAGCTTTTTATTTATCTCAGATTTAGTCAAGAAAATCCCAGCTATATTCATCTCAGTAGTAAGTGTAGTAAATCGCTGCAACTGAGCTTCCAAGGTTTCTCGAGGGATATAATTGAACATGTTGAATTTTTGTCTTAACATATCCTGACTCTCTTTCATGTCTTCAATTCCCTCGTAGACCTCAAAAACCATTAAAAGTCAAATTTAAAGAGTCAAGCTTAAAAGTCAAACTCAAAAGTTAAACTTGAAAAGTCAAACTTAAAAGTCAAACCGAAAAGCTAAATTTGAAAATTTAAAAGTTAAACGAGAAAGTCAAAGTTTAAAGTCAAAGGTCAAACTTTAAAAGTCAAAGTCAAAATTTTAAGTAAAAAGTCAAAAATTAAAAACTAAAATTTTGGTTGAAAATGGAATTTTAAAATAAAAGAAATTGATTTTTGGGTTAAAAGTGACAAATTTGCGAAATTGGAACCGAGAAGGAGTCCTTTTGAATTAAAAACGGAAGGGAAGTATCAACAAGTAGCCTAGCTGAGTTGGTTAAGGCGTTGGTCGATGAATCAGAGGTCCCGAGTTCGAACCCCGGCACCTCCAAATCCGCTTCCTATTTTTTTAGATGCGAAGGCGAGGCTGCTGCTTGCGAGGACGAGGTGCGAGGCGCGAGACCGAGGCTCCTGAACGAGGCGAGGTGCGAAGACCGACGACGCGATGCGAGGACCTGGTACAAACCGGAAACTGCTGCTGACCGTAAACCCGAGCCGTACACGTGCGAGCCGTAAACTCCGAGTCCTCGGACCGGAAACCGTTTCCGGACGTAAACTCGGACCGCAAACTCCGGACCGTAAACTCGGACCGTAAACCCTAGCTGCTGACCGTAAACGCCGCTACCCCCTCGCTGGGTACGACCAAAAACAGCGTTTTTTCGACTTTGAAGCTCCAAAACTCGATCAAAACCCCCCCTAATTTTCAGAGATCTATCCAAAAACGCAGAAATATTTCAAAAATAAGATCAAATAAGCTCCAGATCTGACAAAATTGACTGATACAACCAAGCTCTGATACCAATTGTAAGTCCCTAATCTGCTTGTGTATCAATCAGATCCGTTTGATGGTGCGGAATCCCAATCAAACGGATGATGTCAGATCAAATAGAAGAGAATGAGAAGAAGAATAATGTGAATCTTGAATGTGTTGATGATATGAATTAAGTTCCTTACACAAGATTCACACACTTACACACACTAAAACTCTTTTCTCTCTCTCTTGGCCGTACACTCTCTTCTGTTCATCAATCTATTCCTCACACCCCTCACCCCTTTATATATACATAAGAAACATGGGCCGTAAATGGTTTTACGGTCGGGTCGTAAACAGGGTTTACGGCCGTAAACCTGTTTACGGCTGTAAACACCTCCCTGGCCGTAAACCTGACCGTAAACTCATAAAATATTACAGAAAATTACAATCAACTAGAAAAGAAAAGTATAAACCAATATTTTGACCCAACAAAATTTTTTGAGTATCCTCATATCTCTTCTCAATCCACTGATCTTGATGATCATGATGTTCTCTAATTGGCAACATTGGATCAAGATGTTGATGATTTTGATTTTGGTTTGATTCTGTTTCATACAGATGTTGAAGATATGTCAGAAGATGCTATTATGTCTACATATCAGTACAAGATTCTAAATAACAAGTTGAGTATGTTATTAGATTTTGTATCTGGTTCTTCATCTTCCATATCTCCTATCTCTGCTACAATCATTACAGACTCTCTTGAAAAGATGCTTTTTGTTCATGAGGGCCAACTGAAGAAATATGCTAAATAAAATCCTACCTACAAAAGGGATTTTTATTGAAGATCCGCATCCACAGAAGAAAGTTATTCAAAATAGGCCAATCAAATGAAAAGGGAAGGTGATTAGACCTTAAAATATAAGCATGTACTCATTTTCATATAATCATCAATAAGGCACATAAGTTAATTTTTTTCACATAAATCATCATATACCATGTCACATAGACATACTGACTAACCATGGAGCTCGGATGACATGATTTTGAGCATGCCTCAGAATCCTAGTGCAATGGTTGAGCTAGATAGTATGGTTATATTTCGTTCACTATTACAATTAGATATAGTCTTGTCATTAAATAATTGTTTTGTTCTACATTAGCATGTTTAATCCTTGAATAACATAGTTAATTTAAATGTCCATGTGAGAACAAGATCTATGCGCAGTGACAAGGTTTGAAAACTCAAACCTTGAGTTAATGCTTGAGATCAATGTCTGCTTGATAATGGATATTCAAGTCTACAATGGAAAGACCAGTCAAGTCTTAGATGATCAGTTCAACAAATGATCAAGACATTAATTGAGAACAAGTAGATAATGATCAAGGTAAAGTTAATAAATGAATAACAAGCAGAATGTCTTAATGTGAGAAGAGTAAATGCCAAAAGTAAGTGTGAAGAATCAAACAATCGAGTATTGAATTAATCAGAGTATGAATTCAGATAAGAATGCGAGATTGAACACCGGATGTAAATATGATCTTGTTTTAGCTCGATTACGCTTTTGAATGTTTACAGAGTACAATAGACAGGTCTGTAAAAACTCTTATCTAACTCTAGTAAATAACCCTATTTATAGGGAACCGAAAGCGTACAAAAAATATACTAAGGCCTAGACACTTAAGCTTCGAATAAAAGCGCCCTAGTAAAATACATTACAAACATTCGAAGAGTTCAAAATACATTTCGACTAATTACAACAATTCGACCCTTACAATCTCCCCCTTTGTAATCATAGTCGAAGTTTGAATGCCCTTTTATATGTAACCGTGAAGTTTGAATTTGAAGCGGGATAGGTATTTAATGATATCTGACGTGACACCTTGAAAATCGGACCATTACTGCGTAAAAGTAGCCATGCGTTAAAAAGTAGCTGTCACATCGCCTTGAAAAACGGACATAATACCATACGTCATTTATAAACAGTCTGTCTTGTTATCCCTATGATGATTGTAACCGTCAGAACCCTTCGTATGGAAGCAAGGCTCTTTCACTTTTGGGATGAAAAGCGAAGTCATATGCCAGATGTTTGAAATCATCAGCCTGAGTTGGTATTACTCAGAACCTCAAGGATTTCGTGAGTGCAGTGTTCCAAATAATGTAGACGAGAAACAAAGATAAGAAAAATTTGGGATATTGTGATGTCAAACAATTGACACAAAAGCAGATGAAATCCCGGGCAAAGATTACTTCATTAATCATTAAGAGAAATGATCAATAGCTTGTGTGGGCTCCCGTGAATTACAATCGAATACTTGTTGATAAGTATCGAAGGGTTTCTTTTATAATGCTTTGTGGGTAGGAAAAAATTTCGTTACATATCAACCTAAACATAAGGTGAGAAATTGTAACAGAAATTACTTGTTTAGCCAGTGTAAGCATTAACAAGTGTGTTTTGGAAAATTTTAAGTGACATTGATTTTCGAATGAAACTCACACGAAAATCATATTCAAGAAAAAATTTGTGCTGGATCTTGTTGGGAAACAAACATCATGGTTTTCGAATGTTTGATCAAGACCACTCATTTGAAATGAATATGATTTGGAGTTTCGAATTTTGGTACTGAAACAAATGTTTCGTGAAAAACTGGAACATTGTTCCCCGTCAATTCCTTAAAAGTATATTGAAAATTAGGTTTCACTTTCATCACGGTCTCATGATGTCAGATCATAAACACAAATGTTTGATAAGTCTAAGTCTCGATGGGTTTGATCAGAGACCTCTCGGACATATGTCTTCGTGTGTGATCGTGTAAGAACTTTATAGGTGAAAAAGATTGATGTAAGACACGAAAAGTACCTCTGTTATTTTTGGACCAAACAGTAAACTCTTAACTCGTTTTGAGAAGAGTCAGGTAGCTCAGAGACTAATGTGAATATAAGCCTGTTTGGGAAGAAATTTTCGTATGAAAAAATTCATTAAGGCTTTCGTACACACACATTGAGTCATTGGAGGTTTTTGGACAACATGCAGCAGCATGCTTCTTGGGACAACTTAACTAGTTCAAATGATGAAAACTTTATCGATTCATACGAAAAATGTACCTGACCCTAGAACTGCAAGCATAATCCACTCTGTATCTTCATGATTATCTCTGAATGCTGACGGATATTGCTTTGTCTTTCATTCAGCGCCTCTGAATCATTCCTGATTATTCATCATTCTCCTTTTTCGCATGGAACAGAATTTCCATTGATCATTCCAAGTCCTTCTATTATTCTCACAAGGGATTTTTCATCTAAAGGTTTCGTGAAAATATCAGCTAACTGATCAGTTGTTTTCACGAAATGTACTTCAATATTCCCATCCTCCACGTGATCCTTGATGAAATGATAACGAAGTGTTATATGTTTAGTCTTCGAATGTTGCACAAGATTATGAAAAATTCTTATTGCACTTTGAGAATCACAATATAATGGAATCTTTTTCATATTGATTGCATAATCACGCAATTGGCTTTGAATCCATATAATTTGTGAAGTGCAAGCAGCAGCAGCCACATATTCTGCTTCAGCTGTTGAAATGGATACACATGTTTGCTTTTTCGATTGCCAGCTCACCAATTTGCCATCTAAAAATTGACATCCACCACTTGTGCTTTTTCGATCAAGATTACATCCACCCAAGTCTGCATCCGAATATGCTTGTATAAAGAACCCAATTTTCGAAGGATACCACAATCCTAACGAAATTGTTCCTTTAAGATAACGAAATATATTCTTCACAGCAGTGAGATGTGGTTCTCGTGGATTAGACTGATACCTTGCACAATTACACACAGAAAACATGATATCAGGTCTACTTGCTGTAAGATAAAGTAATGAACCAATCATGCTCCTATAAAGAGTTATGTCAACTGCAGGTTTATCTAACAAAGGTGTCAACTTTATGCCAGTTGCCATTGGAACTCGTAACTTTGTGCTATTCAAACTTTTCTAGCAGATTCTTCGTATATTTTTCTTGATTAATAAAAATTCCTTCTCTGCTTTGACGAATATTCAAACCAAGAAAATTATTGATTTTTCCCATCATGCTCATTTCGAACTTACTTTTCATCAAATCTTCGAATTCTCTAGATAAAGCAGGGTCAGTTGAGCCAAAAACAATATCATCAACATAAATTTGAACAAGCATTAGATGATCCCCAACTTTCTTTCGAAATATGTGGGATCAACAGATCTTGTTTAAATTTAGATTGTTTCAAAAATGAAGTAAGAGTTGCATACCATGCTCGTGGTGCTTGTTTCAAACCATAAACTGCCTTATCTAAAATATAAACGTGATTTGGAAATTCTTCGTTAATAAAACCTGGGGGTTGTTCCACATAAACAGTTTCTTCAAGCTCTCCATTTAAAAATGCACACTTCACGTCCATTTGATAAACATCAAAATCTTTGTGAGCTGCATAATCCAGAAATATACGAACCGCCTCGAGTCTTGCGACAGGGGCAAAAGTTTCTTCATAGTCGATTCCTTCTTGTTGTGAATATCCTTTAAGAACAAGTCTGGCTTTGTTTCGAACAATATTTCCATCTTTGTCGGTTTTATTTTTATAAATCCATTTTAACCCGACAATCGAAACATTTTCAGGTTTAGGAATTAATCTCCAAACCTTGTTTCGTTCAAATTCAGACAATTCAGATTGCATTGCAACAACCCAATCTGAGTGTTCCATTGCAACCTTAACTGTTTTTGGTTCAATTTTAGAGATGAAAACATTGAACATGCAAAATTCTTGATGAGTATTAAATACCTCATTCTTTGCACGAATTTGAGCTCTTGTTAAAACACCCTCTTGTGGATTCCCAATCACTTGATTCTTCGGATGATCTCTTGTCCATTTTTCCATTGATGGATATGCTGGATCAAATTCCAAAGGTGCATCTTCGTATATATCATCATTCTCTAAACCTGCAATCGAACAAACATCATCAAAATCATTATTATTCTCAATGTTTTCTAAATGCTCCCCCTCAACATTATGCTCCCTCTCAACATCATGCTCCCCCTCAACATTAACATTCACTTTTCCATCCTCCTCGAAAGAATGCTCTTCCTCAACTAGAGGATTCGAATCCAATTGCTCCCCCTCCACTTGATTGTTTTGCATGCTTTCGCCTTTCTCTGGAGAAGTTGATGTTGAATCGTCAGTAAGCTTCGTTATTTCTGAGAGATGATTATCATTTGCATTTATTTCAGCATCAACAGCATGATCTGAAATTCCAAAAATTAAATCATAATCAATATCTAATGTTTTTGAGGATTCAGATTCATCTTGTATGTTTTTCAGAATAGGATGATTTTCAAACTGCAATGTAGTTTGTTTAATGTAATAATCATCAAATGTAATATTAAAAGTTTCTTCAACTTTTCGTGTTCTTTTGTTCAACACACGATATGCGACTGAATTATGCGAATATCCCAAGAAAATCCCTTCATCTGCTTTAGCTTGAAATTTCGTAAGATTATCCTTGAGATTCATAATGAAGCACCTTCATCCAAAAACATGAAAAAAATTTACGTTAGGTTTTCGATTGTTGAGAATTTCATATGGAGTAATGTTAAAACGACGATGAATGAAAGATCCGTTTTGAGTGAAACATGCGGTGGATACTGCTTCAGCCCAAAGGTATTGTGGAAGATTCGCATATACCAACATTGTCCTTGCCGCTTCGCATAGTGACCTATTTCTTCGTTCAACAACTCCATTTTGTTGTGGTGTGTATGGAGATGAAAAGTTATGCGAAATTCCTTTGTCCACCAAAGATGAATCAAAAATCTTGTTCTTAAATTCCGTTCCATGATCACTCTTAATTTTTCGAACAATCTTCTTCAATGTTGTTTCCATCTTTTTGATAAAGTCAATCATGATTTGTGCAACTTCGGATTTAAGCCTGAGAAAATAAACCCACGTAAATCTGGAAAAGTCATCAACAATAACTAAAATGTAGCTTTTCTTGTTGAGAGTTGAAACTGTCGAAGGACCACATAAATCAATATGTAAGAGCTCCAAAGGTGCAACAATTTTCGAATCAATCGTAATTGGATGACCTTGTTTATGTTGCTTTCCAACTTCACAAGCTGCACATAAAGAATCATTGTCAAATTTAAGTACAGGTAAACCTCTTACCAAATCTTGTACCACTAGTTTATTGATGTTTCGAAAATTGAGATGAGAGAGTCTTCGATGCCAAAGCCAACTTAGGTCTGTTGTTGCTTTCGAAAGAATACATATAGCAGGTTTCCCTACTATCAGATTGATGTCCAAAGTGAACATGTCACCTTTCCTTTTGGATTTCAGTAACACTTCTTTTGTGTTGACATTCGAAATAACACTTCCTTCTTCGTTAAAAAGAACTTGATTGCCAGTGCCCAAAACAAGTTGGGAAACACTTATCAAGTTATGTTGAAGACCTTCAACATACGCCACACGATTCACTGTGAATTGTCCGTTCGTGATCTTCCCATATCCTTTGACTTGACATTTTTTATTGTTCCCAAACTTCACAACTCCAACATTTTTTAGACCCCGAAAATCAGGTAAATTCTCCTTCTTCCCAGTCATGTGACGAGAGCAACCACTATCGATGTACAATTTATTATTATATTGCTCGTCACATAGTACCTACAATCAATGGAAAAATTTAGGTACCCAAGGCTTTTTGGGTCCTTGGAAATTAGATTTCAATTTCGAATGAAATGAAGAACTTTTAACCCAATGACAAACTTTGGTTTTGAGACTATCAATTAAGTTTACATCTTCATTTAAAGGAACCGAAACATAAGTTTTTGATGGTTTCGATTGTTCACTAACATTACCCTTCGAATTTTGAGTTTGTGAATGAACATTCTTTGCTTTTATTACTGGTTTCCAAGCTTTGACTGAAATGTTCGAATCCTTAGAAGATGAACTGCCGTTTGATGAAGTATTCACATACTTCTCATAAGTTTCGTGAATTTGCTCCTTTGAAAATGTATTCGACTGATACATCTTTCCTTTGCCTTCAAGCCAATGATCAATGTTTTTCCTTGAAGTCATTCCTTTTTCTCGTGAAATTTTCATAGTATCTTTCTTCGTTTGATTTGGAAAATTTGGCTTTTGAGGAACAAAATTAACTTTTGGTTTTGTTATAAAAGATTGAGCATATGATTTATCAACTATTGATTTAAAATGTTGACTTTGAAGAAATTTTTGATTTGGATTTGAGTTATTTGAAAATTTTCTTGGAATATTAGTTTCTGAAACTTTCGAAAACCTTTGTTGTTTATTCACTTCAGACTTTGAATGATTTGATTGAGATGAATGTTGAGGTTTTGTTGAAAAAGATGAATTTTTAGCTTTGAAAACATTTTTGGGTGATTGTGATTCAGACACCTTTGGAGACTCAACATTTTGCCAAAATATTTTCTTTCTTGCTTGTCTTTTTGAAATGTTGTTTTCCTTCGAAATTTGTCAATTTGATCTTTGAATTCCTTGGAGTTTAGTTTGACAGCTTTTTCACTTTCCTTTTCAACTTGTTTTGAATTCTCTTTTTCAATTTTTGGTTTTTCAACCCATTTTCTTTGTGGTTTTTTACGTTGGAACACATACGAATTCTTTGTTAAGTTGTTTTCAACTGTGCTTTGATTTGCGAAAAAACCTTCATCAGTTGTTTTTGAATTATCCTCTTCAACTAACTTCTTTAATTCTGGTTTGATTTTCTCAACATTTCCAGTAGTTACGAAAACTTGATTTGGAAAAATGACATCATTTGTACACTTGAAATTTGGATAAACCACTGTATTCGTTTCAAGATAGTGTTCACCTTTTTCATTCATTACTTTTTCGAACTTTTGTGTATCACCATACACTTGATCAACCACTATTCGAGGAGTTTCTTCTTCCTTTGAAGATTTCTTTTCCTTCGAAATTTTCTCTTCATCTTCATCATCACTATCATCAGTTTGACTGTCTTTAAGATCCACGAAATTCATATCATAAACTTTCGAAGTTGAGGGTATATCAGTTTTATTCTCAACCATCAAATCCTTAACTTTTTCTTTCCCTTTAGATGTCCATGCAACATTAACAACAGGCAACTGAGAACAATCAACATCTTCAAGTTCACTAATTTCACTAATATTGTCAGAATTATCTTCAATATCAGCAAAATTAGATTGAGAATCAGATGTTGAATTCTCAGTCTTTTTCAAAATTTGAATTTGTTCAGATTTAGTTAAAGTATCATTCACGATGTTAACTAATTCATTTGCATCAAGACATTCGTCAATTTTGACAATTCCATATTTATATCTATCATCAGGAACTTTGTCAAAATCAGCTATTATTTGCTCACAATCATACGAAATATTATCTACTTTAGCTCTTTCGAATGCTAGAAAAGGTAGTAATTTTCTATGTTGCTCTTTACTTATGTCACATGAATGATCTAAATAAGTTAATTTGCCATAAAGTCTTTTTGCTGTATTACAATAAATGTTTCTTTGTGCTAGCAAAAGTTTGACTTCACTCGTTAAAGTATCCCTATCACACATAATATTTGTAATTTGTAATTCCAAACATTCAATTTTGCTTATTTTCAAGTCTAATCTCTTTTTGGTCTCTAATAAATCCATGGACAATTTGTTGGCCTCATTGCTAGTAGACAAAACAATTGAATCAAAATAAGTAACCGTCTCATCAAAAGATATTAGTTCAGAATCATAAGCATGTGTAGAAATATTAAAAGATTCGAGAATTTTACGTACCTTTGTTGTCATTGGAGATTTGTCTGCCGTTTTGGATACGAAGCATCGTCCTTTCACTTCGAATTCCTCATCATTTGAATTCTCCTCCATTTTCGCATACATCGCTCCATGTGTTGGATTTCGCATTTCTTCATCGTCTGATCCGGATGACCAGATTTGATAAGTTCCATCTTCATCCTCATGTTCACCCTTTGCAACCAGTGACAAATTCTTGGCTTTCGCACGAACCTCCTCAAGCCTCTCTACATAATACGCCTCATCCTTGACTTTATTCTTCCTCTCATCCTTCTTTCGAAGCATACAGTCATTCGCAAGATGATTCGCACCGTTGCAATAATGACAATCTATTCCAGCATCACCTTTCAGCTTTTTCTCAATATTTCCTTCAGACATTTTCAAATCTTTCTTCTCAACTTTCTTTTTCTCCTCATCAGCAGTTTTACTCACAGCACTTCCTTTTACCTCAGCAAGTTTAGTTTTCGGATTGAACGACTTTTTGAAAAACTTCTTAACCCGATTATTCGAGTAAAAAGCTATTTCCTCATCATCCGAATTCATGATGAATACTTCTTCTTCCTCAGAATCACCATTTTCTGCTTCTTTCTCAAATATCTTTGATACAAGTGCCATTGGACCTCCCCAATTCAGCTTCGTCTCTTCAGCAATTTCATTAACCTCAGTTTCGTGTGTTTTCAACTGATTGTACAAATCATTGAGAGTTGATGTATCAAAACTTTGCTGATTCTTCACCATCATACTTACACTTCTCCATTCTTTTCGAAGACCCATCACAAAGATGAGATTAAATTCCATTGAAGTCCTGGTAATTCCATAGCGATTACAATGATAGATTAACTCATTCAGTCGATCAAAGTAGACTTCGATTGTTTCACCTTCTTTTTGTCTGAAATCTTTCAGCTCAACCAAACACTGTTTGACTGAATTGATTTTCGTCTTCTCACTTCCTTGAAACTTATCTTTCAGATTGTTCCAGACCTCCTTTGCAGTTGTACAACTCCTAACGTAATTGTACACAACTGGAGGTAAAGCACCTCGCAGTTCCCTCATACACCTTTTCTCCAGTTTCTTCAGACCATCAGATTGATTATCAACATCAGAACTTGTGGAAGAAGATCCGATTGGTTGAACATTCACTGGAACATTGACATTTCCAGTGATACATGATCATAATTCTTCATCAAGACCATTCAGATAATCTTGCATACGATCAGCCCATTGATCATAGTATTTAGGGATTAGCATTGGAATTTTGGTTGATGATCCTAACAGATGAGAAAACGAGGTCATCGAATTGAGATTGAAACTCGCCATTGTTGTACGGAAGTTGATTTTGAAAATTCTTAAGAAGATTTGGAAATTTGAAATCAAACTAGTTGAATCAAATCGAAATTGCTAGAAGAACACTCGATTCAACAATTCAAATGCAGAATCAAATCACAGACTAAGATCTAAACAAATTTTTCACGATCAAAAAGTGCGGAAACTTTTGAACCAAAAATTTGATTCAAAAACTTTTTGAATGAATGAAAATCAGATCACATATGTGATTCCCGCTCTGATACCAATTGAAGAATCAAAGAATCGAGTATTGAATTAATCAGAGTATGAATTCAGATAAGAATGCGAGATTGAACACCGGATGTAAATATGATCTTGTTTCAGCTTGATTACGCTTTTGAATGTTTACAGAGTACAATAGACAGGTCTGTAAAAACTCTTATCTAACTCTAGTAAATAACCCTATTTATAGGGAACCGAAAGCGTACAAAAAATATACTAAGGCCTAGACACTTAAGCTTCGAATAAAAGCGCCCTAGTAAAATACATTACAAAACATTCGAAGAGTTCAAAATACATTTCGACTAATTACAACAATTCGACCCTTACTAAGTGAAAGATCCGTAGTTGACTTGTATTGAAAGCTCCTATTTAAAGGAGTGAATGTTACAACGAATTATCCCAGATGTTTACATAGGACCGGACAAAAGACATAAGTCTGACATTCTGATTGTCCTAAAGTAACTTTAGACTAAGTCCTATGAAACGTTACATCAAATACATGACAAAAGTAATAAATGCACTAAAGACATAAAGACTTCATTCCGGACAAGTATTATTCCGGAGATGAAAATTTGATCCGGATCAGCATACATTCCGGACTTCAGGATTAGCTCCGGAATGTGTTCCTCTTCAAAATACTTCTCCTCTTCTTTTCTCCAGCTCCGGACAGGTTCCGGATTACATTTTCCTTCGGAACAAACACACTTCAGAATATGTACTTAGGATTGCTAGAGGTTCACTTTCAGGTTCCAACAATCTCCCCCTAAGTGAACTTAGCAATCCATTAAGCTTAGTTCATTTCTTCCTTGATGAAGGTGTATGCTCGAAACAACCATTCACGCACCGCAATGTACCAAGTCAGTTAACTTACAAACATTGCGTTAACCTGTTCCGGAGCATCAGACTTGGACGCCCGAGATATGAACTTCTTCAGAGCTTTGGTAGGTACTAGGTGTTTGTCAAGGACTCGGAAGAAGTCCTTCTTGTTTGTTCTTCTGGTGGTGTAGACCAACCCTAGAACCGGTTCTTCAATCAGACGATCTGCAAGAATTTCAGCTTCCGGAAGAACAAAGTCGATCTTTGCAACGAATTGTTAGGTTCCGTAGAGGTGAGCAAGTTCGTAATCACAGCGGCAGAACTCAGCAACATAATCTTTGAGAAAGCTGAGAGTAGCGTGGTAGGCACCCATACTGATGTCATCCTTTTGATTTTCTCTGAAGTAAGCAGCTAGGGTAAGGATGTCGTTCGGATTCATTGAAGGAAAATCCGCATCAGTAACGGTCCGGGGAGTTGGCTTGTTCCGGAGGAGATGGAAACGGAATAGAGGACAGTTCAGCTCAAATTTTAATAAAATTTTTCTTCCAAAGCCTTGAACTTTGGTGATCCTCTTTCTTGTCCATACTTCCTTGAAGGGTTGAGCATTTTTTGCATCGAAGGTTTTGAGCCTTTCACGCTCTGTCCGGATGATCACTTCCGGATTATCGGTTGGGTGGAGCAGAGAAAACTTCGTGTAGAATTTGCTAAAAGGAGAGAGAGGAAAATCCAGTTGATCAGTGTCATTTGTGGGAAGGTCATAGTAGAGTGTTGGGATGATTTCCTATGCTTGAAGGATGCCTTCACGGCAAAGAGGAGAGATGCCACGCATCGGATCGGGATTGTCTTTTAAAGCTTGAATCCGGATGCTGTCCTCCAGTTCCTTGTGAATTTCCTCCTCAGACCATCCATATTTTTGTTTGAGAGGAGGTCTGGAGTGGAAGGCTTGATGTTCGGAAGTCATCAGTTTCTTCCCTTTGTCTCTCTGAAATGCATCCATGACCATCTTCATGTTCTCATCAATGATGAATTCCGGAGTGGGAGTTGGAAGCGGTTGTTCCGGAATTTCATCTAGGGTCCGGAGAGGAGAGCCCTGGTCGATTGGGGCTATTTTTGGTTCCGAAATGGGAGTGGGAGACAGCACAGAGGGAGTGGCTCGGAAGGCTCGGATGGCCAGGAGACTGTGGACCATACCCTCTTTTGTTCCTCAGTTAACTCCTTCGGATTGGTCAGTTTTGGAGCTTGAAGACCAAGAACTCCTTTGGGAGCTTCATCCGGAATGTATACTTCATTATCTTCATCACCTTCGCTTCCTTCAGTGATTCCCAGGATTCTGGAGACGATTTGAACATCTTCATCTTCGGAATCGAGGTCTTCATCCCTGAGTGTGAATTTCTAGGCTGGTTCCCATCTTCTACTTGGGCCTTCTCCCCCTCTTGCATCGGTGAACCTTGAGACCGGTGCAAGCGTCAAGTCTTCCTTGATATCATCAAGTTTGGAGAAAACCTTCTGAAGACATGTAGAGAGTTGAAGAGTAAGAGTGTCATAGGCTTCAACATTCGGTGCTTGTTCGGAGAGATGCTTGATTGTGCTGCTGAGGATGGCAATCATCTCATCAAACTTCCTATTCGGAACATCAACAATGTTCCAAGTTGAGCGCAGGAGTTTGATGAGGACTTGTTGAATAATGAGGTTCATCTCATCCTTCTTCCGGATCTCCTTCTCCAGTCGTTGAATTTGTTTCTCATGACGAACATGAGTCTGCTTGATTAGGTCGTTGGTGGAAGACACAAGATCGTCATGAACCTTGAGCATTGAGGAGATGGTGTTGAGATAATTTTCAACAAGAGCGTCATACTTGGAGTCAAGTTGATCAACAGTGTGCTTCAGCCATATGGAAATCAGCTGATCAAGGTGGGCTTCTCTTTCTACCACTGATGGTCCGGACTGTTGGGAGAGGGACTGGAGAATCGCATCAAGTTTCGAATCAGGTCCAGATACTTTTTGATCCAATTTTGAGTTTAGCTCTATTACGGATGCCTCTACAGATGACACTTTATCCATAGTGTCCGAGACATTGTTGCGGATTTCCAGAAGGGCAAAAGGGTCAATGTGATGACCAGCTGAGGATTCTGTATCAGAATCAGAGTCATTCGGAGGAGGTTGGGGTGCGTTCGGATTTGAGGAGGGACCCGGTTTGGTTGCATCATCATCTTCTTGAAGGTTTGAGTTGGAGCCGTCGTCCGGAGTGGTAGTGGAAGAGAATTCGAAGTCAAAGGCAGACTCGGATACGGATGCCTTGGATTGGTAGTGAACGGAGATCATGAGATGTGCATCCAGAATGGTTGTTGCCTCTTCTTCCAACATAACTTCTTCAGCGATTTCTTCTTCCGGATCAGTGTGGAAGATGCTTTGACGAGTGGTGATTGGGGGTAGCTCCGTAGTGAGTTCATTGATGGCGTCATCGTTAGTGGGAGGGACATAGGGCAATTTGCTTTGGATGGCCCTGTTCCTCATGGAGATGAGAGTGGACTCCACTTGAGCTCGAGAAAGGTCCGGATGTCGAGATGAGGCCCTGTTCACATAACCTTCCCAAAGAGGATCATTAGTGCCTGGTCGTCCTGTACGCCTTCCGGGTATCAGACCAGTTGTGGCATCGGAAGTTGGAGAAACTGCTCCTCCTTCCGGATGCTTGGGTTCCGGAACAATGGTTCCGGAGTGTGTGTGCGTGTAGAAGAGATAATGGGAATATCAAATTTGACACATGGGTGTGTTCCAGGGGGCTGTAAGGAACTTTGTTCAACACGGGCATCACCCTTTTGGGAGGGTGAGGGTGGAATATGTGGAGACTCCCCGTGAGTGTGTGCTTGTGATGATGAAACATTGAGGGGTACCTCAGATCAGTAGGCAGGAGGGGTGTGCGGACGGCCAGAATCAGCCGGAATGTCATGGGTGCCCTCCTGTTGAGAGGGGGCACTGACTTTGGATTTCTTTTTGGCTTTAGGCTTGGTAGGAGAAGCCTTTCGTTTGGCTGGTTGCTTGACTTTGGGTCCGGACTTAACATGAATGGCCTCTTCCGGAGTAGGCTCAACAGAGACCGGGGCAAGTTGTGTTGGGTCGAACACAACCGAAGTCTCAATATGTTGTTTTAAATAGGGATAGTCGGAAGGAATGATGGCCAACATGTTGTCCGGAAGACGTCTGACCGGACCAAAGGATGATTGGTCCGGAATTCTATATGCCTTAACAATTTTAAAAGAGACACATACCTCCGGAGGAATGGTGCTAACCGGAATGGGTACGTTGAGTTCCTTGAAGATTTGTTCAATCGTCAGAACCCAAAATCTAGGGCTTGAAATCTCGTTCGGCTTCCTTTTGATGGCGAACTTGCAGAAGTCTTGCCACAAGACTTCCGGAAGATCTACATCATTGTTGCATCCGGAGTGGATGCTGAAGACTACATTCAGCCAATCTTTGCTCAAGGTATTAGTACCGCCATGCTTGCCAGATAACCCACGGATGATGAGAGGCATAAGAACGGTCCAGAGCCCAGAAACAGCAGTTTTCTTGAAATCCTTTACCCTAAAGTCTTGCGTGTACCCAATGAAGTTTAGAAACGTCTGAAACTCTTCAGCCGTTGGTTCAACAACTTCAAAACCAGTAGGATTTGGTGTAATTGCAATCGCCTTGAGGAAGGTCGATTTGTGGACATGAATGGTGCGATCACCAATAATGGTAGTTAACAGAACACCATCTTCGAGTTTGATGCTGGTGAATGCACGATAAAGATGAGAGAGTGGGAGTGGAGGATCAGGGGTTTTGGTAAGTGGAATGGAGAGAGCATGATTTGCGAGGAACTCAATCATTATTCTGATTGATTCATCGTAGTCAAGAGGGTTTAAGGAGAACAGTTGAGTTGTGTCCCTAAGAAAGGGTTCTTGATCGGCGGATGAGGATGAGCCCTTTGATCCTTTAGATGATTTATTCCTGGCGATTGATTTCTTGGGAGGTGGTGCAGATTGAGTTGGGTTCTTTAAAGACTCCATTGATGAAGAATGAAGGAAGCTTGATGAACACGAAGAACAGTGAGGGATGTTTGGAGGTTTGAGATTCAAGAGACCGTAAAGAGGTAAAAGGGAATGTGAAAGAGTATTTATAGGTAGGGAAAGATGGGTCGGGTTGAAAAAGGTAATGATGAGGGTCCGAGATCAATCGGGTCACATTTAATGTTTGGGAGTGAGATTAGACAGGTGAGGTGAAAGGGCAAGGCAAATTGGGCTAAGAAAGGAGAATGTAACCGTCAATTCGATTTCTAGTTTAGTGGGCGTGCAATCGTGTCACGCAAATTGAGGAGGATCGGATAAGGATCTTCCTGAAAAGTAACCGTTGAGAAAACCGTTTCGCCTTATTACCTTTTGGTATTCCGGAAGAGTTGTTCCGGACAGTGCATGATCCGGAGGGTAAAAGATGTGTTCCGGAACATATATGATTGAGAAAAAAGAGATTCCGGAGCAAATTTTGAGAATTTGAAAGCATTTTTGAAGGTTCCGGAGCACTTTTGAAATTACGGAGCACTTTTGAAACTTTCGGAGCATATTTGAACATTCCGGAGCAAATTTGAAAATTACGGAGCATTTTTGAAAATTCCAGAGAACCTTTGCAAATTCTGGAGCACACTTGATAATTCCGGAGCTAATTTGAAAATTCCGGAGCTCTTTTGAAATTCCGGAGCACATTTGAAAATTCCGGAGCTAATTTGAAAATTCCGGAGCTCTTTTGAAATTCTGGAGTTAATTTGAAAATTCCGGAGCTCTTTTAAAGTTCCGGAGCACATTTGAAAATTTCGGAGCACATTTGAAAATTTCGGAGCACATTTGAAAAGATTACCTTTCCGGAGTGGATTTCCGGAATTCCTTTATGGAGTGAGTTCCGAAATAAAGATTCGGATGATGGTTGATCCTGATAGTCGTGATGAATAGAATGAACTGTACAGCTTAAAAACTCAAGGGATAATCAGTAATAAAGACAAGTAAAATGATCCTATGTATTTAGAGAGAAAATAGTTCCGCAGCAAAAATAATTGAGTTCGGAGCAAATTTTTCTTCTGAATACTTCTATCAAAGAGAACATGTCTCATGAAAGAATTGAGGATCAGGCATCATCATACCCATTTTGTTCAGAAAACCATTAAATTTGGTTTCGTCTAATGCCTTAGTAAAGACATCAGCAATCTCATCGTCAGATGGAACAAAAATAAGTTCGATGTTGCCATTTAGAACATGATCTTTAATAAAATGGTACCGGATGTCAATGTGCTTCGTCATGGAGTGCTGAATTGGATTGTGAGAGATTGCAATGGCACTTTGAGAGTCACAGTAGATAGGAATGCGTTGAAATCGGTAACCATAATCCAAGAGTTGAGATTTCATCCAAAGAACTTGAGAGGTACAGCTGGCAGCAGCAATGTATTCAACTTCAGTTGTAGAGAGAGCTATGCAGTTCTGTTTCTTGGATGACCAGCTGAATAATCGACCACCTAGGAATTGACATCCTCCTGATGTACTTTTTCTATCGTGTTGAAGACCACCATAGTTTGAGTCAGAGTAAGCTTGCATAATGAAACTTTCATTTGCTGGATACCAGATTCCGAGGCTCTTTGTACCTTTGAGGTATCAGAATATTTGTTTCACAGCCAAAAGATGAGACATCTTCGGATTGACTTGAAATCTGGCACATAAACATGTTGAGAACATAATGTCCAGGCGACTTGCAGTGAGATAGAGTAAGGATCCAATCATTCCACGATACTTCTTTTCATCAACGGAAACACCCGAAGGGTCGGCAAAGATTTTGTGTCCGAAGCCCATAGGTACCTTTGCTGAGGCACATGTGTCCATTGAGTATTTCTTGAGAAGTTCATAAATGTACTTCTCATGGTGAATGAAAATACCTTTGTTAGTCTGTTTGACTTGAAGGCCAAGAAAGAAGCTTAATTCTCGATTCATGCTCATTTGGAATCGACTGACCATAAGTTTGGCAAAATCAGCAACCATAGATGAATCTGTAGATCCAAAAATGATTTCGTCAACATATATTTGTACCAGCATGAGATGCTTTCCATTTGATCTTCGGAATAGAGTGGGATCAAGTATTCCTATTTGAAAACCTGAGCGTTTGAGAAAATTGGTGAAAGTCTTGTACCAAGCCCGAAGAGCTTGTTTGAGTCCGTAGACAGCCTTTCGGAGTTTATAACAGTAGTTTGGAAAGGAAAGTTAATAAATTCGGGGGGCTGTTGAAGGTATACTTCAGTGTCAAATTCACCATTAAGAAAGGCACTCTTAACATCCATTTGGTAAACTTTGAAGCCTTTGTGAGCAGCATAAGCAAGAAAGATTCTGATAGCTTCAAGTCATGCAACAGGAGCAAATGTCTCGTCGTAGTCAAGACCTTCAATTTGAGTAAAACCTTTAGCTACCAATCTTGCCTTATTTCGGATGATAACTCCTGCATCGTCTAGCTTGTTGCGAAATACCCATCTTGTACCGACAACGGGGTGATGTTGAGAAGGAGGTACGAGAGTCCAGACTTCATTTTGGTCAAATTCTTCCAGTTCTTCTTGCATGGCTGTAATCCAATCAGCATGCTCTAATGCTTCCTTGATAGATTTGGGTTCAACCATGGATATGAATGCTGAAAAATGACATTCATTTTGGATGTTAGTAGCTGAGCGAGTTTGTACACTAACATTCGGATTGCCTATCACTTGGTTCGGAGGATGGTTCTTCGTCCAAACATGCAATCGAGGGAGTTCTTGTGCAGCCGAAGATCCTACATCAACAGTGGAATTGATTTGCTCCCCCTGAAGGATTTGAATATTGGCATAATGCTTCCCCTGAACTTCTGAACCGGAGAGGTTGACATCATCATCAGAAGGGAACTCAAAGAAATTTCCGTTTTCATCAATGTTGAGAGGATTAGAGTCATCGAAATCGGCAGCTGCATCTTGGAAGCCATCCACATTTGATTCAAGAGAGGGATTTTCATTATTCTCCCCCTCAACCTGAGAAGGTTGAAACGGTTCAGAATCAAATGGAGGGAGGCTCGGAGGTGGACCGGAGAGGTTGTGAGAAACTGGGGCTTCTGAAGGAGGAATTGGAATTAGAGATGGTCTTGATCGAGATTCGAAATCAAGAGCGGTTTTGGAAGGACCAAAGAGGGTTTCAAAGTCAACCTCAAGAATGGTTTGAGGGTTCGGAAATCCTGGCGGAGGAGCATCAGACTCCATGATGTGAGTTGTGATGTGAGTGGGGCCAGAATTCCGAACGAAGTTTTCATCAAAGGTAACATCAAAACTTTCTTCCAGAACACGAGTTCTTGGGTTGAGAACTCTGTAAGCCTTAGATTTGTAAGAGTACCCAAGAAAGATGGCTTCATCAGCTTTAGGTTGGAACTTTGTAAGCTGATCACGGTTGTTTTTGATGAAGCATCTACATCCGAAGACATGTAAGAATGAGATTGTTGGCTTTCGACCATTCATTGGTTCGTATGGTGTCATGTTAAGACGTCGATTGATGGTACTTCGATTTTGAGTGAAGCAAGCAGTGGATACAGCTTCAGCCCAAAGATAGAGTGGTAAGTTTGCATAGTTCATCATTGATCGAGCGGCTTCAACAAGTGGTCTATTGTGTCTTTCAACTACACCGTTTTGTTGTGGAGTGTAGGGAGCTGAGAAGTTGTGATCGATTCCTTTTTCTGTGAGAAATTTCTCAATGGTGGAATTAACAAATTCCGAACCATTATCACTTCGGATTCTCCTGACTGGGAGTTTGATAAGAACTTCTATTCCTTTGATAAAATTGATGAGCTCAGAGGCTGTTCGGATTTCAGCCTTAGGAAGAAAACCCAGGTGGACCTTGTAAAGTCATTAACAATCACAAGAATGTATTTCTTATGATGAAGACTTTCTACAGTGGATGGTCCACAAAGATCAATATGTAAAAGTTCCAATGGTTCCGAGATGGAATTTTCTATGATAACAGGATGACCCTTCTTTGATTGCTTACCACACTCACACTCAGCACATAAATGATCATTTTCGAACTTGAGAAGAGGTAAACCTCTTACCATTTCGCCTGATACAAGATCATTCATGTATCGAAAGTTCAGATGAGCGAGCCTTCGGTGCCATAACCAACTAACATCAGGAACAGCTTTGGAGAGAAGGCAGAGTTGCGGTTTGCCAATAATCATGTTGATGTCAAGCGGGTACATGTTCTTGTTGCGAAGTGACTTTATCAAACATTCTTTTCGATCTTCAGTCATCACATAGCCATACTTTTTGCAAAATTCCACACTTCGACTGGAGTCAGTGAGCTGAGCAA
Organism: Lactuca virosa; assembly: GCF_052849685.1. Classification (NCBI taxonomy): domain Eukaryota; kingdom Viridiplantae; phylum Streptophyta; class Magnoliopsida; order Asterales; family Asteraceae; genus Lactuca; species Lactuca virosa. Next base: position 141,291,534 of record NC_136427.1, on the reverse strand, counting down.
CACTTATCAAATTATGTTTCAAATCAGCTACATAAGCAACATGTGAAATAGAGAAGTTTCCATTGGTGAGAGTTCCATAACCACGAATTAGAGAATTGGAGTTGTTGTCATATGTCACGAAACCAGCATTTGGAGAAAGCTTTAAATCTCGCAGAAAATCCTTCTGCCCCGTCATGTGCATGGAGCAAGCACTATCAATATACCATATTGTTTCTTGCTCCGAAGCACAAAGTGCCTGCAAAATTAGTGAGCAATGGAGTTTTTAGGGTCCGAGTTAGACTTTGGGACATAGGCATGGGCTTTGGACTTTGATTGTGACTTGGGAACAACTTTGTGTTTCTGGGTGTTAGTACTGGAATTCTTTGGAAACAGACAGAATGCTAATGTCTTTTCATCTATCCAGTAGTCATATTCAACTACTGGTGGGTTCGGAGCTGACTTCTTCGGACCTTTGGTATCCGAAGGATTGACAATTTTTGTTATCTCCGGGATTGTTGTTTTTTGAAACAATGGTTTTTGTACTTGTGGATTTGTTTGGTGACACATTGTTTCTTGAAATCCTAGGTTTAAAAATTGTGCCATTAGATTTTGCAATAAAGACAAATGAAACATTTCTTGGTGCCGGTGAAGTATTTCGGATGGTTTTGACATTGACATTAACATGAGCTTGAGGTGAATTGGAGCTAAGGACTTCGTTAGGTTCCGGACGAACAAGGGGTTCGGAAGGTCTTTTTAGGATCCTAGTGGGAACAAATTTTTTTTGACTATGAGTGGAGACACGAGAATTCCGGGATGAATTTGGTTTAGAGTTAGAAAGGAACCTGGAAGTTTGTCTAGTCTTGACTTCCTTTTTGTAAGCATTTCTAGCTTCTACCTTGGGATCTACAACATCTTTCCTATTCAACATTGGTTTTCTCTTAGAATGAGGAGAGGATCTAGAAGTTTGTCCTTTGGATGGATATGTAAACTCAGGAGTAATGGGAACCAATTTGGTCTTTGATAGCACTAAGGAGTCCGATTCACATGAATCAGAGGACACATGGCTTAAGACTTCAACTTTATCATCTAAAGATGCCCATAGAAATTCCGAGGCATAGATTTTAGTTGTTTCCGGACTAATTTCCTCAATCACACAGTTGTTTACGTGATTACTTTTAGGAACATAGTCTACACAATTTGGAAGACTATAATGATATTCCGTCGTCCGATTCAGGTCCAGGTTTATCAGAGGCAGAAGAGGCGTGGAATCAGGACACTTGACAACTATTGGTTGGAACTCAGGAATTAGGGACTCAACAGGTCTTTTAGCCTCCGGAAGGGGTGACAAGGGAGAAACAGGGGTGTCCGAATGTTTGATGTTCGGAACTTCTCCCATGAATGTCAAATTTTGCAATTCCTTCAGGGAACTATCAATTGGTTTCGGAAACTCGCTTCCGAGACCAGGAGCTTTGGACCATGGATGACGAAAGTTATGAGTCATCCGAATGTCAGCTTCAAGCATTTCTATAGAGTTATGCAAAGCATCTATTTTAGCATTGAGACGTTTGTTATCAGAAATCAAAATATTTCGTTCGGAATAAGTGATTTCACATTTATCTTTCAAAATGATACATTCATCTTTTGACATTTCAAGTTCATGCTCTAGAGACTCGATTTTCAATTTCTTATCCTCAAAACGTAATCTAATACGACTTAGTTCACAGTCCTTCTTCTCATTGGCTTCTATGGCAGACTTATAGGCTTTATAGATGGTGTTCATATCTGTTTGGATCTGGGTCAGATAAGGTTCACATAAAGTCAAATCAAATTTATTATCAGAGATCATGGATTTTACCTGCTGAACGATGCTTCGACCTGGTGGATCGTTAGTGGCCATGTAGCAGTAGTGAGGTTCAGCAACATCATCTTCATCTTCGGACCCAGAAGACCAATAACCTTCATCACATTCAACAGTTTTTCTTGCCATCAAACACATGTTTCTTCCAGTCACCAAATCATCATCATCTCCGGATGACCAATATCCTTCGACATCTCCTGAAACCATAGTAACAAATGCCTTCTCACTTTCAGCCATTTCTTGTGCTCTTCGGACATAGTAAGCTGCGTCTTTGACTTTTGGTTTTTGTGGAGCATCAGCTAGACAATATTTGGCAAAGTGGTTTGCATGACCACATTTATGACACAAGATCTTTGGTTTGTCTGATTTGGAATTTTGAGAAGATTCCGGAGCGGAGTTTGGTTTAGTGAGGTTAGGCTTGTATGCAGGAGGATTTTCGGAGGTTTGTTTTGGTTCCGGAGTGGAATATGGTTGAGGATGAGTTTGGTGAGGAGCACTGAATCTATTTTGGTATGGTTTGTAAAAGGGATTGAAAGGACGTTTGTATTTCATTGAGAGTAACGCAAACTCTTGTTGGAAACGGAGTTCGGAATCCAAGGTTTCAGAATCATCGTCAGGATAGATGTGTGTGGGTAAGGTGGTTAAGGATGACTGAGTTAATGGAACAGTGGGTTTGTAAGGTTCCGGAGTAGGTGAGTTCGGAATGGTTGATTCAAAAGAATTGACGAGAGCAAGTGGTCCTCCGGAAAGTTCCCTTATGGTTTGAGCAACGTTTGATTCATGTCCTTGAAGCTCATCAAAAAGTTCATAGAGTTTTAATTTTTTTAAATAACCATTGCTTTGAAGACAGGATTTTACATTTCCCCATCCTTTACCAAGGCTGTTAATGAATTTGAGATTGTACTCGAGAGGAGTTCGAACAATCCCATGAGCGGTCATGTTATTGACAACGATTTGATATCGGTTGGAGGCTGAGGCCACAGATTCACATGGAGTAGTGGTGATGGTGTCAAAGTCATTGACAACCGAGGTGAGGCGTTTGTCATTCATATTTTCGGAACCTTCAATCAGATCCTGAAGAGTGTCCCAAATTTCTTTGGCTGATTTGCATAGCTTGATGTGCTCAAAGAGTGATGGAGGAACACCAAACATCATTTCTGAGAAGGCAACTTGATCAGCATGCAACTTTTCAATATCATCTGCAGTTAGAGGGGCTGGACGAACTTCATCCTCTCGCATGAGCTGAGCAGCTGCATCTCTTACAACTGTTCGTACGGGAACATGAGGGCCTTCTTTGACGGATCTCCAGATTTGTTCACATTTCTCTTTGGCTAGTAAAAACCTTTCCATTCTAACTTTCCAATGATCATATTCTTCCACAACTAGCAATGGGGCACGTGTAGGGCCACCCACGCTATTTGCGATTTGCATTGAAATCATTTGCTGAGGATTTGAAGCAGCCATTGAAATCAAGATATCTTCAAGCTTAAGTGGTATATAGAAGAACTTTTATCCTTAACACAGAAATGGTTGAAATACCAAGGTAAATTCAAACCAACTATAATGGATTCAAAGGACAACCACTCGAGCTCTGATACCAATTGTGAGAACAAGATCTATGTGCAGGGACAAGGTTTGAAAACTCAAACCTTTATTGAATGCTTGAGATCAATATCTGCTTGATAATGGATATTCAAGTCTAGACTGGAAAGACCAGTCAAGTCTTAGATGATCAGTTCAACAAATGATCAAGAAATTAATTGAGAACAAGTAGATAATGATCAAGGTAAAGTTAATAAATGAAGAACAAGAAGAATGTTTTAATGTGATAAGAGTAAATGCCAAAAGTAAGTGAAAGATCCGTAGTTGACTTGTATTGAAAGCTCCTATTTATAGGAGAGAATGTTACAACGAATTAACCCAGATGTTTACATAGGACCGGACAAAAGACATAAGTCTGACATTCTGATTGTCCTAAAGCAACTTTAGACTAAGTCCTATGAAACATTACATCACATACAAGACAAAAGTAATAAATGCACTAAAGACAGAAAGACTTCATTCCGAACAAGTATTATTCTGGAGATGAAAATTTGATCCGGATCAGCATACATTCCGGACTTCAGAATTTGCTCCGGAATGTGTTCCTCTTCAAAATACTTCTCCTCTTCTTTTCTCCAGCTCCGGATAGGTTCCGTATTACATTTTCCTTCGGAACCAACACACTTCGGAATATGTACTTAGAATTGCTAGAGGTTCACTTTCAGGTTCCAACAGTCCATAGTCGTTCATAGTTAATGGAGCACCTATGAGACTACTATGAATGGATTGGTTGTTTTTAAAATATATGAACCAACTTAATAGGTACTTGATTAGAGAATAAGTATTAGAGATGACCGACACCAAAATCACTTTATGGATCGTAGTCATGAGTGATGTTTTGATAAATGTATTATCTTTGTATTATTTGACCTAAGATACATATTTGGGACTTTAGTGTAGGAATTGTTGTGCTTCGACATGGTTTAATGTTGTTCTGTTAAAAGGAAGTTATAAGGGCCATCGTTGGTTATAATTTGAACTACATGATGGGCGTATGTACTCAAGATGGGATTTGTTCCTCTTATTCGTTGAGAGTTGAACATCTAAGGCCTTACTAAATGTTGAGCACTATACAAGATTGATTGCGATCCATATCTCATGTTCAACATGATGTATGTGACATAGGAATAATTGATACCACACCTTACAATCGACTGTAGCTTTGACCTCCTGGAATTAGATATTTATAAGATGGTAACCCTTCGTGTGTTGTTAGGGGTAGTAGTCTATAGCAAGACGCCAACTATTGTATATGTCAAGCCGTAATGAATCTTGAGCAAGTGGGAGATTGTTGGATCTATATGCTTAAGAATCATTATTGAATGACATTGATAATAACATATGATCCTATAGGGTCACACCATTATCAAGTTGGCACATATTGAATATTTATTATTAATATGATTATTAGTAAATAATCAACTCTAGTATTTAATTAGGGAAAATTATTATTTTATGAATATAGTATGTCAAAATGTCATAATTAGTTATTATATCATATAGTATGATATAATTAGTCATGTAAAAGTTTTTGGGTACCTTGGATACCATTAGACTTATACATGTATTCTAGTTAATTAATAGAAAAGGTAAATACCAACTTCTCGTCTAACATAAGCTTAATAACTCTATGGATTTTAGATAAGGATAGAAAATTTCATCCATAGTTAAATGAAGGTATTTAATTTACTTGTTTCGTTGGAAATATATATTCAATATATATTTGTTGCAGTGAACATAACTCCAAAAATATATAAAGAAAAAGTTCTTTAATCCATCATCTAGAAGACTATAAGGTCTGATTTATCTTCTTCTAAAAAACCTATAATATCAACATTCAACCAGTGGCCAGGTGACCCTATCCCTCTAGAATATATGACAACAACCTCGAACATCATAAGACAAATTCCAAGAGACCAAGTGCTCCTGTGAACCGATTCCACAACTCTTAAGATGTTCTAAGAAGACTTGGTTTAAAACCTCATTTTATTTATCAGAAGAAAAAGGTTTATGATGGTCTCATTAAGTTGTATTTCAAGCTTCACTGTGAAAGAATTTGAGCAAATAAAAAGTTTCAACAATAATGAATAAAAGACGTTAGTGAATATGATTAAATATCTATCACCAAATTTATTCATGGGATTGGAAAGACTACATACATCATTATGTATATTTATTTATCAATCCTTTTGTTTTTTCGCTGCTAATAGAGGAAGACACTAGTGAATCATCTTCCAATATTAATAGAATTCACACATATCAAATGAATTAGGCTCATTTTCCTTTAAAAATTCCATTTTTTGAAGTTGGTCTATGTGTTTCCTGTCTATATAGTCAGGATAATGATGACATGGATAGATTTAATCAAATATCATTTGAATATATAGGTGTTATCTTTAGAACTATTTATTTAATGAAAACATCTTAATCTACTACATAAATAACATTATGAGAAAATATTCTTAAAATAGAGTACATCGTTTCAGACCATGAAAGTGGAAATCCATTAAACTATAAGTAAATATAGATTTGTTCAAAAAACTGCAATTGTTACATGTTGCTATAATAATAGGTACAAAAAATCTATTGTTTAAATACAACCTATTAGGTAATCAAAAGCTCTTCAATATCAATAACAACATTTGTCATATCTCCAACATGGAATATCATTCGTCCGCAATCAATTGCTTATTTTTTTTCCAATCATATGCACATAATATCAAGTACTAGTGTCACATGTAGTATCAAATACTCAAGTGAATGGAGGCAAAATTAATAGTTCCATTATATAGATACCTAAAGTGTTGGTCATCCAAGACTTTCACAGCTCGGTGATATAAGAGGAGTAGTTCCTCTTTTAGTTTCTAGTTTCTCCACAATAGAAACAAAACTAATCATTTTGGCCATTTCTTTATTTCTTGGGTTTATGTTGTATTTCCCTTTGCTGAAATATAGTTCTATTAGTGTACACGATCTCTTAGATCTTCCTTTTATTCAACGATTGAACGGGTTTGAAATAGGTTCTACTATTCTGAATGAATATATGCTTTACTTGATGAAACATCTTATATGCTTCATAATTTTCCAGGACCTTCCGCATGTCAAGGGTTATTATTTATGTATGATGTGATACATATCACCATCATCACGATAATGCTTCCACAAATCATCATGATCAGATTGATTGGTTGGCAGAGGTTTTTTAGGAATGGGATCTTTCAATATCGTATATATAATTTATGTTTATCCTTGAGGAAAAATCTCAAGGCATCATACTAGTTATTCAAATAATAACCATGAAATGCTACTATCTCTTGAAACTCAAAAAGATAGAGGTTTTACAGGGAAGTAAGAGTATTATCCATTATATATAGAATTTAACAAATTTTCATTTAGTATTTGTAATATTTAGTCCTTAAAAAAATAACACCCTTTATTGTTTAAAAAACATTAATTTATTAAAGATTAGGATCCAAGTTACGAAACAAGTAAATGGTTAGGTGAACTTTATCCAATCCGCTTATTCCAACTTAGAAGGCAGCGATTACCAATTCCATCAAAATGTAATTGCTAGATAATGGGTTCCTAAACAAATAATGTTTAACTAGTCATGTTTGATCATATTTATGCATCGGGTCTCTCATGCTTAGGTGACCTTTATTGCATAAGATTTTCGATCAAGTCTTCCTACTCAAAAAACTTGCAAAATCAGCATTCACTAGTGGTTAGGTGACCCATCGCCCACCATCAAATCTTAAAACTGTCTCGGCCGTCATAAGACAAAATCCTAATGACCAGGTGACCCTGTGCGACAAGGACCGTACAAATGACGACCATGTGTTGTTCAAAAAGCACATCATAGACTTGTATTTTTAAGAAAAAAAATTTTATATATGTTTTACAAATATAGTTATAAAAACATGGTCCTGTGAATTTTTCATGCATCCAAAAGTTCATGTACATTTTGTAAGAATCATATCTCTTGTATAATGTTCTTTGGGTTCCAAATAAAACTTTATTTTATTAATCGTTAGCCTCGATCAATTATAAACAAATATCTATATTTAAGGTTTAGTCGTAGAGCACTCTTAGAACCAATTATACTTAATAAAACCGTATGTCCTAGTTATGACTTTGAGTTTTAAATGAGTTTTAAAATCACAATTTTAAATCTCCTTTTAATAATCAAAATCTTATAACCCTGTGAATTTATAGAATAAAACTCTTTTTATTTATAAACTCGTTTTACATACATCTTATGTTAAAAAAATCATATTTTGATAAAACAAAAACTTAGTGATGATAATTATGTTCTAAATCACATTTAGCATGCATAAAACATAATAAAATCATATATAAAGGAGTAAATTACAATTTTGGTCCTTGTGTTTTGGTTAGATTTGCACTTTTAGTCCAACCTTTGAAAAATTGACAAGATGCATCCTTGTGGTTTAAAGAAGTTGCACTACACGTCCTTAGTCCATTTAATAAGACCATTTTACCCTTACTTTTATATTTTTGTTTTTGTTATATATATATATATATATATATATATATATATATATATATATATATATATATATTATTGTTTATTATTTTTTTTTCTTACATCTTATTTTATTTATTTAAAATTTTTTAATATTTAGATTTTATTTGACATTTTTCCGAATATATTGTTTAACGTTTTTTTTTACATTTTGTTCGTTTATATTTTTTTTGATGTTTTTTTTAATAGATTTTTTTTTGACGTGTTGTTTGAATACATTTTAATAATTATTTTGACATTTATTTGTTTATTTTTTTTAAAATATTTTTTGTAAAAATGTAAAAAAATTCGTTAAATATGAATAGTATTAACATAGATTAGGTATAAAGTTATTTTTTAATAGGATTAATAGATAGGCTAACCGAAATTCAAAAATTGGTTTCAAGTTATATAATGACTAATTGGAAACCATATATCTCGAAAACGAACAAAATTTCTAAAAATAAAAAGAATGAACTCGAAAACATTGACACATGTATTTGAGTTATAAAAATTCTTATTAGCATTTTCCATTCGAAACAAAATGTTAAAAAATTTCTAAAACTAAAAAAAACTGAACTCAAATCCATTGACACCCGTTTCGAATTCCGGTTAGCCTATACAATACACGTATTAAGTGGTTCAAACGAAAGGGATTTAGGGGTTTTGTTCTTTGTCTGCTCAAGAAGTAGGGAGGAACGAACGAAGGCACCAAACATGAAAATTGGTTCAGGGAGGGTATCCCTTGTCTCTTGACCGATCATTTCGTAAAACAAAGAAAAGCATAAGTGAAAGCCAAAGGCACAAGGAGGTTTTTGGGTCCGGTGGTAGTCGTCCTATCGCGAAGAAGAAGGAGCCCCTTCGATGCTTGACGGGACCAGAGAAAGTGAAGAATCGGAAGCAGCAACGCCACCCAGGCCATCTCCGTGGGTACATCGAGGTAGGGATGAAAGTGGGTCCAAACCCAGACCGGATGGACCCTGACCCAGAAAACCCGGAACCGGTTAACGGGATTTTGTAGAACCGGAAACTTGACCGGTATATAGGAACCGGTTCCGGTTCGGTTCCGGGTATGGTACCGGGTAAAGTGGGTCTAGAACCAGGAAACCCGGAATCATCAAAGTGGGTAAGTTGGAACCGGATAAAATGGGTTTAAAACCGGAAAACCCGGAAAAACTGGAATTTTTTGGTAATTACTTACTAAGTGGGTTGAACTTTGAAAATTTTCATATTGATATCCCGACTTTGGGGGACTGTAAGTCATTGAATATAAAACAAAAATTGACAAAATTATAGTCTAAAATCATGTACAAACTCTGAACTACACTCTGGAAAAAATTGCATGCCAATCCGACTTTAAACGAATGAGATATGCATGTATTAACATTTTCACAGAATACAAAGTACAAAAACAAATAGCTGAAAAGTTGAAAATTTTCAGTTTTGATATCCCGACTTTGAGGGACTGTTAATCATTGAATATTAAACGAAAAATGACAAAATTATAGTCTAAGTTCATGTACAAAATCTAAACTACCAGTTGGAAAAAACTACATGTCAATCCGACTTCAAACGAATTAGATATTTGTGTTTTAAAACTTTCACAGAATACAAAAAAAGCTGAAAAACTAAAAACTTTCAGCTTTGATATCTCGACTTTAGGGACTGTAACTCAATGAATATAAAACTAAAAATGGCAAATTTATAGTCTAAATAATGCAAAAAGTCTAAACTACATGTTGGAAAAAACCGCATGTCAATCGGAGTTGAAGCGAATGAAATATGCATCTTTTAAACGTTTCACAAAAAATCGGTTCTGGCCCTAAAAGTGGTTCCGGTTCCTAACATCGGTTCCAGTTTTTAGACTCGGTTTACCCGGACCCGATGGACCCAAACCCGGATAAAGCCAATTTTTAAACCCGGAACCAGAATCGGTTATATATATTTTGGTTCGAACGGTTCCGGTTCCAGTCCGGTTTTCCGGTTGTAAATCTCATCCCAACATCGAGGGGTTGCTCGTCCTCTCATTCAGGCAGTGGGGTTGCGAGGGATGATCCGATTTGTAGAAATCAAGTAGGGACAACAGCTTCGGTGAGGGTGTTTGGTAGCGGTCCCCGACAGAAAAGAAAAGAAAGTGTAAGGGGGTTGTTGCCTTCTGGTTTCACTGGAAACTCTCCACCTCTGGTGGAGATTTTCTTAACTAAAAACGCAGAACGCGTAGGAGGTAATCAACAACAATAATTTAAGGGTGTTTGGTTGCTTTATCTCACATGAAAAGAACAAGAACCAGGAGGTTGTTACCCCTCTTGGTCTCACTGGAATTAGCCATCCAAGAAGAGATACAAATTTTGTGAAAAGGATATGCAATAATACATGGCTGAATGTTTGAGTCAAAATGTATGAATTATGGTACCAAAATGGGTAATGTCACACTTGTGATATTAAAATGATACAAAACATCTATCTCAATTTGTGTACCATCGATCTTGATATCAAATAATTTATCTGAAAGTGACGAATGATAGCCTCGGTTACAAGGGTTCCAAAAACTCAAACGTATCGTAAATCCAATATGTAGAACTCCAAGAAAATCCATTTAAAGTTTCGCGATTAATTCGTTTCAAATTCAACAAATTTCATGACTTTGTTAAATTAATGGGTAAAAAATATTAGAATTATGAAATCAAAATATCAGACCTATGTCTATGTCCAAAAGTATTCTCATAATTTACATATGAGGTGTGCAAGTACCTTAACTGATCAATTCAGTTTTCGTTTAGTAAGAAAATCAGTATTTTACTGATTTGGTTTCTTATAATGGTTTTAATTATGCATACGACCTCCATTTTTGACGTTCTTTATATCTACGAAGTCCTTAGAGCATAATCTATCCAGTTTGATCAAAAGGTGGTCCTAAGTATACTTTGATGCAAAAATTCATTTTTCACGTCACAAATATAATCAAATTTTGACATTTTTTACTCGATCCTTAACGATAGACGGTTGTCTGATTTATTTGAGACATTCGGAAGCTCATTACGAGTATAATATATTTAGTATACATTATAAACATAAAATTACGCATAACTGGTCTTTAATACATAGCGATTTGTGGTGATTTGACCCCCCGAACACTAACCTATTTTTACCAATTGTTACATTCTCCCCCCATTAAAAGAATTTCGTCCCGAAATTCAACTTGTAGGTGGGGTATATTCAAACAATTGGGGATATTTACATTCTACTTGACGTTGTACACGATCCTTCTGTAGTTTTCTTATGTATGTGAGTCATATATATGTTTCAAATACGAATTGTCGATCAAAAAAATGATTCTAAGGTAATTAAATTATAAAAATACCTATATTATATTTACCTAACAAGCATGCAATACTAGCAGGGTTTATTAGCTCACTCCATTGGAAGAAATAACATGAGTGTCATTGGGTAGACACTTTTCATGTTTTGGCATACGACAGGTGTTATACATATCGTTCAGGTTTTGGGAATCAGAACCAATTCCTACAAAAAAAAATTAAAGGTTCATCGTGTCGTAGGTTTAACTTACCTTGATCTCTTAATCTTATTATTCCTCTAAAAGGAAAGGTTTCTTGTCGATGTTCGTGTTTAGCCTTAATTCATTCTCTATTTTATTTAATCTTAATCTCAAGACTAACTTTTGGATCAATAGGCAATGTGCTATTTACGCGTTCTTTAGTCGGTTACATATCTCTAACCATTATTCAGTACATTAGGGATCAACATTTTCATCTGTACAAAGTCTTAGACTATGCAGCTTTTATTCTAGTGTATTAAACTGTTGTAGAAAGAATCAGTCAACAGTAATTGGGTATTCGTCACACTTTCAAAGTCTATCACTTAGGCTTGGAGCCTATTATTCAAGTGTGGACAATTTTGCCCATTTGGAATGGAAAATCGTGTTCATACTTAGGTGCATCCCTAAGAACTTTGTAGTGATAACCAATATTGGGAGGTGTATCTACTATCTCCATACGAGGCAATATTGGGTAGTTATGTTACTAATCTCATTAAAATGTACTCCCACATCCACTCATGCATTTCTGATTGTTGGAGTAAACCCGAGGGTTTCTGAAATCGTTAAACTGGGGCGTTCAGATTTGGTTTGTAAAGTGTTGCGTTCTGTCATCTCTAAGCTTGAATCGCTTATCCTTTCCCCGCAATGCTTCACTTATGATGTTTTGTGATGGCAGTTGCATTGGTTGCATGACAACGAGCTTAACCATTACTCAAATAGTATTGAGAACATTGTGCATCTTGTGTAGTTATGTTACTAAGCTCATTAAAATGTACTCCCACGTCCACTCATGCATTTCTGATTGTTGGTGTAAACCCGAGGGTTTCTAAAAATCGTTGAACTGGGGCGTTCAGATTTGATTCGTAAAGTATTGCGTTCTGTCATCTCTAAGCTTGAATCGCTTATCCTTTCCCCATAAAGCTTCACTTATGATGCTTTCCTATTTTAAAGACTCATGTTGGGCTTCTTAAATTTGTGTAGTAATGTTGGCGTGGACCGTCATTGTTCAATGATCATTCCTGACAAGGTTTGGCTTGTTCCTTCTGGCTCAAGGCATCTGCTGTCATGTTAGCCTTGCTAAAACTCTAGCGTTCATTTCCTAGGAAGGAGTTTTCACTTATTCCTCCACATTCTATCAAATCCTTAATTTCATGGGAGGAAGTCCTTATTTAATCCTCCACATTTGATTAAATCCTTCACTTCTTAGGAAGAATTCTTCACTTATTCTTTCACGTTTAATTAAATCCTTCATGTGATTTCTTTTTATTTTGATTAGTAGTTCTTGCATCTCCGGTGGAGTTCACCGATGAGGAGGCTTTTCTATTGGTGCTACACATGGGACCAAGTCGTTTCAAAACTTGACTTTCTAAACTGGGTATATCAAGTAGACCTTCAGAGAGTACATCAGGATAGGTTACATCCTAGAGGTATGTATTTGTTGTCCCTATTCTTTTGTCTACTACATGTATCAAACATTCATATTGCTTCATGTGTGATTACTTTTAAGTCTTTGCTTAAGGGACGAGTTCATGGTTTTGATCTTTTCCCGACATCGTAGGGAATCAGGGTTTGTACAATGTTTTTGTAATGTTATAATTTAATGTGACACGGAAGACATAAACTCATATAACAACGTGGAACCTTCTGAAAGTTATAAACATACATTTTACATAACAGACGTGTTTGCTATGTGTTAAACATAATTTATTATAATTTCGCGAGTAGCTTTGCGACAGTTCACTAGTTGTCCATACTCTATCAGTTTTCTCCAGTCTACTGGATTTGTGAATAAGCATGCATCTAATGTTCAAGGTTCATAATATTTTATGCATATCTTAGTTAAAATTATTTCATCATATGAGTGGTTGAATGAGAAATGTACCAATTACTATAGGTATTTCCTAAATGTAATCTCTAGATCCAATCATGGATGATTTGGATCAAGTTTTACTTCTTGGTTTATTAACCTTGGCCAATTCCTCTTTAAATGCTCGATTTCACCACATCCATAACAAATCTTTTCTCTAATAGTTTCTATTCAAGTACTTGCTCTAGCATTCGTACTCCAGTTTGTTGTTGTAGGTTTTGGGTTTCTGTAAATGTTAGTATTGGGACCCTTTTTGTTGCACCTGTTGTAGGAGTAGGATTCGCCTTTTTTATGCCAATTGCATTGGTTGCATGACGGTTGTTTACCGGCATACTGTTTACGTGGAGGGGTTGGTGTTAGCTACTTGTTGTTCGATCATTAACTCGATCGTAGTTGCGTCAAGTGATAGTGTCGGTGTTAAATGATCACTTGTTGAACTCTTGTGAGACATCACCTCGTCCTATTACGTTTGGTCTAAATATAAATTAAGTCGCGTGAAAATATTATTGTAATTATAAGCGATAATAGTACAATTGTGTCAAACATTCTGAATTAGTTTGGGGTTCGTCTAAGAATACCTTTACTATAATCATTATGTGTATACATCACCAGAAAGGGTGGAAACTACACGAAGTGTCAGTAAAAACTAAATTGTTGTGTATTGGGACCAATCATGAAAATTCATTAAGAAAATGTTGCAGAGAAGTTTGACCACTACTCGGTGTTTTGGTCATATCTTAAGATTTGGGGTTCCGATTTACTTGAATAAAGATGTTTTCGAAACTTGATAAGTTTTCCAGCAACTTTCATGTTTTGCATTTTAGAAGATTCTTTTGTCTTTGGCTTTGAAAAGGCCTACGAAAGACGAAGGGCAAGTACAGGCGCCCTACTTTTGAACTTGGATGGTTTAACCATAAGTTGGACAGTTCATAGCAGAAAGAACTATACCGGTTGAATGCTTAAGTCGTAGTTCATAACATTTCGCGAATGCGCGCATTTCTTAAGGTATTCATGATTTTCTACTTGTAATGTATGTAGAGAATTGTGTTCGTGTAGTTAGTGTTCAAAAATAAAAATCAGACATGACTGATATTGAGGAGCTTTTGAGTTTTACGTGGCTCCGAAGTAGATATTTATCAAATATTTATGAGGCGCTTACCAAATGTTTTGAGGGTTCCAAATTGTTTCTTTGTATCCTGGAACTGTGATCTTCCTTGAGTTTCCTTACAATCTCCAAATGTTTTTGTCTATCAACAACTGTATCTAAGTTCAATTGTGTGTCGGTCTAACCATAATTAAAAATAGGTGATCAGTCTACGCTTAGTTGTGGTTCTGCACACATACAACAAAACTTAACTAAGGAATTTGACCTAAAACCTTGTATTGTACTCGCATTGAGCGTTTAAGCATTTTATATTTCGGAGTTGTATGTACATGTGTTCTCATCACATGAATGAGTTTATGTATAACTCTATATCTTGTGTTTTGTTATGTTCACGAGTATTATTAATTATTATTTGTTACGTCAGGTCTAGGTGATGTTGTTACGATCAGTCAGGATAGTCGGATAGCAGAACCATCTTGGCACATAGCCGTTCTGAAATCCAACAACTCAAGCAACATATCCTTCCTTACAGCGCTACCATAAGTCGACCTTCAGTAGTATCATTAACAATACTTATTATTTGTAGGTTTATAGATATAAACCTGAGTATAGATTCGTAGGTGTAAAGAAAGAACAAAAGTGTATCGTGTAGTAGATTTATAGGGATAAACCTATATGTATGATGTTGTAGGTTTAGGAATACCTAGACCTATTAGAGTAATCACTAAAATATAGTCGTTCTCTCTTAGGAAAGTACTTTTTTGCTATAGTGGTTAACTCTGATACCAATCTGTCACACCCCCGGCCGAGGCGGCGGAACATGTCGGGTTGTGCGACTTAGTTCATGGATCACAAAAAATTTGATATATAGCCCAAGTACAACGATAAACAAATATTAGTTGTATTCCATCTTGAAGTGTGAATATAAGGTTTTACAAATAATAATAGAGTACATGAATTGCCTTATACAGGTAGGCAGATATAACAACAACTAGAAAAACAAGGTCGCCCGAAATCCATGACCATTCTGTCGTCTGAAATGCTTGTTTAGTAATTTCCTGAGAATACATGTAGTTTTGAGGGTCAACACAAGGTTGGTGAGAGTGACAGGTTTTCTAATAATGTAGTAATGATACTTTTAAAATGACCAAAAATGTAACATCCCAAAATTTCCAGATAAAAATTTTCATTTCAAACATCAAATAGTCATGTCAAAACAACCAAAAGTGTATCATAATGAAAGTATTATCAGAGTACAAATCCTAAAATCACATAATGGGGAAAAGACGGGGAGGATGTGGTATGATCAAGTCGGGCCCTTCCCTTTCGAGCTGGAAGTACCTGAAACACAAACTGAAAACCGTAAGCACAAAGCTTAGTTAGCTTCCCCAAAATACCCATAGCTTACATAACAGTCAGAACATAATTGGGTCTATTTCAACCCCTTCGGTCTCTTTCAACCGGTACTTGGTATATGTCAACCCCTTCGGTCTTTTTCAACCAGTATTGGGTATATTCCAACCCCTTCGGTCTCTTTCAACCGATACTGGGTATATTCCAACCCCTTCGGTCTCTTTTGACCAGTATCGGATACTACCTCTAGCATATAATCATAACAGTAAGAGTCACAAAGACATCAAACATATAAAGGCATAATAGGTAATTGTGACGAAAACAATCATCATCCTACACACATAATCCAGTGGGCCGACATTGGTGCCTTCGACCCATGGATATAGTGAAGGAAACTCACCTCAAACTGAAGATATCAAATCACACTCGAGCTTCTAAATTGGAAATTCCCCGCTCTAATCAATCAAATAAAATCCATTCAACAATTGGGCCATAAACCATAACTGGGAATCTAGTTCATTTGTCCAACACCCAGGGTAAAAGACCATTTTACCCTTTCCTCGCTTGGTCCAATAACCGAGGCCCAACCCAGAGGCACCAAAAGCCCAATATGGCCTAAATCCTTAAATGATACCCAAATCCCATTATGGGCCTAAATCCAAGAAGGCCCAAAGCATAACAATGTCCCAAAGTCAGAAAGACTAGTGGCCCAACAAGGTCCAAAACCCTAATAGTCCAAATATGGCCAAAATCACGAAAGGCAACGAAATTCAACAGTTGTTGAGTATGCCTAGCGTACTCAGACTTACGCCCTGCATATGCCACCTTTGGCCAGTACACACTGTGTACGAGCTGGGTACGCCCAAAATACTCCACAACAAGCCCAAGTTCATCATTAAGTTCTTAATTGGTTAATCTACCAAGTCCACTTCTCATATCTGATCCTAAATGATGGCTTATCACATAAAGTTGGCAACTTTACTCCTTTGCATGTCTTAATGGGACCCAACACTTGTTTTTTTACCATAATAAGAGCCCTAACTCATGCATGGTCCAATATAACACATCAAGACTGCATTTTTATGCATAAGGGACCTCAACAATGCTAAGAACTACCATCCCTAGCTTCTAGAATAGCTCATACTCACAAGGATGACTCAAGGGACCATATGAAGCTCAAACCAAGCCCTAAACTAGATCTCACACTTAGAGTCATTAAGATAAGAGCTTTATACCTTCAAATGCTAGAAAAGTTGATGGAGACTCTAGATCTTGAAGCTATAATCCAAACAAAGCTTCACCACCAAGATCTTCCTTCTTCAAGGAGTACCAAAATGCCAAAAGATTACCACCAAGGCTCAAAAACACACAAGAACAAGCTAGGGTTTCGTGGGAGTCTTTATAGGGAAGGAAGTTGATGATAAGAACGTCCAAGAGAAAGATAAAGTGTTTAAATAGGGTCCAAACTCTAAAAATTAGAGTTCATCCCAGACGTTCGTACGCCCAACATACGCCGCGTACGCCCAACGTACGTGGTTACCTGAAACAGGGTGTTACAAAAACGAATTGTGTTTGTAAGTAAAACCGTATCTATTAAATGTTTTGTAGAGATACCTTTAAAGCCAAAAAGTATATTACTTGTAAGTAATTCTATACTTAAAAGGTTTTGTAGAGAGAGAGAGAGATAGATAGATAGATAGATAGAGAAACCATAAGTAAATCCATACTTAAAACGTTTTGTAGAGATAGAAACCAAATCCATGGTTTGTAGAGAGAGAAACCAAATCCATGGTTTGTAGAGAGAGAAATCAAATTCATGGTTTGTAGAAAGAGAAACCAAATCCATGGTTTATAGAGAGAGAAACCAAATCCATGGTTTATAGAGAGAGAAACCAAATCGATTGTTTGTAGAAAGAGAAAACAAATCCATGGTTTGTAGAGAGAGAAACCAAATCCATGGTTTGTAGAGAGAGAAACAAATCCATGGTTTGTAGATAGAGAAAGCCAATCCATGGTTTGTAGAGATAGAAAACGAATTCATGGTTTGTAGATATGTATGTTTCAAGTTATAATATTTGGTTTCTCTTTTTACAAACCATAGATTTGGTTTCTCTCTCTACAAACGATGGATTTGGTTTCTCTCTATAAACCATAGATTTGGTTTCTTTCTCTACAAACCATGGATTTTACACAAACCATGGATTTGGTTTCTCCCTCTATAAACCATGGATTTGGTTTCTCTCTCTACAAACCATGGATTTGGTTTCTCTCTCAACAAAACGTTTTAAGTATGGATTTACTTATGGTTTCTCTCTCTCTCTCTCTACAAAACCTTTTGAAACGTACCAAAAATTAAGACCAAAAAGTTTCGATTTTTATATTAATAAAACCATTATCCATAACAATACCATAAAACCATAATGAAATCAGAGTACATCAAATAACATCCAAAAACATCAGAGTAATCTAAAATGCGGAAAAATGTGGTGTGTGCACGACAACCATCCCGAGCTCTTCCCCTTCAAACCAGAAGTACCTGAAACATAAACTGAAAACTGTAAGCACAAAGCTTAGTGAGTTCCCAAAAATACCACATACCATACATATCAAACATATAGTGGGCCCCGCCCGTCATCGGGTCCCCGCCCAACATCGGTCCCCGCCCAGCATCAGGCCCTGCCTGACATCGAGCCTTCTCGGAACAGATCTGTCAGTCATCAGGCCATGCTTGGCATCAGGC
Source organism: Lactuca virosa (assembly GCF_052849685.1). Lineage (NCBI taxonomy): Eukaryota > Viridiplantae > Streptophyta > Magnoliopsida > Asterales > Asteraceae > Lactuca > Lactuca virosa. Next base: position 141,272,949 of record NC_136427.1, on the reverse strand, counting down.
CCCGCTCGGTATACATACAAACACATAAACACAAGTAAAAATCACAAAGATAAATAGCATACAATATAATCATCACACCCCGCCCGGTAAACATATCAGAAAACATACATGCAGAGTCACCCAGACAACTGGAATCCTAATCATAATAAACCATGGGTCGACAGTGGTGCCTTCGGCCCGCTAAACACAATGAGGAAACTCACCTCAAGCTGTTGAGTCTCTTAGATAAAATCTCGGTCTACTGATCCGGAAAATCCTCGCGCTAACATCATCAAATAATATCCAGTTAATAATTAGATCTCCACCCATAATCAAGAATCTAAATTACTTGTCCAACATACAGGGTAAAAGACCATTTTACCCTTTTTCTTACTTGACCCAAAACCAAGGTCCAACGCATTTGCTCAAAAGGCCCAAATTCCTAAATGGCATCCTAAGGCCCAATACGGCCCAACTTCCTAATTGTGCCCAAAAACCATCATGGACCTAATTCCAAGAAAGCTCATAGCCTAAAAATGGCCCAAAGTCACAAGTCCAATGGCCCAACAAGGCCCAAACCCTAAAAGTCCAAAATATAGCCCAAAACCGTGAAAGTCAACCCAAAAGTTAAACAATTGAGTATGCTAGGCGTAGTCAGACTTACACTTAGTGTATTGCTTCCGGCGCCATTACGCGGAACGTACGAGCTGGGTAGGCCTCGTGTACTCCACAGACAGCCAATCAAATCCACTAAGCACTTAATCGGTTAAGCCACCATGCCAAAATCTCAGATCTAATTCTAGAAGGTGGCTTAACACGTGAAGTTGGCAAATTTACTCCCATGTATGTCTTAATAAGACATAAACTCAAAGAGAACCATAACTAGGAACCTAACACATGCATGGACCAAAATAACTCATAAAGGTTGCATTTTTATGGACAATGGACCTCAAATTTGCTAAGATCTAACCTCCATGGCTTCTGGAAGAGACCATAATCTCAAATGTGGCTTAAAAGACCCCAAAAATGCACAAATAACACCCTAAGTTGGATCTAGAAAATACAACCATCAAAATGAGAGCTTTTTTTTTTACCTCAAATGGGTTACTAAGATGAATATGAATCTGGATCTACAACCTCAAGCCACTCCCAAGCAACCTCCAAGTCTTCCTCTTCTTCTACTTCACCAAAAACACCACCAAAACTCACTTTCAAGCTCAAAACTCACAAATGACAACTAGGGTTTTGATTTTAGGGTATAAAGAGATGGAGGCTGATCAATAGAAGGTCCAAAGGTGTTATAAGTTGCTTAAATAAGGCACAAACCCTAAAAGTTATGGTTTTCCCCTGCATTATGTACGCCATGCGTACTCCCACGTACGCCTCGTGTACGTGGGGAACCCGCGATCCATCGATGAGCTAGTACGCTAAGCGTACTCATAGAGTATGCCTCGCGTGCTAGCGAGGGACTAAAAAGATAGAAATTTTACATATGGGTTAAAGAGAAACATACCTAAAATCTAGAATGTTACAATTCTCCCCCATTTGAATCAGACTTCGTCTTCGAAGTCCGCTGCCCAAAATAACTTTGGGTATTGCTCCCTTATCTCGTCCTCCGGCTCCCATGACCATTTTGAACCCTTGTGGTACTGCCACTAAACTTTCACCAACTCAACAACCTTGTTCCTCAAGGTTTTCATCTTTTCTTCAAGAATTGCCACCGGTATCTCGATATAATTCAGGCGATTATGCACCTGAATATCCTCCAATGGAACCACCGCAGAATCATACACGAAACACTTCCGCAAATGAGAGACATGGAATGTGCTATAGATATGGCTAAGCTCCTCGGGAAGCTCCAAGCGATAAGAAACCCGGCCCACCCGGGCCAAAACCCTGAAAGGACCAATGTACCTGGGCCCAACTTGATGGGTTTTGAGCACTATAACAGTCCTATGGTTCACATACAACCCTAAATGCTTTGGATCTAAGTTTTCTCAAGTTATACATGCAATTTCATTTTATCTAAAACATGAACCCTAACTAGCATACAATTCGAGATTTACAACATAAAAACTAGTTAGATGAATACCTCTTTGTTGTAGCTTGTAGTTCTTGGCCTTTCAAGAGCTTAGTACCTCAAATGTGATACCTCAAATGAGTTACAAACACCAAAAGCAAATGGAGGATTATGAGAGTGAGGCTAGGAGGCACCAAAACAGCTAGGGTTTCTTCTTGGAAATGATTGGCCGATTTTAGGGTGCTTAGGGGTTGTTTTTATAGTGCGGAATTCCTAGGGTTTCAACTTGAAAACCCTAATTCATCATGGACTCTTCATATTTGATAGGCCCTTTGGACTAAACCTTCATGGACTCTTATGTAGTTTTAGTCCATCCCTAATCAACATGGATCATTAGCCCAAACTATAAGTATTACTGATTTACCTAATCAGTCCCCATAAATTTATTCAGTCTCTTTTGATCACTAAATTAATTCCAAATTAATTATTGATCAATACTAATTAAATAATATGATTTCTCAATTTATATATTATAATATATTAATAAATCACAAATAACCTCTTTCTCAAAAACCCATCCTATCAAATTGCTATGGTGAAGGCAACCCAAAAGGACCATGCTGCTATCAGGTCAAGTACATACCAATTATAGTTATGGGCTTAGACACCTAATCCAATAGTCTCCCACTTGGATAAGTCTAATAACTATTATTTCAAGTACGACTTTAGAATCCGATTAGCAATCGTAGCTCTTTAAAAGACGTTGTCGAACTCTGATCTTATTAGTAACGCGTCCTTTAGATAATGGATCAAATATTCCTCCGTTCTACAAGATATCATATAGACATGAGACATGGATTATAATCATTATCTCTGTCTAAGTTCTGTTTCCCAATTTCCGATTTATGATGACTGACTAATTGAACAAATCAAATCAGTCCAGGCTTAGCCAAGCGCTTAGGGTGTCATCACTAAATCATCGAGGGGCCCACAAATATCACTTTCATCCCTCTTAGGGTAAAAGGAACGGATAAACTTTGACTCATATGCTTGCTCAATTTACTCATCAAATCACACACAACAATACGTTTTATAACACCAAATTACTGGTGCGTTTACGTATCATCAATGTGCAACTGACTTGTAAACTACAACTATATGTCTCCGTTTGAAGAATACAAGATATTATCGTCTCACAATCACTCGTGATAAAATCCATGAAGTGATTCATGTGAGCATGGGTTTAATCTAATACTCAAATTCCTATTTTAGGAGTACTCATGAATATTGCAGCAAACATTTGCTATGTCTAAGATTTTAGACAATCTACAGACGGATTCATGACAGTCTTTCCACATTACTTACTTCCAAAGTATGATCAAATGTGGATGTTTGAATAACCTAGTTATTCGGGAAGTAAAACATGCGAAGTGAAACACAAGAATAATTTAATCCAATATGGTCTCAAAAACTTTTGAATATAAATAAAAACACTTATTATTTAATCACCATACAGATTATACATTATTCATTGTATAATTGTTTCGAATAATCAACTTAATACTTGAATTAAAACAATAGTTATCACATGCTCTAAACATGCACACTATGTTTACCTATGGTCCTTTCTTTGTGAAACAGATCAATTGGAAACATTTCCAATGACGCTTATTTCATAATTCCAAATGCTTATCATAAGTGTAAGAATACCAAATTCTTCCACTATATGAATGTGTTAGATTCTAATCTATTATGCAATTATCATTTTGTAATTACTAGGCACCAACGTCACAGAAACTTTGCCAATTACAACACATTCCATTGGAGATACGAAGTCTCATATTCAAAGTACATTCCTTTGAACATCCTTCTTGCATAAAAGTTTCTACACATAGATCATAATATCCAACTCCCATTATGGAAACATTTCCATGTTGCCATATGACTATCCATTCTTAACATAATCCTATCTATTCAGAATCACATCAATATGGTCCATCCATTACTGTACTTCCAACTGTCCATAAGCAACCAATCTTTAGCGAACTTGAGAATGTCCTTGACAGTTACTTAAAACTTTCAGTCGTATCTTGTTCTAGTCCTTTTTCCCTCTTAATACCCTAGGTGTTTGGAAATTAGAACAATCGAATATTATAGCATATGTAATCAATCCCATATCCGAAGCACATGGGATACGATTCATAATGTCTTACATAAAGACATGATATATAGAATTTCTAATGTTGAAACATTTCAACATTACATTCATATATATCCATGACTAAATCCCTTTAATAATTTCAATCTAATCTTTTAGATTCGAAATGAAGTATGAGCTCCTCTCCCTTAAAAATTTCTACATCGAAACAACTTGTCAAACTCTGTAACTTTGCAAATTAAAACTTTGTTTCCTATTAGTAGTATTGCTAACTCTCAACAATTAATGTAATAATTGTGCTCCCACTAGCATAATAATTACATACTTATAAGCATAACACTTATGCTCCCACTAGCTTTGACATGTATTTAGAAATCAGCTGGACTTCTAGAAATCAATACTTATTGACTTTCTTACCAAAGCTCGGATTTCTGATACGAGATGCTTCGATAAGTCTTTATATAAGCTCATTAACCTTTTATTAGAAAGCTCATATCTGTGTTTAAACTATTTCATAACTTAAAACAATAAGTCCCGAATGTTGAAACTATTTTCCATTTTCTCACAATTCGAACTATGAAGAGCGATGTCGTAATCATAATCGAATTTGAGAACGCAATTAACACAACTGCTTTCTCCTTAAAATCTACTAGTGAATGCATTTCCTCACAAACATTTTCATGAAAGAGAGAAACCTTTTGCCACTTAGATTTTATGGTGTATGTGTTCCTATCCATGTGAATTTGTCATAACCATAATCACGAGACAAGGTTTGTGACAAATCCAAACTCATATGGACAGAACTTGTTCAATCTTAATTTCTTGCCAACTAGTAGCATAAGGGCCTACCATTGCTGCCAAGTTACTTTGCAGCTCACTCCTATTGATGAATGTACCTTCATTTTCCAAGGTGATTTGCCTTATGCAATCAAATGAGAACTCATAGAACTCACATGCATAGTTAACTTAATTGGAACGGGGACAAAAATAAGATATGTCAACGCGATAGGTTGCGAACCTCAAGTCGTGTGCTAGTGATTAACAATAGGTTTATTCTTGATTGGTTCTTGAAACTTTTCAAGATCTTTTAAGACTCCCACTGACCTCTTGACATATAAGATTCTCTTGTTAAGGAACATTCCTCGACAAAGTAATATTCGAGAATTAGTATGGGTTCTCTTCAATAACAACACTTCATACGATTGGTTTTTGGTCTTTGTTTTATCCAAAACATCACAACTTCCAATCTCAAATGTACATGAGTAAGAAAACTTTTCTACTCTACATTTCATGATGTGTTTATAAACCTACTTAGGATACGTCACTCAAGATACAATCTCTGATTATGACTCTAAGACTTGATTTTGGAATGAAGTATGACTCACCTTCTTGATTTAACCATTTCAACAATTTACGATTCATCTTCTTATCCATACAAATGTACTAAGGTGTCCTTAGAGGATCAATTGTGACATGGTTCCATAATCAGTAGTATGATCATAAAACACGATACTCAAGTACTCTATTTTCCTTTCAGATTGGAGAAACTTTTATCTTTCTACCTAATTGATTCTTCTTATTCCTTCTGCGATACATTGATACTTTTTCAATGATTCAGAATCACACTTAATCTTGTAAGCATAACCATATTTACTAAGCTTTCAGTAAATCATGACGAATAAACTTTATCGTACTTTGTGGTGAACCTGACCAGTTCACATCAATGCGTACTAGATCCTTTCATCTTTCACTTGACTTACATACATATGTAAACAAGGAATTAGTCCCAATTTTCCAAAGTATCAAGATTTTAATATATCACATAATTCTAATCATATGATTCCAAGTTTCTGTCCAATTGAAACTTGGGTGACGACAATCTTTCTTTACTTAGAAAAATTATGACACTACCATAATCAATACAACTAAGAACCAAACCATTTTCAACCTTGCAATTAATAGAAACATACAAACAACAATTTTCACAAATGTAATTGCAAGGAAACATAAAATAAGATAAAATCAAAATTTTCTTTATTTATAAAATGCGGAAAACTTGTCCTTACAATGCAAATTCATATGAAAACTATGTTTCTAAATATTCCTAAGCAATCTATCATAACTCCTAAGCAGTAACTCAAAAATCTGATCATCGAACCATGCGATCGAAATCCATCTCTTCACGATCAGACTCAGGTCACTCTTCCTTTAAGCTTCCTTTGTTTTCTTTGATCATACAAATCATCAAAACGCAATCTTATCACATCATGTATCAAGAATCTATAAATTAGGAACTTAATAGAGTTAGATAGTAGACTTACCTGAAGTATAGTCATTCATTTTGACATTACCATCCTTGCGATCCTTCAGGTAGATACAGCAGCTTCGCATCCAATGCCCCTTCTCTTGGAAATAGAAACAAACAGACTCTTTCGGAATGGTACATAGGACAATGTCAGACTCAGCCTTTCTCTTTACCATATGGTCAAACGGTTTGACCTTGGCTGATCCCTTTCCGTTGAGAAGAGAAACCTTTTCTGGACTTCCAATGTTGTCATTGTCAATTTCCATGGAAGTTTGAGAGATTGATATTTCAGTCAAATTTGCTTCACCAATGCGCCAAATCATTGCTGATTCAGCAGCAATTAGCAAATATGTCAGATCAATGAGGGTCACGTCGTGATCTGTCATATAGTAGTCTTTCACAAACCGACTATATGACTTGGGAAGTGACTGAAGAACCAAGTCAACAGCTAGCTCCCTCGGGAAAATGACACCCAACATTCGCAGTCTGTCAAGGTGCGTCTTCATGTGTAGAACATGTGCACATACAGAGTTTCCATCTTTATGTTTGCATGCCAATAGGGCTTGAGTAACTTCGAACTTTTCAAGTTGACGAAAACGTGGGTGGAGAATTACTGGAGGAGGTGGAGGAAGAGAAGTATAATTTCCAGTTCCACCTTTGCACGAAGAAGGGATTGATCTTTCATATTGATCGACATGTGGAATATCATCTTGATGAGGAAAGCCTTTTCCAAAGGATTGAGGAAGACCATAGTTTTCAGAATTAGACATCTATAAAAGGGAGAATTCAAGTTAGTTGATTTAATCCTTAATATACCACCCAAATGTAATATTAAGGCTAGGACCCAACACAATAATTTAGAATTCGGAAGAGGGATGTCGTAATCCAATTGTAAACTATTTGGCGGTGGGTAAATAACGATTTACCAATTCCACCACGAAAAACGAAATTTTAAACAAATTAGGTTTTTATACGAACCTCCTAAATCTTTTGAGATTCATTAAACTTTTCAATGGCATGTTTAATCACGATTATGCCCTTCAAGTTTGTGACTAGGATACCGGGTTTCACAAACCAGGTGTGAATAACCATGCAGATTAGCTTGGTACTCTTGAAGTCATTTATCACCTAATCAATGTGACGGTTAGCCACACACGCTCAATTGATCTATGATAACCTATGCTCTACCCATTGCCATCTTTCATTAGTCCCATATTAGTGTGCCGATTAACCACACACTCTCCACAAGCGACCAATAAGATGCAATGTGCAATTTCATGGATTAGCACCAAATTCACATTTTTCCTAAGTAACTAAGATTGGGAATTTATAAAACATTTAGTTACTTGTATTTCATTATACTTATTAATGAAAGTGTGTGTCGTATCCTACCTGTTCGGCTAACGACCATGCACTGGTCAAGGGTGCGGTGGGTAAGACTGGATACCCAATGGCGGTCATTCTACAGGCTGCTTCCTTAAACACCCCTTATAGACCAACTTCGTGAATGAGGCCTACTAACAGTAACATTGACTTTTAACTCATACATATATAATATATTAGACTTTTTATTTTATATAGTTTAAGGGTGTATTTTACACATTTAAAATACTAAGTGGTTTAATTTATTAATAAATTAGACTTTTAATTTAATTAAACTTATACCATGTCATTATGGATTTATTAATTCTCTCTTTTAATTAAACACTTAATTAATTTAATAAAACGATAAGGGTGTAATTTGAACAATTCAAAATATCAAGGTTCTAAATTTTAGATTTCAAAATTAAGGCTATTTAATTAAATTATAAATTACAAAACCAAGAGGTGCACTTTTAAACCTTTTCAAATTACTAGGATTTTAGAATTTAATGTTTAAAAATTAAAGCTTTTAATTAAATTTTAAATTCCAAAACTTGAGGGCAAATTTTGAAACTTTTCAAAACCTCTTAGATCAAATTTGAAAACAATTAAATTAATCATATAATTAACTATATCACAAAATTGACCTAATCTTATTTCATATAGCAAGAAGATTCAAATCAAATTCTACAAATAATTAGTTTTTCACAAAATCAAGTAATTATCTTAACATTTGACAATGATCATTCAATTGGATGAGGATAATCATTACCTTATAAGAAAATTCGAATTTTAACAGTCAAAACAGTTTGTGGGAATGATCCTAATCCAAAACAGGCCAAAAAACTCGAAAATCTGCAAACAGATAATCCAACTCGTCGAGTTGGACCAACTCGTCGAGTTCCCTCATCGGACTCGTCGAGTCCAGTAGTCAGAGACCAAAAATTGAAATCTTTCAGCTTTGAAAACAATACAATTGCATCAATATAACATAAAAATCCCCTATGCTCCAATACCACTGATGGGTTTTGAGCGTTATAACAATCCTATGGTGCACATACAAACCTAAATGCTTTGGATCTAAATTTTCTCAAGTTATACATGCAATTTCTTTTTATCCAAAGCATCAACCCTAACTAGCATACAATTGGAGATTTACAACATAAAAGCTAGTTAGATGAATACCTCTTTGTTGTAGCTTGTAGTTCTTGGCCTTTCAAGAGCTTAGTACCTCAAATGTGATACCTCAAATCAGTCACAAACACCAAAAGAAAATGGAGGATTATGAGAGTGAGGCGAGAAGGCACCAAAACGACTAGGGTTTCTTTTTGGAAATGATTTGCGGATTTTAGGGTGCTTAGGGGTTACGTTTATAGTGTGGAATTCCTAGGGTTTCAACTTGAAAACCATAATTCATCATGGAATCTTCATATTTGATAGGCCCTTTGGTCTAAACCTTCATGGACTCTCATGTAGTTTTAGTCCATCCCTAATCAACATGGATCATAGGCCAAACTATAAGTATTACTGATTTACCTAATCAGTCCCCGTAAATTTAATCAGTCTCTTTTGATCACTAAATTAGTTCCAAATTAATTCTTCATCAATACCAATTAAATAATATGATTTCTCAATTAATATATTATAATATATTAATAAATCACAAATAACCTCTTTCTCAAAAATTCATCCTATCAAATTGATATGGTAAAGGCAACCCAACAAGTACATACTAATTATAGTTATGGACTTATACACATAATCCAACACAACTTCCCCCTCTTCCTGAATCAGATAACACGTTTCCAAGGTGACACCTTTAGGAGAACCATAACCTGGAACTCTAGGTCTTAACGGCGCTTGTCGGCATAGCTCTTATGTCGACTCTGTGTTGTCTGGAGCCTACCCCGAACCTACTGAATCAACTCGGTAGTCCTGAGTACCACTTCCATACTCCCCATGACTCGCTGGCGGACCTCGCCCCCACATATCGGGGTCTTGCATTTCATCCCATAGAGCATCTCAAACAAAGATTGATCGATGCTGGCGTGATAACTATTGTTATGTGAAAACTCCGCCAAAGGGAGATACATATCCCAACTCCAACATAAATCCAATACACACACCCGAAGCATATCCTCCAAGTTGGGGATAGTCTATTCGCTCTGTCCGTCAGTCTGCGGGTGGAAAGTCGTGTTGAAATGCAGACGAGTACCCAACTCCTCACGAAACCTCTTCCAAAATCTAGAAGTAAACCGAACGTCCCTATCTGAAACAACAAAAATTGGAACCCCATGTCGTGCCACAACCTCCCTGATGTATATGTCGTCCAACTTCTTCGCAAAGATACTCTCCAGGATCGGAATAAATGCGCGCTCTTGGTCAATTGATACACGATGACCCAAATCGAATCCACTTCGCGCGTTGTCCGATGCAACTTCATAATGAAATCCATGGTGATCTCCTCCCATTTCCAAACGGGAATGACTAACGGTTGCATCTTTCCGTGAGGCCGCTGATGCTCGTCCTTGACTTTCCTGCAAGTCAAGCACCTCTCCACATACCAAGCTACATCCTGCTTCATATAGGTCCACCAATAATCGGGATGGAGATCTCTATACATCTTTGTCGCCCCGGGATGAATGGAGAATCTCGATTTGTGCGCCTACTCCATCAGAACCTGACGCGCACCACCCCCATAAGGAACCCACACCCTCCGATGGAGAGTCAACAACCTCCATATATCATAATCGAAGGAAGCCACCAGACCCACTATACGCTTACTCTTCCGGTGCTCTTCCTTCATAGCCTCAACGTGATCCTCTCGAATCTGCTCCAAGATTGGAGTAATCACTGTCATCCTCTAGCAGATATCTCTGATCGGAGCCACGACCACCTTGCGGCTGAGAGCATCGGCCATGACATTGGCCTTCCCCGGATGGTAAACGATCTCACAATCATAATCCTCTACCACATCCAACCACGGGCGCTGCCTCATGTTCAGATTCAGCTGATCGATCAAATACCTCAAGCTATTGTGATCCGTATAAATCGTATAGCAGACTCCATAGAGGTAATGTCGCCAAATCTTAACGGCAAAAACCACATCTCCCAGCTCTAAATCATGCATCAGATAGTTCGCCTCATGAGGCTTCAGCTGCCTCGATGCGTACGCAATCACACGACCCCTCTGCATCAGAACTACACCCAAACCTGTGATCGACGCATCTCAATAAACCATGAAATCCTCAACACCCTCTGGAAAGGTCAAAATTGGCGCCTCACATAATCTCTGTCTAAGGGTCTCAAAAGCTGCGTGTTATTCAGGCCCCCAACGAAAAGTGACAGTCTTCTTCATCAACCGAGTCAGAGGAACCGCTATCTTGGAGAAATATTGAGTGAACCTTCCATAGTAACCTGCCAACCCAAGGAAACTTCGAATCTCAGATGGAGACCTCGGAACCTCCCACCTCATCACAGCCTCGAACTTGGCCGGATCGTCCAGAATACCGTTCTGGTTGACCAGGTGCTCCAGAAACTGCACCTCGTGCAACCAGAACTCGCATTTGGACAACTATGTATAAAGTATCTCCCTCCTCAGAGTCTCCAATACCTCCCTAAAGTGCTCCTCATGCAGTTCACTGGTCTTGGAATAGACCAGGATGTCATCAATGAATACAATCACAGACCGATCCAGCATCGGTCTGCATACGCGGTTCATGAGGTCCATGAATGCGGCTGGAGCATTGGTGAGCCCAAAGGGCATCACCATGAACTCATAATGATCAGAACGAGTCTGGAAGGCCGTCTTATGTGCATCCTCCTCTTTAAACGTCATCCGATGATAACCTAAACGTAGATCAATCTTGGAAAACCAAGATGCACCCTGAAGTTGGTCAAACAAATCATCGATCCTCGGTAGTGGATAATGGTTATTCATCGCTAACTTATTTAGCTCTTTCCGGTGCTTTAGCTATCGGAGCCGCACCCGGAACCAAGTCAACCCTAAACTCCACCTGCCACTCCGAAGGCATTCCAGGAAAATCCTCTAGGAACACATCCGGGTATTCCCGGATGACCGGAAAGACATTGACAGTCGCCTTACCCTTCTCCTGGGTATCCATAAGATATGCAACATATCCGAAACAACAATGATGAAGATAGAATCTGGCCCTAGCTGTTGAACATAGAATGAGCCCACTCTGAGCACTCTCCCCCTGAACCACTAACTCTCCCCCACTTGGGGTCCCAGTGCGTACCCACTGATGCTCGTAATCAATCACCGCCCTATTGAGGCTCAACAAGTCAATCCCTACAATCACCTTATTCCCGTGCAAAGGAATGGGAACCAAATCAATCGGATACTGCTTGCTGAACATCTCAAGAACACAACCCCAGCGAACCCTCGATACCCGGACAGATCGATCATCCGCAATCTTAACCTCTAAGGGACAATCCAGCTCCCCTGGAGCTCCAACAAACCTTTTTATGAGCACAAGCGACACAAAAGATTCGGTAGCCCCCGAATCAAACCATATCAATGCAAAGATATCGTTCACGAGGAACGATCCTAAAATAAATACACAAATATAAGCAAACAAACCCATATAAATAAAGAGATAAGGAGAAGATACATACCCGTCACCACATTTGGGGTTGCGCGAGCCTCCTTGGTTGTTAGCTGAAAAGCTCTGCTCCTCACAACAGGCACATCCGCCTTGCCCTGGCGGCCATCAGTAATATGTAGAGTCACCAAGTCGGGTGCTACCACTGGTCCTGCTGCTGCTAAAATCATACAATTGACCTTCTTATGGCCCATCTGATTGCAATGAAAGGAAATCAGATCAGATACCGGGGTGGGGTGGTAGTAGCAGTATAATCCCTGCTAATATGACCCGTTGGGCAGCACTTGAAGCAGCCAGAACCACCCACCTTGTACGCCCCATCATGCGTCTTGACGTACTTGCCACAATGGCTCCGGCCCTGTTGGCCTATCGATCTCGAATCAAAAACCTTGGGCCTCTTTCCCGAACCCTCTAAACTCTGAACCTAATACAACGTCCTCTTCCTCTGCATCTTTAAAATCAACATCTCTCTCCCTGACCCTCGCAATCATATCATCCAGTGTCTTTCAACTGGATCGGCTCACAAACTGCCGGATATCACTCTTCTACATCTCATGGTATCTTGCCTTCTTCATCTCCTGATCCGCCACATACTGCAGAACCAACAACACCCTCTCGCGGAACATAGTGGTGATCTCAACCACTGTCTCATTAGTCTGGCGGAGATCCTGAAACTCTTGCGCCAACTGCTGGACCTCAATCATAGGTGAAAATCCGGCCCGAAATGTTGTCACAAAATCCTCCCAATTCATGGACTTAATCGCCTCGCCTCCCAAGTCATGTCCTTCCTCCTCCCACCAGTCTCGTGCCCTGTCTTTCAGAAGACATGAAGGAAGTCTGACCTTTGCCCCATCGGGACAACTGCTAGTGCGGAAGGCACTAGCGACATCTGCTAACCAACATCTAATCGTGATCGGATCCTTCTTCCCGAAGAACTCTGGGGCTCCACATGCCCGAAACTTATAGCAAGTCAAAGTGCGAGCTCCTATCATCGCTACAATCTCAGAATGGAATGAGCCCAAACGCTCCTCTAAAACCTCCATGATACCTTCCTTAATCGTACCAAAGATCACAGGAGTCTGCTCGAGTATGTTGCGGGTAATCTCAGACGAAATGTACTCCCGCATCTGATCATCCAACTACCCGGCTCTAGAACCCGAGCAGGAACCCTCACCAGCACCAGAACCACTAATCGGTCTTCCTCGAAGGGTCACCATACTGAAAAATAGACCATTCAAACCATCATAACACACATAAATATATCGTGGAGTCTCACACTCTACAAGATTCCTGGCATCGTCGCAGCTCTCCTTGACTCGAGTACGGATCCTCTGCTTCCAGTAGTACGGTCCCATACTACCTTCCACATCTATCCGTACTTTCCTCAAGGATTGATGTGAATCCTCCAAGTCACTCTATATCTATACATACAATCCTCAACAACACAAGGCTCCCAGCACTAAATCTCTTCCTAGGTTTTCCTAGGGCAACCACCACACTACTCCCCGCCATCAGCTGCATAAGGAACTCCCCCTAACATCCTTTAACTAGCTCATGAATACAATTACATATCGCCGACACCAGATAATTCTTCAAATGAAAGGTCTCACACTACAACGGTTAGACTCAAACAAGAGCTGTACAATAGAGTTAAAACCTAACCTTCTAAAATTATTTAGTCTCAACAATATGTAACTTAGTATACTCGCTTACTATTTAGTTGAGGTCAATGGAAACTCCTAAAAGCATAAAGCAAACAACATTTTAGCATCGAGTAATCGGAACAAGCATACCCTAAACAGGCCATCCTATCACTGACTGAGCAGTACTAACATCCAAGTCTACATGCTCATACAATAGGCATATAAAGGCATCTCTCCTAGCATTCTATCATGCAAATCCTGATCAGGTCCTTAGCCCTAACTAGCATGGGATTCACAAATTCACAAAGTCACAAATCAAAGCATATCATAAAACATGTATGGGCATTTTGGGAAAACTTACTTGAGCTCGGTCAATTGCATGCACCACACAACTTTTCATTTATTAGAAAACCCTTTTATGAAACATTTCTTTTTGAAAAATCTACGAAACCCTTAGTTTGAGTTCATACACAACCGAGAGTATGCCCGAATCCCTCTAGCTAAGGCTCTGATACCAACTTGAAACATCCCAAAAATTAAGACCAAAAAACTTCGATTTTTATATTAATAAAACCATTATTCATAAAAATACCATAAAACGATAGTGAAGTCAGAGTATATCAAATAACATCCAAAAACATTATAGTCATGTAAAATGCGGAACAATGTGGTATGTGCACTGTAATCATCCTGAGCTCTTCCGCTTCGAACCAGAAGTACCTGAAACATAAACTAAAAACCGTATGCACAAAACCTACTGAGTTCCCTAAAATACCACGTACCATACATATCAAACATACAGTGCCCCCCCCACCCCCCACATCGAGTGCTGCTCGGAACAGATCTGTCAGTCATCAGTCCCCGCTTGGCATTGGGCCCTGACTGATATACATAAAAACACATAAACACATGCAAAAAGCATAAAAATAAGTAGCATACATTATAATCATCGGGCCTCACCCATCATTGCCGGGTAAACATATCTGAAAACATACATGAAAAGTCACACAGATAACTAGCATCCTAATCATAATAAACCATTGGCTAGCATTTTTTCCTTCGACCCGCTAAATACAGTGAGGAAACTCACCTCAAGCTGCTGAGTCTCTCAGATAAAATCTCGGTCCGCTAATCTAGAAAATCCTCGCGCTAACACCATTAAATAATATCTATTTAATAATTGGATCTCGACCCATTATCAAGAATCTGAATTACTTGTCCAACATCGAGGGTAAAAGACCATTTTACCATTTTTCTTACTTTACCCAAAACCAAGGTCTAACCCATTTTCTCAAAAGGCGCAAATTCCAAAATGACATCCCATGGCCCAATATGGCCCAACCTCCCAATTGGGCCTAGAAACCATCATGGACCTAATTCCAAGAAAGCTCATAGCCTAACAATGGCCCAAAGTCATAAGTCCAATGGCCCAATAAGGCCCAAACCCTAAAAGTCCAAAATATAGCCCAAAACCATGAAAGTCAACCCAAAAGTCAAACAGCTGAGTACGCTAGGCGTACTCAGACTTACACTTAGTGTATTGCTTCCGGCGCCAGTACGCGCAACGTACGAGCTGGGTACGCCCCGCGTACTCTGCAGACAACCAATCCAACCCAATAAGCACTTAATCGGTTAAGCCACCATGCCAAACTCTCATATCTGATTCTAGAAGGTTGCTTAACACGTAAAGTTGGCAACTTTACTCCCATTCATGTCTTAATAAGACCCAAAACTCAATGAGAACCATAACAAGGAACCTAACACATGCATGGACAAAGATAACTCATAAAGGTTGCATTTTTATGGACAAGGGACCTCAAATCTGCAAACATATAACCTCCATGGCTTCAGGAGTAGACCATAATCTCAAATGTGGCTTAAAAGACCCAAAAATGCACAAATAACACCCAAAGTTGGATCTAGCAAGTAGAGTCATAAAGATGAGAACTTTTTACCTCAAATGGCTTGCTAAGATGAATATGACTTTGGATCTACAAGCTCAAGCCACTCCCAAGCAACCTCCAAGTGTTCTTATTCTTCTACTTCACTAAAAACACCACCAAAACCCACTTTCAAGCTCAAAACTCACAAATGACAACTAGGGTTTCGATTTTAGGGTATAGAGAGACGGAGGCTGATGAATAGAAGGTCCAAAGGTGTTATAAGTTTCTTAAATAGGACACAAACCCTAAAAATTAGGGTTTTCCCCTGCATTACGTATGTCATGCGTACTTCCAAGTACGCCGCGCGTACGTGGGTGGACCTGTGATCCATCGATGAGCTAGTACGCTAAGCGTACTCATAAAGTACGCCCTGCGTACAAGCGAGGGACTAAAAAGATAGAAATTTTATAAAATGATTAAAGAGAAACATACCCAAAATCTCGAATGTTACACCTTTTAAGTATGGAATTACTTACATATAATATACTTTTTGGCTTTAAAGGTATCTCTAAAAGGTTCTCTACAAAACATTTAATAGATATGGTTTCACTTAAAAAGAGAATACTTTTTGGTCATTTTAAAAGTTTCATTCCTACATTATCAGAAAACCTGTAACTCTCACCAACCTTGTGTTAACCCTCAAAACTACATGTATTCTCAGGAAATCACTAAACTAGCATTTCAGACGACGGAATGGTCATAGATTTCGGGCAACCTAGTTTGTCTAGTTGTTGTTATATTTGCCTACCTGTATAAAGCAATTCATGTACTCTATTATTATCTGTAAAAACCTTGTATTCAAACTTCAAGATGGAATACAACTACTGTTTGTTTGTCGGTGTATTTGTGCTATATATCCAATTGCATGTGATCCATGAACTAAGTCGCACAGCCCGGCATGTTCCGCCGCCTCGTCCGGGCGTGTGACATCACACTAAAATGAATTACAAAAAAAACTGATATTTGTAATATTTATAATATATAAATTTATTTCTGAGCATCATAAATAGACAATTAAATAATAATTATGCATTATTTATTGGTCAAAGGTGAAATAAAAAAATAGATAAATTATTTATAAATAACTTCGATAAAATAGTTTGCTTCATTAAAAGTGTAAATAAGCTAATTATGAGTTAAATTAATAATAGATTGGGCTTAAATACTTGCATCGTAAGTTAAGTGGGTTTTAAGCCCATCGAATAAGTATTTAACGAGGTTTTTATGTTATAATCAACATGAATGTTTATACTGATAAAATCATAAAAATCACTCCTTCCTTTTACATAATCTTAGATTTGTCCTTATGTATCCTCTTTCCTTGTTGTTCAATCTCAAAAAGCAAGGATGAGATATTAGTTTGATCTTGTTGGTGGCCTAACAGCTTTTATTTATGTTATGTGTGGACTAACTATAAATTTACAATTTATGGTAATTACTCTCTGAAACCAAAAAAAAAATTGAAACGACAAATTATCCTAATCTTTTCTGAAACACCACCTATGTCTCCTAGTGACACTTGAACCTATGACCACTCATATGAGAGAGTCACTCCTTACCGCTAGGTCAAAGGCCCTTTGGTCTCCAAAACCAAATGACACCATAATTTTGAGGTAGTAAATTGTAATAAAGTATCATTGAAATTTGTTGATCTTTTGTGTTCTAATTGAATCCATGATTTTAGAAATTTAAGATTTTTGTATTGTAGATTATTCTTTAGTTGTAATATCATTAAACTATTTTGAAGAACCAAACCCCAACACTAAGATCTAAGAGTGGCTCCACTACCAATGTTAGAATTATAGGATTCAAAAACAATTAATAAATGAATATATGTAGATGGGAGTTACATATTAAAAATTAATTCTAATAGGGGAATGACACTTTATCCCTACAGTATTTTCGGAAATGGTCTAATCAATCCCTAAACATTTTTGGTGTTGTATAGGGCATAAAGTAACGCGGACCTGCTCATTCCATCCCTCTAACCTACAATAACATGTCCACTATGTCACAATCGTCGAAGAAGATGTAGATGTCCAGTCATCATGACGTAGCCAAAACGTGGTTGTCCATTTGGACATGTGGAACAATTTATGAGTTTTTCTCTCTTATAAACCCACCTCCTGACCTCCAATTACACCACAAAACACACACACACATCCTCTACAAAGTCATCTGCCTTTTCAGATTCGTTGATACCAGTGTTCCACATCTACAACTTAGCTCATTCGGTTTGTTCAATTATATACAATCACAATTCACAATAAAAAAATAAAAAATTTCTTCTCTTATGATTTGTCTTTTTGGCAGTCATGGTTACTTCTTTAACACCCATCTCTACTGAATTTGTTTTTATTTATTTCTTTTTTCAATAATTTAAGATCTGGGTTTTGGAATTTGAGCCCTAGAGGATTGAAGATGATGATGAAAAAAATGTGACCTCCATTTCAACCAATTCAAACGATTCACACTACAAAATTATACAGAGGTGTGAGGAAAAGACATTGGGGGGAAATAGGTGGCATAAATTCATCTTCCACGGAATCATAGTCGTCTCTGTCTTGAAACATTCAACACAACGGAGGACGCGGAGATGGCGTACGACCGTGACACTTTTAAATTTCATGGTGAAAACGCCATGTTGAATTTCCCATAGTGATTCCTCAAGAAAACGAAGAATAAATTTGTTTTAAATGGTGGTCAGAACTCCGACCATGAATCATCTTATTCGTCTCCTCCCACTCTGTTGGTGAAAGATGATCTAGATAATTCAAAACCACCACCACCAATTTGATGGGTTTATACAAAAGAACAATCCTATGTGCTCATGCAAAACCCTAAAGCTTGGATCTAGGTTTCTCTATTATATGTGCAATTCATCCAAGACTTGAATACCCTAATCTAGCATACATTGAAATCGAGATCTATAACAAAACAAGTTTAGATGATACCTTTCAATAGTTGCAAGAATCTTCAATCTTCAATAAGCTTAGTGTCACAAGTGTAACACCTCTAATGGCTCACAAACACCACAAGCAAGAGGATGATCTAGAATAGAGAAGGAGAGAGGTTGAATTTCGTCTATAGTAACCTTAGGGTTTCTTGGTGTAGCCGAAACTGAAGCCCCAGAGCCCTTTAAATAGCTGAGCTGCTAGGGTTTCAATCAAAACCCTAATTGGATGACTTAGGCCCTAAGCAGCTTGAGAACCTTCTGGAATAAGGCCTCCTTGGACGAAATTAGAGTGGGCTTCCACTCCTAATTTCGTTCCCCTTATGTCCATGAGGGTTCACAGCCCAAAACCAACTACCACACAATTGACAATTTAAGCCCCTGTATTCAATTAATCTCTTTTAGTCACAAAATTAATTCTCAATGAATTACTGACTAATATTAATTAAACTATATGATTTATCCTTTAATATATTATTCATATAATATATTAATAAACCATAAT
Source organism: Lactuca virosa (assembly GCF_052849685.1). Classification (NCBI taxonomy): domain Eukaryota; kingdom Viridiplantae; phylum Streptophyta; class Magnoliopsida; order Asterales; family Asteraceae; genus Lactuca; species Lactuca virosa. Next base: position 141,253,456 of record NC_136427.1, on the reverse strand, counting down.
AACCTCTCTCTCTCTCTCTTTATAAATCATTCCGTCAAGTTGCTTTGGTGAAGGCAACCCAAAAGGACCATGCACAACCGGGTCAAGTACATACCAAATATAGTTATGGGCTTAGAAACTAATCCAACACAATTTGGGGTATTTCTCCTTGCATTTTTAGATGAACCTGATTTGGGGGGTTTTTACATAACCTAAAAAAGAAGTAATGAGAATGGATCAAATTGGATTTAGCTTAGATGATTAAAGAAGTAAAATTCCCAAGATGGCTGGTCAACGTAGTAGTCGTTGAAAAGATGAACGGAAACTAGAGCGTTTGTGTAGATTTCAAGGATCTTATCAAATCTTGTCCTATAGATCGGTTTCCCCTTCTACGTATAGGTTCTTTGGTAGATGCAGTTGCAGTTCATGAAATCCATACCATCATGGATGTTGGAACACTCGTTTCAGGTATAAGTTAATATCTAATTTTAAACTTTCATTTTTGGGTGCCCACGATGTGGTGGAGCATCACCATGATGTGGCAGTACTTTTTATAATCACGAGATTTTAATAACTCGCCACAGCTGGCATCTTTTTTGGAGAAAACCCTAATCCTTGGGCTTTAGGCCTTATTTAAAGGACATTATGGCTAGGTTTTTGGGATCATTCAACCTCCGTCACCCTCCCAAGCTCAGAAACCATAACCCTAGCCTCCTTTGCATATTGTGAGCTCATTTTTGGTACTTTTGTGATCTTTAAAGGAGAAGGAAGCCTGTTAGTGTGGTGATTCACCTTGCAAGCCTCATCCTCATCTTCCAGCATAACTTATGGACCTTGTGAGTGTCCAAGACTTAATATTTACATTGTTATCACTACTAGAAAATAGCCTTTTACGACGCGCAATGTGTGTCGTAAAACGATCAAATGACGCGCAAATGCGCATCAAGGAAGGCCCTGTCATAACGAGAGACGACACGCTTTTGCGCGTCGTCTATAGACGACGCGCATTTACGACGCGCAGTTACGACATGCGATTTACGACGCACATTTACGACACGCAATTCGTATCAAGGAAGGCCGTGTCATAAAGGAAAACAACATGCATTTGCGTGTCGTAACCTTACGACGCGCATTTACGACTCGCGTTGCGTATCATTAAAGCCCCTGTCAAGAAAGGTCATGTCATAAATGAAGATGACACACATTTTTGCGTATCGTAATTTTATATGTTTAAAACAAATATTATTTATACATTTACTAATTTTCAAATTAAATTTGCATTTAATGTCTCATAATAAATAAAATATCATATACAAGAAATACAATCCATTGCATAAAATTTAATGTCATACAAATAATCGTTCGATGGAAAGATAAAACAAATCAATAGAAGTTGTAACAGAAATTTACAAACTAATTAGATAAAAGAAATATGAAAATCTTGAAATCCCTGAGATTAATAGTTCTAACAAAATCTTCACGTGAGAAACATACAATTGGACCAGTAAGCAAGGATGTTCCCGAATCCACAATGGCAGCACAAGAACACGTACACGATATCTTCTGCAAGAAGGTGCCGATCCAAAACTACTGTTAAAGGTTGCCATGATAGCTGTTAAGATTTAAGCATAACAAGAAACCAATCAGTGACTATAATAAGCTAGAAAACAACAACTAATAAACAAAATAAGCAACTAATTAGGTCAAACTATGACTATGTATTCCAAGTTTCCAAAGACTATGTTCTTCCAGGTTTCGAACATTGCAATCATGTTTACAGTAAACTTTAAAGTATTTACAAGTTTAAACTCAAAACAAACATATGCACAACAATGATATAAATTAATAATTTTATGTCATTTAGGATTTACATTTGGAGAGAATGATAAAATGTTGATTTATTGGTGTTCATACAACACTCTCCAGACAACACTTAATTGAAGAAAAGAACAAGGCTAAACTTACAAGAAAAAGAAGGAAAAAAATAGTTTTGAGTGTAAATTTCAAGATAAAGTCACCTGCACCCTAGTATAAATTTCAACAAACAGCTTTTTAAATAAAACATCATACTACTTGACCACAAAGAGGGTATATAGCTATATATATATTCCCATAAAATGTACCTGTTGAGCATTAGATAATCCAATTGAAAGGAGTTCATCCATCATGCTTCCTATATAAGTTGACCTCTGTAGAAAAGTTTAGTATCATTCTGTAGCAGTATTGAAAGGAGTTCATCCATCATGCTTCACATATGAGTTGACCTTTGGAGAAAAGTTTAGTAACATTCAGTAAGAGTACTTAAAACAAACACCAGGCATTGCAACCTTCTTATCTCCACCAATTTCAAAATGCTTGCACCTCTGCCCAAAACAAAATAACCAAATTTATTAACTAAAACGTTATTAATTCATCCATTATCCATTAAGTCAAAAAAGATTGTATTTTTAATAAAAAGATTCTCAAGAAGAGTAATAACCTTAATTAGGTGCTGTGAGACATGCTTGCAACCTTAGCACAATCTTCTTTGTGGTTTTTGCCTGATTATATACATTATGTGAATGAGGTGAAAAAGAAAAGGTTAAAAAAGTAGTTTTAGTTTTTTTTTACCTTCTTGTCAAAGCCAGGCTTTGTTTGACCACCATAACCAGATTGCTTCCTGTCATAACGACATTTTCCTTGAGCAGCCAAGCTATCTTTCCCCTTCTTGTACTGTGTCACCTTATGCAATGTATGCTCTCTGCAATCTTTATTCTTGCAATATGTCTTCTTTGTCTTTGGAACGTTAACCTTTAAAATTAATAAATATAATTAAATCAGGTAAATTAGAAGGAAGTCAAAAGTAGTTGAATAAAGAAGCTAATGGAATCGTATTCAGATACAAGGATCGAATTAGAACACCTATTTGATTCTTAGAACAAAATAACTGCGTTTAACTGAAAAGAAAACGCAATCGAAGTATAGAAAATACATAAGGATGCTATCATTGAATTGACATGCGATTATACAAACATCCAACATCAGTAAGGATCTAGAGTTCAAAATGAATAGGTTGAAATTTGGTGTGTAAAATTATAACCAGGGGATTAATGTTAGAGATCCAAATGCACAAAATACAAGATTATGACGAAATTTCTAGTTTTCGGAACTACATACTCCACAAAATTGAAACGAAAAGAGAATTTAGGGAATGAATTAACAAGAAAAGAGATTGGAGTCGATACCGTGGCTGAAGAGCTCCTGAAAGAAGAACGGGAGAAAAATTGGAATGACAGCCGCACACAGCAGGTTCATCCGACTTCAGTGTATTAGCGACCGATTGTTATTATGATTTAAGTGAGATATGTGAAGCCATGGGAGATCTTTATGAAATCGCAAGTTGGGTTTTAGGTTAGAGAGAAAGAAAGGAAAGACGAAAACGCTAGGCTTCTTTCTTGATAATTGGAAGCGGAGGCGGGGTTTTAGTTTTTTGGGATTTCATTTCCCGCTTAAAATGCGTGTTTCATTAAAAAAATATAAAGCGACACACTTACACGACGCACATTTTATGATGGGCGTCCTCCGTATTTCTTTTTTTTCTTTTCTAACACTAATTTCAGGGCACGTACAAATGTGTATCCTCTATCCTTCAATTTTTAGAAGAGATGACATTATTTTTAGGGCGTACGCTTTTGCGTATCGTAAATCACTATGTGTCATTGTTTGCGCGTCATTAAAGGGCTGTTTTCTAGTAGTGTATGTTGTTAGATCTCAAGACGTGTCCCATATTCTTCATGTATTGGTGGGTTGGGGTGGTGAGATCTCATAAAGTTTACAACTTTATGAATCTCTAGGACTTTTGGGGTGTTTGATGCCTTGGATCTAAAGCAGGCATGGGTCTTGATTCCATACATGAAGTCTTTGTCGTAAAACCCTTATTTTTGACCTAATATAAGCTCAGGACATGCATTTGACATCCATATTTTTAAAGCACAAATTTTATATTAGTGTTGGTGCTAGAAACTCTTCTGGAACTGATGGAAAAAGAACTTTCAAGATTTAGTGCTTAATGATTAATTCCATCTAGACCATAGGAAGGACCTAATATGAGCTTTGGAGCTCTTAGAATCGAAGAAAGCGGCTTAACCCACTAAGTTGTTAAGAACCCAGTGCCTAAAGCGTGACCTGAGATCGCTACGGTATGGAATCTGGGAAATCCCTGTATGTGTTGTCGTTTATGGGCCACGACGTGGTCATGGATGACCACGACGTGGCGGTCGGCTAAAGTCAACATTAACCGTTGACTTTTGAATTGAGTTGACTTTGGCTCAAACTCCTAGTTTTACCTTGTGTGACTATATAGATGGTGTATAGCATCTGTATTTTTGGCAGTGAGAGCAGTAGCAGTTGATCAGCATCTTAGAGGTGAGTCTTTTCACTATACTCCTCGGTCGAAGGCACCAATGCTGGCCCACTAGACTATGTTATGTAGAAAGATTAGTTAATGGCCCCTGGAAATTGTATGAAAGACCTGGATATGGCTCCTGGCAAATTTTATGCAAGACCAGGTCCTGGACCCTGGCAGTTATATGTAGGATGAAACTTGTCTTTGTGATACTTGTATGGAAGACTAGGAGGTGGCTCTTGGCACTTATTTGTAAGACCTTGGTTTTGGCCCCCGACATGGAAATGAAAGTCCATGATGTGGTTCATGGGATGATAGTGATTATAAGGCCATGGTTGGCACATAGAATTCTCCCTTCTATGTATAGTATGTGGTATTTTGGGGAACTCACTAAGCTTTGTGTTTACAGTTTGTGGTTTAACATTTTTAAGGTATTTCCAGTTCCAAAGGGAAGGGCCCGACTTGACTGCACAACATCCCCAGAGTTTATTCCACATTGGCTATTTGTGAATTTTAGTCTGATTTTTAATTGTCATATTCACTTTGATTGGTTTTGGAACAACTTGTTGTATGGGTTTATGTTTCAAAAATGAAAATTTTACTATGAACTTTTGGGAGACTACAAGTTGGTATCTTAACCTTAGTTTGAGGGATTCGGGCACACTCTCGAGTGCGTTCAGACTCAAACTAAGGAAGTGGTAAAAATATTTTTAATAAAAACAATTTTTTAAAAGTTTTAGGGGCACCATGCATGCAATCAGCCGAGCTCAATTAAGTTTTCCCAAATTACCATACATGTGTTATGTTTATTGTTTTGGTGTGAGTATATGAGAATTGAATGCTACATTAGGGCTAAGGATCTGCTCAGGTTTTGCATAATAGAATGTTAGGAGAGATGACTTTATGTACCTAATTAGTTGAGCTTCAGATGAAAGATAGAATGCCATGATCAAGTAATGCACTGGTTGGGATTACGCGATGCTCGAATGTTGATTGCACTGTGCTTTTAGAGACCCCAATTCTATCATATAAGTATTAAGCGGATACATTAAGTTACATGTTGCAGGGATTAAATAATTTTAGAATATTAGGTTTAACTCTATTGCGCAGCTCTTGTCTAATTCCAACCATTGTAGGGGGAGACTTAGCAGTCGAAAAATTATCAAGTGCCTATGGCATGTGATCGTATTCATGAGGAAGTTAGAAGGTATTAGAGGATTCAGGGAGACCATTAAGGAAGGTATAGATAGGTGTGGAAGTTACTATTGGGCTCGTACTACTGAAAGCATAGGATCTGTACATGAGGCAAGGAAAGTCTTGATGATTCTGAGAAACTTATAGAGTGTGTGCTTCTTTGTACGTGTTCTCATTGTTTACATAGTGTATTTCAGTATGGTGATGACACCAGCGGGTGGTTCAGAATCTGATTATAGTTCGGGCTATGGTGTCGAACCAATTGATAAGGGATTACACGAGTTCATCGTGTCGGAGATTACGCGAGGTATCCTTGATGCGTCCCATATGATGTTCAGGACAATCAAGGAAGGGATCGTTGAGATGATGGAGGAGTGCTTCCAAACCTTTCGAGTTGAGTTGTCTGTTGGACAGTATGGAGCCTGCACCCTCACATTCAATGATTTTCGGGGATGCGGGGCACCAGAGTTCTTCAGGGTGAAAGGCCCCATTATCATCAGGAGATGGATAGCTGACATTGAGTGTGCCCATATGACGAGCTTCTATCCCGAGGGTTCGAAGGTGAGGTTCATTGCAGGGTGTTTTAGGGAGCGAGCTTGTGATTGGTGGGAGGAGGTTAGATATACTCTGGGAGCACAGGCTTTTGAGGCCATGACCTGGCCTGATTTTGTGACCAAATTTAGAGCAAAGTTTCCACCGGCTATCGAGCTGCAACAGATGGCGAGGGAGTTTTAGGACCTGTGCCAGATGACTAAGGTTGTGGCGGAGATCAGTGCCAAGTTTAAGGAAAGAGCTTTACAGGTCCAACAATATGTCAGAGACGAGGAAATGAAGAAGACTCGGTACCATGATATGCAGAGAGCAGATATCAAGGAGTTTGTTTGCTTTTTAGCTTGTCGGACATTGGAGGATATGATAGCGAGATCCCAAGAGCGGGTTATTGACTTAGAGCACCTCTCGAAGAGGAAGGAAAAGCAGGTGCAGATAGTCGAGGGTTCAGCAAAGAAGTCCAAGATTTCGATTCATGACCTAGGGGCCAGTAGGACCGGGGCCATTACGGCAAGTACGGGAAACAACACGATAGGGTATGTCGATCTAGAGTTATGGGTTGTTACAAGTATGGCGGGATTGGTCATGGCAGCAGGGGATTGCCCTTAGGGATCGAGTCTGATATGCTTCCACTTCAACCTAGTAGGCCACAAGATAGCCGATTGTCCGGGATTGATAGGTGCAACGGTGTGGTCACAAGCCCCAACTACACTGAGGATTACTGATGGTCGCGAGGGCAGAGTGGAGTTGTGGTAATGAGGAGCCGAGCGTTTCAGTTGAAGGGAGATTAGATTCGAGTTCCATCAGCTGACGTCGCAATTATGTATTACATTCACTTCCTTCCTGCTCTTATTATTATTTATTCTTATGATTGTGTGATTGTGTGTGCAAGACCCTATGTTCAGTTTATTTAAGTCTCCACCTAGGAATCAGAATTTCCTTATGATGGTCTAGTTATTATATTTCAAGAAATATCATATGCCATTTTTCATACCGAGAGTCGTGCTTAGAGGGTATTTAGGTGAGTAGGTTTAGGCCTCGATGTGGGAGACGTCGATCAATGAAAGATCAAAGCCTTAAGTGGTGGAAGATTGTGTGTTCTACTTAGAGAACCAACAGTCGATTTGATTTTCTTGGTTTCAGCAAAGAGTCTGAGGAAGCTGCCACGTGAGCATGTCGGATTTAAGTGTAGGAAGTGTAGGGATCACTTGTGATTGTGATGTAATGAAGGAGTGGTCAAATCGCGGGTGTAATGTTACTAGTTGTCAAATTCATACCTTCAGGGCGTGGTTGATTGCATGTACATGTGGGTTGATGGATTGGTTATCTATCCGTTTACGATAATTGGGTTATTCGTTCTTCTTCATCCATTGAAGTCTCTCGAGGTTTTTTAAAAAACTGTATCAGTGAAAGGTGCTAAGAAATATTAGGTTTTCATTGAGATAGTGGGGTGTATTCATCCAAATTTTATGATATATATATGCTAGGTCGTCTGGAAATGAAATGTTAATATTTACAAAGCTCAGGTTGGTGGAGGTCTTGAGTAGTGAAATTGTAGATGGCTTGGAAACTAGAATGGTTACGTGGTGGATAAGGTTTAGATGATTCCAACTGGGGGTGAATCGTTTGGGATTATATTTCAAATGAGGGTCAACTTGGAGTAGTATACCAAGAGCAAGCGGATAGTCAGTCTAATCATAAAATGAGTAAAAATTTATGCATGGAATAATGTTTGTTGGGCAGTTGTTATGACATCCCATTTTCACGGCCAGAAAAGACCGATTTCATTTATGCTTTTATAATAATATCAAAGTAATATTTCAAATAAAAGTGATGCGGAATTTGTTCTCAAAACAAAATATGATAAAAATTTATCAAAGCATTTCTTAAAGAAATGTATTTTTCATTTCATTACAAAACTCGGGATGTCAACATCGATACAGACCAAAAGCATAAATAATACGATATAGGCCTTACAACCTTTATTTACATCTACTGGCCTATAATCCAAAATCCCTCGTCATCATCCAACTATAGTCTTGTTCCACTACCTGTAATACAGAAAGCTGACTGGGTCAGGCTTGCGAGCCTGGTGAGCACATAGGGTTTTCAACCCACAATAAATAAATTTATTAATTTCATCAACCAACAATAAATTATTAATTTCATCAACCAACAATAACTCTGATTACCCATTCCCGATATCCTTACTTTACGTCCCTAAAAAGCTATCATAAGGGACCTAGCCTAAGGATCATCATCGGGATGGACAATACTGCTAAGGGGATTCCTCAGCCATATATGTCCGTAAGGCAACCATGAGGCGGATGGAGTACACCGGTGAACACATCGTTCACAAACACGTACAGGTTGTGAGCCTGCTAGCGTTCCGCTGGACTGTCTAGAAAGGTCTGTGGTCATCATCTATACTCTGCTAGATGACTGGAACATCAAAAACTTCGAGGCCTTTCATCATTTTTATTTCATCACACATCAACTATTTCATCTACCCATGTTTTACCCAACATATATGTAGATAAAAATACATATACAGTTTAAATTGTTCTAAACATGTATAAAACATTCATTCAACATCCATCTCAAATAAACAAACAATATATATACACATAGTATGTATTTTATATAAAATACTTCATATCTATGTGTAAGATGAAAGTGACTATACACCCACCTGTATGTATTTTATACAATCTTTTTCGATGAAACCGGGAGGTTTGCTCAAAAACCGGGCTTTACACGGGCAGAGTTTCGACCCTAAAACTCTTTTTCTCAGAGACTTCAGGCTCTCCGAGGCTGTCTTCTGGTGCTAGGATGGTACCCTAGGTTTGGGGGGTTTTAGTGTAGCTTAAAAGAGAGTATAAGGTGAAAGGATGAATATTTTGGCAAAAGAAATCGCGCAGCCTCGCACCCCTTTTATAGGCGGCCGAAGCCTCGCTTTATGTTGGGCATAACTTCTTGGTACGCGGGGCGTACAACTTTGTTCAGCTCTTCGCTGGGCGTACCTTCGTACGATGCGCGGAGGAGCGGGGGTACTTCGTACGTGTCATCAACGTGTCAAGCATGCGAAGGGTGTGTCGTGGCCTCTTCTGGACCGAGAAAAATGTTAGACCGCTGGGCGTACGAACCTCGTACGCTGGGCGTAGTGGCTACGTGCCTTCTGTTCGGTTTCCGGACTTCGAACATGTCAAGACCACTAACACGCATCGAAGCTAGTCCGAGTACGTTGGGCGTACTCCTTCGAGAAACTATTTTTCAAACTTCAAGAATTCGTAACTTTCGCATACGAGCTCCATTTTTGACATTCTTTATATCCACGCGTAGGTAAGACCGTGCACTACAACTTTCGTTTAGACTCCGTCGGCTAATTTTGACACTATTTTAAAAATTATAATTTTAACAGGCCGGGACAGGAAAAGTCCGTTAAAAACTCATAACGTCTTGATCCGACGTCTGTTTTTGTCTGTTTTTTTTACCGTTGAACTACTATTGACGAGATATTCGATTCTCGTTTAGGTTGTGTCGGCTAAAATCGCTCGATTTATAATTTGAATTCCGGGTTGCACACTACTATGCCAAATCTTAGAAAATTCATAACTTCCTCATGCGAAGTCAGATTTGGACATTCTTTTTATGCACGCTCTCGGTTTAACGTATACTACGACTTTCATTTAGATCGCTAAGGCTAAAAAGCACTTTATCGTAAACTCACTTTTTACGTCACACAGCGTTGTGCCGGTTCTGTCGCGAAACTTCGACAGGTCATAATTTCTTTGTTATAACTCGGATTTCGGCGTTCTTTATATCTCCGGAATCCTTGTTACGACCACTACAACTTTCTTCATAGATATCGGGTTTATTTAACATTTTACTTTTGACGCTTATTTTTATCATTAATTTATTATATCATCATAATTAAATATAAGGCACATAAATTCACATAATTCATTCTTATTACTTCAAAACACGTTACAATAGTTGACCTAGACTATTACATCATATTTAATGCTTAGCCCAGAAACATGGGCGTTACAATTCTCTCCCCCTTAGGATGATTCCGTCCCCGGAATCATACATCAGCAAACAAATGTGGATAGCGACTCATCATCTCACTCTCCGTTTCCCAGGTGAGATTTGGCCCATTCGTATGTTTGCATCGCACAAGCACTACATTGACCATCTTGCGTCTCAACTTCTTAGTCTTACGGTCAACGATTGTCTCTGGTTCTTCAATTAGCCTCTTGCTTTCATCCATCCTTAACTCAGAAATTGGAATTATGTCGGGAACTTCTCCCGTGAACTTCCTCAAATAACACACGTGCCAAGTGTTATGAATACCATCTAGTTCTTCTGGTAGTTCTAGCTTGTAAGCTTGGTTCCCAATCCTCTGAAGAACTTTAAACGGTCCAATAAACCTTGGACTCAACTTACCTCTTTTACCAAATCTTATAAATCCCTTCCATGGCGAGACTTTAAGTAAAACCGAATCTCCCACTTCGAATGTCATCGGTTGTCTTTTCTTATCATCATAGCTCTTTTGACGATCCTGAGCTGCTAACATCCTCTCCCTAATTATTTTCATCTTTTCAGCAATCTGATGAACTATCTCGGGTCTCATAAACTACTTTTCTCCAGCTTCAAGCCAACATGACGGCGTTCAACACTTTTTTCAATACAAAGCTTGATAAGGTGCCATCTTGATGCTCGAGTGGAAACTATTATTGTAAGAAAGTTCTACCAAAGGTAAGTGTTCATCCCAGTTACCTTGGAATTCCAAGGTACATGCTCGTAGCATATCCTCTAATGTTTGAATCGTTCGTTCGCTCTAACCATCGGTTTGCGGATGGTAGGCTGTACTTAGACACAACTTCGTACCCAATTCCTCTTGTAGACTTCTCCAAAACCTTGACGTGAAACGACTATCACGATCTGATACAATCGTTAAAGGAACATCGTGAAGTCATACTATCTCCTTTACGTAAGCATTTGCAAGTTTATCCATACACCATTTTTCATTGGCTGCTATGAAGTGTGTACTTTTAGTAAACCGATCAACGACCACCCAAATCATGTCGTGACCGCTCTTCGTTCTGGACAGTTTAGTCACAAAATCCATGGTGATGTCTTCCCATTTACCCATGGGTACAGGTAAAGGTTCTAAACCCCCATACTGTTTCTGATGTTGTGCCTTAACCCTCGCACATGTCACACACTCGACCACATACTTTGCAACATCGAGCTTCATCGTCGGCCACCAGTAGTAGGGTTTCAGATCCCTATACATTTTCATGTTGCCAGGATGAATCGGGTACATGGTCTTATGAGCTTCTTCCATCAGAAGATCTCTTATTCCTCACATCTTAGGTACCCAAATCCTATCTTGGAATACCTTCAGTCATTGACCGTTTATATCGAACACTAACGTTTTGCCCAAACGTTCTTCCTTTCGGTAATTTTTCTTTAAACCTTCTTCCTGAGCTTTCTTGATACTTTCTACAATCGTTAAGACAACTTTGATTCTTAATGCCCTTGGCCTTTTCTTTTCAAGGCTCACTTTTTGGCTTAAAGCATCAGCTACAACATTTGCTTTACCAGGGTGGTAAAGTATTTCACAATCGTAATCCTTAAGAAACTCTAGCCAGCATCGTTGTCTCATGTTCAATTCCTTCTAATTAAAGAGATATTGAAAAATATTATGATCAGTGAAAAGTTTGCATTTTGTGCCATAAAGATAATGCCTCCATATCTTTAGGGAAAATACTACCGCTGCCAAATCCAAATCACGAGTGGGGTAGTTTTTTCATGTTCTTTCAATTGTCTCGATGCATATGCTATCACCTTATCCCTTTGGGTCAGAACACAACCTAACCTAACTCCATATGCATAGCTATAAACTACGAAGTCTTCAACTCCATCAGGTAACGAAAGAATCGGTGCTTCACACAACTTTTTCTTTATCTTCTCAAATGCTTCCTCGTGCTTCTCAGTCCAAGTATAAGTAGCTCCTTTATGGGTCAAAGTTGTCAATAGAGCAGCTATCGAAGCAAAGCATTGGATAAATCTTTGGTAATATCCGGCTAATCCCAGAAAGCTTCGGATCTATGTGGGACTTTTTGGTTGTTCCCACTTTATTATAGCTTCAATCTTAGTTGGGTCAACCATGATCCCTTCTTGGTTAACCACATGACCCAAAAATTGGACTTCTTGAATCCAAAAATCACATTTGGAGAGCTTTGCATACAACTTCTCCTGTTTCATAACTTCTAACACTTCTCGTTGATGCTTGTCATGCTCCTGCTTTCTTTTCGAATAAATCAAAATGTCGTCTATGAACACTATCACGGATTTATCGAGGAATGGTTTACAAACCCTGTTCATCAAATCCATGAATTCTGCTGGAGCATTGGTTAGTCCAAACGACATAATCAAGAACTCATAGTGTCCATATCTTGTTCTGAATGCAGTCTTCTCAATATCCTGCTCTCTCACCTTAGCTGATGATATCCTAACCTAAGATCGATCTTCGAGAAATAGCTCGAACCTTGCAGCTGATCGAACAGGTCATCAATCCTTGGCAATGGGTACTTGTTCCTTATTGTTGCCTTGTTCAGGTCTCTGTAGTCTATGCACATCCTCATGATTCCATCTTTCTTCTTTACGAATAACACCGGAGCTCCCCAGGGTGATGAACTAGGTCTAATGAAACCGTTGTCCAATAATTCCTGAAGTTGCATCATGAGCTCCTTCATCTCTTTTGGTTCTAATCGTTATGGTGCATTCGCTATCGGTGTTGTTTCTGGTAACAAATCTATTCGAAACTCCACTTGTCTATCAGGGGGCAATCCAAGAAGATTTTCGGGAATAACTCCCGGATAGTCACACACCACTGGTATACTTTGCATATCCTTTTTCTCCTTCTTAGCATCGATCACGAATGCCAAGTATGAGGTGCATCCTTTACATAAACATTTTCTGGCTTTCACTCGGGAAATGATTCCAAAATTTACTATGTGCTTATCTCCATAAACCATAAATGACTCTTTTCCAGGCGGGTTTACCCTCACTATCTTTTTCTTCCATAGTATCTCGGCATCATTGGTGCTAAGCCAATCCATCCTCAGTACGATGTCGAAACCATTCAACTCAATGGGTAAACAGCTCCTCGTGGAATTCGTTTCCGTTCAAGTCGATGACGATATTCTTAATGCAATTTCTAACATGTATGAATTTGCCACTAGCAACTTCTATAATTAGGGCATCATTAAGTTTTTCTATAGGCAGTGCTAGTCTTTCACCAAATTTATGTGATATAAAGGAGTAATTCGCTCCGGAATCAAACAATAAATTGGCAGGCATTCCATTTACAAGAAAGGTACCTGAAGCGACATCCGCTGCATCCTTTGTGGCTTCCAGTGTCATCTGGAAAACTCTCGCCTTCGGCTTTGGTGGGAGATTGGGCCTTGCTGCCTCTTTCTTCTTCGGGCAGTCCCTCAATATGTGCCCCTCTTCATTGCACCCATAACAAACTTTCTTATTGATGGTGCATTCATTGGCATAGTGCCCAGGCTTTCCACATTTAAAACAAGTGACCTCCTCGCCACATTTCCCAACATGTTTATTCTTACACTTGTCACACCATTTTGCTTCGCCTCCTCTTCCTCTCGAACCAAACTTCGAGAATTTACTTTTTTTTTTGGATCTCGAAGATCCATCGTACTTCCTTTTCTCACCAACCTCTGCCCTCTCCTGACCCCTTTCCTTTAATTGGGTCTGCACATTTTTAGCTGCTCGAACTGTTGTCTTCAGAGTAGTTTCCATCTTAACCGTTGGGCCAAAATTAGCTGGCAGTTCGTTTGCGAACCTCTCAATTTTTGAGAGTTCAGTTGGCACTAAGTATGGAAATAACTTCATCTTTTATGTAAACGTAGTAGCATAGTCATCAATTCTCATTTTCCCTTTCTTCAAGTTCTGAAATTCATTGTTTAGATCTATCAGATCTATCTCTGAGCAGTACTGCATCTTCAACTGCTCCAAGAATTTTTCCCAAGACATTTTCAGGGCTTCTCCACGTGACATCGTGTCTGCCAATTGGTTCCACCAGCTTAAAACTCCGGTCTTCAGTTGTCTGACGGCAAAAACAGTTTTATGCTTGTCGCTACAGTTGCAGTTTTCAAATACCATCTCCATTTCGGAGATCTAGTCCATAATATGCATAGGTTTTGGGCTTCCGGAAAGACATGGCGGTTTGGCGCCCAATAAATTCTTATACATACGTCCATCTATGTTGATTTCCCTCTCTGGGTTATTCCTTTTTGCCATTGTGGGTTCCGCTTGACTGACAGTACAACTGTAATTTCCTTCCTCTGACTGTCCGTCATTTAGTTCAGGTTGTTCAACAGGCATTGAAGGTTCACTCCTGTTGTTAAGCAATATTTGTCTCATTTCTTCCCTTTGTTCAGCCATCATTGCCTGAATCATGGCTTGTACTCCAGCCATTGTGATTAGTTCTAGTGCAACTTCTACTATTAGCACCTGCTCAATCACTTGAGGTTGAGGTTGCTGATTCCTATTCGCATTTCCAGCTCCACTTCGGGTTCTTTCCATTTGATCTATATACCAAATTAGGCAAATTTAGATCTTTATTCACGATAGATATTTAAATTCTCCTTATCACTCCGAAACGTTTACATGCTAGTTCTAATATCGTAGTCATACGCTTAGAATCCTGAACACATAAGGTTTCCAGATCTGGTCGGCAACAGACCATAGATCCGCACAAATAATAGCATATACGAAAAACATATAACATTTACCACAAAAAAGCATTTTAGGCATCTTTCCTAAAATAAACTAGTGCTCGTGTCTAAAATATGGTAGAAACTCATATCACGTTCATCACTTAGCAATCTAAGTTTAAGTCTAGAAATCCTACAAATTCCTAGTTCGCTTAAACTAATGCTCTGATGCCAACTGTGACATCCCCATTTTCACTGCCAGAAAAGACTTATTTCGTTTATGCTTTTATAATAAAATCAGAGTAATCTTTTAAATAAAATCGATGCGGAATTTGTTCCCAAAACAAAATATGATAAAAATTTATCAAAGAATTTCTGAAAGAAATGTATTTTTCATTTCATTACAAAACTCGGGATGTCAACATCGATACAGACCAAAAGCATAAACAGTACGATATAGGCCTTACAACCTTTATTTACATCTACTGGCCAATAATCCAAAATCCGTCGTCATCATCCCACTATGCTCTTGTTCCACTATCTGTAACACAGAAAGCTGAGTGGTTCAGGCTTAGGAGCTTGGTGAGCACATAGAGTTTTCAACCCACAATAAATAAATTTATTAATTTCATCAACCAACAATAAATTTACTAATTTCATCAACCAACAATAACCCTTATTACCCATTCTCGTTATCCTCACTTTACGTCCCTAAACACCTATCATAAGGGACCTAGCCTAAGGATCATCATCGGGGTGGACACTACTGCTAAGGGGATTCCTCAGCCATATATGTCCGTAAGGAAACTATGAGGGGGATCGAGTACACCGGTGAACACATCGTTCACAAAATCAGAGTAATCTTTCAAATAAAAGCGATGCGGAATTTGTTCCCAAAACAAAATATGAAAAAAATGTATCAAAGAATTTCTGAAAGAAATGTATTTTTCATTTTATTACAAAACTCGGGATGTCAACATCGATACAGACCAAAAGCATAAACAGTACGATATAGGCCTTACAACCTTTATTTACATCTACTGGCCAATAATCCAAAATCCATCGTCATCATCCAACTATGCTCTTGTTCCACTACCTGTAACACAGAAAGCTGAGTGGGTCAGGCTTGGGAGCCTGGTGAGCACATAGGGTTTTCAACCCACAATAAATAAATTTATTAATTTCATCAACCAACAATAAATTTACTAATTTCATCAACCAACAATAACCCTTATTACCCATTCTCGTTATCCTCACTTTACGTCCCTAAACACCTATCATAAGGGACCTAGCCTAAGGATCATCATCGGGGTAGACACTACTGCAAAGGGGATTCCTCAGCCATATATGTCCGTAAGGCAACTATGAGGGGGATCGAGTACACCGGTGAACACATCGTTCACAAACACCTACAGGTTGTGAGCCTGCTAGCGTTCCACTAGACTGTCTAGAAAGGTCTGTGGTCGTCATCTATACTCCTCTAGATGACTGGAACATCAACAACTTCGAGGCCTCTCATCATTTTTATTTCATCACACATCAACTATTTCATCTACCCATTTTTACCCAACATATTTGTAAATAAAAATACATATACAGTTTAAATCGTTCTAAACATGTATAAAACATTCATTCAACATCCATCTCAAATAAACAAACAATACATATACACATAGCACGTATTTTATATAAAATACTTCATATCTATGTGTAAGATGAAAGTGACTATACACTCACCTGATAGGATGGTGATTGCACAGCACTTCGTTGCTTAAAACAATCTTTTTCGATGAAACCGGGAGGTTTGCTCAAAAATCGGGATTTACACGGGCAGAGTTTCGACTCAAAAAAATCTTTTTCTCGGAGACTTCGGGCTCTCCGGGGCTTTCTTCTGGTGCTAGGATGGTATCCTAGGTTTGGGGGGTTTTAGTGTAGCTTAAAAGAGAGTATAAGGTGAAAGGATGAAAATTTTGGCAAAAGAAATCGGGCAGCCTCGCACCCCTTTTATAGGTGGCCGAAGCCCCACTTTACGTTGGGCCTAACTTCTTGGTACGCGGGGCGTACTACTTTGTTCAATACTTCGTTGGGCGTACCTTCGTACGCTGCGCGGGGGAGCGAGGGTACTTCGGACGTGTCATCCACATGTAAAGCATGCGAAGGGTGTGTCGTGGCCTCTTCTGGACCGAGAAAAATGCGAGAACGCTGGGCGTACGAACCTCGTACACTAGGCGTAGTGGCTACATGCCTTCTGTTCGGTTTCCGGACTTCGGACGTGTCAAGGCTAGTAACACGCATCGAAGCTAGTCCGAGTTACGTAACTTTCGCATACGAGCTCCGTTTTTGACATTCTTTATATCCACGTGTAGGTAAGACCGTGCTCTACAACTTTCGTTTAGACTCCGTCGGCTAATTTTGTCTTTACTTTAAAAGTTATATTTTTAACAGGCCGGGACAGGAAAAGTCCGTTAAAAATTCATAACTTCTTCATCCGACGTCCATTTTTTACTGTATTTTTACCGTTGAACTACTATTGACGAGATCTTCGATTCTCGTTTAGGTTGTGTCGAAGTCAGATTTATAATTTGAATTCTAGGCTGCACACTAATATGCCAAATCTTAGAAAATTCATAACTTCCTCATACGAAGTCAGATTTAGACATTCTTTTTATGCACGCTCTCGGTTTTACGTATACTACGACTTTCATTTAGATCGCTAAGGCTAAAAATCACTTTATCGTAAACTCACTTTTTACGTCACACAGCGTCGTGCCGGTTCTGTCACGAAACTTCGACATGTCATAATTTCTTCGTTATAACTCGGATTTCGGCGTTCTTTATATCTCCAGAATCCTTGTTACGACCACTAGAACTTTATTCATAGATATCAGGTTTATTTAACATTTTACTTTTGACGCTTATTTTTATCCTTAATTTATTATTTATCATCATAATTAAATATACGGCACATAAATTCACATAATTTATTCTTATAACTTCAAAACATGTTACAATAGTTGACCTAGACTATTACATCATCTTTAATGCATAGCCCAGAAACATGCGCGTTGTAGTTGTAATTAGAGAAGAAAAGGGTGGAAATCTGGTTATCTCATCCAAAGATATTAAGCATCAGTAGTGGCATAATTCGGGTATGTGGCTAGGTTCAGGTTGAGCGTTGTGTTAGAACCTCTCTACCTATTCTTTTCTAATAAAGGCCTTAGGGTTCAAAGCATGACCCGAACACCTGATTAGGGTTTAGCGGGATAGGGTTTTGGCTCGTAATGATCTTTGGTTAGGTATTCTTGTAGGTAGTTGGCAAGACCATGAGTTGGCCTCATTGTAGTTGTGGAAGTGTTGTAAGACTTGGGGCTGGCCCGTAGCATTCACTAGGTCGGTAGATAGTATAGATGTTTTGGAAGACTTCGAGGTGACTAATAGAATTCACTAGGTTGGTAGGCAATATAGAAGTGTTGGAAGACTGCGGGGTGACCCGTAACATTCACTAGGTTGGTAGGCTATATGGAAGTGTTGTAAGACTGTGGGGTGGCCATAACATTAACTATGGTGGTAGGCCGACTTGAGACCAGGTGTGATGTAAGACTACGGCTGGGTCGGTAGCATTCATCTAGGGCAAAGTGGACTGGCTAATGTTTGTGTAATGGTTGGTTATGTTGTTATTTGTTTGAATAGGAGGGTTGTTGGAGTCGTGTTAGCGAACAGACTAGGATAGCTTTTTTCAGTTAGACTCTTAGATGGAGCCTCGTGGTGCGATCATGTGTGGGGTTATCAGCTTCAGTAACCGATCGGAAAATCAGTACATCAGCTAATTGACAGGTTAATCTCGGAACCAGGATGATCTCGGTTAGATCAAAAATGTGAATGTTTGGTTAGCAGGGTGTGATTTATATGATGGTTTGGCATCAATGATTGAGATTCATGATGAGAGTTGTCTTCATAATCGAATGTGAGGTCATCTGCATCGGCAAATGGACAGGGGTTCTGTTTTTCCAGTTATTAGTGAGATATTTAGAGTTGGAGGGGTTTGCTCGTCTCAGGTTGAAGATTGGAGTCCTTATAGATGTGGTTTGTAATAGTTCTTTTTGTCTGGAGGGCATACATGGTTTAAGGTTTTCAGTTTTCGGGCAGAGCAGTTGGGTTTTCTCCTTGTCGGTTAGGCCAATGTGTTAAGGTTCATTTCTTCGTTAGGGTATGTGATTTCTACTAAGACTGAACTTTGATAGCAGTGTTCGAAAGTGGTCGCCGGTATGAGAGGACTTCTCACTACTATTTGGTGTTCAGAAAGTTTTGGCAAGGTTGTTTGGTGTGGCCGAGTAAATTTTAAGGAATGATTTCGAGGATGAAATCTAATTTAAGTCGGGGAGAGTTGTAACACCCGTTTCAGGTATGAGTTAATTTCAAATTTTAAACTTCATTTTTGGGCGGCCACGGCATGGTGGAGCTTTACCACGGCGTGGCAATAATTATTATGATCGTGGGATTTTAATGACCCGTCATGACGTGGCCATGGGTACCAAGGTGTAGCAGCTGTTTTTGGAGAAAACCCTAATCATTGAGCTTTTATCCCTATTTAAAGGACATTATGGCTAGGGTTTCAGGATCATTCAGCCCCCATCACCTTCCTAAGCTCAGAAACCCTAACCCTATCCTCCTTTGCATAGTGTAAGCTCATTTTTTGGTACTTTTGTGATCTTTGAAGGAGAATTAAGCCTTTTAGTGTGGTGGTTCACCTTGAAAGCATCATCTTCATCTTCTAGCATAACTTATGGACCTTGGTGAGTGTCCAAGAATCAATATTTACATTGTTATGTTGCTAGATCTCAAGATTTGTCCCATATTCTTGATGTCTTGGTGGGTTGGGGTGGTGAGATCTCATAAAGTTTACAACTTTATGAATCTCTTGGACTTCTTGGGTTTTGATGCCTTGGATTTGAAGTAGGAATCGGTTTTGGTGTCATGCATGAAGTTTTGGGCATAAAACCCTTATTTTTTTACCAAATATGATTTCAAGGCATGCATTGGTCATGCATGTCTGTAAAGCAAAAACATTTATGTTAGTGTTGGTGCTAGAAACTCTTCTGGAACTGATGGACAAAGAACTTTCAAGATTTTGTACTTAATAATTAAGTCCATGTTATGTTTTGCCTTTATTGGACCTAGGGTTTGGATCTCTTAGAATCAAAGAAAACGACTTAACCAATTTCAGATGTTAAGAACCCAGTGCCCACGGCGTGGCCTTAGGTCACCACAGCATGGCGTCTGGGAAATCCTTGTATGTGTTGTCGTTTATGACCACGATCTGGTCATGGATGGCCACAATGTGGCGGTAGGCGAAAGTCAACTTCGACCTTTGACTTTTGACTTGAGTTGACTTTTGGTCAAACACCTAGTTTTGGAAGGAGGGCTAAGGGTTTACCTTGTGTGGATATATATAGGTGGTGTATAACATCTGTATTTACGGTAGTGAGAGTAGTAGAAGTTGATCATCGTCTAAGAGGTGAGTCTCTTCACTGTACTCGTGGGTCGAAGGCACCAGTGTTGGCCCACTAGATTTTGTTATGTTGGAAGACTAGGTACTGGCCCCTGCCAATTGTATGAAAGAGTTGGATATAGCTCCTGAAAAATTGTATGCGAGATCAGGGCCTGGACCCTGGAATTTATATGTAGGATGTTACTTGTCTTTGTGATACTTACATGGAAGACCAGGAGGTGGCCCTTGGCACTTATTTGTAAGACCTAGATTTTGGCCCCCGTCTTGGTATTGAAAGACCATGATGTGGCTCATGGCGTGATATTTATTATAAGGCCATGGTTGGCACATAACATTCTCTATTTTATGTATGGTATTTGTTATTTTCGGGAACTCACTAAGATTTGTGCTTACAGTTTGTGATTTAAAATTTTTAAGGTATTTCCAGTTCCAAAAGGAAGGGCCCAGCTTGACTGCACAACATCCCCCATAGTTTATTTCACATTGGCTATTTGTGAATTGTTCTCTGATGTTTAATTGTCATATTCACTTTGATTGGTTTTGGTACAACTTGTTGTATGGGTTTGATGTTTTCAAAATGAAATATTTACTATGAATTTTTGGGTCGTTATAGATGCTTCATCGGGATTCCAACAAATCCAAATGGAGCCTTCAAACCAAGAAGATACGACTTTTATAACCCCAACATGTATATATTGTTACATATCAATGCCTTTCGGATTAAAAAATGAAGGCGCAACATATCAAAGGCTTGTCAATAAGATGTTCAAGGAAGAACTTGGAAAACACATGGAAGTTTATATAGATGACATGGTGGTAAAATCCAAGAAACCCGACAACCATCTCCAAGATCTTGAAGAAACTTTCAATATTTTGGATAAATTCAACATGATGCTCAAACCTTCCAAACGCCATTTTAGTGTTAAGGCTGGTAAATTCGTGGGCTACATGATGAAAAAAAAAAGAGGAATTGAAGCTAGCCTAGAACAAATTAAGGCTATCTTGAATCTTCAATCTCCATCTTCGACCAAAGATATTCAGAGCGTGGAATGTAGTCTTAAAACCCTAAACAGGTTTATTTCTAAATAATCTGAGTGATGCAAACCTTTCTAAGATATCTTATGAAAGAACAAAAACTTTGAATGGACAACATACCATGAAAAGGAATTCTAAGAGCAGAAGAATTACCTATATTTAGCTCATTTACTAGCTAAACCTAAAGATGGAGAACCCTTGTTCATATATCTATTGTATCAAATAATGCAACAAGCACAATCTTGCTCAAAGAACAAGATGATGCTCAACATCCAGTGTATTACGTGAGTAAGAGTTTCTTGGATGCAGAGATCAGGTACTCACATCTTGAAAAACTAACATTATCTCTTATTTGTGCTTCAACTAAGTTATGTCATTATTTTGAAACCCATCCTATTTGCATAAAAACTAACTATCCAACTAAGAATGTGATGAGAAAGCTTGAGATGTTAGGAAGGATGTCCAAGTGGTTTGTACAATTAAGTACATATCAGACTTACGGGTTGATTAGACTAATTCTGAAAATATTATAGGGATAAGATGTCTTTTCCCCTTTCTAATAAAAGATCAAACATGTGAAACATAGCACATAATAGGCCGTAAATCATTTTTACCGTGAATTATATAGAGAGGCATGGGGTAGAAAAGAGACAATGATCTAATCTACCATCTATATTGGTATCCATATATAAGTGATAACTATATTCTTTCCGATATGAATAAAAAACAAACAAATAAATAGTTCTTTCTTTTAATTAAATAAAACAAAATAACTGAATGGTGTATTTGTTAATTAAATAAAATGCATTAATCAATTAATAGATTAATATATATTAATACACATAACTCTTACGAACAGTAACCTATTAGCTTGGATGTTTTTGCCACAAAACTTTGTAATATTTGTCACTTTTAGTCCAATAGTTTGAAGGATTGAAAGCTTAGTCTCTGGTGCCACGTGTTCTCTTCCTATGCTACCAGTGTAAGCCAATAAAAATGAGATTGGTGTCATACACACGTTCATCACCGCCTTTTTCATCGATTTATGTCTAAGTTTTCCAACCTTCTCTCCCACCACCTTTTTTCACCGCTTCTTTAGGCTGCTAACCCACCACCGACAACTTTCGCTAACCATTCTCAATTCTCAGTCTTCTCTGGCTTGATTAGGGATCATTTATCACCATGGAGAAGAAGAAGGCGACCCACCGTTACCACATCTGAAGCTTGATAACTCGATCTCCATTCTTGCCCTAAATCCCAGTAACGATTTAAAGATGAGATCGTAAGGTTCTGCAATTTCTGATGCAATGTCTTTAATTTAGCTATTTCACCACCGGTAGTTGACTCTCTCTACCACCATCGGTCTCATTGGTTTCTGTGGAGCTTCAGGAAAGGGATTAGGGCTCGACGGATTAATTCCGTAAGGAAAGGGCATAGATAATTGAAAGATGAGAAAGGCAGCAAGACTACTGCCACCTGCAACGATGGTGACGACATTAAACCTCTCATCACCATACAATATCTTTGTTTTCTCTTCCCTTCTTCCTAAAATTGTCTCTTCCCCCAGCTAAAAACCCTAGTATCTTACAATTGTATTTGCAAAGGGGTATAATATGAAAACACACGGGGTGATTCCCTCTCTTTTTACCTTACTTTCTTCATATGCTCATTTATAGGCACAAGGTTTGCCTTTTTTTTATCTTCACGTATTTTTATTTTTATAATTTTTTTATTTGTTTATGATTAGAGAAATATAAATTATATCTTTATATAAATTTGCATCCATATTGCAACATTGAGGCAGCTTATTGCATGGAGTTGGTAAATTGAAATAAATAGAGAATAGAGGGATGAGAAGACAAAATATGTTGGCTTCTTAAAGGTGCATTTAGACTTTGCTTCAAGTAGTTGTTAGTATTATTTTGGCTTTCACATAACTATCCTTTTTCATATGGTTTACTGAAAGGCATGTTAGCATGTTCTAATAAAAGAATTTCATTGTTATTATTTAAGAAACCTACGTATGTTTTCATTGACAATTAGAACATGCTTTTGATTAGTTGGTTTCTTCCATAAATTGGTTTCATTGACAATAAGAACTTCATTGTTTGTTTCTTGGACCCTCGGATAGTTACAATGTAATATTGATTGGAAATTAACCTTACAACCATTATTGATTGGAATTTCAAAATTTTTAGGGTTTGGTTTGTTACTATTAGTGGATGTTGTTCATATTGAAAACCTTATTAGTTATGTGTGTATATGACTTGATTTTGGCTCCTTATTGGTTGATATGTCATGTTGCATCAAATAGAACTTACATATGAACACCTTACCCTCTAATCTCAGGTACAATATCACCTAGTCAAGCGTTAACTGAGAAAACATGCAGATACCAGAGGTAAGTTGTGATATAAAAAATACCTACATAAAGGAACAAATTTTCATCTTTGTATTTGAAAATGGATGTGAATGGTTAGTTTGAAGTTTGTAAAGTAAATCATTCTTATTAATTTAGTCTTTAATGACACAAATCATTTATTAAAAGAACCATGATAACCTTCATTTGTTCATTTAAATGTTAATTTTTTTCATGTGTCTTCTTTGGACCAGGTTTGAATTTTATTCGGGTTGAGTTGGCAATGGGACCATTCAAAGAACCTTTTACAAATTATTTTCCCACGTAAGTGGAAAAAGATTTATTTTGGCATTGAAACATTTTTTGAGTAAATTCAAAAAGGCAACCCTGGTATGTGATTTTTAATGTAACTTCTCGCAATTTTGGTCCTCATGGAAAAGTTTCATATTAATTTTGGTCATTGTGTTGTTAACTTTAATAGCCGAACTTACGCTATCATATTTCTCTAAACATATAATATATGAAATACCCTTTTACAATTTTAACCCAATTTTTTTTTATGAAAATCGTTTTTTAACTTAATTTCTATATCTTTTCTAAAAAAGTATTTTTTTTAGATTTTGTTTTTTCAGAATTTTGCATTTTTCTCTTTTTTATGTGTAATGATTTAAATTTTTATATTTGTCAAGATAATCAAAAATAAAATATGTAATGATATAGAAAATAGTTTATAAATAAATCAAGTAATAATTACAAGTTTTGTCCAAGGGCAAACTGATCATTTAAAAAAAACTAACAAGTAAATAGTTAGATTTTACGATCTAGGGACTTAAATTATTATGAAACATTAAAATAAGAACTGTAAAACCCCAAATCGCTATGTATCAATCGATTTCACTATGATGGTGCGGAATCACAATCTAGTGAATGATGCAAGATGTAATATGGAATGAGAACAAGATGATTAATCTTCAATGCACACTATTATTGATGAATAGTCGGGTACATAAGATTCACGATTACACTTTGTTTTCTCTCTGTTTCTCTGTAAATCACGTTCTTGGCTTATGGAGAATCCCAAAAACGTCCCTCTCACTTTACAAGGCTAAAATAACACAATATATACCTAGACCTAATAACAAAGGCCCATCCCAAAACTCAAACAAGACAATATTAAGCCTAACCGAAATCACATGTGATTTTGGTCCAAACAACACCAAAACATGGTGTTTTCGGTCCTAGACCGAGAACTCTAATAGCTTACGAAAAGCAAAGTATAAATCATAATTTATGACTTAACAACTCCCCCTTGGTTTATAGTTTTCTTTTCTTTTCAATCTTCTCTTCGTTCTTGACTTCAGCTTTTATCTTCGATTTCTTCACAACTTCAAGATGAACATATGAATTTCTACATTAATGACTTTATCTTGAACAGTTGGACTTCCTTCAAAGATTTGACCTTGAACGTACATTGGGTGTAGAGGATTGTTGTAAATATTCTTGAAAATCAGCACTTTCAACTTTGAAATACTTTAGAGAAAATAATTACAGAGAGACCAATTCTTCTGGATCACTTCAGCAAGTTCAAAGATAGCAGCAAATTGAATGAGAAGGATTCAATGCAATTCGACACATAGCTTCAAGTACAGCTTCACCTTGCTTCTGGGGTTGAAAGATTGAATGTTGAAAAATATTCTTTACTTCCAGTTCCTTCGAATGAAAAATCTTTAATGATCACCGTTGCGCCTTGAAAAGTAACCATGACCAAAAAGTCCTTGTAGATCACAAAGTCATAAAAACACTTCTCACCACAGTTGTTCAAGGATGTAACCTTGGCTCAGAAAGAGACTAATCGCAGTATCTATGTGAACACGGAGGAACACACTGCAATTTGTTGAGTATCGGAGAACTACTCGTGGCTATTTTTGATGTTAGCCCCTGTATATCCTCGATCAAAGATCTCAATACAATTTTTCAATTTAACAAGTGTCACAACTAGCATTTTAGGGCTAGAAATCCCTATACATATACAACTAGCATCCTTTGTGTAACTATGTAATGTGTAGTATAAGTTAATTTCAATACAATACGAATTTATACATCCAAAATTTGTTTTAAGTCGAAACCTTCTTCAGGTAAACCCAAAATATAACTCAATGAGCAATGATCACTCAACTATGAGCCTTAACCCAAACTCTCTCGGTCCAAACTCCTTATTGGGCCAAACCTCTCTTATTGGGCCCTCTTGGGCCAAAAGCCCTAGTTAACCATGTTATGGGCCGAGAACCTTTGTTTGGGCCATAGTTGGGCCAAAAAATCTTCATGAACATAGTATTGGGCTGTAAACCTCCTAATGGGCCTTATTGGGCCATGAGGAATTATTTAAGACTTAATGGGCCCTATTTGGGCCGAGAACCCTTTCACTTACCCCTTTTGGGCCGCAAACTCGTATGTGGGCCCTCATGGGCCGAAAAATCTCTATTAGGCTAATGTGTTCTCGGTTGCTATTCAAATCCAAGCCCAACATTCTTTTCTTTCCTTCCCTCTCCTATTCTCGGTTATAAAAAAAACAAAAAAAAAGAGAAAAGGGGTGGACTTTTGAGTGTCACCTCATAATTATATAACATATATCAATGTTATAAACTAACATGTAACTAGGAGGGAAAAGTTTGTCCATCAAATATCTAGGCTAGTAATTTCTTCCCCCTTATCCCCCCTCATCGGCCGAGACCACCCTCACCTCTCTCATTTGTCACTTCACTCTCCATTTCAAACTCCATTCACTCCATAATTCTCTCAACTCTCAAAACTTCTTCACTCCATTTCACTAAAAATCGTGAGTTTTGGTGTGCTTTCAAGTCGATTTTTCTACAAGGTTCCACACTTGGTAAGTTCTTGACAAACTCCTTAGTCTCATTTCATGTTACACTAAGAATTCTTCCTTATACAACTTCATTTCGTGTTCATGCTTCTTAGAACCCTATCAACACCGAAAACCTCTCCAAGAAGCTAGCTAAGGCCGAAAACTTTCTTCTCTCTTCTCTTCAAAACCGATCAAACCTCAAGGTGAGCTTCATACCCCTTTTTTCGTGATTTACTATCTTTTAGGGGAGAATACAAGCTAGTTTTTTGTAGAATCTTAGTATTTATGCATGCATGTGTATATTTTCCATGATATGTTGTGTGATATGTTATGAAACTATGTTAAACACTCATAAACTCGAAAGATCTTCCAAGTTTTGAAGATATTAGGAAACAAGTTACTTTATGTAACTCACTATGGTGCTTGGAAAGATTAAACATGTTAAAAGTTACTAGAAAACCAAAGAAAGTATACAAAGGGGCAATACTTGACAATAAAGATAAACAAAATGGGATTTCAATGTCATTCACGGTTTTATTGGGCCTAAAGTGTCATTTTTGATAAAAATGGCCTTTTAATGTCATTCACGGTTTTATTGGGCCTAAAGTGTCATTTTTGATAAAAATGGGCTTTTAATGTTATTCACGGTTTTATTGGGCCTAATGTGTCATTTTTGATAAAAATGGGCTTTATTTGACATTCATGGTTTTATTGGGCCAAAATTTTCATTTTTGATAAAAATGGGCTTTATTTGACATTCACGGTTTTATTGGGCCAAAAATATCATTTTTGATAAAAAAAAATGGGCTTATATTGTCAAGTTCGGTATTTTTGGGCTAAAAGGGTCATTTTTGGTAAAATTGGGCTTTTTATGACATTTTCATTTACAATGGCTGAAAATGAACTATTTAACAAATTTGGGCTAAAAATGACGTTTTATATAAAATGGGCCGAAATTGGATTATTTAGTAAAATGGGCCATCTATAACAATTTGGACCAAAAATTGGGCCTTATATGGCCCTTCTATCCTAATTGGGCCTTATATTACATCTTCTATGTTAATTGGGCCTTAGTATCAATTTTATGTAAATTGGACCTCTCGTGAACATATTGTTAACAATTGACTATTTTGATAACAACGATGAAACAACGAACTATTCCGACACTCTCGATAAAAATGATTATATTTTTACTATTTATGAGTTATAGTCAAAAATTGACACTCGTAACATTATTCTAACGCTAAAATAATGAAACACACAATTCGCGTAAAATTCGTTAAGACTCTTGAGAAACGCACCTTCATCGTACCTACCTTAGTGTACACCGTAAGCCCTGTACTTATAACCAGAGTCTCCTAGAGGGAGAACGGGAATTTGTGTATAGATCTATACGGGGTTAACACCCCACGCCTGAGCTACTCACTACAACTAGAAAGGCCAGTCTAGGGTGAAAAATCTCTTCTCAGAAACCGATGGCTGAACAACGTCAAGACAAACACTCTGTCATATTAGTATGGACATAACGACTCACGTAGAGAATAACAAAACTATTATAAGTTTTATGTTGAATATACGTACCACTCAGTTTTGCAAAGTATAAACACTGTGTTGATTATTTGTACTATCCACCTCACTCCGGTCTTTGGGTTTAAGAGCACAATTTCTCATGACATAGAAAATACAGGATTTTCTGGGAATCACTCTCTATACATTTTTCAAATAAGATAAAACAAGGATACACATGCTATAATACAAGATTTGAAATAAAACTCACAAACTATTTTTACAGAAAATATCGGATTTTATGTAGTTTTCAAACCAACGTAAAGTTTTCAAATAAACATGCTTATGAACTCACCAACATTTTATATGTTGACGCTTTTCAAAATAACTTGTATTCTCAGGCACTCATTAAGCAGGTTGACAGCTTTAGACTTTTGGGAAATTGTTGTATTTTGTTTTCACCATACACTTATTAATTTTTGGGATGTAATTTATGAATGGATACAATGATGCAAACCATGTATGTTGTTATATTTTATGTATGGTGATGATGATTATCTATGTTTCATTTATATACACTTGTTATGATATTACAAGATGAACTCATTCACCCCCGGACGTTTCCGCCGTTCCGGTTCGAGGGTGTGATAGATTGGTATCAGAGCAATGTTTATAGTGAACTAGCATATCTAATCATACAAGATATGCAACTATAAATACATTGGGACTAAAATACTCTGAACAAAAAAAAATACATACCTATGTGTGCATATTAGGGTATTGTCAAGATAAGAAACTATAAAAGTCTTTAGAGGAATTGAACGTCGCGGTTAAATCCGGGCAGTTTTCTAATCGTATTGGGGATAAATATATCCTGATCAACTATATTTATTCAAAATACGACCAACATGTTCTTGGGAGTGATCGTGGTGGGCAATGAATCTAAAAACTTACCAACTAATTATCCAAAAGTTATAAATCAAACCTAAATGAATAAAATACAATAGGAGTATTTTAGGATATCATATAATCGTCGCACATACACTTTCTACACTCTTATCACACCTCCATTCTCGTGTAGGCACCATGGCTGAGTATCAGCACAGAGATCACTTCTACCAGGCCTTGGTGGCCAACGAATGGATTGATGAAGAACCAGAAGAAATTCAAGGGGGGAAACCCAGAAGGAGGACCGGAAGAATGTCTAGAAATGGACTATGAGGGTGGAAAATATGATAAGGAGTCAGATGAGGAAGAAGACATCGGAGAAATGGCGAACGAACTACCCTTCGAAGGCAATACCGGATCAGCACATAGCACAGGAAGACTCCACTGACCGATTACACTCCTTGGAGGAGGAGGTAGCCACTTTCAAGCAACAACTCTTTGCAGCCGAAGCTAGGGAAGTTCAAGCAGAACAAAAGGAAGCTGAGATCACTCGTGAGATGAGTGAAATGGTCGAACTCCTTGTGTGTCATTTCGGTGTATGAGTATCACCGCTCTACTAGTTAGTATTATTATGTTATTTGATGTTATCTTCTTTTATTTACT
Source organism: Lactuca virosa (assembly GCF_052849685.1). Taxonomy (NCBI): domain Eukaryota; kingdom Viridiplantae; phylum Streptophyta; class Magnoliopsida; order Asterales; family Asteraceae; genus Lactuca; species Lactuca virosa. Next base: position 141,223,774 of record NC_136427.1, on the reverse strand, counting down.
TTGTGTGGGTAAGGCTAACCCATCGATTAAGTGACTACACTACTCGATGGGGTTGCTATCCTGTTTGACTATTATCCATTGTATTGTAGGCTTTATAAAGGCTGAATTTTCACGTAACATGTACCAAACCTTTATCAGTAATGAAACAAGTGTGTGTTTTATTTGTGATGTTGTTATCTGCTAGGAGTTCTATTTTTATTATTTCTTGATACTGTATGATTTCACTTATAAGCACAAATCAAATCACCGAAACAACTATTAAGTGCTCATCATCCTTCTGTTCCATGACAAAAGATGCCTTGAATGTACGTTTGTAGAAACAACAACACACCTCCATAACCGCCGCCTCCGCCAGAGATAAACTCTGCTGCTTTTCACACAGCAGTCTCGGATGCAGTCACTGCAGCGTTAGCTCACATCTACAATGGAAACAATGGAGGCAGAAATGGTTAGGGAACAGGAAGCTCCAACCATGGAATGAATCAAGGGCCTACGAAAGCATGCACTTATAAAGATTTCTCTAATGCAAAACCTCGAACATTCAACGGAACCGATGGGGTGATAACTTTGAAATGCTGGATCGAGAAGATCGAGTCAGTCTTTGAAATATGTGAATGCCGTGAAGAGAGTAAGGTAAAGTTCGTAGCTTGTATGTTTGTCGATCAAGCACTATCATGGTGGAACGACCATGTTGAGGCCTTAACACTTGCAGTTGCCAATGCCATGCCGTGGGAGGAACTCAAGGAGATGCTGATGGCTGAATACAATCCCCGTGGGGAAGTACAAAAACTATAACAGGAGTTATGGAATCTCACAGTGCAAAACTAAGATATTGAAGCTTATATCACTAGGTTCAGCGAGCTGGCACTTCTATGCCCTGGGATGATAGCCTCGGAGGGAAAGAAAATTGAATGTTTCATTTGGGGGTTAACTCCTCCAATTCAGGGGAACGTGATTGCAGCAAACCTTGAAACTTTCAATAGTGCGAAGCGTCTAGCTCAGAAGCTCTATGATCATAGAAATAAGAAAGGGACCAAGACTACAGAGGAAGAAGCCAAGAAGGAAGGAGGCAACAAGAAGAATTCGGGAAATAAAAGGAAAGGGGGACAGTCTTCAGGATCTTCTAAGAAACAGCAAACGGTAACAGTTCACGTTGCTACCGCTCAAACCTCATCAACTCCAACTGCAACCACTACAACCAACCCAACACCTGCGAGGCCGTACGCAGGTTCCCACCCGAAGTGTGACAAGTGTAGTTTCCATAATGTCGGGGCATGCAAGGACTTCCAATGCACAAACTGCAATAGAAAACGACACACTGCCCGATATTGCAGGTCCCAGCCACAACAAAACAACCCTCAATCCAACAATGTCGGGGCCAGTCGCACGTGTTATGGATGCGGAGAGGCTGGCCACTTCAAGCAAAACTGCCCCAAAGCCAACAACCAGGGTACGGGCGGATCAGGCAGAGTACTAACATTGGGGCAGGATGAAGCAGTTCGAGATCCGGCTATTTTTACTGGTACGTTTCCTTTAAACAACACATACGCATGTATTTTATTCGATAGTGGGGCTGAGCGGAGTTTTGTGAGTCATAAATTCAAACACCTACTAAATCAACAACCCCAAAAGCTAAGCGAAGCCTTCACGGTGAAGATGGTTAATGGGAAGACTGAAACAACCAAAGACATTTACGTAGAATTCACGTTAACACTAAACAACCACTCTTTTCAAATAAACCTGATGCCGGTAAATATTAGGAGTTTTGATGTGATTATCAGCATGGACTGTTTAAGCCCCCACCATGCCGATATTATGTGCCACGAGAAAGCCGTTCGCCTTCACCTACCCACCAACGAAACATTAGTCATTTACGGTGATAAACCTGGTACATACCTTCGTCTCATATCCTGCATCAAGGCACAAAATTGTCTGCATAAGAAAATTCATGCCTTTCTAGCCCACGTGGTGGACAAACAGAAAGAGGAAAAGAACATTAACGATATTTCGGATGTGCACGACTTTCCAGATGTATTTCCGGAAGATCTCCCGGGACTACCTCCCGAGAGATAGGTTGAATTTCGGATTGACCTGATAGTTGGAGCCACATCAATTGCCAAATCACCCTATAGGTTAGCCCCTGCGGAAATGCAGGAGTTATCCAGCCAACTAAGCGAACTCCTCGACAAAGGGTTTTAAGGCCAAGCTTCTCACCCTGGGGAGCTCTGGTCTTGTTTGTTAAGAAAAAGGATGGATCGTTCAGAATGTGCATTGATTATCGGGAGTTAAACAAGCTTACTATGAAGAACCGATACCCACTCCCTCGGATTGATGATCTATACGACCAACTTCAAGGAGCCAGTTACTTTTCCAAAATAGATCTACGGTCCGGATATCACCAACTACGGGTCCGAGAAGAAGATATCCCCAAAACTGTCTTCCGAACCCGCTATGGACACTTCGAGTTCGTGGTAATGCCCTTCGGTCTGATAAATGCACCTGCAACATTTATGGACATCATGAACCGAGTCTTCCGACCATTCCTCGATAACTTCGTAATCGTCTTCATCAATGACATACTCGATTATTCACGAAGCAAGGAAGAGCACAGTCAACATCTTAGGCAGGTCTTGGAAACTCTAAGGGCGGAGAAGTTGTACACAAAATTCTCCAAATGCGAGTTCTGGATTCGCAAGGTGGATTTCTTGTGGCACGTATTCAGCGAAGAAGGGATACATGTGGACGCTTCTAAGATCAAGGATATTGAGGGTTGGGCAACCCCAAAGACGCCAACGGAGATCAGGTAATTCTTGGGCCTTGCTGGTTATTACAGAAGGTTCATTCAGAATTTCTCCAAAATCGCCAAGCCTCTCACTGCTCTTACCCAAAAATTCGTACCCTTTAACTCGGATGCAAAACAAGAAGCTGCTTTCCAAACTCTGAAGCATGCCCTCTGCAGTGCGCCGTTCTTGACTCTACCAGAGGGAACGGAAGATTTCGTAGTATATTGTGACGCTTCCAACCAGGGTTTGGGTTGTGTGCTAATTCAACGTGGAAAGGTGATTGCCTACGCGTCCAGGCAACTGAAAAACCACGAGGTGGATTATACCACTCATGACCTCGAGTTGGGAGTTGTGGTCTTCACCCTAAAAATTTGGAGGCACTGCCTTTACGGTACAAAGTACACCATCTTCACGGACCACAAAAGCCTCCAGCATATCTTGAATCAGAAAGAGATGAACATGAGGCAGCGGCGATGGGTCGAGCTGCTAAACGACTACGAATGTGAGATCAAGTATCATCCCGGCAAGGCTAACGTGGTGGCCGATGCCTTAAGCAGAAAGGAATACTCGAGCCGCCGAGTAAAAACACTGACAATGACCGTCCATTCCCACTTGACTTCACAAATCAAAGAGGCTCAGCTAGAAGCCCTGAAGCCGGAGAATGCTGCAAATGAAGCTTTCCGTGGAATGGACAAGAATTTCGCAATCAAGGAGGACGGATCACACTATCTCATGAACCTGATCTGGATCCCAAAATTTGGAGGGTTCAGAGACGTAGTCATTAATGAAGCACACAAGACACGATACTCCGTCCATCCGGGTTCTGATAAGATGTACCTTGTGTTGGATAAGGTGTCTAAGTCCATAACTATTTCTGGTATGTACTTGACCCGACCCGACATGGTCCATTTGGGTTGCATGGCACCATGCAATTGGATAAACTAAAATGAGAGAAATAACACTTAAGGTTTATTAATATATTATAAGTTCTAATATATTAATAATATTATTTAATTAGTTTGATCAAGAATTAATTTAGAATTAATTAAGTGATCAAAAGATAACTAATTAAATATATGGGTAGATTATGTAAATCTTCCATATCTTATATAGTGGGCTAAGAGGCTCAATGGATTATCAAGTTGGGTTCCACCCATAGGATGCTCCATGGATGCTCCATGGGAGTTACAAACCCATGGGTCATGGAAATGAAGAGTCATGCCACATTAGGGTTTACATGGTGTAACCCTAGATGTGACAAACTATATAAGCAACATGTTCTCCACCAAAATCGGCGACACATAAGAAACAAGAGGGCTAGGCCGATTTTAGAAGTGTGTATTCTCTCTAAAGTCATTCCAAAAGCATTTGGTGTTGTGTGAAGCATTTGAGGCATCACACTTGGGGTGCTAGGCTCACAAGGTTTTAAGGATCATAAGCAACAACAAGGTAAGTTATTCTATCTTTCATGCAAGTTAAAATTTGTTTCTCATGTATGCTAGATAGGAATATAACCTTGGAATTCAACTTTGCATGATAATTAGACAAACATAGATCCAAGGTTATTAGGGTTGCATGTACACTTAGGAAGTGTTAGAATGCTCAAAACCCATCAGTGGTATCAGAGCCAGGTTCGTTTGTTGTTTTTTTTTTGTGCAAACAGCTTGAAAAAAAATGTTTTTCTGTTTTCTGCTCGTATGAAAGTTTGCATATTTGTTGCTGGAAATGGACTAGAAACATTACCCTAAGCTGTTTTGATGTTTTAAAGCTTGTTTTAGATGGTGTAATGTTTATGCTAATCCATTTACAATGGCAATTATTAAAATTACAAGTTTTTTTTAAGTGTAATTTTTGATTCTTGAAAGTGTTCATATTCATGTTCTTGAACTTATGAAGATTAGATGATCATAGGAATTGTTTGTAACCTTCATGGTAGTTTAATTCATGATCATAATGTGTTTTAATGGAGTCCATAACTTGTCCTCAAGTTATGGAAAACCAAAAGTCTCACTTTTATTAAAGCCATTAAAAGAACACAACAGTTATAAAAATGAAGAGTCTTCATTTTTATTACTCAATTAATTCATAAGTTATAAGAAATGAAAAGTTTTGGAAGTTTACAAAACTTGCCCTCAAGTTTTGGAACATGTAAAGTCTTGATTAAAACTTTAGTTCCAACCCTTAGAATTTTAAAAAGTTAAAATTCAACCCTTATACTTTATAATATTATAAGTTACTAATATATATATATATATATATATATATATATATATATATATATATATATATATATATATATATATATATGTATAACGTCAAGTCGTCTTACCGCTAGTACGCCTCATTCACGAAGCCGGTCTATAAGGGGGGTATAAGGTTGTTGCCTATAAAATGGCAACTTAATGGGTGTCCACTCTCACCCACCGCTTCCTTGATCGGTGGAGGGTCGTTAGCCGAACGGGTAAGACAAGGACTTATAAATTCTCATTAAAAGTATGATGAATATTATAAAGTAACTAAATGCTTTTATTAAATTCCCAATCTTAGTTACTTTAGGAAAATGTGAATAAGGTGCTAATCCATGAAATTACACTTTACACTTTGTTTAAGTCGTTGGTGGAGCGTGTGTGGTTAACCGGCACACTAACTTGGAGTTAACAAGGTAGGTAAAGGGTGACTTAAGGTTTACCATAGCATCGGTGGAGCGTGTGTGGTTTACCGGCACATCGATTGAGTGATAAACCTTGAGGGTACCAGGTGATTTGCATGGTTACTTCACACCTCGTTTTGTGATCCTCGGTATCCCAGTCACAAAACTTGGAGGGCACACTCGAGATTGAATCATGCCTTTGAAAAGTTCATTGAATCTCAAAAGAATCTAGGAATTTCTAAGAACCAATTAAAAACCTAATATTTATATTTCGTTTTTCATGGTGGAAATTGGTGAATCGTCATTCACCTACCTTTCAAATCTGTTATAGCTTGGATTACGGCATACCTCTTCTAAGTTATAATATATTGTGATTGGATCCTAGCCTTAATATTACATTTGGGTGTTTTATTAAGGACTCTCTTAATATCTAAACTAATCTTGTTCTCTTCTTTCAGATGTCTTCAAACAATGCTGCTTCTGGCTCTAATCCTAATGGCTCCTTTACCCTTATGAACTTGTGTGGGAAAGTCACTTTTGATGGATCCAACTTCAATGAATGGATCAGAAACATCAGGATGATTACCCGCTACGAGGACAAAGAATATGTCCTTGACAAGGAGCTTAAGGAGATTGATGAGACCACTGCAACTCCCCAGGAGATCGCTGACTTCCGGGCACATGAAAGGGATGCTACAAAAGTGGCATGCGTCATGTTGGCCACCATGACAGCGGAACTCCAAAAGTCCTATGAGGACTTCTACCCTTTTGAAATGCACCAAGATCTGATGGAAAGATACCATCAAAGTGCACCACAAGAGAGGTATGAAATCATATGCTCTATCATAACAATCATGATGAAGGACGGGGAATCCGTCACGAGCCACATGCAGAAAATGCAAAGGTATGTGGATCGATTGCTAAAGCTTAATGTGAACTTCCCTGAGGAGCTTGCAATAGATATCATTTTGCACTCCTTACCATCGTGCTATGATTAATTCCGCATGACATATCACATGAATAAGGAAGAGGTCACACTCAGCAAACTTCAGGGACTCCTCAAGACCGCAGAAACAGGTCTTAAGGGTAAGTCGGTTGTTAACACTCCTACTCCAAACTCCGCCCCGGTTTTGGCAATCGGGAAACGTAGAGGGAAGAAGAGGAAGAGCTCTTCGAAGGGTACCAAGGCTAGGACCCTTGATGGCTCTTCTTCAAGTGGAACCAAGAAAGGTTTTGTCACTCCTTCTTCTGACCCTAAAGAGGCTGAATGCTTCTATTGCCATGAAAAGTCACATTGGAAGCGGAACTGCCCAAAGTACCAGCAAGATGTGAAGGATGGGAAAGTTAAACCCAACCATGCAGGTATTTACACTATCTTATCTAATAACTCACCCCATTCTAACTCTTGGGTCCTTGATACCGGTTGTGGTATTCATATCTGTTCTGATTTGCAGGGACTAAGAAGAAGTGGGAATGTGGAGCATGGAAGAATAAACTTAATCATGGGGAATAGGAAAGCTTTACCTGTCACCAAGATTGGAGTTTATACTTTATCGCTAAGTAGTGGGTTTAGTTTAGATTTGAATAAATGTTGTTATTCGCCAGAAATGGCAAGAAATATTATTTCCTTTCATGCATTGTATAAACAAGGTTTCACCTTTTCATTTGATAATGAAGTTGGTTCGATTAATGCTTTCTTTAACAATGTTCTTTATTTTAAAGCATTACCTTGTGATGGTGTGTATGAAACTGTATCTGTGGTTGATAACTTAGGAAATAATGTATTGTGTATTGATTCTGTTAATGATAATAACTTGGATAAAGCATCATTATGGCATTGTCGTCTTGGATATATAAGCAAGAAACGCATAGGCCAACTCCAAAAGGATGGAGTATTGGAGTCATTTGACCTAAAGTCAGATGATAGTTGCGAATCATGCTTACTTGGAAAAATGACAAAGTCACCCTTCACAGGTTCTTGTGAGAGGGGTGAAGGTTTGTTGGATCTTATACACACGGATGTGTGTGGGCCCTTCAAACATGCCACAAGGGATGCTAATCGTTATTATTTGACTTTTACTGATGATTACAGTAGATATGGATATGTCTACTTAATCAAGCATAAGTCAGAGACTTTTGAGAGGTTTAAAGAGTTTAAACAGGAAGTCGAGAATCAATTGGGCAGGAACATTAAGATGCTTCGATCTGATCGAGGTGGTGAGTATCTTAGTTCAGAGTTCCTCGACTATCTTAGGGAATGTGGGATTGTCTCACAATTGACACCTCCCAGGACACCGCAGTTGAATGGTGTAGCTGAGAGGCGTAATCGAACCTTGTTGGATATGGTTCATTCCATGATGAGTCGAGCTTCGCTACCAATCTCATTTTGGAGGTATGCCTTAGAGACTGCCGCCCATATCCTTAATCTAGTTCCCACAAAGAAAGTTGTCAAAACTCCTCATGAGATGTGGACTGGTAAAGTACCCAAACTAGACCACATTAAGATTTGGGGTTGCGAGGCTTTCGTGAGACGCGAGACTCATGATAAGCTCGAACCTCGAAGTGAGAGGTGTATTTTCATCGGCTACCCACAGAAATCCTTTGGTTACCACTTCTACAGACCTAGTGAGAATGTGGTCTTTGTAGCTAGGAGGGCTTTCTTTCGAGAGAGAGAGTTCATAAGCCAAGGAGACAGTGAGAGGCAAGTTGACCTTGAAGAAATTCAAGAGTCAAGTGGTGAAGGAACTTCAAACCCTAGCACTCAACTTGAGGAGGAAACTTATGTTGAGCCAATTGACAAGTCTGTACCTCTGAGGCGTTCCACAAGTGTTAGGAATGCACCTGAGCATTACTATGGATTCCATATTACTGCGGAAGGTGATACACTTATCAGTGATGAGACACTGATAGGTCTGGATGAACCTAACAGTTATGCGGAAGCCATGGCAGGCCCTGAGTCAGCCAAGTGGAAAGAGCCAATGGACAGCGAGATACAGTCCATGTATGACAATCAAGTTTGGAACTTGGTTGAGAATGTACCAGGTCGTAAGACTGTAGGGTGCAAATGGATCTTCAAGAAGAAGACCGACATGGATGGTAATGTACACACTTATAAGGCACGACTGGTTGCAAAGGGTTTCTCACAAGCTCCGGGAGTTGATTATGATGAGACCTTTTCTCTAGTGGCCAAGATTAAGTCTATTAGGGTTCTGTTAGCCATAGCCGCATTTCATGACTATGAAATATGGCAAATGGATGTCAAAACTGATTTCCTTAATGGAAAGTTGGCTGAGGATGTTTACATGAGTCAGCCAGAGGGTTTTGTCAACACAGAGTACCCTAATAGAGTGTGTAAGCTTGAGAAATCCATTTATGGGTTAAAGCAAGCACCTCGCAGATGGAATCTTTGCTTTGATGAGAAAGTCAAGGAATTTAACTTTTCTAGGAGTGAAGATGAATCTTGTGTATATGTCAAGGCTAGTGGGAGTATAGTTAGCTTTTTGGTATTGTATGTGGATGACATACTACTCATAGGAAATGACATCCCAACTCTGCAGGAAGTTAAGTCCTGGCTTGGGAAGTGTTTCTCTATGAAGGACCTAGGAGAAGCTGCCTATATTCTAGGGATAAGGATCTTGAGAGACCGGAGTAAAAGACTAATTGGACTTAGTCAGAGTACTTACCTGGATAAGGTGTTGAAGAGATTCGGCATGCAGGACTCCAAGAAAGGAGAGTTACCATCCAGAGTAACGCCAGATTGATTAAGACACAAAGCCCTAGTACTGAGGCTGAGATAGCAGAAATGAGTCGAATACCTTATGCTTCGGCTGTAGGATCGATCATGTATGCTATGACGTGTACTCGACCTGATGTAGCCTTTTCTTTGAGCATGGTTAGCAGGTATCAGGGGAACCCTGGCAAGGCACACTGGACTGCGGTAAAGAATATCCTCAAGTACCTACAGAGGACTAAGGACTGGGTCCTTACCCTCGGTGGGAGTGAAGACTTGAGAGTTGTAGGGTATAGTGATGCTAGCTTTCAGACTGTTAGGGATAATTTCCGCTCTCAGTCAGGCTGGGTCTTTACCTTAAATGGAGGAGCAATTTCTTGGAAGAGTTCCAAGCAAGAGACAGTGGCTGATTCAACTTGCGAATCAGAGTATATAGCAGCTAGCGAGGCAGCAAAGGAGGCGATATGGCTGAAGAACTTCATTGGAGACCTTGGAGTTGTACCAGCTATTAAAGAGCCAATGGAAATTTTCTGTGATAGTGAAAGTGCAGTTGCCTTAGCCAAGGAACCAAGGGATCACGGGAGATCCAGACACATCGACAGAAAATACCATTTCATCAGACATCGAATAGAAGAAGGACTCCTCGTGGCAAAGAGGGTATCATCGGATGAGAATCCAGCAGATCCCCTCACGAAGGGACTGACTCGGGTTAAGCATCTCCAGCATGCTCGGAGCATAGGGCTGAAGGATAATATTAGATTTAGTAGTTAGATAACCTTGAAATTTGTAAAGTGTAATTGACATTAGATGATGAATAAAAGGTGTTTTATTTATGAGTAAAGTGTTGCTATCTCTTGTCGATCGTTTACTATATTTCTTTTGCATGTTTTGACTTCCAGAATAATTATGTTTGGTATATCATATTATTCGAACCTCCACAGTCGGTCATATGTCGGAAGTAGGTATGAATCAAGACTGTCATGATTGGTTGCAGAGGTCTAAGTTGTTGGACATGGCTACAACACTCATGAGTGCTCATAAGTTCTGAGCATTGGACTCAACCCACGCTCACTGGAATCACTTCATGGAATTTATCTCGAGTGATCGTGAGACGGTAATATCATATAAGTCTTCAAACCTAGAGATATGATTTGTTACTTATGAGTTGGTTATGCATTGATTGTACGTTAACGCATTGGTAACTCGATGTTATAAAACGTGCTTTTGTGTATAATTCAATGAGTGGTAAAACAAACATATGAGTCGAAGTTTATCTGTTCCTTCTTGGATTAGAAGCTGATATCTGGGCCCCTCGATGATTTTGTTTTGACCTATGTACCGGGCCCGGTCAGAACTAAGTTGATGTGTTCAATTAAGTTCTTTGTCAAACAAATCGGAAATCGGGAAACAAACTGCTGGACACAAAGTAAGACACTGTTCCATGTATTTGTCCGGTTGATATCTAGAACAGAGGATTATATGATCACTTATCTTAAATGGTGTATCATCATCTTCTCAGTTCCGAGAGACCTTGAAAGAGCTACGATTGCCGATCGGTTCCTGAAGTATTGCAGTTATAGTTATTAGACTTATCCAAGTGGGAGACTGTTGGATAAGGTGTCTAAGTCCATAACTATTTCTGGTATGTACTTGACCCGACCCGACATGGTCCATTTGGGTTGCATGGCACCATGCAATTGGATAAACTAAAATGAGAGAAATAACACTTATGGTTTATTAATATATTATAAGTTCTAATATATTAATAATATTATTTAATTAGTTTGATCAAGAATTAATTTAGAATTAATTAAGTGATCAAAAGATAACTAATTAAATATATGGGTAGATTATGTAAATCTTCCATATCTTATATAGTGGGCTAAGAGGCTCCATGGATTATCAAGTTGGGTTCCACCCATAGGATGCTCCATGGATGCTCCATGGGAGTTACAAACCCATGGGTCATGGAAATGAAGAGTCATGCCACATTAGGGTTTACATGGTGTAACCCTAGATGTGACACACTATATAAGCAACATGTTCTCCACCAAAATCGGCGACACATAAGAAACAAGAGGGCTAGGCCGATTTTAGAAGTGTGTATTCTCTCTAAAGTCATTCCAAAAGCATTTGGTGTTGTGTGAAGCATTTGAGGCATCACACTTGGGGTGCTAGGCTCACAAGGTTTCAAGGATCATAAGCAACAACAAGGTAAGTTATTCTATCTTTCATGCAAGTTAAAATTTCTTCCTCATGTATGCTAGATAGGAATATAACCTTGGAATTCAACTTTGCATGATAATTAGACAAACATAGATCCAAGTTTATTAGGGTTGCATGTACACTTAGGAAGTGTTAGTATGCTCAAAACCCATCACCTAGATATCAAACAACATTATTGGTGGCCGAACATGAAGGAGGATATTGCTACCTACGTGAGCAAGTGCCTGACTTGCGCAAAGGTTAAGGTTGAATATTAGAAGCCCTTGGGATTATTACAACAACCAGTGATACCCGAGTGGAAATGGGAACGAATAACGATGGATTTTATAACCAAATTGCCTAAATCGGCTAACGGACTGGATGTCATTTGGGTGATTATCGATCGGTTGACTAAATCCACCCATTTCCTACCAATAAAAGAAACATACAAAATGGATAGATTACTCGGATCTACATAAAGGAGGTGGTGAGACTTCATGGAGTGTCGATATCTATCATCTCTGACCGAGATATTAGATTCACCTCACGATTCTGGCAGTCACTCTAGAAAGCAATGGGGACTCAACTTGACATGAGTACTGCCTACCACCCCCAGACCGACGGTTTAAGTGAGCGAACCATTCAGACACTGGAAGATATGCTCCGAGCTTGTGTGATAGATTTTGGAAAGGCATGGGATACCCAATTGCGACTAATTGAGTTCTCCTACAACAACAGCTACCACACAAGCATTAAAGTAGCTCCCTTCGAGGCCTTGTACAGTCGGAAATGCAGATCACCTCTTTGTTGGGCTGAGGTGGGAGACACCCAGCTGGCAAGAGGAAAAACACCCAACAACACTCTCACCGGACCCGAGATCATTCGGGAAACAACTGAGAAGATCGTCCAAATCAGGGAACGACTCCAAGCGTCTAGGGATAGATAGAAGAGCTACGCAGACAAGAGACGAAAACCGTTGGAGTTCCAAGTAAGTGATTGCGTGCTGCTAAAAGTCTCTCCCTGGAAATGGATGATATGGTTTGGAAAGCGGGGAAATCTAAACCCACGATACATCGGACTATTCGAGATCGTTTCCAGGATCGGTCCGGTAGCCTACAAGCTGCAGGTACCATCGAAGCTCAGCAACGTACACCCTGTCTTCCACGTGTCAAACCTCAATAAATGCTTATCAGATGAAACCCTCGTTGTTCCACTCGATGAGATTCAGGTGAATAAGGATCTCCACTTCATTGAGGAACTAGTCAAAATCATGGATAGGGAAGTGAAGCATACGAAACTTAGCCACATTCCTATTGTAAAGGTTCGATGGGTGCAAAACGCGGACATGAGTTCACAAGGGAGCACGAGAATTAAATGATGCGAAAGTACCCTCACCTCTTTTCTAACCCTTAAGGATATCTCACGAAAGAATTTCGGGATGAAATTCCCTCTAACGGGGGAATGATGTCACAATTAGCATTTTAGGGCTAGAAATCCCTATACATATACAACTAGCATCCTTTGTGTAACTATGTAACACTATGTGCAGTATAAGTTAATTTCAATACAATACGAATTTATACATCCAAAACTCTCTTATTGGGCCCTCTTGGGCCAAAAGCCCTAGTTAACCATGTTATGGGCCGAGAACCTTTATTTGGGCCATAGTTGAGCCGAAAATTCTTCATCAATATATTATTGGGCCGTAAACCTCCTAATGGGCCTTATTGCGCCATGAGGAATTATTTAAGACATAATGGGCCCTATTTGGGCCGAGAAACCTTTCACTTACCCCTTTTGGGCCGCAAACTCGTATGTGGGCCCTCATGGGCCGAAAAATCTCTATTGCGCTAATGTGTTCTCGGTTGCAATTCAAATCCAAGCCCAACATTCTTTTCTTTCCTTCCTTCTCCTATTCTCGGTTACTAAAAAAAGGAGAAAAGGGGGTGGACTTTTGAGTGCCACCTCATAATTATATAACATACATCAATGTTATAAACTAACATGTAACTAGGAGGAAAAAGTTTGTCTATCAAATATCTAGGCTAGTCATTTCCTCCCCCCTTATCCCCCCTTATCAGCCGAGACCACCCTACCTCTCTCATTTCTCACTTTACTCTCCATTTCAAACTCCATTCACTCCATAATTTCTCTCAACTCTCAAAACTTCTTCACTCCATTTAACAAAAAATCATGATTTTGGTGTGCTTTCAAGTGGATTTTTCTACAAAGTTCCACACTTGGTAAGTTCTTGACAAACTCCTTAGTCTCATTTCATGTTACACTAAGAATTCTTCCTTATACAACTTCATTTCGTGTTCATGCTTCTTAGAACCCTATCAACACCGAAAACCTCTCCAAGAAGCTAGCTAAGGCCGAAAACTTCCTTCTCTCTTCTCTTCAAAACCGATCAAACCTCAAGGTGAGCTTCATACCCCTTTTTCGTGATTTACTATATTTTGGGGGAGAATACAAGCTATTTTTGTGTAGAATCTTAGTATTTATGCATGCATGTGTATATTTTTCATGATATGTTGTGTGATATGTTATGAAACTATGTTAAACACTCATAAACTCGAAAGATCTTCCAAGTTTTGAAGATATTAGGAAACAAGTTACTTTATGTAACTCACTATGATGCTTGGAAAGATTAAACATGTTAAAAGTTACTAGAAAACCAAAGAAAGTATACAAAGGGGCCATACTTGACAATAAAGATAAATAAAATGGGCTTTTAATGTCATTCACGGTTTTATTGGGCCTAAAGTGTCATTTTTGATAAAAATGGCCTTTGATGTCATTAATGGTTTTATTGGGCCTAAATTGTCATTTTTGATAAAAATGGGCTTTTAATATCATTCACGGTTTTATTGGGCCTAAAGTGTCATTTTTAATAAAAATGGGCTTTATTTGACATTCATGGTTTTATTGGGCCAAAAATGTCATTTTTGATAAAAATGAGTTTTATTTGACATTCACGGTTTTATTGGGCCAAAAATATCATTTTTGATAAAAAAAAAATGGGCTTTTATTGTCAATTTCGGTATTTTTGGGCTAAAAGGGTCATTTTTGGTAAAAATGGGCTTTTTATGACATTTTCATTTACAATGGGCTGAAAATGAAATATTTAACAAATTTGGGCTAAAAATGACTTTTTATATAAAATGGGCCGAAATTGGATTATTTAGTAAAATGGGTCACCTATAACAATTTGGACCAAAAATTGGGCCTTATATGGCCCTTCTATCCTAATTGGGCCTTATATGACATCTTTTATGTTAATTGGACCTTAGTGTCAATTTTATGTAAATTGGACCTCTCGTGAACATATTGTTAACAATTGACTATTTTGATAACAACGATGAAACAACGAACTATTCTGACACTCTCGATAAAAATGATTACATTTTTACTATTTATGAGTTATAGTCAAAAATAGACACTCGTAACATTATTTTAAAGCTAAAATAATGAAACACACAATTCGCGTAAATTTCGTTAAGACTCTTGTGAAACGCACCTTCACCGTACCTACCTTAGTGTACACCGTAAGCGCTGTAGCTATAACTAGAGTCTCCTGGAGGGAGAACGGGAATTTGTGTATCGATCTATACGGGGTGACAATTTTCTTCTCAGAAACCGACGCCTGAAGAACGTCAAGACAGGCACTCCGTCATATTAGTATGGTTATAATGACTCACGTAGAGAATAACAAAACTATTATAAGTTTTACGCTGAATATACATACCACTCAGTTTTGCAAAGTATAAACACTGTGTTGATTATTTGTACTATCCACCTCACTCCGGTCTTTGGGTTTAAGAGCACAATTTCTCATGACACAGAAAATACAGGATTTTCTTGGAATCACTCTCTATACATTTTTCAAATAAGATAAAACAAGGATACACATGCTATAATACAAGATTTGAAATAAAACTCACAAACTATATTTATAGAAAATATCGGATTTTCTGTAGTTTTCAAACCAACGTAAAGTTTTCAAATAAACATGCTTATGAACTCACCAACATTTTATATGTTGACGCTTTTCAAAATAACTTGTATTCTCAGGCACTCATTAAGCAGGTTGACAACTTTGGGCTTTTGGGAAATTGTTGTATTTTGTTTTCAACATACACTTGTTAATTTTTGGGATGTAATTTATGAATGGATACAATGATGCAAACCATGTACGTTGTTATATGTTATGTATGGTGATGATGATTGTCTATGTTTCATTTAGATACACTTGTTATGATATTACAAGATAAAGTCATTCGCCCCCGGACGTTTCCGTCGTTCCGGTTCGGGGGTGTGACAACAAGTTAACTTGGCCCTTGGCGAGACGTTCAGCGATAATCGTGCCTTGCGAGGTGCATCACCCTGGTGCCTAAACCGTTAATTCCTTTACTTGTGAAGAATGTATCTGAGAATACATTTGAGTCTCCGTAGTTTTGCATGACAAAAAGATTGTCAAGACCCTGGGCAGGATGTTTAGCGATATCTATTTCCCGGTAGGGTGAATCGCCCTGGTGCCATGACAGTTCTTAGGTAAAGATAACTGACAAGACCAATTTTTGACAATCTGTATAGTTTCAGACTTTTAATTCCTTAAATATGACGATTCTTAGAAAGATGCTGCCTAACTGACAATTTGTACAGTTTCAATCCTTCTATTCCTTGTGAAAATAGAGTGAAGTGTAACGACCATCAACTCCTTTCCAAATTTCTTCTCCTTGCTCAGAAAATTCTGATACAGTCTCCTTGAGTCTCTTCTTCTTTTTGAAGTCACTTTTTAAGACAAACGAAACTTTGAGATAAACAATAAAAGTAAAAAACAAACTTAGCACTCAATAAAAAATAACTAAGAAATAAAAATAAAATTAAGAATACCCTCAAAATAAAATATTTTTGGATTTTTTATTTTTCTGAAAAAGAAATAAAAACAACAATAAACATATTTATGGATTTTTTTTAAAAAAATTATGATTTTTGTTTGATTTTTTTAATTCTCCCCCTAAATATGTGCATAGAGAAAAAATATGAACAAATTTAACAAAAACAAAAATAATAACTAAATTTAAAACTTTTTGGGATCAAAGTTGTCAGGTAATTCAATATCGTTTATCAGCACACACCTGCATGTTTAGCTCTGGTCAATCACCAATATTGTGATCCACTTAAACACAAAGGATATTTGCAAGTTGGACAGATTATAAGTGACAAGACATTGCAACTATATTTCTAAATAGACCATTTAGCTGACGACGACCAAGGATATTGTTGTCCACTTAAATTCAACAGAGAGATCTACAGTCAGCCTTTAGTTAATTCAATATTAAGTGCACCAGAACGTATTCCCCACTTCACGACATACCCTAGCAATCAAGGAATTCCAAAGTGCTCTTTACTTTAGGTGGATGCTCAATTATTTCAGAGAGAATATGGATATAGAGATGCATATGTTGTATCCCAGGTCGGATGTCTTCCAATCACGCAAAGGGACAACATATGACTAAAATAGATAGAGGGATAGAGAGATAGAAAGTTGCATATGTTGTGTGCCAGGACGGATCTCTTACAATAACATAAAGGGGATAACATATGACTGACATAGATAGATAAAGAGAATCATAGATAGAGATGTATAGAAATAGAGGTGCATATGGTGCGTCCCAGGTCAGATCTTCCGATCACGCAAAGGGGCAACATATGACTGACAGAGAGGATAAGAAAGAAAAAAATTCACACATACCTACTTTATCAGAACCCCCCAGTCACCCTATCAGCACCAGAATTAAGGACATAAGTCCGTACATTGAACAAGTGTTGAGCCACAGTTCTAGATGATAAGTAACTTTAATGTATCTCATATGCTCCCTTGTTTATCTCACTGCTCAATCTATCCAAGCGTCTTATGGTCAGTCCAAATGTAACCATCTAAGTCAAGATGAGTAAACGTTGTCAAGTCCTTTCAATGTCAGGAGTGTCTAGTCCCTTTTTTATAATCCTTCGTGCCTACCAGCACATTGAATACAGAGTCTAAACAATTCAGCTTCAGTGCATTACACGTATTTTAGATTGCCCTTTAACACTAAACTTCAAATCACTTACCAAAAATACTTACGAAAGAAAACATATTTTTGTAAATTTTTTATTTTGATTTCTCCCCCTTAATTTGTGCATAGGGGAGAAAGGAAATAAAATAAATATGCAAATTTAAAAAAACACACATGAATAAAAATTAGTCTTTGAAACAAATCATTTTAAGAAAAATTCAGAAGTATCGAGAAGAAAACTCAAACCGTAATTCAGCAATTGAAGATGCATCTAGATGACCAGAGAGCAGCACGCAGATGCAGCAACGTGTTCAGCATCAGCTGTGTTTCAACTCTAGAACGAAGTCAAGATATCCAATATTCGTCACGCCATTAAATGTGATCCGTATTTGTGATCCTTTCTTTCTTCCTTCCCGCAAAGGACACATACTCTCAATTAAACTTCTGAATGTAATGTAGTTGAGATATGTCTCCTATAATGTGTCTGGAACAACCACTATCAACCTACCGAAGTCTGATGATATTCCTCCATAGCTGCTCCAGCACAGAGTGCGAGATTATTTGCTTTTAGGAACCCAATCCATTTTGAAACTAGGTTGACCTTTATCATCTACGCAAGATACTCTTTCCCATGACATATTATGTTTATCACACACAGAAGATGAATAAATGTTAGAATCATTAGAAGATTTAGGAGTGTGAACTTTTGGTACCCATTTGTAGTCTGGTTTAACCCATTTCTTGTTTGGTCGGATGAATGCCTCAGCACTAGTTTTAGAACTTGAAACCGATCGCTGAGATGATGTCAACCTAACTGATATTGGTTTGACTGAACCATCTCTTGAATTTGGCATCTTGTCTGACATTCCCTTATTGTCCTTGGGAGTTTGATTATTGCCCTTTTTAGCATTCCAGTCACCATTTTTTGAACGTGACCTCGAAGGGTTTCGTTTGGAGGATCTCCCTCTAGGCACGTTCTGCCAACCTTGAGAATAGTAGGGAACATATGCACGATTTGGACAATTTCTGGTAATGTGTCCAGGTGTTCCATAGTGGAAACATGTCTGTTTCTTCACGTAGAAGTTGTTTCTGCATGTCCATGGTAGCGTGCCCATGCCTTATCTCTGATTGTTCCCACAAGCACACTTACAGCAAGTAGTCTGTTTTGCTTGTTTTGGTGGCCTGCATTTACCAACAACAGGTTTATTAGAAGTAACAGAATTAGAAGCAACAGATTCAGAGTTCAAAGAGACATTGGTTAGACAATCAACAGAATTAACAAAACTAGAATTGTTTCTGTTCTCCTTGTTCTCATCTTCCACTACTTTACCTGCACATGAAGTAGAAGCATTAGTATCGCTCACCTCAATGCTCTCAGTTGGGCCGGATTGCTCAGTCATAACTGAAGCTGGTACAAGGGGCTGGCCACACTGAGCAGGTATCTCTACCTCATTGGTTTCAAGGGGCGGGGTATAGTTGTCATTGAAGGGAGGTGGAACCCTGTGATATCCTAGACCCTTATTCTGATTATCTTTAAATTTTAACTGTTTTTCAATCATTGTTTCAACTTTTTTACTTGACACATCAAATTTTCTTAAAATTAAAATCTTCATTTTCAAACTTAGTTTTCAATGTGTCAAGTTCGGCAGTTAGGCTGGCAATCTTTTCTTGAGCATAATCATAATGTTCACATTTAATGTTGTATTCTTCTTTAATTCTTTCTATATATTTTGTTTAGGCCTCTAATTTTTCTTTTATGGGTTTTTGGGCCTTTCTTAGAGTGTATCATTCATATTTGAGGTCCTCAAGCTCCCTAATTAATAACTCATGTTGATCGCGATAATGTTTAATTTTATCATTACATGCTTGAGTGTAGAAAGTTTCACTTGCCTCTTTTGAGTTGTTGTAAGAACTCATTATTTACCAAAATGAATATGATTTAGTAATTTGTTTTTGACCATAAACCAGGATAAATGCCCTTTGACTTGATTCCTCGAAAGTCAAACTTGAAAGTCAAACTTGAAGGTCAAACTTGAAAGTCAAACTTGAAAGTCAAACTTGAAGGTCAAACTTGAAAGTCAAACTTGAAAGTCAAAGAACAACCTTTACCGAGAACAAAACTTTAGGCCGAAAACGAGCCTTCAATACCGAAAATTTGGTTTTTAGACCGAAAATGCGAGGCTTCTAATCCTAACCGAGAATTCTCGCACCGAATACTCTTAACCAAAGACGTGGACCGAAATTGTGAATACCGAGAAGCGAACCGAAAACCAGGCGCACTGAGAACCTGTGAGGCCGAGAACTAGACCGAGAACAGGGAGGTTGCGGACCGAGAACCTGACCGAGATCGTGCAACCCTAACCGAAATCGCTTGCTGTCGCCAAGAATTCCTAGGGTTTGACCGAAGACCGAGGAGTGCTGCCAAGATCTCACAAATTTCGACTATAAACACCCAAAACTTGCCAAAAACACGAAATTTGCTAATTTTAAAACCAAAATCGATCAAAATCTTTAAAATGGTGAAGAACACGAAGAATAATGACAAAAACTCCGTCAAATATAAATCAAAAACACCCGAAACTCCAAGAAACATTGAATACTTTGCAATAACCCGATTGATACCAATCCTTCGCTTTGATACCAATTGTAAAACCCCAAATCTCTATGTATCAATCGATTTCACTATGATGGTGCGGAATCCCAATCTAGTGAATGATGCAAGATGTAATATGGAATAAGAACAAGATGATTAATCTTCAATGCACACTGTTATTGATGAATAGACGGGTACATAAGATTCATGATTACACTTTGTTTTCTCTTTGTTTCTCTGTAAATCACGTTCTTGACTTATGGAGCATCCCAAAAACGTACCTCTCACTTTACAAGGATAAAATAACACAATATATACCTAGACCTAATAACAAAGGCCCAGCCCAAAACCCAAACAAGACAATATTAAGCCTAACCGAAATCACATGTGATTTCGGTCCAAACAACACCAAAACATGGTATTTTCAGTCCTCGACCGAGAACTCTAATAGCTTATGAAAAGAAAAGTATAAACCACAATTTATAACCTAACAAGAACCAAAAATTTTTAATTTGCTCTTTAAATGTTTTGTATTACTACCCATTGTGCTTTTATTAATATTCTTTTGTTGAAATCTTGCAAGGGTATAGAGTTCGAAATGTGTTGTGAGATGTCGAAGCATCTTTTGTCATGTTTAGTTTCAAAGTCTGTTTTCGTGTATTCGTTGTATGTATTTCATCAGGGCATTTTAGAGTTTGAAGCTTAAGCATCTTAGCCCTTATGTATTTTTTGTGCTTCTATTAACTTCTATAAATAAGGGTACGTATATGTGTTAGAGTAACTTTTGTGAACTGTAATAACACTTTACTCTTTCTTATCGTGTACTCTTTCAGAAGCAGTAAAGAGCCAAACATATTATATTTACATTTTGTGTTCTTGATTCATTTCATACTTTGATTTCATTCTTACGCTCAATTCATACGAACTACATTTGGTATCAGAGCAGGATTCCTTCAGTTGATTTCTGATTTTCTCGTGTATACAAATGTTTTTGAATCGCTATTTTTGATTTAGAAATATTCCGCACTTTTGATATAGAAAATCTTATCAGATCAACTGTTTTTGAGTCGATTCTGCATCTCGTTTGATGGATCGAGTGTTCGTTGATTTTTTTTAAAAGATTCATTCATTAGATTCTTTTTTCTCAAGCTTTTCATCAATTTTGTCTGTACATCAATGGCAAACTTCAACATGAATACAATGACTGGTTTCCCTCATCTTCTCAATTCTTCAACCAAAATTATGATGCTGATTCCTGAATATTACGAGCAATGGCCTGATAGAATGGAAGATTATCTCAATGGGATTGATGAAGATCTTTGTTGTTGTATTACTGGTGGAAATCGTTATGCAGAAAGGATAGAACAAGTCGGAACTGCTAGTTCTGCTCCTGATGTTGTATTGCAAACAGATAAACAAAAGGCAAATGACAAGAGATGTTTGCGAGAACTTCGCGGTGCTCTTCCACCGGTGGTTTACAATTACGTACATGGTTGCAAAACAGCAAAGGAGATATAGGATACTTTGAAAGAGAAGTATGAGGGAAGTGAGAAGACTAGAAAGAGCTCGGTGAAGCAATGCCTTCTCAAATTAGGAGAATTCAAGCAGAAAGAGAATGAGACGATCGAACTCTATTATGATTGTCTTAACGGTTTGATCTTCAAGTGCAATCGATATGGAGTCCATCGCTCTACTCTTAAGTACAATCTCACCTTCATAATGGGACTTCGAAAGGAGTGGAGAAACATCAGTTTGATGATCAAGACACAACAGAGCTTTGATAACTATTCGCTGGGAGATCTCTGTAATGTTCTAAAAGATCATAAAAATCAGATCAAGGAAATAGGTTAAGAAGGAAAAATGAATTTGGGAGGTCCTCTTGCATTGGTTTTGCAGGTGTCACGAAAATAGGCTGAAGTCGAATCTGCTGAGATTTATGGTTCTGGTGATGAAGGTTTTCTCATGAATTAGGAAGATGAAGTTGTGGCCTAATATTCAAACAACAAAGTTAAGAAGTTCTTTAAGAACCCGTCCAAACCGAAGTTCAAAGGAAACAGTGATTTCCAGGGAAACTCATCATATGGGAAGAATAAAAGAGAAGAGTTGAAGGTTGAGAAGAAAGAGAGTAAGGTTACTGGTGAGAGGGTGGAGAAGAAGTTAAAAGGAGACTCTGGTTTAGATTGCAACTACTGCAATGGTGCGAACCATTTGTCAGTTGACCACATGTTGAGGAAAAGAGAGGAGAAAAAGAATAAAGTAAAGGATGAAGCGTATTATGTCGAAAGGCTTGAGGAAGTGAGAGCAGGGACGAAGGGGATGTCGCTTGTAGCAAAGGGAAGTGGTGATGGGGATGGTACTTATCAAACCTAGTCATCTGGATCTGATGATGAGTAGATGAGGAACCCCAAACATGGAGCAATGTATGCGAGGTATGAAGAGGGAAGTTGGGATGAGGAGAAAGTAACCGGGAAATTTTTCGTTTCCACTGGAGCACACAAGTCTCCAATGACTTCGAAGGTATGTTCTCTTCTCGAATCCTTTAATATTCCTTTCAGTTCATATGATAGTGTCTTATCTGATTTCGATGACACTATCACGTATGTTAATGACTTGCTTATTTCTGTTAGTAGTGATGCTGAAAAATCGAAATCCTTATTGATAGAAACACAGGAACGATTGGAGTCGAAGAGGAGTAGAATAGACAATCTTGAGTTGCAATTGAAAAATGTTACTGTTGATAGGGATTATGTTAGAACAGATAATTGTATTTTGATGAAACAACGTAACATCTACTATAATTCATCTAAAAGATTGTATGCTAAACTAACATATTTACATCATTCCTCTGACATTAGTAAGGAACAACATAGGAAACTGTTGCCCTTCTTGGTATTCGAAAGGGAGAAAATAGATTCAACATCTTACGATTGTGAGGAAAAGATTTTTGAATTTGACAAAGTCCCAAATAATTCATATGCATATGGTATTCATAAAATAGGTAAATGTTTAGATGCTAATGATTTGGTGCATATTGTGAATGAGACCTTGACCAAAACCAAAAAAATAAAATTTTTTAAAAGGACTGAGAATTCAACATCTGATTTTCAACACAATTTTGCTGATACCGAAGATAATTCTGACAATATCAGTGAAATTGAGGAGGAAGAAGTTGTTGATTGTTCTTAGTTATCTATCATTAATGTCACTTTGATGGCTAAGGGTAAAGAAATTTTTAATGATTCATTGGAAAAGGTTAACACTAACCAACCCTCAAAGTCAAAAGTTCTTGACTATGACCATATGATTGTCGAAGATAGTCAAACTGATAGTGATAATGATGAAGAAGATGTTCCAATTGAAACAGATATTCCCAGAGTTGTTTTCGATCAAGTTTATGAGGAACAAAGAAATTTGAAAAAGTAATGAAGGAAAAAGGTCCTCATTATCTCGAATCGAATTCAGTTGTTTGTCCTAATTTCAAATGCACGGATGATGTGGTGTTGCCTAATCAGGTGTTTGTCACTACAGGAAATGGAGATAAAGTGAATCCTGAAATCAACAAAATTGTTGTTGAAGATAAAAAAGAAGTTTCAAAAGAAGGGTTTTTCTCAAACCAAAGAACAATTGAAAATACTCTTAACAAAAACTCATCCACTTTTCAAAGGCAAAAACCAAAAAGAACTTGGGAAGTTAAGACAGAATAAGCAAATGATGACAAACAATCAAATGAACCAGTTTCTCAAAATCAAATGAAAAAAGCACAAATTTTCAATGAACAAATTCAAAAAGTTTCAAAAGAAGAAGGCATTTCGATGTCAAAAGCTCGAAACAAGGTGTATTGGAAAAATATCAAGTCTTTTAAGAAACCAAAAGATTTTGCACACAAATCGTCTGACCAGAAAACGACTGAACAAGTTCAAACTTCTTCACAAAATAAGTCTTTTGCTCAAAACAAACTCGTTAAAAAACAAACTAATTTTTTAAAAAGTCATTCAAAAGTTCAAAAATCAATTCAAAAACCAAATGTTCAAAAACCAAGAAATGTGAATTTTGTTCAAAACCAACGACAAATGAATTTTGTTCCTAATCAGCAAAAAAAAAAAGGTTTTCACAAAACAATTTTCATAGAAATGGTTTTCAACAAAATGAACAAAGAAAATTTAATCAATTTCAAAATCAAAGACGATTTTCAAATGAACAATAAGTTTTTAATCGAACATTTGTCGCTTATAACAACCATTTTCGAAATCGTTTTCAAACCCATGCAAAACCATCATTTCCAAAAAGAGATTTGGTAAAGATGGACGTCAAAGGTAAGAGACACGAACCATTTAAACCAAAACAACCCCACTTTCCCAATCCTGATTCAAAGCAGAAAGTCAATGCTTCTTTTGTAAAAGGAAAAACTGACACACAGAATATAAATCATTGGCTTGAAGGAAAAGGAAAGTCATACCAATCAGGAAAGTTTTCACAAGAGGAAATTAGGTATGCCTATGAAAGCTACCTGAATGAGTCACAGACTGGGAGTTCTTCATCAAACGATTTGAATCCTTCAGTTCGAAAATGGAAAGAAGTTCCTAAAGAAAAAGTTGTGGCCAAACGAACTGCTGATGAAAAAGGGAAAGTTAGTGTAACACCAAAACCAATGAATGATTTCATTTCGATACCTAAGTCAGTAGAAGTTGACTTAATCGATAGTCTGAAATCCAAAGTTCAAAGTTGGGTGTTAGGATCTTCATTTCATCATGCATTTCACTCTAATAACCAAGGACCCAAAAAGCCTTGGGGACCTAAATTCTTTAATTGATCGCATGTATTAAGTGACGAGCAATACGATGAACATTGGTACATCAACAGTGGTTGCTCTCGTCACATGACAAGTCGAAAGGAAAATTTGTGAGATCATCAAAGTTTGAAAAATGTTGGAGTTGTGAAATTTGGAAATAACCAGAAATGCAAGGTTAAAGGCTATGGGAAAATCACAAATGGCAAATTCACAGTCAATCGAGTGGCATACGTCGAAGGTCTTAAACACAACTTGGTTAGTGTTTCACAACTAGGTATGGGCACTGGTAATCAAGTGGTTTTCAATGAGGAAGGTAATGTCATTTAGAATAAAGAAACCAAAGAGGTTTTGCTCAAGTCTAAGAGGAAAGGTGATATGTACACTCTCAATATCAAGCCAATCGTTGGTGTTCCCTCTATTTGCTTACTTTCAAAGTCATCGTCTGAATTGAGTTGGTTGTGGCATCGTAGACAGTCTCACCTAAATTTCAAAAATCTGAACAAATTAGTGGTAAATGATATTGTCCGAGGCTTACCCGTTTTAAAATTTGATAATGATTCGTTATGTGCAACATGCGAATAGGGGAAGAAACACAGTCAAGGTCATCCAATAGTCATCGATTCGAAGATCATTGAACCTCTATAACTTCTTCACATTGATCTTTGTGGACTTTCGACTGTTCAGACACTCAACAAGAAGAGGTACATCTTGGTCATTGTCGATGATTTTTCACGATTTACTTGGGTTTACTTTCTTCCGACAGAAGTCAAAAACTACTCAAGTAATGATCAATTTCATCAAGCACATTGAACTCAGTTTGAGAAAAAAAGTTAGAAAGATAAAAAATGATAATGGCTCAGAATTCAAGAATCACGTTCTAGATTTCTTTTTGGCTGATCTAGGGATTACGCATAATTTTTCATCTCCTTACACACCTCAACAAAATGGTGTTTTCGAAAGGAGAAACAGGTCTCTATGCGAAGCAGCGAGGACTATGCTTACCTATTCGAATCTACCACAATATCTATGGGCAGAAGCAGTTTTGACAGCATGGTTCACTCAAAACTGATCATTTATTCATCGTCGTTTTAATATCACCCTGTATGAAATCATTAACAATCAAAAACCAAATGTGAAATTTTTCCATGTTTTTGGGTGCAGATGTTTTATCATGAATCTCAAAGATAACCTTTCGAAATTTTAGTCCAAAGCTGATGAGGGGATATTTTTGGGATATTCGATCAACTCAGTTGCATATAGGGTGTTGAATAAGCAAAAAAGGAAGATTGAAGAAACTATCCATCCGACTTTCTATGATTATTATGTCAAACGTGTCGAAAAGACTTTTGAACAGAAGCCTATCATCACAGAAACCAATGATGAGTCAGCAATTACTAATTCTTTTGATTTAGATTATGAGTTAATTTATGGTGTTCCTGAAAGGGAAATAGATGCAGAAGTTCATACTGATGATAATCAGATTCCTGAAGCATCGAAACATTCTGATGGTTCGACATTAACTCAAGAAGATGCTGATTTAAATTCTACAACAAACTCTCCAATACATGTCGAATGTCACCCCGTGTTGCAAGTTGATCAAGTGGAGGGGGAGCACTTGAATTCGATATCAACAAATCATTTTAATGATTCTAATGTTGAGGGGGAGCATGGACATTTGAATGCTGATGTCGAGGGGGAGCATCACAATTCTAGTCCCATTGTCGAGGGGGAGCATCACACTTCTAATACAATTGTTGAGGGGGGGCAACATGGATTCATACCTAATGTTTCAAATGAACAATCTGATGTTTTTCATGAAGTGTCTGATAATATGTCCAATGCAGGAGAAGGTTCTAAAACGGATGATATGTTCGAAGATGCACCTTTGGATTCCGATCCTGCATATCCACCACCGAACAGATGGACAAGGAATCATCCTAAAGAATAAGTTCTTGGTGATCCTCAAGCTGGAGTTTTAACAAGAGCTCAGCTAGGTGCCAAAAATGAGGTATTGAATGTAAACCAAGAATTTTGTATGTTTAATGTCTTTATATTGAAAATGGAATCGAAAACAGTTAAGGTTGCATTGGATGATCCTGATTGGATTGTTGCAATGCAATCTGAATTAGCTGAATTCGAAAGAAATAAGGTTTGGCGTTTAGTTCCAAAACCTGATGATGTGTCAGTAATTGGATTAAAATGGATTTTTAAGAATAAAACAGACAAAGAAGGTAATATTGTTCAAAACAAAGAAAAGTTGGTTGTTAAGGGATATTCACAACAAGAAGGTATTGACTATTATGAAAGCTTTTCCCCTGTCGCGAGACTCGAGGCTGTTCGAATATTTCTTGCTTATGCAGCACACAAGGACTTCGATGTCTATCAAATGGATGTCAAGTGCGCTTTTCTGAATGGCGTATTGGAAGAAACTGTGCATGTTGAGCAACCACTAGGTTTTGTAAATGATAAATTTCCTAATCATTGTTATATTCTCGATAAAGTTGTTTATGGATTAAAACAAGCACCATGAGCCTAGTATGCAACTCTTACCAATTTCTTAAACTCTCAAAATTTAAACAAGGATCAGTTAATCCCACTCTCTTTCGAAAGAAAGTTGGGGATCATCTCATGCTTGTTCAAATTTATGTAGATGATATTATTTTTGGCTCTATTGCTCCCTTGTTGTCTAATGAATCTGAGAATATGATGAAAAGATAGTTCGAGATGAGCATGATGGGTAAGATCAATAGTTTTCTGGGTTTGAATATTTGTCAAAGCAGGGATGGAATTTTCATAAATCAAGAGAAGTATTCTCGTAATCTGGTTGAGAAGTTTGGAATGACAAATAGTTTGAAATTGCAAGTACCAATGGCTATCGGCACACGCTTAGGAACTTCATTGGACAAGCCTGTTGTCGATATTACGTTGTACAAGAGCATGATCGGTTCGTTACTATACTTAAATGCTAGTATACCTGACATTATGTTCGTTGTTTGCAATGGTGTTAGGTATCATTCGAATCCCAGGGAACCCCATCTAACAATTGTAAAGAATATTTTTCGATATCTCAAAGGGACAGTGTCGTTGGGCTTATGGTATCCTTTGAAGGCAGGTTTCTTCATTCAGGCGTTTTCCGATGCAGATCTTGGTGGGTGTCAACTCAACTGAAAAAGCACTAGTGGTAGATGTCAACTATTGGACGAGAAGCTTGTTAGTTGGCAATCTAAGAAACAAACATGTGTTTCTATTTCTACAGTAGAAGCAGAATACGTTGTTGTTACAACTTGCACTTCTCAAGTCATATGGATACAAATTCAACTTCGTGATTCTGCAATCAACATGAAAAAGATATCGTTGTATTGCGATTCCCAAAGTGCAATAAGCATCTGGCATAATCCGGTGCAACATTCGAAGACCAAGCATATAGAACTTCGCTATCATTTCATCAAGGATCATGTCGAGGATAGAAATATAGAGGTTCACTTATTAAAGACAACGGATCAACTTGCTGACATTTTTACATAGCCTTTGGATGAGAAATCTTTTCTAAGGGTCTTGTTTGGATTAGGAATGCTTGATGAAACTGTTGTTCCAAGCTTGTCTTCATCGTGAAAGAACGAGGAGTCCGAAACACCGCTGAAGGATTCAGAAGTTATTTTTCACTATTCAGCGTTCGACCCCCTTCATTTTTGACATATCACTGATTGATTCAGATCCTACTTCGTTCTCTGAGAAGACTTGTTGTTTCGAAGTACTATGTCTGGACGTCGATACTTTTCATTTCGAAAGTCTGGTAACATTTTATTGTTTTTAATATTGTTTTTATAAACCAAAAATACCAAAAAGATTTTATTTCTTTTGTCTTTAATTTTCAAAAACCTCAAACCTCCCAAAAATATTTTTTTCTTTTGTCTTCAAATTTCAAAAACAAAAATTCCAAAAATATTTCTTATTTTTGTCTTTTACATTTCAAAAACAAAAATTCAAAAAAAAATTGTGTTGTTTTGTGTGTTTAACGATTTTCTGTGTAGTTCTCAATCGACATATTATGGTGTTTATTGCTATGTGACTATGGGACATGTATTATATCGAATATTTGCACTAGTTAGGTGTCCCTGGAAGCATGTTGTTGTATGTCGACCTAAGCCTCATAGACTCAATGTGTTTTGAAGCCTTAATGGATCACTCGCTATGAGAGATCCTTCCCAATAAGGCTATATTCGCATTAGTCGACGAGCTACATTTCTCTTCTCATTTTGATTTAAGAGATTTCTGCTATGTCCATATCATTCGCAGAGGTACACTATGGTTCTTAACCAATATTTTTCACCAATTTCGTTCTTCACGTTTCACACACTTCACTTGCATATCCTCGACATCTCTGGTAAACACCAACCAACATGTAGATATTGCATAAGTTTGTGTTCGTGATCCTGATTCATGAGTCCGTGATGATGGCGAAATCCAACATTTCCAACTCTTTCAGGAATTGACGGTGAACTTTGTTCTAGATTTTAACGAAACCTTTGTTTTTGTACCTTTATTCGATATTCAAAATCGTATTCCATTTGTTGTGTGTGATCTTGACAAAATGTTCTTTTCCCAAGACATTTTTACCCAAAAAGGTCCAGTCTTTCATTTTTATATGGAATATGATTTCAGTCTGAATATCTCTTGATCCTTCGTCACTTTACAATTTTCTATCACCTTTGCTTGTTCTTGACTACACTTGTCATACGTGTAATTTTGATCATTGAATTCACACTTATGTTAAGTTGTGATTATGAACAAAATTGAGCCTACCTTCGAAGCCTAAATAAAAGAAGCCCTTCGATACTTCTTTACGAGTATTCGATTGTATTTCACGCGATACCACACAAGCAATTCGATATTTCTCTTTATATTGAATGAAGTGATCTTTTCCTGGGATCCATCTGCTTTTACATCGAATGTTTATTTGATGTCACTATACGCACATTTTTTTACGTTGGTTCCCACTCTTTCTTTGGCACACATTTGCACAAGAAATCCTCGAGGTCTTGGTTACTACCAACTCAAACCTAGATTTCGCAAGTCTGGCTATGATTTCGTTTCTCATCCCAATGGTGAATGAGCCTTGCCTCGAAATGAAGTTCTACTGATGGTTCTTATCCCCTTGGGGCAAACAAAAAGTTTGATTGATGTGACGGTTTGGTTACTTCACGGTTTTCCAGGAAAAAGTGCTCATAACTTTTCAGACGTGACGACTTTTATGGCAACCGGCCCACTTTCCTAGGCTACACGTGGCAGAATTTCATTAATGGCTGGTCCAAATTCAGATTGTGTACGAAGTATAAAAAGAATTTGGGGGTCTCAAATCAACACTTTACGCATCCTGATTGAACATTTTCCCCAAAATCTTCTTTCCTTATACTTTTCTCTTTACACAATTCTCCAAAACCTTAACAATGGCGGCAACAACTGCTCATGTTGATCCATCCCAAACTACTGATGAAGCCACATCTCAACCCCTGTTGAAGATTCAGAGTTCCAATTATCGAATTCAACCAGACGTTTCCAAGTACCCAAAATAGTTACAAATGTTGATCGTTGCTCTTAATCACTTTGTGCTCTCAACGGTTACGACTTCTTCCTTTTCAGTGCCCATGACTTGGTTATCTTTGGCCGGTTCTAGTGTTGTTTTCAATAAAACTTCCAAATTCGTGACGTTTCAGCTTATGAATGAAAATAAGTATAAGCTCACGAAGAAACACTTTGCACAGATCATGAAACTTCTAACCAATGGTCCGTTTGATGAAGTGATGAATGACCAGGTGATACATATGTTCAATAAGATCGGTCATCAACCCCCACTCACTGGAATCGGTCAGTTCAAGAAGTCTTCTTTACCCTGTATCTGGAATTTTCTGTTTGGAATTTTTCTCTGTTGTCTCACAGATCGAAGTGTTGGTCTTGACAAAGCCAAATTGGAGCTATATGACTTGATCGATGGATTATACTATGATTTAAACATGTATTATGTTACACAATTATGGGAGGAGTTCGGAACTGGTATGTCACACACCAATGTTGTGAATGGTGTTTCTTGTGCTCGATATTGGAGTTTGATATTACAAGAGGTGTATGAGAAAAAAGGCATTCTCATACCATCTGATGTTCCAAAAGCAGATTTCACAATCTATCAACATCCTAAAACAGTTGAAGATGATCCTCATTTGTTTCCATATGTTGCATGCATTCATGATGCAATGCTTCAAAAGGTGGATCCAAGTAATCCAGTTCTTGTTACTTATCTATCGACAATCAACCCTAATGAACAGGTTGGGATTTTATTGGAAAAAGGCATTGAAGGTATTATGAAACATGGTAAAGGTTCAAAGAAATCCACGAAGGTTGCACAACCTAAGTCTGATCATGTGACAATGGAAAAGGAGGTTACAAAGCCTGTTCAAGATCTTGTTGTTCACGAAACTCAAAAGGGAGTGGTTCCTTCAAAAACAAGAGTTCTTAAAAGAACCAAGAAGCCAGCATACATGCCTCATCATTCACCAGAAAGGCCCATTGTTGAAGAAATTCTTGAGAAGCTTGTTTCTACACCAAAGGAGAGTGTTGTTTCGAAGTTCAAGAAAATTCTCTAACCCCAGCTCAATCGAAAGCGTGTGTTAATTCGGGAGGTTCCACCTCCTGTTTCACCAGCCTTGAAGAAATGCAAAGCCCAGGAAATGGTGAAAAATATCAAGAAGAAGGTGAAGCAATTGGAAGATCCTTTGGATGAGGTTTTTCAGGACACTGATTTCGAAGATGGTAGTGATTAATCTCCTATTCGCACTGAAGATATTGGCTTCGCGTCACCTCAGAGGGACTCTCCAGTCAAGTCGACTTTCGAGGCGACTGGAAGTCTATGTGTCTCTGTGAAAGTATCTAATACAGACACAACCACTACTTTGGGTGATCGTTTAACTTTTTCCATCCCTAAGCAGACCGAATCCATACCACCCAAAGTTTCGATTACTAAATCCGTTTCGGAGGAGGTTCGAACTTCAGGCATCCCTGTGAACATATCTAATATGGACACAAATGTAAACATGGGTGATGGGATGTCGAATTTCGAAGCCTAAGGTAACACTTATGTTGTAACTTCATCAATTCCAATTTCACTTGTTTTATCATCCACAATCGAAACTACACTCATCGACACATCTACTTCCTTACCACCATTTCATACACCCACTCCCACTTCGTTACCTGCTTCAACTATCTCACCTACTTATAAAAATATCATGAATCAACCCATTACTTCTCTTTTCTCTTCTCATCAACTGAGGGTGAAAAGTCAGTTCCTGAAACAGATCATGATGACGATGATGTGATGGTCTCTTTTGCTGATATCCAGTTCGACCCAGAGAAGGACAACATTCCTGATCATATGCTTATGCCAGGGAAGCAGTTCAAAATTTTAAACCACAAGTTGAATTCGTTATTACAGATTCAGGCTGATGCTGGTGGTCGAAATACTATTTCTGGGATAGAGGTTGATATGATGCTTAAATCACAAGAGCATCAGTTGAAGATGGCCATTGCGAATATCAAAAGACAACAGGAAGATTGCTTGAAACTCCATGCCAACAATTTTGAGTTTGAAGTCAAGAAGATTCATGATGTAGCAAAAGAAAGACATATTCTTTTTGTTGAAGAAGTGAAAAAGGTTCAGGAGTTTGTCAATCTTAAAGTGGCAGAGCTAAAATTTGAAATGACGAAGCAGGTTACCAAACTTGATCAGAATTATTAAACTCTTCACACCAAGGTTGATGTAATTGCTGATGTTGTTACGAAGGTTATGGAGTATTTCAATTCCCTTGTTACTAAGGATGATTCGAAAAAAGAGTCTGGTTCGAAGGTGTTTTCCAAGTTGGAAGAATTTTTGGTGAGTTTGAAGGAGTCGATTTCGAAGGTTGATACTTCTCCTAAATTCTCTGTTTCTCAAGAATCTTTATCACAGATGTTTTCTTCCTTAGAAAATAATCTGAAAGCCGAACTTGCTCCTCTCCTAAAACTATTTAACTTAATGCCAACGGATGCCCCACCTGTCAAACCAGTGGTGCAAGGGGGAGATAAGAGGGTTGGCTCTTCAAAGGATTCTGATCAAGGAAAGGTTGTTGGGAAGGTGATGAGGACGCAAATTCCAACATCACTTCCTACTTCTATGTCAACAACCTCAACCACAATGACTTCGAAACCATTAACCAAAGGCATAGTTATTGGTTCTATTGCTGAGGGTTCGAGCTCGAAGCCACCACCTTCGAAACAAGATAAAGGTGCTAGAGGAAAAGGTATTGTGAAGGAGATGTCAGTGGAGGAGAAAAAGAAGAATGTTGAGAAGGAAATTGAAAGACAAAGACATCAACAACATCATGAGACAAAGGCAAAGTGATCCATCGGGTCTTGATAAAGGAGAATCAACCAAGCAATATTGTTACGAGACGATTGAACAGATTGTTTCTTCAGGAGATATATATGAATTTGAAAAGGTTCCAAAGAAGAGCTTTGAGATCGAAAATACAGATTTCAATCAAATGGATTTTCCCATCAATCAAATGATGTTTATCTCAGCTCAATATCAGTTGGTGGATAAGTTTGATGACAAGGAAGAATACAATAAGCTAAAGATGAGATTTCATGCAGTCCTTAGAAAGAAGGAAGAGGAATTATGGTCCTTAGTCAAAATTGTTAAAGTTATGGGTGTACCCAAGGATGTGTTGTTGGAAGGGTTGTTATAGAACTTTCGTTATCATATGCTTTGGGTTAACAACGTTGCCTGTGACTTGTAAGGCCCGCAGATTCGGGCTAGTCAATTTGGAGACAATAAGCGTCAAAAATGACTTTTTTTTATAGAAGATTATTTAGAGTAAATAATCTTAACCAAGTTATAGTATATTTCACAAGGGTTACGTACATATATAGAATGCTAAAAATCCGATTTATAATGAAGAAGTTATGACCCGTCCAAGTTTTACAGCAAAACTGACACGACACCGGGAATCGTAAAAAGTGAATTTGCGATAAAATACTTTTTAGCCTTAGTGATCTAAATGAAAGTCGTAGTATACGTTAAACCAAGAGTGTTCATAAAAAGAATGCCCAAATTTGACTTCGTATGAAGAAATTATGATTTTTCTAAGATTTGGCATAACAGTATGCAACCGGGAATTTGAATTTTAGATCAACCGATTTTTAGCCGATGCAACCTAAATGAGAATTGAAGATCTCATCAATAGAAGTTCAACGATAAAAAGACAATCGAAAATGGAGTTCGTATGTAGAAGTTATGAATTTTACACAGTCGTTAAACAATGTAATCTTCTCATACTATTAAATTTTAAATAGGTCAAGAATTAGCCGATAAAGTCAAAAGGAGAGTTGTAGATCTTTTCAATACCTACGTGTAGATATAAAGAATGTCAAAAACGGAGCTCGTATGCAAAAGTTACGGAGTTTAGAAGTCGGAAGGGTGTTGTTGCGAAGGGGGTGAAGTGGCACGATCTGAGCCCTTGCTTTCTCCCCACGCCTTGCCACCAGATGGTGACATGTGGCACACCAACTCGAAGAGTTGGAGGCTCAGAACTCACTGATTTGAGCCATTTTTCAGCTTATAAATACCATGCGAGGCTCACTCATTTTCCTCACACCTTAACCCTTATCTCTCTCTCTAACTTCTCTCTAAACCTCTCCCATGCCCTAGTACTTCCCAAGTGCTATGCGGCAAGTCCCGGAGCGCCAGAAAGCTCCGAGAAAATGAGATTTTCGGCTCGGAAGTTTTGCCCCCGCAGAGCCCAGTTCCTAGCCAAACCTCCCAGTAAGTGAGTTATGCTTACCCTACTTTAAGAATAGCTTAGGTTTAAATTTATTATCTTTATTATGAACTTATAAACAATATATATATATATATATATATATATATATATATATATATATATATATTATAAAATATAGTATATAAATGGTTATTATAATATCTTTTAACTACTCGCGGTACGGGGAATCTTTTTGAAGGGCCGCATAGGGTTGTTGGATTTCAGAAGTGCTATAATGCCAAAATGGTCCTGCCCTCCAGTGTTTCATGTCTGGACCATGTCTGTACGTAGTGGTTGAAAAGTATTGTTTAACACTTATAAAATAATAACGCTCATAAATAGTCGTGATAAATATTAGACTAAAATCTAGCGGTAATGATACTAGGTTTCGTCGAAGGAAAATAGAATCGTTAGAAGCGAAGCGCTGCCCAAATTTGGAATCATCACTTTATCAAGTGAGTGCATAGTTACTTTCATCTTACACATATATATGAAGTATTTAATATAAACTACGTGTTATGTGTGCATATTATCTGTGTTCTTGATGTCTATGTTGGATTAACTATTTATACATGTTTTACTTGATTTAAACTGTATATGTATTTTTATACCTATAAATATATTAGGTAAAGATGAGTAGATGAAAGATGATGTAAAGGTGAAAGATGAAAGATGATATAGACGATGATAGGTGTAAGATGATGAAAAGCCTTGACCTTGACGATGATGTCATCTAGCAGAGTATAGATGACGACCACAGACTATTTCAGACAGTCTAGTGGAACTCTAGCGGGCACGCAACCTGCAGGTGTTTTTGAACTACGTGTTCACCAGATGTACTCTAAATATCCTGGCAGATGTGCCGAATGGATAATATTGGCAGTTGTGCCTAACTTTTGAACTACGTGTTCACCGGATGTATTATAAAAATGCTAGCAGCTATGGACTTTAGTGCCTCATGAAAGAACATTGGCAGATGTGCCTAACATCTGTAGCTATGTACTTAGTACCTGTTATATAAACTCTGGCAGCGATGGACTTCATGCCTATTCCTTAGGAGAATCCTTAGGAATAAATGAATGAAGGATAGCTGATTCTTAGGGTAGATCCTTAAGAATAAAGAAGATAATGGGGATGTGTAATTGAGTTGATTGTTTGATGATTAAACATAATAATTATATTATTATGGGTTGAAAACCCTATGTACTCACCAGGTTTCCCAACCTGACCCACTCAGTTTACTTGTATCACAGGTATTGATACGAAGCCATATTATACTGAGAGATTAAAGGAGATGTATATCACTAGTGTAAATGAATGTAAGGTCAGTTTATGCTTATGTTTCTGTATTGACGATGACATCCCAAAGTTTTAATATAAACAAAACACATTTCTTCGGAATTGCTTTGATAATGTATTTATCATGTTTTATGGGAACAAATTCCGTAATATTATTCTTTAAAAATGAATACTCAGATTTTCAAATAAGCATAAATAAAATTTTTAAAATGACCGTGAATTTGGGGATGTCACATGACTTCTCAGTGGCAGATTTTCCTCTGATGAATCTCAATGATCTCATCTATGTTTCGAAGATCGTGAGTGGTGTTTATGTGTCGAAACTTCAAGTGATTAGCAAAGAAGATTTCTTGATAGGTTTTGCTCATATCAAGGTGTTCATAGACAATTACTATGATTGTCTAGCTTTAACTGATGTGGAGCTTGCTTTGGCAATGGGTAAACAAGTGACAGTGCCTCAATCGTTATTGAAAGCTCCAGGAAGTCTCAAGAATTTCGAAGATGAGGAGATTTGTGTTAAACCTCTGGGAGTTGTGTTTGTTAGAAAGAACAAGAATCAAAATATGACAAATTTTTTGTTCAAAGTTGAAGATGTGGAGAGGTATACAAATTCGCAGTACACGAGTCTTCTTGTTCGTCTTAATAACTGCAAAAGGAATCAGCTAGTAATAAGGCTGAGGTTTGAAAGACGATCATATGGTACACGGAGATTCGCATAGTACTACATTAAGCAACGAAGATGCTAATGACATAGGATTCAACACTTCTCACAAAGGGGGAGAATGTAGAGTTCCAAATGTGATGTGAGATGTCGAAGCATCTTTTGTCATGTTTAGTATCAAAGTCTGTTTTCATGTATTCGTTGTATGTATTTCATGAGGGATTTTTAGAGTTCGAAGCTTAAGCGTATTAGCCATTATGTATTCTTTGTGCTTCTATTAACTCTTATATATAGAGGTAAGTATATGTGTTAGAGTAATTTTTGTGAACTGTAAGAATACTTTACACTTTCTTATCGTATACTCTTTCAGAAGCAATAAAGAGCCAAACATATTATATTTACGTTTTTGTGTTCTTGATTCATTTCATACTCTGATTTCATTCTTACGCTCAATTCATACGAACTACAAAGGGTATGTCCGTAATTTTGATGAATGGGATGGGAAAGTAAGACAAGGAGAAGGCAGTGAGCATCTCCGCATCAAATCCTTGATAAAATCTCTACTTTTTTGTATCGGGGTTTGTTGATGGCTTCAATCATGATGTGTGTTCTTGCTGTACTAAATGCTTGCACACTCATCACAAGATTCACAAGGGTTGCTGGAAGAGCTTTTCGGCATGCTGCTTTCTGTGCTTTTTATTGAAGAAGTTATCCGTGTATTCACACTCATTCTACTTTGGTGCTACTTTTTTTAATAATTATGCGGAGGGAATTTTCGTCTTTTGTACAGTATGAGTATTTGGCCCACCTTGTGACAAAAAATACAATTTTAATGCATTAAAAATGCATTACATTTTTTTCGTTTAACACATTTTACATAGAAACTTTAGGTAGTAATCAATGAGTTTATTATTCCAAAAGAAGAAACCCTAAATTAGAAGAGTACCAGTTTCAATAGCTTTACACAAATGTTCTGCTAGCTATCATTTTCTTATTTAGTATCCTCATTACTTTCATGAAAAGTAGAGGTGCTAGGTCTTGGCGACATGGTGTAGGTAAATGATAATAATTAATAAGTATCTAAAATATTTTTTGTGGTTTTTTATTTTTATTTTATGGAATCTGATTATAAAATTGTTACAAGGTGGATTCGAAGTTTTGTAGCTGATTATGGGGTCCCAATCATGAAGTTCTAAGGAGGCTCTTTTGTCCTCTTCCTTGGGAGGCTGCATCATTATCCCTTTCGAATGTTATCAAGGTATAAAAAATCATTGAAATATAGAAAGGTTTCCATTTTTTGAATGAGATGCTAATAACAAAATGGCTAAATGCAAGAAATAGCAATCTTATTTAGTTTATATGTGTATTAAACCATCCTACCTTCATTTCTTACTATCGTTACATTATATTTTCTATTCCTACATTGTACTTTTGAATTTTTCTTATCAAGGCATTATACTTAAAATTTTTTTACCCAATTATAGCATTGTACTTCCAATTTTTTTGAAGTACAATGTTGTCATAGGAAGAAATGAAAGTAGGATGTTGTAATAAGCAAATCAATGAAAGTACATTGCTATTTCTTTTATTTTATCCTAAAAATGGATTGTTTTATAACAAGATATGGTGAAGGTTCCGGCTGTTTATGTTTTTAGTGCCATAGTACCTCGTATGATGATAGCAGCATTGTACTTGTCGAACATAGTGTAGTTGCAAAAATGACGCAACAAAAGAAATTTAATCTTCAAAACCCATTTGCTTATCAGTATGATGTCTTCTTGCTTGGAATCATGGTATACATGTTGCTTAATAATACACTTTTTTTGAAAGTAGGATACTATAATAAACAAAATAGTAAAAGTATGTTGCTATGTCTCAAATTTTTCCCATTGCAACACATCTCCACACCCTATTCTACTGTGATGCCCTTCAATTAGCAACAAAGTAAGATCTTGTATTATATACCCTTTTAAAATCTATGCAAATTGAATTTCTCTTAACAAGACACCCAATAAGGATTTTGTTAGATTGGATCAACATATATTGTCACCACTTGTTGGAAAGAAGCAGTTATACACTTATGAGACAATGGATTTTTGGGAACAGATTAAGTACACTATCTTTTTTGGCTTGATGGAATCAAGTAAGTAATGTAATTGTTTGTTCCGTTTCCAGATGGAATGGAATGGACCATTCCATTCTTCCCATATTCATTACAAAAGTCAAAAGCAAAGTACATTGCAATTATGTGACTTTTTAATGTTTATCACATTGTCAAATTTATAAAGAGGCATGATTATCTCCTTTATCTTAAATCGTTCGATCGAAACAAATCCTAAATAGACCCATCCAAAGGTGCGCCAACGGCGTGACGGTCCTTCCTCTTGTTAGTATAATTGATTAAATGTGTTAAATAACTGAAATGAATTTAATCAATTATACAAATTGATTTATTAGCTTTAAGAAATAAACCATTATATTTATTTAACAAATAAGCCTTTCATTTATTTTGTTTTAGTTAATTAAAAGAAATATATCTTTGTTTGTTTGTTGTTATTGGAAAGAATATAGTTATCACTTATATATGTATTATTTATTTTCTTTTTTTTTAATTTTGGACAAAATTTTACAATTGATCATTTTGCTTTTTAATTTTTCTCTAATATAGTCCTTATGGAACTTTTTTTTGCATGGTCCCTTTTGAGCAAACCTTAAATGCAAATGGTCCTCATGAATAATTTTATTAAAAGATTCTATTAAGTGGTTGTGAAATGATGCAAATACCCTTTGTTTTTTGCACATGAATAGTCCTTATGACTCTCTCTCTCTTCATGATTCACCTTCACTATCTCTCTTATTTTTCTTAAATATGTTCTTCTTCCTAAGCACATACACACATACACAATTTTTATTAAAGTTTAAACACAGACTTCACAGATATATACATACACTAAAACTAGAACACACATACACACACTAACATCTAAGTTTGAAACCTGCATCGAATTGGGGCGGATTCACCATCACAACCCCCAACAGATCTTCATCATCGTAATCCTACATCACCATGCATCTATATCCATTCCCACCATTGATTTTCTTATTGTAAGGGATACATACGAAAAGACATAAATAAGAGTTCTCCCTTGTTCATCGGCTCTTTTACCTCAACACTGTGAATCTGAAATGTTTATGGGACTATAAAAATCAAAAATCGAATATGAATCATTTGTTCTAAAAAAATTTTGAAAAAAAAACCCCTAGAAATCAATTTTGTGTATATGTGTTCATCCCCATAAATGAAATACAAAATCGAAGAGA
Source organism: Lactuca virosa (assembly GCF_052849685.1). NCBI lineage: Eukaryota > Viridiplantae > Streptophyta > Magnoliopsida > Asterales > Asteraceae > Lactuca > Lactuca virosa. Next base: position 141,183,830 of record NC_136427.1, on the reverse strand, counting down.
AAGAGAGAGAGGGAGAGAGAAAGAGAGAGAGAGAGAGAGGGAGAGAGAGAGAGAGAGAGAGAGAGAGAGAGAGAGGAATCACACGCATAACATATGAATAGCAACTGATTCTCAATGAAATGTGTTTTTGTGATCCCCTCTGTTGATGTTGAAAAAAGATCCAACCGGAGAAGAAGACCAGATCCTCCCTCTTCCACCAAGCTTCATTCTGTATTTCACTATTCCACTCACTCCCACCATTCCATCTACCACCAAACCAACGATTCTTAAAACCCTAAACCCAATTTCCAAAATTACTTATTTAAGAGTACCAATTTATGCCCGATAACGGATATGATTGTCGGAAAACGTCGTCTTCAAGAGACCCTAACATTGCTTGATGTTGCGTTTCTAGTCAGTTGGAAGCTCCCATGGATCAAACTTGTAAAGGTTGATTTCGACGATGATGGTCACCTGCAGAGGTGTAGAGGCAACTCTTTTCTTGAGGTAGTGAATTTGTACTCTCCATGATCCACAAAATTACTTTGATTTTTCTAAATTTAGATTTGATCAGAAAAGAGCATCACCATGGAGCTTTTCTGCTTGAGTACCCAGTTGGGGGGTTTGATGTACTTACAATTTCTAGGCAGAAAAGGTCGTTGAAGGCAACAATAGTGGTTCAATTTACTTGATCTGTAGTCGATGAAGAGAGAAATGTAGGTGAGACTAAAATAAGTTACAATTGTTGGGGGTAAAAAGGGTCCGATCATGTGTCTCTTAGAATGTGTTTTTAGAGAGATTAAGAAGAAAAACTGATAAAGTCGAGAGAGAGAGACATAAAGACTTTGTGTCAAAACAACAAAGGTATTTTCATCATTTCACAAACACTTAATAAAATATGTTAACAAAGTTAGTCATAAAAAGCATTTGCCTGCAATGTTTGCTCCAAAACGACCATCCATACCAAACAAAAAATCATAAGAACTATATTAGTGAAAAATATTAAAGCAAAAGTACCATTTATAAAATTCTCTTAATTTTTTTTGTTTGTGACTTTATAGAAGAAAAAATATCAATAGTAGTTCGAAACATTTGGCATGATTTATTAAGTTTCGCAACTAATTGTATGTGACTACCCTATAATTTAATGAACAACGAAAAACTCGTTCGACGAACTCGGGGAAAAAAGGGTTCTTTGAAATCTCAAATAGTTGTGAATAGTAAAAATAAAATATTTTTCTATAAATTATAAAAAAAAATGAAAATCCGTAGCGACTCCACAAACTGATGAAACAAAGGTGAAAAAGTATTCCATTTTTTTTAGTGGAGCCATTTGGTAATGAAATATTTTCTACCGTAAATAATGCAAAACATAAAAAATAATAATAATAATAATAAATAAATAAATTTAATAAAAAAGGACGAAAACAACATCATGTATTGACAAATATGTATTATTCAATGTCTAGACAATTATTTAGAGGACCACTACGAAATGTATAAAAATATTTAGGAACTAATGAAATTAAAGAATATTTTATAGCTCGTCATTTATTTTACTATCCCCATATTTGAGAAGTGTTCATTACATACTAAATCAATTCTTTATGTTTTTTTTTTAAATGATAGGAATTATTTATTAAAATATGAGATTTGCAATATTTTCCCCACATCCCATATATAAGGTGAATAGAATTGCATCAATCTATTCGAGCAAAATCATTTTCAATGGAAGAATGGAGATATATATATATATATATATATATATATATATATATATATATATATATATATATATATATATATATATATATATATATATATATATATATCTTACTATCTTATTATATAAATCTTACTATTTCTAAAAATAGATTTAAGATGTTCAAATTACGATGCTTCGAGTACTATCATTTATGCATAATAAGTTTTATATCCCCTAATTTTTTGCTAAAAATAGTGGTTTTCGAATTTTGAAATTCATAATCGGCTCCGCTTCTATCTATATGTCACAACCCCTATGAGCCATTCTTTGGAATCCTAAGATCTGGGGTGACCGATTCTTTTGATTCCTAAGATTTGGGCATATTCTGTTGAACTTTTCGTATCGATATGTTTTCCGATATCCTGATGCCTCTCAACCATAATTGTGCCATGCTTCTCTCTCTCTCTCTCTCTCTCTCTCTCTCTCTCTCTCTCTCTCTCACTCTCTCTCTCTCTCTCTCTCTCCAAGCAACATAGATTAACCCTTTGATTTCATCAGGTAAAATTTCATTCCTTTGATTTCGACTCTATAAACTCTTTGATTTCCCCAGCAACGAAACCCCACCCCACCATGGTTTTGGAATGTTAATAAGCTCTCGATTTTTAATGGTTTTAGTGCTTTAAACTTTTGGGTTCGAATTTATGGAAACATTTGTGTTTGATGTTGTGATTTGTAGGTTTTTTGTCGATTCTCAGAAAGTGGTGCATCTCCTTCCGCTGACCTTTCGTTTACCTGCTTTTGCTTTGACCCTCGCTGTCATCTCCTTCACCGGTCACCAAGATTCCGACATCGTTGTGTTGCTATGTGAACTGTTCCACGAAGAAGTTGGACTGAAACTAGAAGAAAAAGCCGAAGTCCACCTTCGCCTCATCGTTGGTCTCCTGTGCCGCCTGAAGTCGCCACTCCACAGGTATGTGTTTTGCTTTCCGAAAATTGATTATTTTCCGAACTCAGGTTCTTCCTACTCTTTTCTGAAGTTGACTTTTTTACAGGACATTTCTTTGTTCATTTGTAAACTGCATCTGTTATGAATGCACATTTGATTCATCTATAAATCGGAAGAGCACTGCAACCAAGAATCGATGTCCACCGTCAGTCATCATTAGATGCATTTGCAACTGGTGAGTTGAAGTGTTTCATTTGATTTGGTTTTCATTTTCCGGTTGTTAGTTGTTTGTTTTAATTTTCCAATTTTGTTTTTCATCGGCACTAGAACCGAGCCAGAGGGGCAATTGCTTTTCCGTTTGCTTAATACCCAATTGCTTTCGATTTCTTCCCCGATTAAAATTTTCTTTTATGGCCTCTCGATTCCATGATGCCACCGTAAGAAGATTCCACCTGCTGCTATCCGACGGTGAAAGGTATTTCGACGACGGCACTGGGTAGGGATAGAGATTGATGATTTTTTTTAAACAAAAGAAGGAAAATGGAGACATATTGGTGGTGGCAGTGATGTCAATGTAGTTTTTTTCATTATTAATGCTTGATTCGTCCTTATCTATGGGTTTTCAATTGATTTTATTGCTAATACACTTCATGGTCGCTTTTGCAGCATATTACCAGGTAATTTGTAATTTGAGAGCTTATTTTGATCATATGTGGTTGTGTTCGTATTTCAATTCAAAACGGCGCTTCATGATAAACCTTCCAATTTTCAAGAAAGAAAAAAAATATAAAACCCTTTTAAATAGGGTTCTGTTTGACTGCATTTCTCAAGATTTATCCTTTCCTTTTAATTTCTTTTAATACCCTTTTCATGTTTGTGAATGAAGGGTCAAGAAATAGGTCATATAGCTTCACTTTGTGTCCATGTTGCTGAGACAATCTTCAATCTTCATAAGGTATGTTGTTGAAAAATAGCTGAATCCTAACTATACAAAGCCAATTTATGCTTTTTTTTATAGAGTTAAGGAATGGTGTTTTCTGGAGATTCATAAAGCAAGACCTAAGAAGTGAGGTTAGTATGCTTACCTGATATAAAAAGCACAATAACAATATGCATTAGATGTCAAATTTTCGTTAATATAGTCAGTTTTAGATGGCTAAGCTGCCAAGAAGTTAAATTTATTTTATTGTAATGTTTAAGAGAGAATTTTGTTAGAGTATTGCTAATTGTCAATTTCTATTTTGTATTAAAAAGTGCTTCGTTCTTACTTTGATTAGCGGATGGTTGTCTATGTATTTTCTTTCTAACAACTTCTGGGCATGTGTGGCTAATTGGCTAAATAATTAGCTTTCAAGATCATTTTGGTGTTCCTAATTATCCTCATCTTAATGCCTAACTTTCTGTTCCATTGGTTTAATATTCACTGTGTTTTGACCCTTTGGTATCGTGCTTGTTACTCTTCAAGTTGGTTTAGTTACCTTGGTAGTGTTCTAAAGTTGGGATCTTATTTTGGCTAGGTATTTTGCATCTTTTTGTGCTTTCTTTGTATTTACAGCTTCCTGGTGGTGCTACTAAAATTGTACAAAGAACAAGCTATATGGGAAAGGTTAAGTCACTCTATCTCTCTCTCATTCTCACCCTCTCTCAACCACCCGTCTTCAATAAACCGTAAAATACGCTCCCAAAACTCAGCCTCCACTACCACCACTCAATGCCACTGTCAAAGTCTTCTGCAACAACCACCATGATCTACACCCTACTAATCACTATGTCCACCGCCATCACCACCCAGGAGTCGATGGTCCTGAAATCCATCACCTTCTTCACCATCCTCCTCCTTCATCCTCACTCTAATCACCCTACACACCACCGCTGCAACTGCCTCCAGGTCGAGCCCTTATCTGGTTATTTATTTATTTATTTAATTTGTTAAATCATATGCATATCAAGGTAAGATTTTCTTGAATTTTATTTTTTTTATTTTGACTGTGAAGTTTAGGACTTTTACAGGTACTAATTTCAATTTCCTTTCTTATTATCTCACGACCAAATCCTCTTTACATAATTTTATTTGTTATTCTATTTATTCATTTTGCATTTGATGATATTTTTATGTTATTTTTTGTTGTTAGGCAGTATTGAAGAGGGGAATAGGCATGGTTGCAGATCTCAGTCCCAATTTACTGCCCTTGAATGGATTGAAGTTTGTGTTTGTGTGTGTGGTTATTTTTGTGTATGTATGGATTCAGGTTTTCATTTGTATATGTATGAAACTGTGTGTATAAATCTGAAAGGTTTATTGTTTAAATGTTGAATATATTTTTTATGTGGGTATTCATCTTCATTAACAGAAGCCAAAAAATGAAATTCTTTAATGACCATAACTACTAGGTTTGCCATTTTGATGAAAAACGTGACTTTTGTTCAAAAATTTTAGTTGTTCATTTTGATGCTTATTTGAAGCTGATTATGCAAATTGTTTACAATCTTTTTCATGAAAATTTGAATTTCTTGATTTATTTTTATTTCAACCAATTTAATGTATGATGTATTAGTTTCTGCATTTTATTCAGGATTTCACTGAACACATAGATTGCATAGTTGGTATTACTACCACACCTCTTGAATTTTTCTTATTTGATGAACTTCACTTTAATTTTTTTGTTTGTTTCAGTGCACACTTCCTATTACAACACTTTTCTTCAAAAAATTATTCAGTTATAAAATGTTATAAATGAAAGTATAAATCAAATAAAATCCTGGTGATAGTGTGGTAGAAAAGGACAACAAGAGTGTAAAACATTTATAAAATCCATGGATCATTATGACAGCTTGTAATCTTTTGTTTTTTTGGTGGTGTTAGGGACAAAAAGAAGGTAAATGCAAGTAAGAGTGTGGTAGAAAATGACAACATCAAACAAAATCATGGTGCATGCTCTTAATTGGACTTTACTCTTTCTTCATCTTCATGAAAGAATGACTTTATTATGTAAATTTGAAGATGAATGAGATGTTTTTTTTAATGTTATAGAACAACTTATGTCATTATTTTTGGATATCACTGTGAGCAACCCAGGAAGAAATGTGTGATACGCAATTCAGGATTACCAGCATCATACCAAAACAGTGTGTCCGACCTTTGTGGGATGCAATTGAGTTCCAATACCTTGCATGCTCTTTTGAAAATGACATATTTTCATATAGAAACGAACCGTTGAAACGAATATAATCGCCAAAAGAAACTATTTGACGAAAGGAAACTATTTGTTGCCGAAAAATTGATATATATATATATATATATATATATATATATATATATATATATATATATATATATGTGTGTGTGTGTGTGTGTGTGTGTGTTTTGTGTTCCTTGAAATATAACATGTTTTCGAATACAACTAATTTCCGAAAGAAACTAATTGCCGAATAAAACTATTCGCACCCGTCGCTTAGCGCAGGTAAACGACTAGTATATATATATATATATATATATATATATATATATATATATATATATATATATATATATAGAGAGAGAGAGAGAGAGAGAGAGAGAGTTCAATTGAAAAAAAAAAGTTAAGAATGGGAGAATTATTTTTAGTCAATCAGTTAATTAGTAGCTAATCATAAAACACATGGTAACAAACTTGTAAATATGATATAAGAATTAAACCTTCAATGGCAAATACGTAATTGTGGATAACTAGATAACAGTTCAAATTCATTCGTAATCAATCGTTCATCATCCAAATTTCTCCAACATTCAACAATCATCCAGATTTCTTCAACAAAACATTCGATCAACATCATACAACGTTAATCAATCATTGATCTTCATCAATCACACGTTTATCAATATCATTCAATAGTAGACAACAAAAATTCGTTTTTTGTTCTTTAAGTCCAACCTTCAATTCTGCTTGAACAGGAACATATCTTCAACATCTGCGATTAATTATACTTCCAGCATCATTAGATCAACATTATCGATAACCAACAACATATTCACTTCATATCATTCGTTTACCATCGATCATCAAACAAAATTCGAAATTAAGGTTAGAAAAACATCAAATCATTTTTTTTTGAAAAATTTCGTATAATTCTCTGTGGGTCTATTATTTTGTAAGTTTTAAATAGTCCAATTATAAAGTTTTTAACCATATTTATAAAATCTAACTTGTGAATACACCTTGTAATATTCATAAACTATTATTTTGTAAGTTTTAAATACTCCAAGTATTTGATGAAATGCATAAACTAAATTACCATTTAATTTTCACATATGAATATGTTTTCACACATGAATTAGTATATGACTATTAAAACACAAAACAAATATGCAAGTCTGTATGTTATTCAGATGTCAATAACATATAAAAATTATATATATTTGTGAATACACCTTGTAATATTCATATGTGAATATACTATGTAATATTCACATATGTATATACCATCTAATATTCACAAGTAAATATACTATGTAATATTCACAAGTGAATATATTATATAATATTCACAAGTGAATGTATCATCTAATATTTAAATGTGAATATAGTGTGTCATATTCACACGTGAATATACTATATAATATTCATATTTGAATATACTGTGTAATATTAAGGAACGAATATACCATGCAATGTTCAAATGTCACTATAATGTGTAATATTTACAAGTGAGTATACTATATGATATGCACATGTGAATCTACCATATATTATTCATATATGAATATATCATGTAATATTCATATGTGAATATACCATATAATATCACATGTGAATATATCATGTAATATTCACATTTGAATATACTATGTGATATCAAATGTGAATCTACAATGTAAACAACATATATCATATAATATTCACATGTGTGAATATATCATGTAATAATTAGCATGTGATAAATCGCTATTATTATGAACTAAAAATATATGTTTATTAACATTTTTGATGTGTATTCACATGTTTGTCGGGAATGGTTATAACTCAAAAAATAAATAGCATTTCAATAAATGGTTGGTTCATATCCTAATGGTTAACGATTGCTTGGCGTAAATGAGAAAATATCATTGATGAAGACAATATATTTTATATCAATGTGTAAACTTTATACAATTTAATATATTCGTCATTTTGATTGTGACAAATTCAAATGTGAATGGTATTCGTTAACCAATACAATGTTGTTTGTCTTAGTATAATGTTGAATTTACATGTAAAATAATATAGTTACAATATACAAAAAACAAAAAATCACAAACCAATTCTTATAGTGTATTATTTATTTTTATATATTAAAAATGTATTCACAAATGAATAAATCAACATGTGTAGTTTATTCACTTAAATAAAAATAACATATTATAATATTGTTTTTATTAGTAGGATTGAAGTTAGTAACATTGTCACACCCCAAAACCGGAACGGCGGAAACGTTCTGGGGTGGAGGACGTCATGTTTAGTATCACAAGACATGCATCATAGTAAGCAAAAAAATAAACAACCATTTCATTTAGAAAGAAACTGTTTACAAAGTATGTGATTCACATAATATAGAATACATAGCAACTAACAAAAAGACATGAAGCTATACTGCTCCATCTTGTGAATCCCAGTGCGCGTACCTGTCTACTGGTCTGCTGAGAATTCAAGTTATTTTGAAAGCATAGATCAACATTTAAGCTGGTGAGTTCATAAGATTTTAGTGATGTAAGTAAGTAGTAAGAAAGTTGTAGAAAGTTATAGTAAGTTGTAGTAAGTTCTGTTTAGAAAAGTTCGCATGTTCCTCCAGAAAATCCTATATTTCCTGCTTTGATGAAAGATAAGTAAAAATGACTCTACAGTCCTTTCTATGAGTATTAAATGAATACAAGTTATATAAAAACCAGAGTAAACAAACAATCGGTTGTGTGTATCTGCCCTAAGCCCACAACCAAACAAGGAACAGGAAATGAGGCGGAAGACACACATCCCATTGTTTGTTAGATCATCCTTGTATATAACCCTGACGTATTCACTTGGTACTCACAGAGTTAACTGTAATAGTTCCTTTAATTTGATGAAAAGATTCTTTAATAAAACCCTTATTTCTTTTTATAAAAATGGTAACCACAGTGGTTCCTTCTATAATTACTTAGTTTATACTAGCTATATATAATCTAATATCGAACAGATAGTTAATTGTGTGAATCTGCCCTAAGCCTACAACCAAACAAGGAACAGGAAATGAGGCGGAAAGCACACATCCAACTACCTATCGGATATTAATTATATATAACCTTGATGTATAAACTAAGGTATTGTAGAATTAATCACCTAAGGTCCTTTAAGTTATATTGGTTTAAATAAATGGATTAAACCCTTTACTGGTTAGTTTCTAGTTTTGTATACTAAAAGTTCTATTTGAAAAGTATGTTTTGTACTAGAAAACGGTGAATTGTATTAGTGCCCTATGACCTGGCCCATACCTGGTACCCCTTATGATTACTTGGTGTATACGGAACATATGTATAGCTAAGATCGGATAGATAGTAGGCTGGGTGAATCTGCTCTAAGCCCACAACCAAACAAGGAACAGGAAATGAAGCGGAAAGCACACATCCTACTACCTGTCGGATCCGATTAATATATATCCCTGGATGCATACACTAAGGAATCATAAAGTTAGCATTATAGGCCCCCTTTCAACTGAATGTACTAGACTCGACTGATCTGTTTGTCGTTTGTAAAATGTAAGTTTTCCCTAGTTTATAACTATCTTGACTCGAAAATAGTTTGCATTAACTTTCAAGTGGAACTGTCACAAAATGAAAGTAAAGGGGAAATTATAAGTACACAGTTGTCTTTTGAATTGACATCCTGACGTACTGATTGCCTTAAAACATGTTTGTTTTATTAAGGTCATAATGTGATGAATAGTCCCCATACTATACGCTCTCCCTGCAAGAGATTCTGGGAACCAAACGCGACTTCAGCAAACCTGTTGTTGAGCCGTGAAGTAGGCTCACATTAAAGTTATATGATCATGTATACCCAATTTTCCTATCACCTTTTGCTTAGAACAATGAGTTAGTGATTCATTGGTATAATTAGATCCTGTAGTTGTTATATGCTATAGCATCTTGGTATGTTCGTTATGTTATAGTATCTTAGTATATTCGTTCTGAAGTATTGTATCTACCTTCCTGTTTCTCTTTATGTTATCGTGTATTGTATCTACCTCCCTGTTTCTCTTTATGTTATCGTGTATTGTATCAACCTCCCTGTTTCTCTTTATAGTATGTTCTAGCATCTAGTATGAACTAAAACTCTAAACTATACCCCTTATAGTTTACTAGTATTTTACTTGAACTGTTATTGAAAAGACTCATTTTACTACTAAGTTATGCTTGTACTTTAAAAACGGAGTTTTGTTAAACTATAAAGTAACATAACTTTAAAAGAGTTTTTGAAATGTTTTGATCACTTATAAAAGACATAAGAAATCTTTTGAAAAATGTTTATAACAAACAATTACAAAATTATCATTGTGTTCAACTTGTATTCCCCCCCCCCCCCCCTTAAAAGCATTTAAAACAGTTAAAAGATTCATTATAGGGGTATGAACTCACCTTATGTTGGTGATTCAAACGAATATGTGCGTAAGGATGAGAAGTTCCACGAATGAAGTCCCGAGACTTAACAAGTCCTAAATGACATATAATGGTATATATTGGCATAAATATAGTGTTTATAAGCAACTATATGAAAGGAAACACCCCTAGGGACTTGGACTAAGTGATGGAATCACATGTGATTCATCAAATGGATGTTTATGGCCAAGAAATGGTGTTTACGGCCATGGAGCTTTGGGCCGTAAAATCATGGTAAAAGGTGCATAAGAGGGTGTTTGAATGGTAGGGAAGCTTGAGGGGCTATTGCTCTACAAGAGGATGAGCAAAACCAAATTTCTAGGAGGAGTTGAGGTGTTTACGGCCACACCAAAAGTGTATGGCCGTAAACTCTCCAAATGGTGTCATTTTGGGTTATAAAGGCAAGGGTTCTCATAGGTTCATGTGTCCCAAAGGATAGCTAGTGTCTAGATGTGTTTAGGGCTCAATACTTGGCCATAATTAGGGTTTACGACCAAGGGAGATTGCTCCTGGCCGTAAACTCTCATTGATGATGAGATTGGTGATGTTTCAAGGCTAGGATCTAGTGTTTAACAAGGCTAACTAGAAGATAGATGGAATACTCACACTTTTGAGGCCCTTAGATAAGTTTGCGGCCACCAAGAACAAGTGTGTGTTCTTGGTGAATGATGAAGATCTAGCAAAAAGTCGATTTCCATGGATGAAATCAAAGGGTGATTCATGAGTAAGAAGGATAATCAACAACTAGAGGGAATAATCACTTACTTTTTGAAGATCGGGAATGAAAATCTCGATGATACTTGAGAGAGAATGGAAGTGTTCTTGAGTTGAAAGTGTAATAATGAAGGAAAGGTGAAGGAAATGGAGACTTATAGGGGAGTTTACGGTCAGCCTTCACTTTATGGCCGTAAACTCATGTTCTTTGGCCGTGAACTCCTTTTTGGTGGTGTTAAGGCTTGAATGTTGCACAGTGTCTCTAGCAGGTACATTCTAACACTCATTCGTTAAGTGTACTAGGCTTAAAACCCATTAGAATGACCCTTAACAAGGCTAGAACTCATTAGAAATGAGTCTGACACTTAGTTGAGTTGAATGGTTGGACTTTACAAGGCAAGAATTTTCAGGTTGTCACAAACATCATCAGTAAATATGTCGTAATGATTTCTAAACTTTATTCATATATAAATAAAATAACATGTCATAATGATGTCGTCACTAGTAGGAATGAAAATTTAGTGATATCATCTAAAAAATTTGCTGCAATGAAGTTCATTTTCGGAATTGGACGAAATGCGCATGGTTGATGTAAAATGGTGTGATTTACAAAACACACTGCTTCACCGTGACGTACGGTGTTTTTCGGCCATTCTGGACTGTTTAGGGCCTCAAAATGATGTTTTTCTATTTTTATAATTTTCCAGAAAAAAGTTATCATTTATTCTGTGACATCCCCAAATTTCTCGTCCAGAAAAGATTGTTTTAATTATGCTCATTTTAAACAAGGTTTATTGTAAATGCGGAATTTGTCCCATAAAAAGTATTTTTGAAGAAATGTTTTTCCGTTGATTATTATATAGTTTGGGATGTCTTAACTGATACAAGAAACATAAGAATAAACGTAATTATTATAGGCCTTACAATAACTCTCTACACTAATGACCTATACTCCTTGAATATCTAAGTGGATTATACCTTCGTACCGATACCTGTTGTCACACCCCCGAACCGGAACGGTGGAAACGTCCGGGGGTTGGGTGACTTCATCTTGTAATATCATCACAGTGTAAATATTGAATCAAGACAACATCATCATCACACATATAATAACACAACCGTCATTGTTTACATAAGTGTGTTGGATTACAAATTACATTCCAAAATAGTAAGTGTATGATGATAACAAAAATACAACAAAATCCATGTGTTCTTGGTAACCAACCCGCTTAACGATTCCCTGAGAATACAAGTTATTTTGAAAACGTCAACATATATAATGTTGGGGAGTTCATAAGCATGTTTGTATGAAAAGTTTTGTATCACTTTGTAAACACCAGAAAATCCGATATTTTCTGTAAAAATGGTTTGAAAGTTTTGTATCAAATCTTGTATTAAAGCATGTGTATTCCTGTTTTGGAAATGCATAAAGAGAGTATTCCAGAAAATCCTATTTTTCTTGTTGCAAGTAGAAGGTAATGTATAATGTTTGTTTCCCAGAATATCCGATATTTTCTGACTGTAAATGAGTTGTAGTCTTTAAACCATAAGACCCGAATGTTATAGAATGAATAGCTCGTACGTGTATCAAAAGTATAGTATATGTATTCCGTAAATTTTACAGTGGAGTTAATTTCTATGTGAGTCGTTATAACCATGCTTGATATGACTGATCTGCCAGTTATGACGTTTTTCAGGCGTCGACTTGTTTAAGGTAAGACATTTGTCACCCTAGACTGGCCTAGTCTAGCTGTAGCGAACAGCTCAGGTGCGGGGCTGTCAACCCCGTATAGATCTATACACAAACTCTCGCTCTCCCTCCAGGATACTCTGGTTATAACTACAGGACTTAAGGTTGTACACTATGTAGGTACGAATGAAAAAACGTATCATAAGAACCTTAACTAAATTTACGGGAACAGTGTAACACACTATTTAATATTTTAAATAATGTTTTCATGTATGTATTTAGGTTACAAGTCCCAATGGGTATGTATATGAATGTATGAGGCCCAATAAGCATGAATTGTGTATACAAGGTCCGTCGAGCATGTAAATGGGTCACTAAGCCCAATAAACATGTAAAGAGTATATAGGACCTATCAAGCATTTAATGGGTCACTAAGGCCCAATAAACATGTAATGAATGTGTCAGGCCCAATAAGCATGTAAATGGACCACGAAGGCCAAATAACATGAAAATGGGTAAACAAGACCCAATAAAAGTGAGAATGACGTAATCAGCCCGTTTGTTATTATATTGCTTGTTTTAGCTCAATTATTTACCAAAATGACATAAGAGGCCAACTTTTTGTAAAAATGACATTCTTGGCCCATTAAGCCGAAAATTTACAATTAAGGCAAAATTTTTGGTAAAAATGACACTTTAGGCCCATTAAGACCGAAAGTTTACATTTAAAGGCTCATTTTAAATAAAATGACATTTTCAGCCCACTTTTAATAGAAATAAGATTTTTGGCCCAAATTTAATGGAAATGACATTTTCAGCCCATTTGACCGAAAATTTACATTTTTGGCCCGTGTTTGTTTAAAATGGCAATTTTAATCGATAAAAAGTCATTAATTACCTTTTTAGGCCCATGAAACCGTGAGTTTCTAATTAAGATCCATTTTTGTGAAAGTTGACAAGTTTAGCCCATTAAAACCGTGAAGGCCCAATATCACACCCCCAAACCGGAACGGCGGAAACGTTCGGGGGTGGAGGACGTCAGGTGTAGTATCACAACAATTGCATCATAGTAATCAAAGTAAACACAACCATTACATTGAATATATATATATATATATATATATATATATATATATATATATATATATATATATATATATATATATATATATATATATATATATATAAGGTATTTACATCTGTTTGATTCATATTCATATACATCAAAAGTATAACAAAATATAAAGACGTGACTCTATATGCTCCGTCTTCTTAAAAGTCTGCTGAGGTACCTGTCTACTGATTTCCTGAGAATACAAGCGATTTTGAAAAGAGAATATCAGCATAAAAGCTGGTGAGTTCATAAGCATGTTTTTGTGATGAAAACCTGTTAATGAATCAGTGAAAATGTCCATATGTTTCCAAGAAAAATCCAATATTTTCTAATGTATGAGTTCGTTACAGTGATCTATAAGTACGAAAACCCTGGCTATCACCAGTATGTATAGAATGTTTAGTTGGAAAACCCTGGTCATTACCAGTATGTATAGCAGTTTCATTAATTAAAATAAAACCATGTATTTGATCCCCTGAAACCCTCCAGTATAATATATAGTACTTCTATTAATTAAAATACAACTAATGAAGAATGAAATCCCATAAACGAAAGGTTAGTTTGTACTATTGTGAGTCGTATAACCATGCTTGATATGACTGATGACCTCTACGACGTTCTTCAGGCGTCGGACGGTATGATATTTGTCACCCCAGGTATGTCTGCCTAGCTGTAGCTAGCAGTTTAGGTGTGGGATTGTCAGTCCCGAATAGATCTATTCACAAATCTCACGCTCTCCCTCCAGGTGACTCTGATTATACTAAAAGATAGGATTTAACCTGTACCTCGAAAGGTACAAATGAAGAGTTGTCTCACAATCCTGTGTTAACTAGTTTACATATAGTTCTGTATTGTTCTTTTGTAATTGAATCAGTTTGTATACTTTATAGAGTAATAATTATACTTAAATAACTATTCGGTAATGAATTCTTGTTACCCGAGAGATATAAATGAATATCATAAACTAAGCATGTCATAGTTTATATGTTAAACAAGGTATAAGCTCTGAATTTGTAAATCTGTATATATTGAAACCCCAAACTATACCTATTATAGTTTGCATGAATATTATGTATTTGGTTTATGAATTGATCTGAAAACTATGCAATTTGGCAGTAAGTTGAAAACGTCCCTTATGCTCAGCATAATACAAAAGGGATAAAATATCTAAATATTTTATAAAATGTGAAAAACGTATGGATGTATCAATTGCATCAATTTTAATCGTGTTGGAATCCTTTTGTATAAATTCCCAAAATCATTTGTGTTTGGCTTGTACTCTCCCCCTGAAAATATTAAAAACAGAAAAAGCATAGGGGTATGAACTCACTATTGGTTGCGTGAAATGTTGGACAACGAAACTGGGAGTGAAGACCCTCAGGTTGATGTACGCGGCACTTAACGGGATCCTAATATTAATTAAATACATATATGCATTTATTAGCGAAACCATTATTTATAGTGTTGGAAAACACTTGCTTTTGGTTTAGGAATGTTACCGGGACTCGATTGAATCGGAGAAAGTGGGTTTTCAGCCAAGTTCACGACTTGGGAATGTTTGCGGTCGTGAAGGGGATTACGGCTGTGAACTGTTCTCGGCCGTGAACAGCCCCTTGAAGGGTTTACGGCCGTGAACGGTGCTCTTGAAGGAAATATGAATGTTTGAAGGGTTCACGGCCGTGAACGGATTGCGGCCCTTGAAGGTTTGAAGATTTGAAGGGTGTACGACCATGAACTCAAGAACAACTATGTTTGAATCGACGAAAAGGCTGATGTTATATGCTCCAAAACGTGTTTTAAGGTAAATGGAGTGTTAGATGAAGAGAAAAGTTAAGAAATCTCGGGTTTCCGGGTGGGGGTTTTTAAAGCGAGAAAGTGTGTTTGCTGCCAGAAAACGTATGAATGAGGGTAGGAATCACGTATTTATAGGCTGAGAGTATGGTCGGTGATGGGGTCCAGCCGTGAACGGGTTTACGGCCGTGATCAGGTTCACGGTCGTGAACACCAGTCAGGCCGGTTTTCACTGATTTTCGAAGTAGCTTGGGTTTTTCGCGCGATTTTGGTTCCGAATCTTATATAAATTTTAATTATATGACTTAAATGATTTTCCAAACCATAGGAATTTTAACGGAATAAATAAAATATGAATTTATTTAACGGAAGACGGCTAACTTTAACGAAAAAAGGTTCGGGTTGCTACATCATCCCCCCGATAGAGGGAATATCGTCCCGAAATTCAAACATAGAATACAAATCATGGACTCGGAAAAAGATGAGGATACTTCTATTTCATTTGATCTTCGCGCTCCCAAGTGAATTCAGGTCCCCGCTTGGCATTCCAGCGGACCTTCACTATCGGTATGGGACTTTGTTTCGTTCTTTTGACTACTCGATCCATGATTTCGACTGGTTCTTCCACGAAATTAAGGTTCTCATTGATCTCGATCTCATCAACAGGGATCACAAGGATCTCGTCGAATAGACACTTTTTAAGGTTCGAGACGTGGAAGACGGGATGGATATTGCTAAGCTCTTGGGGTAAACGAAGTTTGTATGCTACGGGACCGATAATAGTGAGGATCTCGAATGGTCCTATGTATCTCGGATTCAGCTTTCCACGCTTTCCAAAGCGTATCATGCCTTTCCAGGGTGAGACCTTCAAAAGAACATGGTCACCAACCTGGAACTCTAAAGGTTTTCGTCTCTTATCGGCGTAGCTCTTTTGTCTATCTCTTGAAGCTTTTAGTCGTTCCCGGATTTGTACGATCTTTTTTGTGGTTTCACAGATGATTTCTGGGCCAGTGAGAGAGCTATCGGGAACTTCATCTCTAGCCAGCTGCGTGTCACCCACCTCAGCCCAGTACAGAGGGGATATGCACTTACAGCCATAGAGAGCTTCAAACGGCGTAGCCTTGATGCTAGTCTGATAACTGTTGTTGTAGGAGAACTCGACCAAGGGAAAATGATTATCCCACGACTTATGAAAGTCGATAATGAACGCTCTTAGCATGTCTTATAAAGTTTGAATGGTCCTCTCACTCTGCCCATCGGTCTGTGGATGGTAAGTTGTGCTCATATCAAGCTTAGTTCCAAGGGCCTTCTGCAGTGACTGCCAAAATCTCGAGGTGAATCTGCTATCCCGATCGGAGATAATGGACACAGGCACACCATGCAGACGAACTATCTCTTGGATGTAGATTCGTGTCGGTCTCTCCATCTTGAATGTTTCTTTGATTGGCAGGAAGTGGGCGGATTTGGTCGATCTGTCGACGATTACCCAGATAATGTAATGGCCACTCTGGATATTTGGAAACTAGGTAATGAAGTCCATTGTGATTCGTTCCCACTTCTACTTAGGTATTTCTGGATGCTGAAGCAAACCAGAGGGCTTTTGATATTCTACCTTCACCTTTGCGCAAGTCAGACACTTGCCCACGAAGGTAGCGATCTCTGCTTTCATGTTTGGCCACCAATATAGCTTTTTGAGATCCAGATACATCTTATTCGAACCTGGGTGAACGGAGTATCGAGTACTGTGAGCTTCGCTCATAACAACCTCTTTGTAACCACTTAACTTCGGGGTCCAGATACGGTTCATGAAATAATAAACTCCGTCTCCCTTGATCTCTAAGTTCCTTTCCACTCCCCTCAAGGCTTCATCCACCACGTTCTCTGGTTTTAAGGCTTCTAACTGAGCCTCTCTAATTTGTGTGGACAGATCAGAATGAATAGTCATCGTAAGTGCCTTCACTCTGTGACCTGAATACTCTTTCTGGCTGAGGTCATCTGCTACCACATTGGCCTTGTCAGGATAATAGCGTATATCGCACTCATAATCGCTGAGTAGCTCAACCCATCGTCGTTGCCTCATGTTCAACTCTTTCTGATCGAAAATGTGTTGTAAACTCTTATGGTCAGTGAAGATAGTGGACTTGGTTCCGTAAAGATAATGTCTCCAAATCTTTAGTGCGAAGACCACTACTCCTAACTCCAGGTCGTGAGTTGTATAATTGACTTCGTGTGCTTTCAGCTGTCTCGAGGCATATGCAATAACCTTTCCTCGCTGCATGAGCACACAGCCTAGGGCCTGCATAGGGCCTGCTTTAATGTTTGAAACGCAGTGTCTTGCTTTTCTCCCCAACTAAAGGGTATACCTTTCTGAGTCAGGGTGGTTAAACGCTTAGCAATCCTGGAGAAATTTTGGGTAAACCTGCGATAGTAGCCAGCGAGACCCAAGAATTGATGGATTTCTGTGGGCGTCTTCGGTGCTGACCAATTCTCAATCGCCTTGATTTTAGAAGGGTCCACATGTATGCCTTCTTCGCTAACCACGTGACCGAGGAAAGTTACTTTTCTGATCCAGAATTCGCACTTTGAGAATTTTGCATATAGTTTCTCCGCCCTCAACGTTTCTAGCACTATCCTCAAATGCTGTCTATGATCTGCCTTGCTCTGAGAATAGACATGTATGTCATCAATGAACACTATTACAAACTTATCTACGAAGGGGCGGCACACACGATTCATCAGATCCATGAATACTACGGGTGCTTTGGTTAGACCAAAGGGCATTACTACAAACTCATAGTGACCATAGCGAGTTCGGAATGCTGTCTTGGGAACATCACTCTCATGGACTCGTAACTGATGGTACCCTGACCTTAGGTCTATCTTGGAGAAGTAGTTGGCTCCCTGAAGTTGAGCAAAGAGGTCGTCGATTCTGGGTGAGGGGTACCGGTTTTTGATGGTAAGCTTGTTCAGTTCACGATAATCTATGCACATCCGAAAGGATCCATCTTTCTTTTTCACAAACAAGACCGGGGCTCCCCAGGGTGAGGAACTTGGTCTGATGAATCCCTTGCTGAGTAGCGCATTGAGCTGGCTAGATAACTCTTGCATTTCTGCCGGCGCTAGACGGTAAGGGGATTTAGCTACGGAGGTAGCTCCGGGGATTAAGTCGATTCGGAACTCGACTTGGCGCTCGGGAGGAATTCCGGTAAGATCTTCGGGTAAAACATCAGGAAAGTTGCAGACTTCGGGGATGCTCTCAAGGTCTTTAACTTCCTGCCTCTGATTAATGACATGGGCTAGGAATGCATGGCACTCCTTTCACAGATATTTCTGTGCTTTGATGCATGAAATGATACGAAGGTTCGAGCTGAGTTTATCACCATAGACTATGAGGGCTTCGCCCGAGGGAAGATTGAGGCGAATGGCTTTTTCAAAACAAAGGATATCAACACAATTGGGGTCGACCAATCTATGCCGATGATGACATCGAAGCTTTTTATGGAAACTGGCATAAGGTCGATTGGAAAGGAATGGTCGTTTAGAGTAAGGGTACAACCTATGAATACGTCGTTAGTGCTCTCTTTCTTTCCGTTAGCCATCTCGACGGTAAATGTTTCGGTTAAAGGTTGGGATTCATGCTTGAGAAGATGCTTAAATGCATGACTAACAAAACTTCTCTCCGCACCAGAATCAAAAAGAATGCATGCATAAGAGTTGTCGAGGAGGAACATACCCGTAACAACGGTAGGATCAGCGACCGCTTCCTCCTGGCCCATGGCTAGCACTCTCCCTGTGTTGCCAACTATTGTTGTCTTGGGGTAATTTCTCTTGAAGTGCCCGATCTCCCCACATCCATAACAGGCTTGACCAACGCCCGCTCCAGGAGCCTAATTGGTTGGTTGGGCTGGTGTCTTGCAAAATCGAGATGTGTGTCCCTTCTTACCACAACTATTGCACAAAATCTCGCGGCACTGCCCATGATGATGAAAGTTGCACTTGTCACACCTTGGAAGGGTACAAGCATATCTACTGGCAGGTGCTTAAACTGTAGGGGCAGTAGCAAGAGTGGTAGCAACATGAACTTCCACTAATTGTTGTTTCTTGGAGGGCTACTGCGAAGACTGGCCCTTACGCTTGTTCCAAAACTTTTTCTTCCCACCACACGCCTTTGGTCGTTCGGGAACGGCTGCCACTGCATCAAGATCAACCCCATGATCTATAAGAGTTTACGCTAAACACTTGGCGCTGTCGAATGTGAGAGGTTTAGCAGCTAAAACATTACTTTGAGTTGGGGGTGTCAATCCCCAAATGTATCTCTCGATCTTCTTGCTTTCTGGGGTGACCATCCCCGGACATAGAAGAGCCAGATCGTAGAATCTAGTTGTATAAGTAGCAATGTCGGAACCCTTCATCTTCAGGTTCCAGAGCTCGTGCTCCAACTTCTGCATCCCGCCCCTTGGGCAGTACTCAACAATCATTAGCTCTTTTAAACTCTCCCAACCCATGGCATTGGCTACTGGCAGAGTTAGGGAATTGACCCGGCTATTCCACCAAGTCAAAGCTCTATCGGTGAAGGTGCAGGCGGCAAACTTCACCTTGTTGGCCTCAGAACATGCACAAATCTCAAAAATTGATTCGATCTTCTCGAACCGCCGAGTGCACTCAGGTGACTCGCCGAGTCCACTCGTATCCTCTGAATTCTTCCAAGGGTCTCACACAGCTCGTCGAGTTAACCCCTAACTTGACGGGTTATCACTGGGTCACGAATCGCTGGGGCAACCCGATCCGACTCGTCGAGTCATCTCATAGACTCGTCGAGTTGACTCATCTGGATGTCTCATTTGGACGTCTGAGGTAAGATCTGCAACTCCAACCTCTAGATCTAGCATCCTAATACCCAAAATTCACGTAAAGGTTCGATCTTGATGACCATGCATGGCATAAATGCTCCATAATGCCATCACAAGCTCCAAGGAAGGTCAAATGCATGGGGACCTGCCTCTAACTCAATAAAGTTCGAATCTTTGGACCCTCAAGGTCCTTTCTAGTCTAGATATGAGGTTCTAACCTCAAACCATGCCCAAATAGCTCAAGAATACAATATGCTTGAGAGAAAACCCTAAATGCTCCCAAAAATGAGATCTAACAAACAAGAGGTCAAGATGAGAGCTTTTGTGACAGCCCGAAATTTCTATCTTGTACAGTCATTCAATTTAATCACAGTCAAACTTGTTTCTGCTATCTTTTAGCATTGTTAAGAGTCTGTTTGAGTGTTCTAAGCCTAAGTACATTCAAGGATTTGGTGTTAGGAAGTATATGCTAGAGTTCACTGTGCAACATTCAAGCCGGAAAACTCCAAGTCATGGAGTTTACGGCCGTAACTAGAGATTACGGCCGTAAACTCTTGGTTGGCCGTAAAATCCTCCCATATACATGATATTCCTTCATTTTTCACCACTTCTCACACTTCCAACTCAAGAAACTCGATTTTCTCTCAAGTATCACCAAGAACTTTCATCTTGATCTTCAATCTTGTAAGTGGTCTTTCCATTTTCAAGTTGATATCCTTCTATATCTAGTGAAGATACATGATTTCATCCATGAAATTACTTCTTTTGGTTTGATCTTTAAGTTTTTTTCATTTTCACCAAGAACACCTACTAGTTCTTGGACCGTGAACCCCCTCCCAAGCTTCAAAAACGTGAGTATATATTCTATCTCCTAGTTAGGCTTGTTAAACTCTTGATTCCTAGCCTTGAATCATCATCTAATGCATGAACTCCAAGAGTTTACGACCATGAGCATCTCCCTTGGCCGTAAACCCTTGTTTGGTGCATGTTTTGGCCTCAAACTCATCTTATGTCCCAACATAGGATCATGAACACTTAATGGATGCTAGATAGGGTCGTAAAACACCTCTTTTGCATGTTTCTTCCATGAGTGTACGGCCGTATACTCGTTGAACGTATACTCATTGACCGTAAACTCCCATGGCCGTAAACCACCATTGGCGTAAACACCATGGCCGTAAACACCTTGACCGTAAACACCTTGACCATAAACACCAAGGCCGTGAACACACTTGTGTGGCCGTAAACCCCTTTAGTACAATCACTTGTGATTGTAACACTTCATTCCAAGTGTTTCTAAGTCCTAAGGTGTTTTCTTTACATGATTAGTTGTATAAACACTAACTATATACATATATGTGTGTCTTTATATGCTTATTAGGATTCGTTGTACTCAAGTCTTCACTTGACACTAAGCATCCTACAACCGATCTTTCATTCGTATCACTCACTGCAGGTGAGTTCATACCCCTTAACTTATCTTTTAAATGACTTTTAAATGCTTTTATGGGGGGGGGGGAATACAAGTATAAACATTATAGTTATTATATCAATCGCATGTGATTAATAACTATCAAACAAGTGGATTTCTTATATTTCAAAACTGTGTTATCAAACAAACCGCTTCAAATCGTTTTACAAACTCTTTTATATGCAAAACCCTTTATCAAACTCTTTTAAACTTATACTTTGTCAAATCATGTCTATATGGATATAGTTATATAAGTAGGATTGAAAGGACTTAGGACTGATAACTCGCCTTATTTCCTGTTCCTTGTTTGGTTGTGGACTTAGGGTATCGGTTGTTTGTCCGAAGGTAGTTTGAATCTTAGTTATATATTATATATATGTATATAGATATAAAAGTTCTTCGTTCAGTTCAATACCTTTGGGTAGCAAAGGTGTACAAACATGTTCATTCATACAAACAACATTGCTAGTAAACTATAATAGGTATAGTTTAGGAAGGCACTACTTACTATTTCTAGAACAATGAAACATACAAAGAGTCAGTTCATACATGAGTCAGTATAAACATACTATAATGAGAGACAATACTCACTATAAAGAGAAACAGTACATACTATAACGAGAAACAATACATACTACATAATATACACTAGAGAACATACTACACACTAGTCAGAGAGAACATACACTACACTAGAACATACTATACAAATACAAGAATACTATAACATTAATGTGAGCCACTACTTCATGGCGTGGCAAGATACTGTTGTGTCACGTTTTGTATCCAGAGTCTCCTGGAGGGAGAGCGTGCATTTGTGTATAGATCTATATGGGACTGACCATCCTACACCTTACTGCTAGCTACAGTGGGACCTGCAGGTCTACGGGTGACGAATGTGATATCATTTCGACGTCTCGAACGTCGTGTTATACTAGTCGATCAAGTATGGTTACAATCTTATCACATTTTACCTTAATTAAACAAGCAAGTTTAAGGTAGTTAGTACATTGTTAGTTACTTAGAAAACTATAGTACATCTTTATTTTTCCCATTTCATTCACATTCTGATTTTCTCACATAAACGGTAATGAAAACTATATTTTGGTACTGATAGTCATACTTTGAGAAAATACTCACTTTTACAAAAGAACAAACATAAAGAACAGTTGGGTCTTGGTAGAAGACTACTTTAGTAGAAAATACAGGATTTTCCAGGAAGTTTACAAACATTTACATCAAACACTTACAAACTTTTACATCAAACATTGTACAAATACTTTCTTCAAACTTATACAAACAATGACACTAAAATACTTATGAACTCACCAGCTTTAATGTTGATATATGCTTTCAAAATAACTTGTATTCTCAGGTCGCCAGTAGATAGGTACCGATGACCAGGTTTTGAGAAGACGGAGCTTTCAAGACTCGTCTTTATTTTGATTATTCATTTTTGGTGTCTTATAAACTACAGAACACACTTGTATTAAAATTATATTATTAATGCAATGGGTGATGTTGTTGCTTGTTTACTATTATGCATTGTTGTGATATTGTAGTTGACATCCTCCGCCCCCGAACGTTTCCGCCGTTCTGGTTTGGGGGTGTGACAGCTTTATACCTCTGAATAGCAGCTAATGACAGAAGAATGCAAGATCCACATCCTTCTCTTGATTAGATACACCAACTCTTCCAATCTTTCCTCCAAAAAGCTTAAGAATGCTCAAGATGGTCTCTCTCGCTCTATACAACGAAAAGGGCAAGTTAGGGTTTCTCTCTGGGGAAGGTGGCCGCAAAGGGAGGCCATAAGGGCCTTTAAATTGGCCACAAGCCCAAGAAATTATGGTTTCCTTCAGCAGCGCTGACTCGGCGATTCGGCTCACGGACTCGTCGAGTCCACTCATTAATCCACGTCACCATTTGCGACTCTACTCGACGAGTTGAGGCACCAACTCGTTGAGTCACTCCACATATCTCAAAGTAAATACTTAAAATATTATACCTAGAAATCCGGATGTTACAATTCTTACCCACTAGAATCATACTTCGCCCTCGAAGTCCTGTCTCTCAAATAGCTCAGGATGCTGCTCCCGCATCTCTGACTCCGGCTCCCAAGTCAAATCGGATCCCCTCCGATGCTGCCACTAGACCTGAACCAGGGGCACTTCTTTGTTCCTTAGAACCTTCAACTTTCGGTCTAAAATCGTGATCGGCCTCTCAATGTAACTCAGGCTCGCATCCACCTAAATTTCCTCTAGCGGTACTATTGTCGTCTCGTCGGCCACACACTTCCTCAGTTGGGACACGTGGAAGGTGTTATGAATCTGACTTAACTCTTTAGGTAGCTCCAACTGGTATGCTACCCTACCCACTCTGGCGGCCACTCTAAAAGGACCGATATATCGAGGCCCCACCTTGCCTCGCTTCCTGAACCAGATAACTCCTTTCCATGGGGATACCTTTAGGAGTACAAAATCTCCGACCTAAAACTCTAGCTCGGATCGCCGCCTATCTGCATAACTCTTCTGGCGACTCTGGGCTGTCAGTAACCTCTGTGTGACCTGCTGAATCTGCTCGGTCGTCTTCAGCACTATCTCTGTGCTGCCCATTACCCTCTGCCCGACTTCTCCCTAACAAATGGGAGTCCGACACCTCCTCCCATACAGGAGCTCGAAAGGAGGCATACCAATACTCGAATGATAGCTGTTGTTGTAGTAGAACTCAGCCAATGGTATGTAGGTGTCCCAACTTCCTCTGAAGTCCATGACACATGCCCATAACATGTCCTTGAGCGTCTGGATCGTCCGCTCGCTCTGTCCGTCTGTCTGAGGGTGATACGCAGTACTGAAATGCAAGCACGTGCCCAACTCCTCATGAAATTTCTTCTAGAACCTGGAAGTAAAACGCACGTCTTGATCCGGCATGATAGAGATCGTCACTCCATGTCGTTCTAACACTTCCCTCTATAGGGTCGAAATATGTTGTAAACGGTCGAAGTCTGTTTAATTTTTCTCTTCGTATGTTTTGATCTCTTCGTATATTTTGTTATGTATTTGCTAAGGTGTCTCTTGTACGAAGCTTAACGTCTATACCTTAGTATTTTTTGTACTTCCTGTTTCCTATAAATAGGAGCTGAGCATTGAGTAGATAGTAAGAGTATGAGAGTGATTGTAAGAGTTCACCCATTTTTTACTATCATTTTGTACTTGTGTTCATCGGAAGTATTAGAGCTGAAACCAGATTATATTTACTTCTCGTGTTGAAATTACATTTGATTTACTTTGATTTTTTTCATACTCGATTATCACTTCTATAATTGGTATTAGAGCAGGAATCATCATTGTGATCTGATTTTCAGTTGAATCTCTAGTTTTTGAGTCGCAAGTTTGTCTCAAAAGTTTCCGCACTGTTTGATTCAGAAAATCATCTCTGATCTATAGTTTTGATTTGATTCTGCATTTGATTTGAATAATTGAGTAATCGATTTTGAATTTCTGATAGATTTGTTCATTCAAATTCAAATTTATTCAAGTTTTTTTTCTGAAAAATCTCATCCGTACATTCATGGCAAATTTCAACATGAACACGATGACTACATTCTCTCATCTGTTAGGATCTTCTACGAAGATTCCTATGTTGATTCCAGATTACTATGATCAGTGGGCTGATCAAATGGAGGATTATTTGAATGGTTTGGACGAGGAGCTCTGGAGCTGCATTACTGGAAATGTTCAACCGCCACCAAATGTTCAACAAATTGGATCATCTGGAACAGCATCTGCAGTAGGCGATCAATCCACCAGGCTGAAGAACAACGAAAAGCGTTGTTTGAGAGAATTGCGAGGTGCCTTTCCACCTGTTGTTTACAACTACATCCGTGGTTGGAAAACTGCAAAAGATATCCCGAATACTCTTAAGGAAAAGTATCAGGGAAGCGAGAAAACAAAGATAAACTCTGTTAAGCAATGTCTTGTGGAGCTGAAAGAATTCAGAGAAAGGGAGAGTAAAACGATTGAAGTTTACTATGATCGTTTTAATGAACTAATCTATCGATGCAATCGTTATGGAATCACAAGGTCTGCTATAAAGTTTAATCTCACCTTCGTGATGGGACTTCGTAAGGAAAGGAGGAGTGTAAGCATGATGGTGAAGAATCAACAAAGTTTCGATACATCATCTCTAAATGATATGTATATGAAGGGTCTAGTTAATGGTTTGGTCTAGGCTTTAATTGTAATAGTTCAGTATGGGTCTTTAATGCATTTTATGAGTTGTTTAGGTGTTTACGGTCAGGAAGTGAGTTTAAGGCCGTAAACCCAGTTTGCGGCCCAGACGGGTACATATAGTAGAGGTGGAGGTCTTTGTCTAGTTGTTGATGCCATAGTGTTTACAGTTTATTCCATCGAGTTGTACCTGACGTTTTTATGATATAAACGTGTGCAAGCTTGATTTCTTTTCTTCTTCTACTTCTATTGTGATTGTTTGTTGCTTGATCATTGGTAAAGATCCTTTCCATGACCTTACAATTGGTATCAGAGCAAAAACCGGTGTCAAAGCTTTATTCAATCGAGTTTTCGGCTGTTTAGACTGACATTCTTCATTGTTCGAGTTTGGTTTTAGTGTTTCCGTGGTTAAAAGGGACTGAATCTACTGCAAAAACGCATTTTTGAAGAACTTCTGGGAGCTTACTGTTGACCGTAAACCCTGTTTACGGTTGTAAACTCAAGAACTTGAACAACCGTAAACTGTGAATCTTCATTAACCGTAATCTAAGCTTCATTAACCGTAAACGCTTAAACCGTAAACGTACGAACCGTAGTCATCCAAACCGTAAACATAGTTTACGGTCGTGAACACCTCAACCGTAAACCCAGTTTACGGTCGTAAACACTTCAACCGTAAACCAAGTTTACGGTCGTAAACTCATTAACCGTGAACACAGTTTACGGTCGTAATCTCATCATCATCAACCGTAAACTATTTTGTAACTTTAATTTGCTTTAATTTCAAATGGAATCTCAAAGTCAAACTCATTTTGACGAACTTGATACTGTCATGGGCACAACTACGCGTATTCCAAGATTAATGTCTGCATATGGTTTTCCTGAGTGGAAATACAGGATTGAAAAATACATTAAAATGAAGGACTTTAAAGTCTGGAGAAGCATTCTTAGAGGCCATGTTAGAATCACTATGACAATTGGAGGACAAGTGATTGACAAGGCTGTTGAAAACTACACAGATGAGGAGTTTGAGAAAGTTGAAGAGCAGGAAAGGGCTTTAGCCACTCTAACCATGGCATTATCTCCTGATATTGCTTAAGGTTTCCGAGAGTACACTTCAACTAAAGATTTGTGGGAAGCCCTAATTGAGGTATATGAGGGCAATGAAGATATGAAGGAGAGTCGCCAGGACATGTTGCGACAAAAGTTCAATATGTTCAACTACATTCCCGGAGAGACTCTTGAGGCACAGCTGCAGCGGTTCACAACTCTCACCACTGACATGAATATATCTGGGATTTTCTTGACCAAGTCAGAGATTAAAAAGAAGCTTCAGAATGCTCTTCCCAGGTCATGGGACATGAATGTTGCTGTGATTAAGAAGACCAAGGATCTAAATTGCCTCACTCTTGCTGAAATCATGGCGATCATCAAAGCTTGTGATATTGATGACAAACAGAGAGAAATTAACCATGTGAACTCGTACTCTACTGCAAATCTTGGAATCTCATCCAACAATGCTCTCTCCTCAATCATGTCTTCCTCAGGTCAAGCTTTTGCTGCTCAACAACCTCAGATTCAGACCTTCACTACTGCATCATCCATTCCTTATTCTCAAAGCCAGCCATTTGTCACTCCACAAGCTGTTCCCCCTCCAAATGTGCCAGTTGTAGCCTCTTCCTCAAACACGAAAGATACTGATGATAATCTGGCTCTAGCCATTGGGCTTGTTAACTGCTACAATGCCTTTGTAGCTGGAGAGCTTCCACCTCAGTTGTCATTTGCTGACCTGGATCAGATTCATCCAGAAGACGTGGAAGAGATGGACATTACATGGCAGATTGCTATGGCTGTTTTCAGGGCCAAGCAGTTTGCTAAGAAGACAGGGAAGAACAACTGGGGCATGAATGCAGATAAGAAGGTGGGATTCAACAAGGGCATGCTGCGATGTTTCAACTGTCACGAGCGGGGTCACTTTGCTCGTGAGTGTCCAAAACCAGATCGTAGGACGAACAACAACAGGACGATGGTTGCAGTGCGAAACAACCGTACAGGTGCTGCAGTTAATGGTGAGACTGCTATGGTCGCTCAGTCCTTTGACTGGGAGGACCAGATGCAGGCTTTGAATATTTCAGGGCCAGAAAACGCTCACCTAGCTCAAATTGATGATGATCCCCTGAAGAATGATGCAGCTGATCCTGAAGCAGAAATGATGGAGATGCAGTTTGCTCTGATGGTGTCTTCTACTTCCGAGCCCAGGAAGAATGAGGTAAATCTACCTTCTTGCTCTCAGGCATGTAATGAGTATGTTAAACTTCTTCATGATGAAATTCAATTATTACGTAGAGAAGTAGAGGACCTTAGATATGAGGGCTATTAGCTTAGGAAAGGACAGAAACCCCTTAAGGCCCAGTTAGAGACAAAAATAAAAGATTTTAAAAGAATTCAGACAGAATACAGTGAAAAATGTGAGCTTTATGATTATGTTAAGAGACAAAATGATGATTTAATTACCGAGCTTGATACATTAAAAGGACAATTTGAAAATGCAAATTTTGATTTTAGAAAATTTGATGGATCAAGTGAGGTAGTTGCCAACATGATTGATCACTGTATGCAGTTCAAACGAAATCAACAAAAGGGTTTAGGATATGATAGTGTACCTCCTCCATATAATCATACATATCAGTATCAACCCCTATCCAAGGATGAGATTGCCAACGAACCATTTATGGTTTATGGCAAGCCATCTGGTTTCGTTTCAGGCGGATTTATTAATGTTGAAAGTACTAACATTTCTACTTCCCCTGCAGATCAACCCTTAGATCAGGCCAAGCGTGAAGTTGGAGATTCTGTTTCTGTTTCTGATTCTGATATTTTTGTTTTAAATGAAAAAGTTTTTGTTTCTGATGTTAAGACTTAGAATGTTTCGTGTGATGTTTCCACATCTTCTACTGTTGAACTTAATTTCTTTGATATGTTTGATGAATTGTTTGGTAATTCTGATGCTTGTGATTCTCATGAAAATCCATCAATTCCACAAGTCACACCATCTGAGGCACCCTCACTTATCTCACAACCTATTTCTCATGCATGTTCTTCTGAGAAGAGTAAGAGTGTCTGTCAAGAAAATAAATCTGAAAAATACAGTACAAGTTCAAATAATAAACAGATTTGTTTTAATTGTGGTGTTGGTGGTCATATAGCTAGGAATTGTCAAAATAGGATCTTTGTGAACTATATGTCACCAAGAGGAGAGAACGAATCTCGAGGACGGTCTTTAATTAGAAAACCCTCAAGAATTCGTTCTCGAAATGATGATTAGAAAGATGATCAAAGCAGAAAAAGGGCTGTTTTTCAAAAGAATAAAAAGGTTTTTAATAACAAAGCTCCAAATAGTTTGCCAAAACCGAACAAGGCTCCGCCAAGATCGGTTTCATCAAAGAGCAATTCTGGATCTTCAACCACTTCTGGTAGAACATCCAGAGGCTCAGTGCAAACTAATAAGAAACTTATTTCAAAACCACCTGAGAATGTTATAAACCCTAAATATCATTGGGTGCCCAAATCAATTTCCAATCCATCATCACCATCCTCTGAAGTGATTAGGAATGAGGATCCTAATTTGAAAACATTAAAAGATAAATCAGAGAAAGCGAAAAGGAAACCCAGGACAGTGATGACCTGGGTTCCCAAATCTAAATGATCCCGCTCATTTTGCAGGGACAGTTGCGGAGGAATGTCGTCCGTCCTTGGTACGTCGACAACGACTGCTCCCGACATATGACAGGAGACATCTCCCAATTGAGCGACATTCAATCTTTTAATGGGGGGTATGTTTCCTTCGCGGGCGGAGATGGTGGCAAGATCACTCAAAGAGGAACCGTTACAAATGGAGTGCTAAGCTTTGAAAATGTCAACTTTGCTCCCGAGTTAAAGCATAGCTTGTTGAGTGTTTCCCAAATTTGCGACAAAGGCTATTCTACCCATTTTACCGATAAAGAATGCATGATTCTCAAGCCAGGCATTGTCATCCCGGAAGAGTGGATTCTCGTCAAATCTAAGCGGGATGGGAATGCTTACATTATTGACATGAATAGTAACATACCTGAACAAGTCACTTGCCTATTTTCAAAAGTGTCTGAACAAAATGCGATGCTGTGGCACCGACGACTCGGTCATGCTAACGCGAAAAACCTGAATCGCCTTGCTAAGAATGAGATGGTCCGAGGCTTACCTGTCAGAGACTTTATTACATTTGAGAAGTGTGTGTCCTGTGCCCAAGGGAAACATCATAGAAAACCACACCTGCCAAAGCAAGTTAACTCAATCAGTCAGGTGCTCCAATTATTGCATATGGACTTATTTGGTCCGGTCAACGTCCTGAGCATCAACAGAAGTTCGTACTGTCTAGTTGTGATTGATGATTTCTCTCGTTTTATGCGGGTCTTCTTCTTATCCAACAAAGCTGGGGTTGCTGATCTGATAAAGAAGTTCGTTGTGATGATTGAGAATCAAACCAACAACCAGGTGAAGGTGCTTCATACTGACAATGGAACTGAGTTCAAGAATGTTGTTCTTGACCATTTTTGCGCAGAAAGGGGGATCGTGCGTCTATACAGCTCTGCTCACACGCCTCAACAAAACGGTGTTGCTGAAAGGAGAAATAGAACTTTAAAAGACGTTGCAAGGACAATGCTTTGTGAATCTAAATTACCTGTTTTCTTTTGGGCGGAAGCGATTAACACTGCTTGCTACGTGCAGAATCGTGTTCTAATCAACAAAGCTCAGATGAAGACACCGTATGAGATTCTCTATGGACACAAGCCTTCAGTCAGCCATTTCCGTGTATTTGGCTGCCCTTGCACCCTTCTTCACTTGGAATCCAACCCTAAATTCAATGCCAAAGCCGATGATTGTTATTTCATAGGGTATGCTGCGCGCACCACGTATAGGGTTTACAACAAGAAGACTAAGCAGATTGTCGAATCCTATGACGTGCGCTGGTTGGAGGAGAATGAAACAGACGCTCGAGTGGGTCCTGACTGGTTATTTGATTACACATCACTTTTCAAATCCTTAAATGTGTCTTCAGATGGCTCAAATGGATCCTCTTCTGGTTCGAAGATTGTTTCTGAAGACGAAGAAGTTGTTTACATACCTCCACTGGTTGAGGGAGAGTCCTCTGCTCCATCTGAGGGGGAGTCCTCTGTTCCACCTGAGGGGGAGTCATCTGATCGACTTAATAGTCTAGAGTCTAAAGTTCAAAATGGAACTCCTGATGCTGATGCTACACCTCTTACCCCTGTTGAAAGAGAGTTCATGTCTAGAGATACTTCCGCTGTCACTCTAACTTTTATGGAACTACTCTTTCCTGAAGAAATTGCTAATGAGTTTGTAGCAGATTCATCTAATGCGGATCAATCAGCAAATGATGGAGGTTTCAACATTCACATTCTTCCTGTTTCACTCAATGATATCAGCCAATACATACCTTCGAGAATTCAACGCGATCACCCTATTGATAACGTCATTGGCTAGCTGGGTGATGGAGTTAAAACCAGAAGTCAGAGTGGAGATGTCAATGCATGTCTCTACTCTTGCTTTATATCTCAAATAGAGCCCAAGAACGTTGACATGGCTTTGAATGAGCCCAGCTGGGTAGATGCGATGCATGAAGAGCTAAATTAGTTTGAAAAGCTCGGGGTTTGGAAATTGGTTGAGTTACCAAAGGGCAAAAGGTCTCTTGACACACGCTGGGTCTATCGAAACAAGCAGGATGATTCTGGTGTAATAGTGCGCAATAAAGCAAGGTTGGTGGTTCGCGGGTTTCGACAAGTTGAGGGTCTTGATTATACTGAGGTATATGCTCTCGTGGCTCGCTTGGAGGCTATTTGTATCTTCCTTGCATATGCTTCCTACATGAAGTTCACGGTTTACCAAATGGATGTCAAGACTGCCTTCTTGTATGGCAAGGTGAAGGAAGAAATCTACGTTGATCAACCCCCTGGGTTCGTTAACTCAAAGTTTCCTAATCATGTCTATAAGTTGGACAAGGCGTTGTAAGGGTTACATCAAGCTCCTCGAGCATGGTATGCGACTCTAACAAAGCACTTTCTAGAGTATGGATACTCTCACGGCACTATTGATCAAACTTTATTTATCAACCATGTTGGTAATGATCAGATTCTAGTCCAGATCTACGTTAACGACATTATCTTCGGGTCTACCAGTCTACAGCTATGCAAAGAGTTTGAAGGCGTGATGAAAAAGCGGTTAGAGATGAGTTCAATGGGTGAAATGACCATGTTTCTGGGGCTTCAGGTCAAACAAAATTCAATCGGAATCCTGCTACATCAAGCTAAGTATGTGGAGGATATTCTTGAGAAGTTCGGGTTTCAAGACGCAAAACCTGCATTGACACCAATGGCTGAAAGACCCCTGCTGACTCCAGATATTGACGGCGAATCCGTAGATCAGACACACTACAGATCGATGATCGGATCGTTGATGTATCTTACTGCAAGTCATCCCGACATCATGTTTGCAGTTTGTCAATGTGCTCGCTATCAGGCTAATCCTAAACTTTCTCATCTTATTGCTGTCAAAAGGATTTTTCGGTATATCAAAGGCAGCCCAAAATTGGGTCTTTGGTATCCGAAGAATTCTGAATTTGATTTATATGCTTTTGTTGACAGTAATTATGGAGGCTGTGAGCTTGACAAGAAATCTACTGCAGGAGGGTGCCAATTCCTTGGAGATAGGCTGGTGTCGTGGCAGTGCAAGAAACAGCATACCGTCTCGACCTCAACAGCAGAAGCGGAATAGGTGGCTGCATCTGCTTGCTGTTCTCAAGTTATCTGGATCCAACATCAGTTGTTGGACTACGGTTTAAATTGTCTAGAAACCCCCATTCACTGTGATAATGAGGCCGCAATTCAAATTACAAAAAATCCTGTCCAACATTCCAAAACCAAGCACATTGATATCAAAATTCATTTTATCAGAGATTGTTATGAGCGCTCGCTCATCAGGCTAGAACAGGTTCCCACTGCCAATAATGTGGCGGATCTGTTCACCAAGCCTTTTAACAAAGCTCGATTCGATGTGCTTGTGGGATTTTTAAAAATGATTCGTTTTGAGGATTAAAATTTTGTTATTGGTTAGGGTAGTTAAATTTGCGCATTTTCGTATTTCATTCTCACCCATGCACAAATTTAGGGGGAGAAATAAACAAAAATCCAAAAACATTTTGTTTCTGTTTTATTTTTTTCAGAAAACATTCAAAAATCCAAAAACATTAAAAATTCAGAAAAATCAAAAATATTGTCGCTTAAAGTTTTGCTTGTAGATGTAGTACTGGGAAGTGATATTATCAAGTGATAACAGGAAATCTGAGTCTGCGTAACGTACCCAAAAGTAAATTGTCTATGCTCTGTGTTTGATGCGCTGGTAGGCACGAAAGATTCTAAAAGGACTTGACTAGGCAGAGTTGAACTTAAGGAATTCATAGAGTTGACAAATCTTGACCTAGTTAGATGCGTCTAGCCTGACAATACGACGCTTGGATAGGTTGAGTAGGGAGATATATATGGGAATCTACTGGTCACATTAAAAGAACCTGTATCTGGAACCGTGGATTAACTTTTCCTCGATGTACGGATTCAGTCCTTAATTCCGATATTGATGGGGTGACTGGTGAATTCCGATAAATTAGGTCTGTAGAAAATTGTTTTCTCTCTATCTGTCTATTAGTCATATGTTGCTCCCTTTGCGTGATCAAGAGATCCGACCTGGACTGTAGCATATGCAACTCTATTTTTCTGCATCTTCTATCTATGCAATTCTTTCTATCTGTTAGCCATATACTGTCTCCTTTGCGTGACTCATAATCCGACCTGGTACACAGTATATGCATCATTCTTTTTCTCAATCCCTCTAAAACTTCAGTTAGTCATATGTTTCACCCTCTGCATGATTGGAAGAGATGTGGCTTGGGTGTATAGCATATGCATTCTAAATCTATCTTCTCTCTTAATAATTGTCTGCTCACCTGATGTAAGGAGTATTCTGGAAGTCCTTGATTACTGGAGCATATCAGGAAGCAGGAAAATGTTCCAGTACAATTAAAATTGAACACTTACAAGATTGTCTATAGATCTTGCTGCTCAATTTAGGTGGACAACAATATCCGTGGTCGTTGTCAGCTGAATGGTCCTTAAGAAATATTATCTAGGAACTTAGGATCACCTTGTCTTGTAACTAATGGTATGTCCTAATTCTGTCACAATTTTTCGTGTTTAAGTGGACCACAATACCGACGATCGACCAGACAAAGACGTGAAGATAAAGGTACCGACAAGTGGATTAAGGCTGTCTAACAACTTTGATCCCAGTATCACAAGATTAATTTCAGTGACTGTTGAGATAAACTTTGTCTATACTTAATTTTTTTATTTTTATTTTTAATTTTATTTTACTTTTATTTTATTTTTATAATTGTCAAAAAAAAAATTTTTAAATTCTTTAATTCTTAAATTTTAGAAATTATTTTATTTTATTTTTAGTTTAATTTTAATTTTACTTTAATTTTAAAATCCTCAAAAGGTTTTATTTTTGAAAATATAATCGGGAATTGGACTGTGCCTTATATTGTGTGGGAGACAGGTAAAATTCTAAAGGGGTATAAAAGGTGGGGTTTACTGCTGTAAACTCTTTCCACATCACTGTTCATCCTTTCACACTCTCTCTCATCTTTCCGGTCTCAAACTCTCTCCACTCTCTCTCATCCTCAAAAAAAATTTTGTGAGATTTTGCGAAATCGTTTAGTCCACTGCAAATGTATGCTAAAACCGACTGAGGATATGTGGTTTGTTCATCGATTCGACTGAAACTGGAGGATTAATCGAGGTTTTTGTGTTCGTCGGCGTTTACGGTTTAGGGATGGCTTACGACCGTAAACGGTCTGAGCTTATGGTCTAGAAGCTTACGACCGTAAACTCCTTTTGGAGCTTACGACCGTAAACTCCCGTTTGAGCTTACGACCGTAAACTCAGTTTACGGTCAGGAGACCACTGCAACGGGTTTACGGCCGTAAACCCAATTTTGACCATTTTGACCATTAACCCTATTTGAACCGTAAACCTAACCTTAACCATGTTTGACCGTAAACTCCAAATTTTTAACAAAAAAAAAAAAAATTCTTTTTAAGGCCAAAATGAAATTGATTAATTCAGAAAACTTAAAGCTTTAATTGTTTAAATACTTTGTTTTCTTACTTGGCCTGGTTTAGTGTAGATCAATGGCAAGTCTTAAGTTTGCTGACATGCATAACCTGGCAATTGTACTGGATGACCCTCCTGTTGCTCATGGAGATTTCAGGTCGATGATATACAGACTGAGAGAATGC
Organism: Lactuca virosa; assembly: GCF_052849685.1. Taxonomy (NCBI): domain Eukaryota; kingdom Viridiplantae; phylum Streptophyta; class Magnoliopsida; order Asterales; family Asteraceae; genus Lactuca; species Lactuca virosa. The sequence continues at coordinate 141,148,290 of NC_136427.1, read as the reverse complement.
TGCCTGGCCGTTGCCATTACTGTGAATCCAGTCATCTATCAGAAGATTATCAGGGAGTTCTGGCAGACTGCTAAGATGAAATCAGACAAAGGATCAGTTACCATTGAAGCTATTGTGAAAGGATGCAAGATCACGATCACTGAGCAGTTCATCAGAGACACATTGCTGATTAATGATCAACCTGATTTTCCTACTGAAATCGGGAGTGATGATGTACAAAAGATTCTCAAGAAGATGGGGTATGAAGGCATCTACCCTCCCACGGTGAAAAAGCTTCTGCCACCCTACTGGAGATTCTTGGCGCATGTGTTCGTGAGCTGTATCTCGGGCAGAAGATCAGGTGCTGATGAAATCTCGCTCAGGAACACAGGGGCAATTGTTTCACTGGCTGCTGGCATCAAATTCAACTTCTCAAAGTTTATACTGGATGAGTTCTTAGTAAACATCAATGCTATAACACGAGAGACCAGAGATGCCTTCTTGCTGTATCCTAGGTTTATTCAGATGTTCATTGACACCCAATTTCCTGATATGGTCAAAGAGGGAGACACACTGGATATAAAGTCGTTAGGCCCACACACGATTGGTCTCATTAAGCAGAATCGAAAGGGCAAAGTCGTCTTCCAAGGATTAAATCCTCTTGTGAAATTCGGAAAATTTGCTGAGATAAATGAATCCTCCGAATCTCATGGAACGTCAGACAAAATGTCATCTGAGCCCACTTCTTCTGAGAGATTCATTTCGGAAGATGATGTTATTACAGTGTCAGATCGCACTGAAGAAGAAGACACTCCATATCCTAATGCACAAGTAGCTGAGGAACATGAAATGACATCTGTTCAGGTCCAAAGCGATTATAACAAGGGGTCTTCTAAAACTGGAACAAAAACTGATTTGTATAAAGACCTTGATCTCACAGGATTCGATAATGATGAGATCCCTCTCAACTTTGGTAGTAATGAAGACTTCATGACCGGTGAAAACCTCAACACGCTCCTTGACAATGTCGATGAAGTTGCTCATCCAGAAACAGAGACAAGGGATAATGAAGACGTTCTCGAAGCCACGCCTCCTCCTACCAATCCAACGGCAGAAATAGAAATTCCTATGGTGACAGTGTCAGGGATTCCTCCCCTTGATGTTGTTTTACCAACATCTGAGCCATTGGAAAGTGATCGCGCAACTTCACAAGCATCTCAACCTCCAACAAAAAGACGAAGACTTGATCCTAGACAAGGAATTACTGATTTGGGAGTATTTCAAAGCCTTACAACTCCACCAACAACAACTCCTGTTATCGTTTCATCTGAACCTGTCAGTGAAGGTCCTAGTACCTTCCATGAAGCTGGTGGCTCTTCCTTCCCCACAGGTTTCTCTCCTCCCAGGCCAGACCATGATGCTGCTTCTGTGAGGCTAGCTAGGTTTTTGGCCGAAGAACAATTCAAAACGCCTCCCTCACGTGGCAAAGGAATTTCTATTAGGGGTGGCAGCTCAGAAGAAGAGAATCCTTCAATACTTGTACTTGAGAAGGAGATTGATGCTCTGAATCAGAAAAATATTGATTTAGATCAGAAAAATATTGAGCTGGATATCAAGGTTGCAGACCTTCAGACCGAAAATGCAAAGCTCAATATTCAAGTTGCCGAACTTATCGAAGACAAATCTCTGAAGACGAAGCAAATTACTGATCTTCAGACGCATTTCGACTTATTGACCGCCAGCTACTACGATCTTAAGAAGAAGCTGGAAGAAGATTTTGGCGACAAATTCAAGTCATCCGTTGACGAGCCAAAGATCTATCTTCCTGATCAAGATACTCCCATAGTTCCACCACCTACAAGAACAACCACCATTGTTGACCGTTTTGACAAGGAACCGGATCAAGCTCCTAGTGTAATGGCATTGAAACGTGCTAAATTGGCCAAGTCAGCTAAAAAGGGTCAATTTCTATTCAAAAGGAGCGCGGATCATAATGCCCCCTGGGATCAATCAAAGATCACCTTTACGTATCTGGGAGAACATCGCTTCAGAGACGTTTATGGTGATAGGTCAGGAATCATTTCGTTGGGATTCCATGACACTATGAATATGTGGATGGTGAGAAGAAAGAGCGGCAATACTGAAATGTACAAGGATGCTCACGATTTTCACTCCTTTACTAGGATTGATCTTACGGAGCTGTCTAATGCTCCTTTCTCAAATCCATCAAACAATCCCACGTCGACTCAGTTCAAATAATTTTTGGAAGATCAAGTGGCTAAGGGGTTCCCTTCAATGAAGACTGCAGAGTCTATCATCAAGATTTACCCTAGCGTCATTGATCCCAAAACAAATCAGCCACTTCGGTCAGTGATGTGTCCCGCTACTGCTCAAGTAAAGCAGATTCATGTTCTTCAAAATCATCCAGATGGTTCTCTCGCATCCATGCAATACTGGGTGTTTGATGAAACTACAGCTTCTGCTGTCATCAAGCTTAAAGACGATTGTATCTTCTTGTATGACAAGAGGGATTTGCTTCAATTTGGTAAGTGGGATATACATCAGCTCTCCAATCATCAGATCAAGGTGGCTGAAGACCTTTTTGAGTCCGCTGCAAAGGAGTACACTTCAATGGTTGCTGAGATTATCGAGAAAGAGATGTGGAACGGAGCTATGGGAAAATCTGATGTGCTGGTGATCGACAAAAATTGAGTCCAAGCTAGCACCAAACCAAGGGGGAGATTGAAGGGTCTAGTTAATGGTTTGGTCTAGTCTTTAATTGTAATAGTTCAGTATGGGTCTTTAATGCATTTTATGAGTTGTTTAGGTGTTTACGGTCAGGAAGTGAGTTTACGGCCGTAAACACGTTTACGGCCGTAAACCCAGTTTGCGGCCCAGACGGGTATATATAGTAGAGGTGTAGGTCTTTGTCTAGTTGTTGATGCCATAGTGTTTACAATTTATTCCATCAAGTTGTACCTGGCGTTTTTATGATATAAACGTGTGCAAGCTTGATTTCTTTTGTTCTTCTACTTCTATTGTGATTGTTTGTTGCTTGATCATTGGTAAAGATCCTTTCCAGGACCTTACAGTATAATCAGCTGAAAACTCACGAAAGTGAAGTAAACGAGATGGCGGAAGAGTCGAAGCTCAGCCCGGGAGGTCCATTAGCTCTTGTTTCAAAAGTATCTAAAAACGAAGTAGTTGAAAAAGATGATTCTGATGGTGAAGAGGGGTTTTTAATGAATTCAGATGATGAGGCAATAGCGTTTTACTTGAACAACAGAGTTAAAAAGTTTTTCAAGAAACCATTTAATATGAAGATGAAGCAAAGTGAGGGAAAAGGAAGTTTCGTGAACAAGCATGCAGTAGAAGAGAAGAAGAAGTTTGAAAAGAAGGATGAGAAGGCTACTGAGGTCAAGAACGAGAAGAAACTGAAAGGAGATTCGGGTGTTGACTGTCATTACTGTAACGGAGCAAATCATTTGGCAAATGATTGCATGCTTCGTAAGAAAGAGGAGAAAAAGAATAGGGTAAAGGACGAAGCGTATTATGTGGAGAGATTGGAAGAGGTGCGCACGAAGGCGAAAAATATGTCATTGGTGGCTAGAGGTGAACAGGAGGAAGATGACACGTATCAGATCTGGTCATCCGGATCCGATGATGAAGAGATGCGTAATCCTACGCATGGTGCTATGTTCGCGAAGCTGGAGGAAAATTCTGACGAAGAGGTGACTGGTCATTGCTTCATGACCAAAAGTGCTGATAAATCTCCAATGACAACCAAGGTACGTGCTATTCTTCAGTCTTTTAACATTCCTTTACAAGCTTATGATTCTGAAATAATTGCATTTGATGATATTGTTGCTTACTTTGATTCAATTGTGGTGTCCGCTAGTAACGAAGCTAAGAAACTAAACATCCAATTGCAAGAGACACAAAAATTGTTAGATTCGAAACGCAGCAGAGTAGAGTATCTGGAATTACAAATCACAAATATCATGTGTGATAGGGATACATTAAGCAGTGATGTTAAAATGTTGTTAGCACAAAGAAACATTTACTGTAACTCTGCAAAACGTTTATATGCTAAATTGACTGGTTTGCATCATTCGTCTGACATTAGCAAAGAACAACATAGGAAGTTATTACCTTTTCTTGCTTTTGAAAGAGAGAAAATTGATAGTGTATCTTATGATTGTGAGAAAACCATAACAGAATTCGATAAAGTGCCTGATAATCGATTTGCTTATGGTATTGTTAAGACAGATGAATATTTGAATGCTGAGGAACTTGTTGACATTGTGAATGATACCTTAACCAAAAATGAACAAATCAAAATTTTGAAAAGAACTGAGAATTCGAAACTTGACTCTCAATCTAATTTGCTGATGTCGATGATAATTCTGATAGTTTTAGCGAAATCAGTGAAATTGAGGAAGAGGAAAGTGTCGCTTGTTCACAGTTGTCTGTCATTAATGTCACATCTAAGTCTAAAGGAAAAGAAAAATGTAATGATTCGTTGGATAAGATTTCCACTGACAAACCCTCAACTTCGAAAGATTTTGATTTCGGCAATGTGAGTGTCAGAGAGAGTCAAACAGATAGTAGTGATGATGAGGATGAAGAACAAGTTTCGACCAAATCTAAGCCTGAAAAGCCTGTTTCAAACGAAACAACCAATCCACGAATTGTTGTTGATCAAGTGTTTGGAGACACTGAAAATTTCGACAAAGTTTTGTCTGAAAAATGAGCTCATTATTTGGAAACAAATCAAGTGGTGTATCCAAATTTCAAGTGTACAAATAATGTTGTATTTCCAAATCAAGTGTTTGTCACTACTGGAAATGTTGAAAACATCAAACCAGAGTTCACCAAAATGGTCGAAGATGACAACAAGAAAACATCAGACGAAGGATTCTTTTCAAATCAAAGCACTGTCGAAAATAATCTAACAAAGATTCGTATGTTTTTCAAAGACAAAAACCACAACGAAAATGGGTTGAAAAACAAGCAAATGCAAAAGAATGTTTGAAAAAAGAAACTAAAGAAAGAAATGAGAATGTGAAACTTAATTCAAACGAATTTAAGGATCATGTTGAAAAATTTTCGAAGGAATATGGAATTTAGAAAAGACAGGCAAGAAAGAATTTTTTTTGGCAAGTTGTGTCAAATGAAACGGAATAAAAAACACCTACCAAGAAAGTGTTTGAAAATGAGTTGTCCAAACCTGATCAAACTAAGTTTTCAAAACATTCGAATAAAAAGGAAAATCCCGCTCAACCAATTTCGTCTGATTCTCAAAATGATTCTGTGAAATTTTCAAAAACAAAAACTTTTTCCACAAATGATAAACAACATAATTTTCATTCAAAAAGTCAACCAAAGTTTTCAAAGCCAACAAACAATCCAAATCGATTTTCTTCAAATCCAGCAAGTCGAAATTTCGATAACTCTCGTCGATTTGAAAATGTTCGAAAATTTGAGAACGTAAGAAAATTTGAAAATGTTCGAAAAATTGAAAATGTTAGAAATTTTGAGAACGTTAGAAAATTTGAGAATGTTCGAAAATTTGACAATGTTCGAAAAGTTTGAAAATGGTCAAAAAGTTGTAAATGTTCGAAAGTTTGCAAACCATCAAACAGTTGTGTATGATAAATCCTCAAAAACTGCAAAGTTTATACCTCAAGAACGAAATTTTCCAAATCCTTCTGGAAAAAGAATTCAAAAGTGTCATATACAAAGGGTTCGTCAAATGTGAATAATATCGATCATTGGCTTGAAGGACAAGGGAAGATGTTTCAATCTCGTAAGTATTCCCAACAACAAATTCACGAAGCATATGAGAAATATTTGAATGATTCTTCCAACGGAAGTTCCTCTTCCAAAGACTCAAATATTCCTGTGAAAACATGGAAACCAGTTTCGAAAGCTAAACCTGTTGCAAACCAACCTGAGGACAAAAAGGCGAATGTCAGTGACAAATCTAAACCTTCGAAAACTTATGTTTCTACTCCTTTACCTGATGATGTCGACTTAATTGACACTTTCAAATCAAAAGTTTGTAATTGGGTTTTAGGTTCTTCTTTTCACTCGGTTTTCAAAGCTAATAACCAAGGACCCAAACAGCCTTGGGTACCTAAATTCTTTCATTAATTGCAGGTTCTATGTGACGAGCAATATGATGATAAATGGTACATTGATAGTGGTTGCTCTCGTCACATGACTGGAAAGAAGGAGAATTTACGTGATTATCGAAGTTTGGAGAATGCAGGAGTAGTCAAGTTTGGAAACAATCAGAAGCGTCAGGTGAAAGGATATGGTCAAGTCACAAATGGGAAGTTCACTGTTAAGAGAGTTGCATATGTCGAAGGTCTTCAACATAACTTGATAAGTGTTTCACAACTTGTTGTGGGCACTGTCAATCAAGTGGTGTTTAACGAAGCAGGCAAAATCATTTCGAATGTTGAAACTAACGAAGTTTTGCTCAAATCCAAACGACATGGTGACATGTTTACTCTTGATATCAAACCAATCACCGGCAAACCATCAGTGTGTTTAATTTCGAAAGCTACATCTGATGTGTAACATCCGGACTTCAAGGGATCATATTTGAGTATTTATTTTTGAGTCAAGGAAAGGGACTCGACGAGTTGACGTCTAGACTCGTCGAGTAGGATCGCAACTACTAACTAGGATTAATGACTGGACTCGACGAGTCAGTGAGGCGACTCGACAAGTCCGCGCTGTTGGCAGAAACCCTAAATCTTTGGGCCTGAGCCCTATTTAAAGGCATTTATAACCTTCAGTTGCGGCTACCTTCCCAGAAGAAAGAACCCTAGCATATTTGAGCGTGTGTAGTGAGAGAGAGAGCCATCTTGAACCATTTGTTGTGATTTTGCTAAGGAGGAGAAGAGATCCAGCAAGAAGGACCAAAGGAGGTTGTTGTTCTGAGGCTTTCAATCAAGGAGGCTTCACTTTGAGGTAGCAATTCGGCCCTTTTCTTCATTATTGTGTAGGCTTCTTGAATCAAGGGTTTCTTTACCCTTTCTTGAGTTGGAATAAGAGCATGAGAGGTCCCAATGTGATATAGACCTTAGATCTCGACCTTGAGAGGTCCAGAGAGCCCCAAACATTCAGCTTTATGCAGTCCCTTTTTGGGTTTTAGAACATGGTTGTCATATTAGGGCTAAATCATCATATAGAGCCATATGAGTGTTGCATGAGCATAAAGTTTGGACCTTTACGTAACTTTTGAGTGTTAGAAGGCCATATCTATAGGTTAGAGAAACAGATCTGACCTCAGAAGGTCGTTTGAACATTCTCATGGAAGAAACTCGCCGAGTCCATGAGCGGACTCGACGAGTCGGATCGTGTTGCACCACGATTCGTGATCAGTGGTAACCCGTCGAGAGAAAGGTTAACTCGACGAGTCGAGTGAGGCCTTAGGAGGATTCAGAGGACACGTATGGACTCGCCGAGTCACCCGAGTGCACTCGACGAGTTTGGTCAAGTTGGACCGTTGACTGGGGTTGACTTTTAGGGTTTGGTCAACATTTGGACATTGGACCATTGGAGGGGTAAAATGGTCTTTTCCCCTTCTGAGAGAATATAGGGAGGGACTAGTCTAGCCTTTGAGAGCCGTATTAATTAGAGATGATTACTTTATGTGATTAGGCGGAGGCTAGATCAGATATTCGAGTTCGAGACTTTCCGAGATTTCCCGAGGTGAGTCTTCTCACTATACATTACCTAGAGTGGTAACTATGTGCAGACCGGAGGGTCTTATGTGTTATGTATGTTGAGTTTATGTGATTTTTGATATATGTATGCTATGTAATTATATAGACCGGACCGGAGGGTCCTACGATTTAGACCGGACCAGAGGGTCCAACGAGCTAGACCGGACTGGAGGGTCCAACGAGCTACGGGACTGGAGGGTCCCGCTGAGACACAATGACCGGACGGTCATACCGAGTTATAGCCTCGAGTTACTTATGTGTTGTATGTGGTATTTTGGGGAACTCACTAAGCATTTATGCTTACCGTGTTGTGTGATATGTGTTTCAGGTACCAGCGAGGATCGTGGGAAGGCGCCGACATGATTTGTACACACTGGCAGAGGATTATGTTTTGAGATTCGGGGATATGTTTTATTATGATGAAATTTGATGCATGAGATTTGAGAATATTATATGAGTTTTATTGTGTGGAAAAAAATGAAAAATTGTTTTAAAAATTTACGTCGTTACAAGTTGGTATCAGAGCCTAGGTTTGAGGGATTCGGATGCATCTTCGGGCATATCTGAACTCAAACTGAGGATTTGAGAAAAATTTTCATAAAAGAAACAATTTTTCTAAGAAGAGAAAAATATTTTTGAGAAACGCAGAACAGAGCAGTGTGTACGATCAGCCAGCGCCCGAACGGTGATTTCCCAAAATACCCTTACATTATGTGTTATGAGATATTATGTGATATGGTATGCATGCTAGAGTATGCTAGGTATTCATAGTTTGGACTAGAGTGGGCCTGATTTATGATGCCTTAGCCTAGGAGTTACCGCTACTATGAGATACTTCGAGAGTGAGTAGGTAGCAACGAGGAGCTTATGAGTGGTCTACTGGAGGGTAGCCTGAGTTTAGTGAGATACAGAGTACTTGTGATCTGGGATCCTAGGAGGAGGACTTGGAGTGAATACCGATGCGTTGTGGAAGTTAGTCTAGGGCCCATACTACTGGAAACACTAGATCGGTGAGCAGTCCGAGTAAGATTCCTTAGGGTACTAAAGAACAAGTAGGGTTGAGTATCGAGTGCGAGTATACTCGAGTGAGTCTCTGACTTCTTTTGTGTTGTATTTCAGAGACATCATGGTTGGGACGCGCCACCACCCAGGAGGCAGTGGTACCAGTGGTACCAGTGATGAGGAGATTCGTAGGTTGATTCACGAGGAGGTGGTCGCAGCCATACGTGCGGAGAATCCTGACATGTTTGGGTCTATCAAGACCAATTTGATTGAGACGTTTGACGAGCGGTATGCTTCTCTTACCGAAGCTGCTGTTGCTGTAGCCACCGCAGCCGTCGCCGCTGCCAGGCCACAGGGAGGTGACTCGTTGCTGTATCGAGAGTTCAGCAACACGAAGCCACCAGAGTTTGATGGGACTCAGGATCCGATAGCCGCGATGAGGTGGATCTCTGACATTGAGGGATGCTTCTACACCTGTTCTTGTCCGGAGCATCTGAGAGTATTGTTCGCGCTGAACCAGCTTCGCTTGGGAGCGAAGGACTGGTGGAAGTTTGTTACGACATACTTTACTACTGCAGAGATTACAACGGTGACCTGGGAGAGGTTCACCACCATGTTCCGAGATGAGTATGTTCCCCCGGTGGAGAGGGAACGATTGGCGCAGGAGTTCTTGTCCCTCAAGCAGGGGATGGAGTCCGTGACTGTGATTACACGGATGTTTCATGAGAGGGCGTTGTTTTGCCTTGAGCACGTGTCTACCGAGCAGGCACGTATGAGTCGATATCTGATCATACTGAGGAGGGACATTTGTGAGTTCATGGCAAACTCGACATACCGGACATTTGCCGAGCTCCAGGCGAATGCCCGGAAGAGGGAGATTGAGCTAGAGACTCAGGCCAGGGAGGAGGCCGAGTCTCAGAGGAGGGATAGGCGGCCGATGCAGTCTCAGCCGGCAGCCAAGCGGGCAAAGCCCGCTGATCCGAGATCTGGAGGTCCGAAGGGCCGCACTTGCGGGAAGTGCAGCAAGAGCCATGATCGGGTGTGCAGAGCGGGTGTGTGCTACAAGTGTGGGAAGGAGGGGCATATCGCTAGGGATTTCCCCAATGGATTTTCGGTTTGCTTTCACCGCAACCAGACAGGCCGTCGGAAGGCCGAGTGCCCACAGTTACTTCAGGGATTAGCATAGGGATCTGCACCTGCTGCTAGAGCTACCGAGGTCCGGCCAGCAAAGGCCGAGGCACCGAAGGCTCACGGGAGAGCCTTTTAGTTGACAGCGGAGGTGGTCCACGCAGCACCCGATGTCATGGCTGGTGTGTATTCTTTTATTTACTAATTCTGAGTTTGAGACATTATGCTTATTCTGTGGTATGCTTAGGTACTTTTCTTGTGAGTTCTGTACCTGCTTTGGTGTTATTTGACTCGGTTGCGAGTCGATCTTTCATGTCATTAGCGTTTAGCCAGCACATCAGTACCCGAAGAGAGGCGTTGAGTCGACCTCTACGAGTTTCTATAGCCGACGAGCGAGCGGTGTATGCTACTGATGTGATTCGAGGATGTGTACTCGAGATTTTCGGTGTTGAGTTCCCGATAGATCTAGTACCGATTGCGATGGGTGATGTCTGTGTCATCGTGGGCATGGACTGGTTGAGCCGATTTGGAGCTGTTATAGACTGCGAGCGGCAGTTGGTGACCATACGAGACCCTAGTGGGGGAGTACTTATGGTGTATGGCGAGGGTACCCGATCTGGGTCAGCATTTTGTTCGGCTGCCAGAGCGAGACAGAGTGTACAACAGGGCTGTAGAGGGTTTGTAGCCTATGTGATGGATACACGAGTTGCCGCAGAGAGGCTGAGTTCTGTCGGTGAGGTACCGATAGTGCGAGAGTCTCCAGATGTTTTCCCCGAGGAGTTGCCGGGTGTGCCTCCCGAGAGGCAGGTGGAGTTTCGCATCGATTTGATTCTGGGGGCAGCACCTATTGCCAAGGCACCCTATCGCCTTGTGCCACCGGAGATGCAGGAGTTATCCTCACAGCTTTAGGAGCTGCTGGGGAAGGGATTCATCTGACCGAGTAGCTCACCGTGGGGAGCGCCGATCCTTTTTGTCAAGAAAAAGGATGGTTCACACCGGATGTGCATTGATTACCGGGAGTTGAACAAATTAACGGTCAAGAACCATTATCCATTACCGAGGATCGACGATCTGTTCGATTAGTTGCAGGGTGCGTCTTGGTTTTCCAAGATAGACTTGAGGTCTGAATATCACCAGATGAGGGTGCGTGATGAGGATATCCAGAAGACAGCGTTCAGGACTCGTTATGGGCATTACGAGTTTGTGGTGATGCCTTTTGGGCTCACCAATGCACCAGCGGCGTTCATGGACCTTATGAACCGAGTATGCAGGCCGATGTTGGATCGATCGGTGATCGTGTTCATCGATGACATTCTAGTGTATTCGAGGACCAGAGAGCAGCATGAGGAGCACCTGAGGGAGATCCTTGGAGTATTGAGATCGGAGAGGCTATATGCCAAATTCTCCAAGTGTGATTTCTGGTTACGAGAGGTCCAGTTCTTCGGACATCTCGTTAATCAGAATGGAATATTGGTCGATCCGGCCAAGATTGAGGCTGTCATGAGTTGGGAGGTGCCGAGATCCCCCACCGAGATCAGGAGTTTTCTGGGGTTGGCCGGCTACTATCGGAGATTCATTCGGGATTTCTCCAAGATTGTCGTTCCCCACACCAGGTTGACCCGGAAGGGCGTTGCCTTTTCTTGGGGTCCAGAGTAGCAGACCTCGTTTGAGACCCTTCGCCAGAGACTATGCGAAGCCCCAGTGTTAGCCCTTCCGGAGGGAATGGAGGATTTTGTGGTTTACTGTGATGCGTCTATATCAGGGTTGGATGTGGTGCTTATGCAGAGAGGGCACGTGATAGCATATGCATCGAGGCAGCTGAAGCCTCATGAGACGAGGTATCCCACCCATGATTTGGAGTTGGGGGCAGTGGTGTTCGCCCTCAAGATATGGCGTCATTATCTGTATGGGGTTCGGTGTACTATATACACGGGCCACAAGAGTTTGAAGTATCTGATGGATCAGCCCAACCTAAACATGCGTCAGAGGAGATGGTTAGATGTGGTAAAGGATTATGACTGTGAGATCCTGTACCACCCGGGCAAGGCTAACGTGGTAGCCGATGCTCTGAGCCGCAGGGCGGAGAGTGCCCCGATTCGAGACATATGTATGAGGATGACGGTGATGACTCCGGTGTTGGATACTATTCGAGAGGGCCAGGCAGAGGCTATGAGACCGGAGAACCGCAAAAGGGAGCGGGTGATTGGACAGGTGTCCGAGTTCGTGACGGATAGCCGAGGGCTCATGACCTTTCATGGTCGGATTTGGGTGTCGTATTCGGGCGGGGCACGTAGCACTTTGATGGAGGAGGTGCATAGATCGAGATTCTCGATCCATCCCGAGGCCACGAAGATGTATTTGGACCTGAAGAGAGACTACTGGTGGCCCTGTATGAAGAGGGATGTTGCATGGTTCGTAGAGAGGTGCTTGACCTGTCGTCGGGTTAAGGCCGAGCACCAGCATCCGCATGGCAAGTTGCAGCCATTAGAGGTTCCCCAGTGGAAGTGGGAACAAATTTCTATGGATTTTATCACCAAATTGCCGAGGACCGCGAGAGGTGTTCATGCAATTTGGGTGATTGTGGATCGGCTAACGAAGAGCACTCACTTCCTTGCTATCAGTGAGAGCTCTTCTGCAGAGAGGCTGGTAGAGATATATGTGAGGGAGGTGGTGTCGCGGCATGGAGTGCCGGTCTCGATTGTGTCAGACCGAGATGTACGTTTCACTTCCAGGTTCTGGAAGAAATTCCATGTGGAGTTGGGTACGAGATTGCATTTCAGTACTGCTTACCACCCACAGACGGACGGGCAGAGTGAGCGGACGATTCAGACACTCGAGGACATGCTTCGGGCATATGTTATGGACTTCGGTGGAAGTTGGGAAAAATACCTACCTTTGGCTGAGTTTTCTTACAACAATAGCCACCATTCGAGTATTGGTATGCCTCCCTTTGAGCTTTTATATGGGAGGAGGTGCCGGACCCCCATCTGTTGGGGAGAGGTAGGGCAGCGAGTGATGGGTAGCACTGAGATAGTGCTTAAGACGACTGAGCAGATATAGCAGGTCAGACAGAGGTTACTGACAGCCCAGAGCCGTCAGAAGAGTTATGCGGATAGGCGGCGATCCGAGCTCGAGTTCCAGGTTGGAGATTTCGTACTCCTGAAGGTATCTCCTTGGAAAGGAGTGATCCGATTCAGGAAGAAGGGTAAGCTGGGGCCCTGATACATTGGTCTGTTCAGGGTGACCGCGAGGGCGGGTAAGGTAGCATACCGTCTGGAGCTACCCGAGGAGTTGAGTCAGATCCATGATACCTTCCATGTATCCCAGTTGAGGAAGTGTATAGCCGATGAGACAGTGGTTGTGCCGCTAGAGGATATTCAGGTCGACGCGAGTTTGAATTACATTGAGAGGCCGATCGCGATCTTAGATCGGAAGATCAAGGTTCTGAGGAACAAGGAGGTGCCCCTGGTTCAGGTCCAGTGGCAACATCGGAGAGGGTCCGAGCTGACCTGGGAGCCGGAGATGGAGATGCGGGAGCAGCATCTAGAGTTGTTTGCAGAGTGAGACTTCGAGGGCGAAGTCTGATTCTAGTGGGGGAGAATTGTAACATCCGGATATCCAGGTATCATATTTGAGTATTTATTTTTGAGTCAAGGAAAGGGACTCGACGAGTTGACGCCTAGACTCGTCGAGTAGGATCGCGACTACTGACTAGGATTAATGAATGGACTCAACGAGTCGGTGAGGCGACTCGACGAGTCTGCGCTGTCGGCAGAAACCCTAAATCTTTGGGCCTGAGCCCTATTTAAAGGCATTTATAGCCTTCAGTTGCGGCTACCTTCCCAGAAGAAAGAACCCTAGCATATTTGAGCGTGTGTAGTGAGAGAGAGAGCCATCTTGAACCATTTGTTGTGATTTTGCTAAGGAGGCGAAGAGATCCAGCAAGAAGGACCAAAGGAGGTTGTTGTTCTGAGGCTTTCAAGCAAGGAGGCTTCACTTCGAGGTAGCAATTCAGCCCTTTTCTTCTTTATTGTGTAGGCTTCTTGAATCAAGGGTTTCTTTACCCTTTCTTGAGTTGGAATAAGAGCATGAGAGGTCCCAATGTGAAATAGACCTTAGATCTGGACCTTGAGAGGTCCAGAGAGCCCCAAACATCCAGCTTTATGCAGTCCCTTTTTGGGTTTTAGAACATGGTTTTCATATTAGGGCTAAATCATCATATAGAGCCATATGAGTGTTGCATGAGCATAAAGTTTGGACCTTTACGTAACTTTTGAGTGTTAGAAGGCCAGATCTATAGGTTAGAGAAACAGATTTGACCTCAGAAGGTCGTTTGAACATTCTCATGGAAGAAACTCGCCGAGTCCATGAGCGGACTCGACGAGTCGGATCGTGTTGCACCACGATTCGTGATCAGTGGTAACCCGTCGAGAGAAAGGTTAACTCGACGAGTCGAGTGAGGCCTTAGGAGGATTCAGAGGACACGTATGGACTCGCCGAGTCACCCGAGTGCACTCGACGAGTTTGGTCAAGTTGGATCGTTGACTAGGGTTGACTTTTAGGGTTTGGTCAACATTTGGACATTAGACCATTGGAGGGGTAAAATGGTCTTTTCCCCTTCTGAGAGAATATAGGGAGGGACTAGTCTAGCCTTTGAGATCCGTATTAATTAGAGATGATTACTTTATGTGATTAGGCGGAGGCTAGATCAGATATTCGAGTTCGAGACTTTCCGAGATTTCCCGAGGTGAGTCTTCTCACTATACATTACCTAGAGTGGTAACTATATGCAGACCGGAGGGTCTTATGTGTTATGTATGTTGAGTTTATGTGCTTTGTGATATATGTATGCTATGTGATTATATAGATCGGACCGGAGGGTCCTACGATTTAGACCGGACCAGAGGATCCAACGATTTAGACGGGACCAGAGGGTCCAACGAGCTAGACCGGACTGGAGGGTCCAACGAGCTACGGGACTGGAGGGTCCCGCTGAGACACATTGACCGGAGGGTCATACCGAGTTATAGCCTCGAGTGGCTTATGTGTTGTATGTGGTATTTTGGGGAACTCACTAAGCATTTATGCTTACCGTGTTATGTGATATGTGTTTCAGGTACCAGTGAGGATCGCAGGAAAGTGCCAGCATGATTTGTACACACTGGCAGAGGATTACGTTTTGAGATTCTGGGATATGTTTTATTATGATGACATTTGATGGATGAGATTTGAGAATATTATATGATTTTTATTGTGTGGAAAAAAATGAAAAATTGTTTTAAAAATTTACGTCGTTACATGATGTCAGCTGGCTATGGCATCGACGTTTATCACATTTAAATTTTCAAAATTTGAATAAGTTGGTGATTGATGATCTTGTTCGAGGTTTACCTGTACTAAAATTTGACAATGATACTTTGTGTGCAGCTTGTGAACAAGGAAAACAACATCGCAAAGGACATCCAATTGTCATAGATTCGAAAATTGTTGAACCGCTGGAACTTCTTCATATTGACCTTTGTGGATCATCAACTGTTGAAACTCTCAACAAGAAACGGTACATTTTGGTTATAGTTGATGATTTTTCACGATTCACTTGGGTGTATTTTCTCAGGTTAAAATCTAAAGTCGCTCAAACAATGATCGAATTTATCAAGAAAATTGAGTTGAGTCTAAAGAAGAATGTTTGAAAAATCAAAAGTGATAATGGTTCTGAGTTTAAGAACAATGTGCTGGATTCGTACTTAACGGAAAAAGGAATTCATAACTTTTCTTCGCCCTATACACCTCAGCAAAATGGTGTAGTTGAAAGGAGGAATAGATCACTTTGCGAAGCAACAAGAACTGTGTTAACATATGCGAATCTTCCTCAATATCTACGGGCAGAAGCAGTTTTGACAGCTTGTTTCACTCAGAATCGATCTTTCATTCATCGTCGTTTTAATATAACTCCGTATGAAATCATCAATAACCGAAAACCTAATGTCAAATTCTTTCATGTTTTTGGTTGTAGGTGTTTTATAATGAATCTCAAAGATAATCTTTCGAAATTTCAAGCTAAGGCTGATGAAGGAATATTTTTGGGATATTCAACAAATTCGATTGCATACAGAGTGTTAAATAAACGAACTCGTAAAGTAGAAGAAACGTTTAATCTAACTTTTGATGATTATTTCGTGAAAAAGTTGAAAAACAATTTGAACAAAAACCAATTCTTAATGAATCGACATCCTGAATCTTCAAAACATTCTGATGTTGAAGTACATGCTGCTGATAATCGAAATCATCAATCTTCGAAACATTATGATGATTCAACAGTCACATCAGATAAATCTGCTAATGGCGAAAGTATGCTAGATGCTCAATTCGAGGGGGAGCACTTGAATATACCTTCAAATGTTTAGGGGGAGCATTCTTTCGAGGGGGAGAAGAGCAGTATGAATGATGGTTTCGAGGGGGAGCATCAAAATGATAATTATGTTCAGGGGGAGCATAATGAAATGGAAACCATAAATCTTGACGAAAATGATGAATTTCATGAACTAAATGATAATTTTTCTGTGGCAGGATCCGAAAATGGAGAGATGTACGAAGATGCACCTTTAGATTTTGATCCAGCATATCAACCATTGGAAAAGTGGACAAGCAATCATCCAAAAGAGCAAGTCATTGGAAATCCACAAGATGGAGTTTTGACAAGAGCTCAAATTCGTGCAAAGAATGAGGTACTGAATGCTCGACAAGAATTTTGCATGTTTAATGTTTTCATCTCGAAAATTGAACCAAAAATTGTTAAGGTTGCAATGGAACACTCTGATTGGGTTGTTGCAATGCAATCTGAACTGGCTGAATTCGAGAGAAACAAGGTTTGGAGGTTAATTCCTAAACCTGAAAATGTTTCGATTGTCGGATTAAAATGAATTTTCAAAAATAAAACTGACAAAGATGAAAATATCGTTCGAAATAAAGCACGATTAGTTGTTAAAGGATATTCACAACAAGAAGGTATAGATTATGAAGAAACCTTTGCCCTCTCGCAAGACTCGAGGCTGTTCGAATATTCTTGGCTTATGCAACTCACAAAGACTTTGATGTCTATCAAATGGATGTGAAGTGTGCGTTTTTGAATGCAGAGCTGGAAGAAACTGTGTATGTGGAACAACCTCCAGGTTTCGTGAATAAAGAATATCCTAATCATGTGTATATCTTAGATAAAGCAGTATATGGGTTAAAACAAGCACCAAGAGCATGGTATGCAACTCTTACTAGTTTCTTAAAACAATCGAAATTTAAACAAGGATCAGTTGACCCCACATTATTTCGAAAGAAAGTTGGGAATCATCTAATGCTTGTTCAAATTTATGTCGATGATATTATTTTTGGCTCAACTGACCCTGCTTTTTCTAGTGAATTTGAAAATTTGATGAAAAGCCAATTCGAAATGAGCATGATGGGTAAAATCATTAATTTTCTGGGTTTAAACATTCATCAAAGCAGAGAAGGAATTTTCAGCAATCAGGAAAAATATACAAAGAATTTGCTCGAAAAGTTTGGATTGACAAACAACACGAAGTTAAGAGTACCAATGGCGGTTGGAACGAGGCTAAATCCTTCGTTATAAACACCTGTGGTTGATCTTACTTTATACAGGAGCATGATAGGTTTATTGCTTTATCTTACTGCAAGTAGACCTGATATTATGTTTTTCTGTATGTAATTGTGCTAGGTATCAAGCAAATCCAAGAGAACCACACATGACTGCAGTGAAAAACATTTTTCGTTATCTCAAGGAAACAACTTCGTTAGGATTATGGTATCCTGTGAAATCAGGATTTTTTATTCTGGCGTTCTCAGATGCAGATCTGGGAGGATGTAAACTGGATCGAAAGAGTACAAGTGGTGGATGCCAATTCTTGGATGGAAAATTAGTCAGTTGGCAATCGAAAAAGCAAACGTGTGTTTCGATTTCTACTGCTGAAGCTGAATATGTTGCAGCTGCTGCTTGCACTTCGCAAATCATTTGGATCCAGAGTCAATTGCGTGATTATGCCATTAATATGAAAAAGATTCCACTGTATTGTGATTCACAAAGTGCTATACGCATTTGTCATAATCGAGTACAACATTCGAAAACCAAACATATTGAACTTCGTTATCATTTTATTAAAGATCATGTGGAAGATGGCAACATTGAAGTTCATTTTGTAAAAACAACTGATCAGCTTTCTGATATTTTTACAAAAGCATTGGACGAAAAATCATTTGTTCGAATTTTGACAGGTTTGGGAATGATCGAGGCAAGTTCTGTTCCAGGACTAAATTCAAAAGAATAACAATGAAGTGTTATGCAAAAGTGTCGATTCAGAGGCAAAACTGTTTCTTTCAGAGGCTGACAGTATTAACCATTCATAGGTTACTGTTCACGTTCAGCGCTTCGACACACTTCGAATTCGACATCTAGAGCAATTTGTTTTGGAGTACAAATTTTCGTTAGTTTATCATATTTTCGTTAGTTTGTCAAAATTCTTCGTTAGTCGATCACATGTTTTTCGAGAGTTAGTATCTTAGTTTTATATTTGAAAAATTAAAAACTCCAAAAAGATTTTATTTTTGTTTTGTCATTTTATTTTCGAAAAATCAAAAATTCCAAAAAGATTTTTTTTTGTTTTTGTTTGTTTTATTTTTCGAAAATCTTAAAAACACAAAAATATTTTCTTTATATTCGAAAAATTAAAAACTCCAAAAAGATTTTATTTTTGTTTTGTCATTTTATTTTCGAAAAATCAAAAATTCCAAAAAGATTTTTTTTTTGTTTTTGTTTGTTTTCTTTTTCGAAAATCTTAAAAACACAAAAATATTTTCTTTCTTTTCGAAAAATCAAAAATATCAAAAAGATTTTTGTTCTTTTGTTCTTTGTCTTTTCTTCGTATAGATTTCACGAAAGGTTTACAAGGGTCATGCTTGCGGTTCTATGGGAAGGTAAAATTTCGACAACTTTGTACTAGTTAGACTGTCCCTAGAAGCATGCTGCAGCATGTCGACCCAAGCCTCCATTGACTCAATGTGTGATTTCGAAAGCCTTAATGAGTTAAGAGTAGTCTGTTTGGTCTAATCATAACAGAGGTACAATCAATTTCGTGGACCAATCTTTTTCATCTCAAAATTCTAAAATGAGTTAAGAGTAGTCTCCTGAGCTACCTTACTCTTCTCAAATGAGTTAAGAGTAGTCTGTTTGGTCTAATCATAACAGAGGTACAATCAATTTCGTGAACCAATCTTTTTCATCTCAAAATTCTAACACATTTCACACACAATGACATATGTCCGAGAGGTCATCGATCAAACCAATCATGACTTAGGCATATCAAACTTCTGTGGTAATGATCTAACATCATGAGACCGTGATGAAAGTGAAACCCAAATATACGAACTCATTTAAGGAATTGACGGGGAACTATGTTCCAGTTTTAACGAAACAGTTGTTTCAGTACCAATCTTCGATGTTTCAAATCATATTCAATTCTTTTGAGTGGTCTTGATCAAATGGTTGAAACCCACGACATTTGTTTCCCAACAAGATCCAGCTGAATCTAATTTTTCTTTGAATATGATTTTCGTTGGAGTATCAACTATTTCATTTGTCACATTCAAAATCATTCAAAGCATACTTGTCACTGACTACACTGGTCAAACAGGTAATTTTGGTTACAATTACTCACCTTATGTTTAGGTTGATATGTAACGAAATTGTTAAGCCACCCACGAAGCCTTGAAAAAGAAGCCCTTCGATACTTCTCTATAAGTATTTGATTGAAATTCACGGGAACATACACAAGCAGTTGATTATCTCTCTTGATAATTAACGAAGTAACCTTTGCTCGGGGTTTATCTGGTTTTGTGTCGAAAATTTGTTTTTCGACATCACAGATCCAAATTTTTCGTTAAGTTTGCTTTTTATCTTATTTTCTTTACACACTGCACACACCAAATCCTTGAGGTGCTGAGTACTACCAACTCAGGCTGATGATATTGAAAGTCTGGCAAATGACATCGTCTCTAAACCCAAAGACGAAAGAGCCTTACCTCCATGACGAAGGTTCATGACGGTTACACTTCTATTGGGATAAACGAACAAGCTGTTTGACAAGACGTTTTGTATTCAGTCCAGGTTCCAAGGAGATGTGATGGGTACTTTTTTACGTGTGGCTACTTTATCAGAATAGTGGTGCGATTTTCAAGGTGCCACGTCGGATCTCAATTAATGATGCTCCCGCTTCACATTCAAATTTCAGGGTTACATATAAAAGGGGATTCAAGGGTTCTTTATCAGTTTACGTTTTCAAAAGAAAAATCCCCAATTTGTCTCAAAAATCTTTACTTGTTCTTCCAAGGTTCAAAACCCTAATCATGGCGACTCATGTTGTTGTTGTTGCTCCATCCCATTCTACTGATGATGTTTCCTCTCAACCAATTATGAAGATTCAAAGCACTAACTATCAAGTCGAGGGGGATGTTTCACTGTATCCAGACGAGTTGAAGATGTTGGTTGTCGCTTTGAAAAGCTCTGTTCTTTCTACTGCCATGTTCAATTCATTTGTTGTTCCTCTATCCTGGCTTTCCATAGCAGGATCTACTGCATCATACATCAAAGCTCTGGATGTTATCACGTTTAATCTGGTAAACGATAAGAAGATTCGTCTATCCAAGAAGATGTTCTGTCAGATTCTTGAAATTCCTAACTCTCCACCGTACACTGATCTTTCGTATACTCAAATCATATATATGTTCAATGAGATGAGTCATCAACCCCCACTCACCAAGATAAGTGATTTCAAGAAGTCTGGACTTCCAAGTATTTGGAATTTTTTATTTAGTATTTTTCTACGCTGCTTGACTGGTCGCAGTGTTGGATTGGATAAAGGTCGAATGGAGGTGTATGCCATGGTTGCTGGCCTTTACTATGATATTCCAGTTGATTATTCTACTTAGATGTGGAAGGAATTTCAGAAAAGTGTGGAGAACACTAATGTGGTTCAAGGAATATCATGTGCAAGATATTGGAGTTTGATTCTGATGGGATTGAGCCATAAGAACTTTCCTATGTGCACATGCAAACCCTAATGCTTGGGTCTAGGTTTCTCTAATTGAACATGCAATGTATCCAAGGCTTACAATGCTAGATCTAGTGAAAACAATGGAAACATAACATATGAAATCAGATCAAGATGAATACCTTTAGTTGCTTACTTGAATCTTCTTGTTCTTGGAGCTTAGAGTCACAATTGTCACTCCTCTAATGGCTTACAAACACCAACTAGTAAGAGGTTGATTTCGAAAGAGAGAAGAGGTGTAGAAATCAGCTCTAGGGTTCCCAAGGAAGCAAGGTGGCCGATTTCTCCAACCCTAGGGGTCTATTTATACTATGAGCTACTAGGGTTACATCCTTAACCCTAATTGAATAACTTAGGCCATAAGCAATCCAAGGATCCTTCTAGAGTAAGGCTTGGACGAATTCAAGGAGCCCACACTCCTTAATTTCGGCCACCCTATATTCACAAGGATCCATAGCCCAAAAAACTAACTATCACACAATTGACAGTTTAAGCCCCTTTATTCAATTAACCTCTTTTAGTCACCAAATTAATTCCTAATTAATTTACGACTAATATTAATCAAATAATATTATTATTCCTTTAATATATTATTCTCATAATATATTAATATAATAATATCTCTTCTCTCTTCATAAATCACCCTGTCAAGTTGCTATGGTGAAGGCAACCCAAAAGGACCATGCACAACCAGGTCAAGTACTTACCAAATATAGTTACGGGCTTAGACACTAATCCAACAGTCTCCCACTTAGATAAGTCTAGTAACTATGCAAGCACAATCCGATTAGCAATCGTAGCTCTGAAAGACGCTGTCAAACTCTGATCTTATCAGTAACCTGTCCTTCAGATAAGGGATCGTATAATCCTCTGTTCTAGATATCGTGCGGACAATTACATGGAACATTGTCATACTTATTGTCCAGCAATTGGTTTCTCGATCTCAGATTCATTTGACATAGAACTTAATTGAACACATCAATTCAGTCCTGACCGGGCCCGACACATAAGTCAAATCAAATCATCGAGGGGCCCTGATATCGCTATTACCCTCTTAGGATAAAAGGAACAGATAAACTTCGACTTATATGCATTTATTATCTACTAATCAAATCATACACAACAATGCGTTTTATAACATCAAGTTACTGATGCGTTTACGCATTATCAATGTACAACCAATTAACAAACAATAAACCATATATCTAGGTTTTAAGACCATATGATATTACCATCTTGTGATCACTCGTGATAAATTCCATGAAGTGATTCCAGTAAGTGTGGGTTTATTCCAATGCTCAAATCAAGTTCATAAGCACTCATGAACGTTGTAGCAAACTTTTGCTATGTCTAATACACTTTATACAATCTACACACCAATTCATGACAGTCTTCATTCATATCTACTTCCAACATATGAACGACTGTGGACCGTTCGAATAATTCGATTATTATCAAATAATTCAATTATTCAGGAAGTCAAAACATGCAAAATGAAACAATAGGTAAATGATTAACATAAGACAGTAACTTTACTAATAAATAATACTCCTTTATTTAATCATCGAATGTTAATAACAACTTATCTATTACACGTTTCCAAACTATCTAATCTAAACTAATATTGTCCTTCAGCCCAATGCTCCTAGCGTGCTGCAAGTGCTTAACCCTGCTCAGTCCCTTCGTAAGCGGATCTGCTAGGTTATCCTCTGACGATACCCTCTTCACTACGAGGAGTCCTTCTTCCACCCGATGTCGAATAAAGTGATATTTTCTGTCGATATGTCGAGATCTACCGTGATCTCTTGGTTCCTTGGTCAAGGCAACTGCTCCTTCATTATCACAGAAAATATCCATGGGCTCCTTTATGGCTTGCACAACTCCAAGGTCTCCAATGAAGTTCTTCAACCATATTGCCTCCTTTGACGCTTCGCTTGCTGCAATGTACTCTGATTCGCACGTTGAATCAGCTACGGTTTCCTGCTTGGAACTTTTCCAAGTTACTGCTCCTCCATTGAGGGTAAAGACCCAGCCCGACTGCGAACGATAGTTGTCCCTGTCGGTCTGAAAGCTGGCGTCACTGTACCTTCGCACCTTTAAGTCATCACTCCCACCGAGGACTAGAAACCATTCCTTGGTCCTCCGAAGGTACTTAAGAATGTTCTTGACTGCGATCCAATGCGCTCTGCCAGGGTTCCCTTGATATCTGCTGACTATGCTCAAAGCGAAGGCCACATCAGGGCGAGTACAAGTCATAGCGTACATGATTGAGCCAACTGCGGAAGCATAAGGTACTCGGCTCATCTCTGCTATCTCGACTTCAGTACTCGGACTTTGAGTCTTACTCAACTTGGCATTACTCTGGATTTGTAACTCCCCTTTCTTTGAATTCTCCATACTAAAATGTTTTAGTACCTTGTCCAGGTAAGTATTCTGACTAAGTCCTATTATTCTCTTACTTCTGTCTCTCACTATCCTTATTCCCAGAATATAGGAAGCCTCTCCGAAGTCCTTCATAGCGAAGCACTTCCCGAGCCAGGACTTAACCTCCTGCAGTGTCGGGATGTCGTTTCCTATGAGTAGTATGTCGTCGACATACAATACGAGAATGCTTACTACACTCCCACTGGCTTTGACATATACATACGATTCATCTTCGCTTTGCAGAAAACAAAACTCTTTGACCTTCTCGTCAAAACCAAGATTCCATCTGCGAGACGCTTGCTTAAGTCCATAAATGGACTTCTCAAGCTTACACACTCTATTGGGATGCTTCGCATTGACAAAACCCTCTGGCTGAGCCATGTAAACATCCTCAGCCAACTTCCCATTAAGGAAAGCGGTTTTGACATCCATCTTCCATATTTCATAGTCATGAAATGCAGCAATGGCCAGCATCACCCTGATAGACTTTATCTTCGCAACTGGTGAGAAGGTTTCGTTGTAGTCAACTCCAGGAGTTTGAGTGAAACCCTTCGCAACTAATCGCGCCTTATAAGTGTGCATGTTCCCATCCACGTCAGTCTTCTTCTTGAAGATCCACTTGCACCCGACCATCTTACGAACTGGTACATTGTCAACCAAATTCCAGACTTGGTTGTCATACATGGACTGAATCTCGCTGTCCATAGCCTCTTTCCATTTCGCAGACTCCGAGCCTGCCATGGCTTCCTTATAGCTGTTAGGTTCGTCCATATTCACTACTGTACTATCACTAATGAACGTATCCCCTTCCATAGTAATATGAAAACCATAAAACTGGGGTGGAACACTAACCCTTTCGGAACGTCTAAGAGGTAAGGACTCGTCAATTGGTTCAACCGGAGTTTCCTCCTCGGGTTGAGCGCCAGTGTTAGAGGTTCCTTCATCGCTCGATTCTTGAAGCTCTTCAAGATCGATTTGCCTCCCACTGTCTCTTTGGCATATGAGTTCTCGCTCTATGAAAACCCAGCTCCTCGCAACGAATACAACATTGTCACTCAGTCTGTATAAGAGATATCCAAAGGATTTCTGCGGGTAGTCGATGAAAATACATCGCTCACTACGAGGTTCGAGCTTGTCGTGAGTTTCTCATCTTACGAAACCTTGCAACCCCAAACCTTGATATGTGCCAACGAGGGAGCCTTCCCTGTCCAAATCTCGTGAGGTGTTTTGGCAACCTTCTTCGTCGGTACTAAGTTAAGGATATGGGCGGCAGTCTCTAAGGCATACCCCCAGAATGAGATAGGTAGTGAAGCATGACTCATCATGGAACGAACCATGTCTAGCAAGGTTCGATTACGGCTCTCAGCTACACCATTCAGTTGTGGTGTCCTGGGTGGCGTCAATTGTGAAACTATTCCACATTCCTTGAGGTAGTCGTGGAACTCAAGACTTAGGTACTCTCCACCTCGATCAGATCGAAGCATCTTGATTTTCCTGCCCAACTGATTCTCCACTTCTTGTTTAAACTCCTTGAACTTTTCAAAGGTTTCTGACTTGTGCTTGATTAAGTACATATACCCATATCTGCTATAATCATCTGTGAAAGTCACATAGAAGCGATTCGCATCCCTTGTGGTGGATCTAAAGGGTCCACATACATCTGTATGTATGAGATCCAATAAACCCTCACCCCTCGCACAAGTGCCAGTAAAGGGTGACTTGGTCATCTTTCCAAGTAAACAAGAATCGCACACGTCATCGTCCCTAAGGTCGAATGACTCCAACACTCCATCCTTTTGGAGTTGGGCTATGCGTTTCTTGTTGACATGTCCAAGACGACAAATGCCACAACCATGCTTTATCCATACTATTGGAAGAATCCACACATAACACATCATTTCCTAAGTTGTCTACAACCATCACAGTTTCATATATTCCATTACAAGGCAATGCTTCAAAATATAAAACATTATTAAAATAAGCATAAATAGAACCCTTTTCATTATCAAATGAATATCTAAAACCTTGTTTATATAAACCATGAAATGAAATGATGTTTCTAGCCATATCTGGCGAATAGCAACAATTATTCAAATTTAAATCTAAACCATTACTAAGCACTAGGGAATAAACTCCAATCTTGGTCACATGCGACGATCTTCTGTTTCCCATGATCAGATTCATCCTTCCACGCTCCACGTCCCTATTTCTTTTTATTCCCTGCAAATCAGAACATATGTGAAAACCACATCCTGTATCAAGAACCCAAGAAGTAGCATGTGATAAACTATTAGATTTAATTGTGTAAATACCTGCGAAAGATGGCTTGATCTTTCCATCCTTGATGGCCTGCAGATATTCTGGGCAGCTTCTCTTCCAATGCCCTATCTTGTGGCAGTGGTGGTACTCTGCCTCTTTAGGGTTTAAGTTGGGTTTAGCAGAACCAGAGGAGTTTGACCCAGAAGCGTTGTTGTTTTCGTTCGACATCTGAAAAGGAAAAAGAACAAAGTTGATTTGAAATGAATTTCCCCAATTAATCACCCAAATGAGAAATTAGGGCTAGAAACCAACAACATTATTTACAAATTAGAAAAGGGATGCCGTAATCTAACAAGTAAATAATTTGAAGGCAAGTGAATGTCGATTCACTAATTCTCCACCATGAAAAACGAAAAAGAAATTAGGTTTTAAATGTATTGAAAACTCCTAGATACTTTGAGATACATTGAACTTTTCAATGGCATGTTTAAATCTCGACATGCCCGTCTAGTTTGTAACTGGGATGCCGAGGATCACAAAGTGGGTGTGAATAGCCATGCAAATATACATGGTGCCCTCATTGTTACAGTCACCTATTCGATGTGCTGGTTAACCACACACGCTCCATCGAACTATGACAATCAATGAGTCACCCTTTGCTACCATTGCTTAGAACCCAATTAATGTGCCGGTTAACCACACGCGCTCCATTAACGTCTTAGCAGGGGTACAAACTGTAATTTCATGGAATTGCATCAATTCACTTTTGCCTAAAGTAACTAAGATTTGGAATTTTATGAAAAATGTTTGAGTTACTTTATATAGATTCATTATACTTTTAATGAGGAAAGGTTTGCCCGATCCTACCCGTTCGGCTAACGACCCTCCACCAATCAAGGAAGCGGTGGGTGAGAATGGACACCCATTAAACAGTCATTTTATAGGCCATAACCTTATACCCCCCTTATAGATCGGCTTCGTGAATTAGGCCTACTAACGGTAAGACTAGCATTTAAGTTATACGTATATATATTAATCTTATAATACTATAAACATAAGGTTGAATTTTAAAACTTGTAAAATTCTAAGGTTTGAAATTTAAATAGTCCAAATTAAAACTTTTAATCACAAAACTTTAAATTTCAAAACTTGAGGACAAGTTTTGAACTTTTCAAAACATAAATGATCAAATAGCAAATAATATAAATTAACTAATTAATTTAGTGATTATCTAAATTTGACCTAGTCAATATTACTTGCAAGACAATCCACCAATTAATTCAAATAATCAATTATTATCACATAAGGAAATTATTATTTAACTAAATGGTAATTATCTTTTGTTTTGTCAAGGATATAGTCAAATATATGATAAAATTCGGATTTTATGGACCCAAAACAATTAAGGCAAGTATCCTCAAGCAAAACAGCAAGAAATCCCGAAAATCACTCTGACAGACGCTTGGACTCGCCGAGTCCCATCATGGACTCGCCGAGTTCATACGACTCGCCGAGTTCACAATGGGACTCGCCGAGTCTGTCAGTCAGGGGCACAAAAAAAATGATTTTTCATGGCAAGAACAATCAAACAATGCATCAATTCAATAGAAATCAATCTAAGCTCTGATACCACTGATGGGATTGAGCCATAAGAACTTTCCTATGTGCACATGCAAACCCTAATGCTTGGGTCTAGGTTTCTCTAATTGAACATGCAATGTATCCAAGGCTTACAATGCTAGATCTAGTGAAAACAATGGAAACATAACATATGAAATCTGATCTAGATGAATACCTTTAGTTGTTTACTTGAATATTCTTGTTCTTGTCGCTTAGAGTCACAATTGTCACTCCTCTAATGGCTTACAAACACCAACTAGCAAGAGGTTGATTTGGAAAGAGAGAAGAGGTGTATAAATCGGCTCTAGGGTTCCCAAGGAAGCAAGGTGGCCGATTTCTCCAACCCTAGGGGTCTATTTATACTATGAGCTACTAGGGTTACATCCTTAACCCTAATTGAATAACTTAGGCCATAAGCAATCCAAGGATCCTTCTAGAGTAAGGCTTGGATGAATTCAAGGAGCCCACACTCCTTAATTTCGGCCACCCTATATTCACAAGGATCCATAGCCCAAAAAACTAACTATCACACAATTGACAGTTTAAGCCCCTTTATTCAATTAACCTCTTTTAGTCACCAAATTAATTCCTAATTAATTTACGACTAATATTAATCAAATAATATTATTATTCCTTTAATATATTATTCTCATAATATATTAATATAATAATATCTCTTCTCTCTTCATAAATCACCCTGTCAAGTTGTTATGGTGAAGGCAACCCAAAAGGACCATGCACAACCAGGTCAAGTACTTACCAAATATAGTTACGGGCTTAGACACTAATCCAACAGTCTCCCACTTGGATAAGTCTAGTAACTATGCAAGCACAATCCGATTAGCAATCGTAGCTCTGAAAGACGCTGTCAAACTCTAATCTTATCAGTAACCTGTCCTTCAGATAAGGGATCGTATAATCCTCTGTTCTAGATATCGTGCGGACAATTACATGGAACATTGTCATACTTATTGTCCAACAATTGGTTTCTCGATCTCAGATTCATTTGACATAGAACTTAATTGAACACATCAATTCAGTCCTGACCGGGCCCGACACATAAATCAAATCAAATCATCGAGGGGCCCTGATATCGCTATTACCCTCTTATGATAAAAGGAACAGATAAACTTCGACTTATATGCATTTATTATCTACTAATCAAATCATACACAACAATGCGTTTTATAACATCAAGTTACTGATGCGTTTACGCATTATCAATGTACAACCAATTAACAAACAATAAACCATATATCTAGGTTTTAAGACCATATGATATTACCATCTTGCGATCACTCGTGATAAATTCCATGAAGTGATTCCAGTAAGTGTGGGTTTATTCCAATGCTCAAATCAAGTTCATAAGCACTCATGAACGTTGTAGCAAACTTTTGCTATGTCTAATACACTTTATACAATCTACACACCAATTCATGACAGTCTTCATTCATATCTACTTCCAACATATGAACGACTGTGGACCGTTCGAATAATTCGATTATTATCAAATAATTCAATTATTCAGGAAGTCAAAACATGCAAAATGAAACAATAGGTAAATGATTAACATAAGACACTAACTTTACTAATAAATAATACTCCTTTATTTAATCATCGAATGTTAATAACAACTTATCTATTACACGTTTCCAAACTATCTAATCTAAACTAATATTGTCCTTCAGCCCAATGCTCCTAGCGTGCTGCAAGTGCTTAACCCTGCTCAGTCCCTTCGTAAGCGGATCTGCTGGGTTATCCTCTGACGATACCCTCTTCACTACGAGGAGTCCTTCTTCCACCCGATGTCGAATAAAGTGATATTTTCTGTCGATATGTCGAGATCTACCGTGATCTCTTGGTTCCTTGGTCAAGGCAACTGCTCCTTCATTATCACAGAAAATATCCATGGGCTCCTTTATGGCTTGCACAACTCCAAGGTCTCCAATGAAGTTCTTCAACCATATTGCCTCCTTTGACGCTTCGCTTGCTGCAATGTACTCTGATTCGCACGTTGAATCAGCTACGTTTTCCTGCTTGGAACTTTTCCAAGTTACTGCTCCTCCATTGAGGGTAAAGACTCAGCCCGACTGCGAACGATAGTTGTCCCTGTCGGTCTGAAAGCTGGCGTCACTGTACCCTCGCACCTTTAAGTCATCACTCCCACCGAGGACTAGAAACCATTCCTTGGTCCTCCGAAGGTACTTAAGAATGTTCTTGACTGCGATCCAATGCGCTCTGCCAGGGTTCCCTTGATATCTGCTGACCATGCTCAAAGCGAAGGCCACATCAGGGCGAGTACAAGTCATAGCATACATGATTGAGCCAACTGCGGAAGCATAAGGTACTCGGCTCATCTCTGCTATCTCGACTTCAGTACTCGGACTTTGAGTCTTACTCAACTTGGCATTACTCTGGATTTGTAACTCCCCTTTCTTTGAATTCTCCATACTAAAATGTTTTAGTACCTTGTCCAGGTAAGTATTCTGACTAAGTCCTATTATTCTCTTACTTCTGTCTCTCAATATCCTTATTCCCAGAATATAGGAAGCCTCTCCGAAGTCCTTCACAGCGAAGCACTTCCCGAGCCAGGACTTAACCTCCTGCAGTGTCGGGATGTCGTTTCCTATGAGTAGTATGTCGTCGACATATAATACGAGAATGCTTACCACACTCCCACTGGCTTTGACATATACATACGATTCATCTTCGCTTCGCAGAAAACAAAACTCTTCGACCTTCTCGTCAAAACCAAGATTCCATCTGCGAGACGCTTGCTTAAGTCCATAAATGGACTTCTCAAGCTTACACACTCTATTGGGATGCTTCGCATTGACAGAACCCTCTGGCTGAGCCATGTAAACATCCTCAACCAACTTCCCATTAAGGAAAGCGGTTTTGACATCCATCTTCCATATTTCATAGTCATGAAATGCAGCAATGGCCAGCATCACCCTGATAGACTTTATCTTCGCAACTGGTGAGAAGGTTTCGTCGTAGTCAACTCCAGGAGTTTGAGTGAAACCCTTCGCAACTAATCGCGCCTTATAAGTGTGCACGTTCCCATCCACGTCAGTCTTCTTCTTGAAGATCCACTTGCACCCGACCGTCTTACGAACTGGTACATTGTCAACCAAATTCAAGACTTGGTTGTCATACATGGACTGAATCTCGCTGTCCATAGCCTCTCTCCATTTCGTAGACTCCGGGCCTGCCATGGCTTCCTTATAGCTGTTAGGTTTGTCCATATTCACTACTGTACTATCACTAATGAACGTACATCCTTAACCCTAATTGAATAACTTAGGCCCTAAGCAATCCAAGGATCCTTTTAGAGTAAGGCTTGGACGAATTCAAGGAGCCCATACTCCTTAATTTCGGCCACCCTATATTCACAAGGATCCATAGCCCAAAAAACTAACTATCACACAATTGACAGTTTAAGCCCCTTTATTCAATTAACCTCTTTTAGTCACCAAATTAATTCCTAATTAATTTATGACTAATATTAATCAAATGATATTATTATTCCTTTAATATATTATTCTCATAATATATTAATATAATAATATCTCTTCTCTCTTCATAAATCACCCTGTCAAGTTGCTATGGTGAAGGCAACCCAAAAGGACCATGCACAACCGGGTCAAGTACTTACCAAATATAGTTACGGGCTTAGACACTAATCCAACAGATTCTTCGTCATGTTTATGAAAAAGAAGGAATTGAAGTGCCAACTGATGAAGATAAATTTGAATTCTTGAAGTATCACTTTCCAAAGGAGGTTACAGAGGATGCTGAGGTGTTTTCAAACATTGCTAGAATCCCTGATGCAATGTTAAAACGTGTTGATCCAACCAACTTGGTATTAATTGTGTATTTGAAGTCTATTAATATTGATGATGAAACAGGCAGGTTGTTATCAAAAAGGGATGCTGGTCCTTCTAAGAAATCAAGAAGGTCGAAGAAGGATGCAAAGGCCACTCCTGAGAATCTTGTGCAAGAAACCAAGCCAAAGAAGTCTACAAAGAAACAGTCTACGACAGAGGAGCAAGTTTCGACTGTTTTGACAATGCTTGTTGAGCCTGTTGTTGATGAACAATCTATGGAAACAATTCCATCAAAGTCTGGTGTTTTTCGAAGACTCAAAAAGAAATCTCGCGGTTCACGAAAGTCTACAGACGGATCTTCTAAGTTTTCTCCAACCGTGGTTCGTAAACCACATCTTAATCATCAAGGGATTCTTATTCGTGAGGTTCCAGCTCCTGTTTCTCCTTCGTCAAAGAAACGAAGAGCTGAAGATGTGGCAAAGCATATTTCAAAGAAGAAGATTAAGAAACGAAAGTTGGTTATTCAAGAGGAATCTTCCGGAGGTGAGAAAGTTCCTGAAACACCTGAAGCTACTATCTCCAAACCAACATCGACTCCTGAGCAGATTGAAGTCATTCAACCTGAAGTTTCGTTAACCAAGTCAGTTACTGAGGAGGTTCGAACTTTAGACATCACTACAAACGTATCTGATACGGTTGTAAATTTCAACATGGGTAAAGGAGATTTGCATACAGAGCTTCCATTATCAGTCCAAGGTATTCCTGTATTATCTTCCATGGATACTTCTGTTTCTTTACCTCCTTATATCATCCCCGTTTCAAACACAACAAATTCACCTACTATTGAGCATGTTATCCAAAATCCATTTACCACACTTTTCTCATCCCAATCCACTGATCCACCCAAATCTATCAATGAACCTGAAACTGATACTGACGATGGAGGTTTTAGAGGTACTTTTGATGATATGGAATTTGATGATGTGGAAGAAAATTTTCCAGATCATATGTTAATGTCTATGAAGCAGTTCAAGATTCTTAACAAGAAGTTGAATTCGATTAGTCAATCTCAAGCTGATATGGGAGGGAGTAATTCGGTGTCAAGTATGGAGATTGATGGTCTACTCAAAGCTGTCGAAGCCAGAATGATTACAAAATGTTCTGTATTGATTAAAGAATCTTAATCACACATCATGGAGAATTTGGACCAGAATGATAAGTGTAATGAGTTACGTGTGAAGTCTCAATCTTCGAATTTTCTGGGAGAAGTTAAAGATTTTAAACGGTTGGCTAAGGAACGACATGTATTGTTTGTTCAAGATGTGAAGAAGGTAAGGGAGGATGTTAATTTGCAAATTCGAGAACTTTATGAAGACATGGCGAAAGAGATTGCTTGCGTTCACAAAGACTATGCGTCTCTCAATCAGAAGATGGATATTATTTTTGATGCAGTCACAAAGTTTGTTAAATTGTACGAAAGTTTGAGTCCTCAAATTACTCAACTTTCTACGAATGATAGTCAAAGCTTTGTGGAAGTTCTTAGTTTGTTAAAGGAGTTAAAAGCACTCGTTGTCAAGCCTGCTACATCTTCGCTCATTACTCCTGAGTTCTTATCCCAGAAGTTTATTCTGTTTGAAGTTGTTTTGCATAAACAGTTAGCTCTGTTATCCAGGATTTCGAACTTATTACCAACAGATGCCCCGCCTGTTGTCATACGGGTGCAAGGGGGAGAAAGGAAGGTTGGTGATGGAGTTTCGCATGAAGAAGTGAAGGTTGTTGGAAAAGTTTTCCCAACGAAAATTCCAACAACAAAGCCAATTGTTTCAACTGCTGGTCTGGTGAGTTCGACAGTGATAACTATAAAGCCAATTGACAAAGGCATTATGATTGGTTCTTCAGCTCAAGGTGGTAGTAGTTCAAAACCAAATAAAATTTTTGAGGATTCTTCTAAACAAGACAAAGGGAAAACCATTGTTGTGGAGAAATCAAAAGAAGAGAAGAAAGTCGAAGTTGAAGCTAAAATGGAGAAACAAAGGGTGATTCAGAGTATTATGAGACTTCGTGCGAGTGATCCACCTGGAATGAATGAGGGTGATCCAAGCAAGCATTACAACTATGAAACTATCGAAGCGAAAGTTTCATATAATCATATGTATGCTTTTCTGAAGAATCTGAAACAAAGCTATGATGTTGCTAACTCAAATATGAACCAACTTGATTTCCCTGTGAATGAGATGATGTTCATCATGGCTCAATACAGAATTGCTGAAAAGTTTGATAATGATGATGAATATACTTATATGAAACTTAGGTTTCATGTTGTTCTTGGGAAAGTTCCAGAGGAGATATGGTCTTTGGTGAAGATAAAGAAGGTGATCAGTATTACGAAGGATGTTTTGTTCAAGAACATGATGTTGAATTTTTGTTTTCATGTTGCAAGGGCGAATGGTCAAATCTATGATTTATCTGTTGCTGATTTTCCTTTAATGAACTTGTATGATCTTGTACAAGTTGCATTTCTTTTGAAAGACAAGAATGCTTCACATCTTCAAGGAACAGATCCAGAAGTGTTTAGACTTGGTCTTGCTCACATCAAAATATTCATAGATAATTACTATGAGTGTTTGGCCCTTACTGATGTGGAGTTGGCTACTGCGCAGGGGTTGAAAGTGAAAGTCCCTATGGAAGTCACGAAGACTCAACCTGAGTTGAAGAAATTTGCTGATGGGGAAATTTGCTTGAAACCGTTTGAATTGGTCTTCGCAGGAAAGGATAAGAATGGAAAGGCTAAAAGATTATTCTTCCAAGCAAGCGAAGTTGAAAGATATACTACATCCCAGTATACGAACTTTATTGTTCATATGAATAACTGTTCGAAAAACAACCAAGAGGATAAGAAGGAGTTAAAGAAGATTATTTCATGGTATATGGAGATACGAAGAGTGATGTTATTTGCTGAATAGATTCTCTCAACTTGAGAAGTTCGACTTGTTTACAAAGGGGGAGACTGTAGGTTCGAAATATGGTGTAAACAGTCGAAGTCTGTTTAATTGTTCTCCTCGTATGTTTTGATCTCTTCGTATATTTTGTTATGTATTTGCTAAGGTGTCTCTTGTACGAAGATTAACGTCTATGCCTTAGTATTTTTTGTACTTCCTGTTTCCTATAAATAGGAGCTGAGCATTGAGTAGATAGTAAGAGTTTGAGAGTGATTGTAAGAGTTCACCCTTTTTTTACTATCATTTTGTACTTGTGTTCATCGGAAGTAATAGAGCTGAAACCAGATTATATTTATTTCTCGTGTTCAAATTACATTTGATTTACTCTGATTTGTTTCATACTCGATTATTACTTCTACACCCTCACATAGATCTCAGCCAAACGCTCCGCAGAAGAGCTTTCACTGATAGCAAGAAAGTGAGCACTCTTCGTCAGCCGGTCCACAATCACCCAAATCGCGTCAACTCCACGCGCAGTTCTCGGTAACTTGGTGATGAAGTCCATCCAGATCTGTTCCCACTTCCACTGGGGAATCTCCAGAGACTATAATGGACCATGTGGACGCTGGTGTTCTGCCTTGACCCGGCGGCAGGTCAAGCACCTCTCAACTATCCACGCAACATCCCTCTTCATACAGGGCCACCAGTAATCTCTCTTCAGGTCCAAATACATATTAGTGGCCCCGGGGTGGATCAAGAACCTCGATCTATGCGCCTCCTCCATCAGTATACGCCGAGCTCCGCCCGTATAGGGCACCCAAATTCGCCCTCGAAAAGTCATAAGTCCTCGGCTGTCCGTCACAAACTCGGACACCTGCCTAATCACCCACTCCCTCTTGCGGTTCTCCGGTCTCATGGCTTCCACCTGGGCCTCTTGTATGGTATCCAAGACCGGAGTCATCACGATCATCCTCATACACACATCTCGGATCGGGGCGCACTCTAATCTACGACTTAGGGCATCGGCTACCACGTTAGCCTTGCCCGGATGAAAAAGGATCTCATAGTCATAGCCTTTCACCACATCCAACCACCTCCTCTGGCGCATATTGAGGTTGGGCTGATCCATGAGATACTTCAGGCTCTTGTGATCCGTGTATATGGTACACTGAACCCCGTACAAGTAGTGGCGCTAGATTTTGAGGGCGAACACCACCGCCCCCAACTCTAGATCGTGGGTGGGATACCTCGTCTCGTGAGGCTTCAGCTGCCTCGATGCATAAGCTATCACGTGCCCTCTCTGCATTAACACCGCACCCAACCCAGATATGGATGCATCACAGTAAACCACAAAATCCTCCATCCCCTCGGGAAGGGCTAACACTGGGGCTTCGCACAACTTTTGGCGAAGAGTCTCGAATGAGTTCTGTTGCTCAGGACCCCAAGTAAAAGCAATGCCCTTCCGGGTCAATCTGGTGAGGGGGACGGCAATCTTGGAGAAATCCCTGATAAATCTCTGATAGTAGCCGGCAAAAACCAGAAAACTCCTGATCTCGGTAGGGGATTTCGGCACTTCCCATCTCATAACTGCCTCAATCTTGGCCGGATCGACCAATATCCCATTCTGGTTAACGAGGTGTCCTAGGAACTGGACCTCCCGCAACTAGAAATCACACTTGGAGAATTTGGCATAAAGCCTCTCCGATCTCAACACTCCAAGAATCTCTCGCAAATGCTCCTCATGTTCCTCTCACGATCTCGAATACACCAAGATATCGTCGATGAACATGATCACCGAACGATCCAACATAGGCCTACACACCCGGTTCATGAGATCCATGAATGCTGTCGGTGCGTTGGTGAGCCCAAAAGGCATCACCACAAACTCGTAGTGCCCATAGCGAGTCGTGAAGGCCGTCTTCTAAACATCCTCCTCGCGGACTCTCATCTGATGGTATCCGGACCTCAAATCGATCTTGGAAAACCAAGATGCACCCTGCAAACGATCGAACAGATCTTCGATCCTTGGAAGCGGATAACGGTTCTTAACTGTCAACTTGTTCAACTCCCGGTAATCAATGCACATCCGGTGTGAACCATCCTCTTTCTTGACAAAAAGGATCGGCGCTCCCCACGGCAAGCTACTCGGTCGAATAAATCTCTTCCCCAACAGCTCCTGAAGCTGTGAGGATAACTCCTGCATCTCAGGCGGCGCAAGGCGATAAGGGGCCTTGGCAATAGGCGCCGCTCCCGGAACCATATCAATCCGGAACTCCACCTGCCTCTCGGGAGGCACACCCGGTAACTCCTCCGGAAAAACATCTGGAAACTCTCTCACTATCGGAAGCTCAGCGATAGAAATCGATCTGTCGGCAGCAACTCGCGTATCCATAACATACGCTACAAAACCCTTACAACCCTGCTGTAGACTCTGTCTCGCACTGGCGGTCGAGCAAAATGTCGACCCAGATCGGGTACCCTCGCCATATACTGTAAGCACTCCCCCACTAGGGTCTCATATGGTCACCAACTGACGCTCGCAGTCGATCATAGCTCTGAATCGACTCAACCAATCCATGCCCACGATGACACAGACATCCCCCATCGCAATCGGTACCAGATCTATTGGAAACTCAACTCCAAAAATCTCAAGTACACATCCCCGGATCACATCAGTCGCAAACACCGCATGCTCATCGGCTATGGAGACTCTCAGAGGTCGACTCAGTGCCTCTCGTCGGATACTGATGTGATGACTAAATGCTAATGATACGAATGATCGACTCGCACCCGAGTCAAATAACACCAAGACAGGTACAGAACTCACAAGAAAAGTAACTATGCATAACACAATATAAGCACAACATAACTCAATTAAAATAAATAAAAAAACACATACCAGCCACGAAATCAGGTGTTGGGCGGACCTCCTCCATTGTCAGCTGGAAAGCTCTCCCGCGAGCCTTCGGTACCTCGGCCTTCACTGGCCGGCTCTCTGTAGCTTGTGTAGTAGCAGGGGTAGATCCCTGTGCTGATCCCTGTAACAGCTGTGGGCACTCGGCCTTCCGATGGCCGGTCTGGTTGCAGTGGAAACAAACTACAAACCTCGTGGGGCAATCCCTCGTGATATGCCCTTCCTTGCCACACTTGTAGCAAACACCAGCTCGACACACCCTCTCATGACTCTTGCCGCACTTTCCACAAGTGCGGCCCTTCTGGCCTCCAGATATTGAATTAGCGGGCTTTCCCCGCTTGGCTGCCGGCTGAGACTGTGTCGGTCGCCTATCCCTCCCCTGAGACTCCGCCTCCTCTCTGCCCTGAGTCTCCAGCTCAATCTCCCTCTTCCGGGCATTTGCCTGAAGCTCAGCAAATCTCCGGTATGCCGAGTTCGCCACGAACTCGCGAATATCCCTCCTCAGTATGCTCAATTATTGGCTCATTTGTGCCTGATCGGTAGACACGTGCTCAGGGCAGATCAACGCCCTCTCATGGAACATCCTCATAATCACTGTCACAGACTCTGTCCTCTGCTTGAGGGACAAGAACTCCTGGGCCAACCGTTCCCTCTCCACCGGGGGAACATACTCGTCTCGGAACATAGTAGTAAACCCCTCCCAAGACACTACAGTGAGCTCTGCAGGAGTGAAGCTGACTGTCACAAACTTCCAACAGTCCTTCACCCCCAAGCGAAGCTGGTTCATCGCGAACCGTACCCTCAAATGTTCCGGAGAGGAAAAAGTGTAGAAACACCCCTCGATGTCAGAGATCCATCTCATTGTGGCAATCGGAACCTGTGTCCCGTCAAACTCCGGTGGCTTCGTGTTGCTGAACTCCCGGTACAGCAACGAGTCACCCCCATGTGGCCTGGCAGCAGCGACAGCTGCAGCAGCAGCCGCCTCGGTAATCGCAGCATAGCGCTCATCAAATTTCTCAATCAAGGTGGTCTTGATAGACCCAAACATCTCGGGAATCTCTGCTCGGATGGCTGCGGCCACCTCCTCATGAATCATCATGCGAATCTCCTCGTCACTGGTACCACTGGTACCACTGCCCCCTGGGTTGTGGCGCGTACCCACCATGATGTCTCTCTGAAACACAACACAAAATAATCAGAGACTCGATCGAGAATAATCGCACTCGATCACTCACCCCTACTTGTTCCTTAGCACCCTAAAGATTCTTACTTGGACTGCTTATCGATCCGGTGCTTCCAGTATTCATCCCAAGTCTTCCTCCTAGGATCCCAGATCGCAAGTACTCTATGCCTCTCCGAACACAGGCTACTCTCTAGTAGGCCTCTCATAGGCTCCTCTCTGCTACCTACTCGCACTCAAAGCAACTCACAGTAGTAGTAACTCCTAGGCTAAGGCATCACAAATCAGGCCACTCTAGTCCTAAGATATGAAATACCTAGCCTACTCTCTAGCATTCATAATATATATCTCATAATATTTCATAACACATAAAATAAGGGTATTTTAGGAAATCACCGTTCGGGCGCTGGCTGATTGTACATACTGCTCCTTTCCGCTTTTCTCTTGAAAACTCTTACTCGATTTTAGGAAAAATCATTTTTCTTGAAATTTTTTCTCAAATCCTCAGTTTGAGTCCAGACATACCCGACGGTGTATCCGAATCCCTCAAACTAAGGCTCTGATACCAACTTGTAACAATGTAAATTTTCAAACAATTTTTTTTTCCTTTTTAATTATAACAAAACACATATCACATATCCCAAAACACCAATTATCCATCGACAATATAGTTTTCAAAAGTATTTATCACAATCCAGGATCCATAAACCATATAACTCCGGCTCGGTGGGTGTGTGTACAATCAAGCCGGTGCCTTCCTACGATCCTCGGAAGTACCTGAAACACATAAACACATAACACGGTAAGGACGAATGCTTAGTGAGTTCCCCAAAATACCACATATATCCCATTAGCCACTCGAGGCTATAACACTATAAGACCCTTCGGTTCGTGTGTCTCAGTGCGACCCTCCAGTTGTTGGGGTGCAAAGTTATCCATGTTTGACTTTGTTATGTGTTGACTTTTGTAAAACCCACTTGCATGTGGTACATTAGCCTTTTGACATGAGATAGAGAGTGAGAGAGAGAGAGACATGTAAACACCTCTATATAAGGTGGCTTCATACGACTTATGGAGGTGTGCTTGAGAGGTGTAAAAGTTGAGTGTGTGAGTGTGTGTTATTTGTGTAGATGTAGATCTATGTCCTTTTTTGTAACACCATACATATTCAATACATCTCTTAAACACCCAAATCACCGTGTTCATTGTGCAATCTTTAATTCCGCATGCCAAACCATTTTCTTTATGTCACTACAATTGGTATCAGAGCGGGTCTTTGAAGATCAACATGGATTTTTGAAGAACGATTCTCGGTTTGGCAAAATTTGTCACAATTGGAGCATTTTTGGTGAGCCTCTCTCTATGATCTCTCTTAATCTCATTGAATCTGTGCATTGCGTTCTTGATTGTTTGATCGTTTTGTCTCAATGGATCAAAATTCGTTTTCACCCCATTGATTGATCCATTTATTGTTGCTTAGATCAAAAGTTCATAAATAAAATAAAATTCCAAAATTTTTCGAAGTTACTGTTCATCATATTGAATTTCAAGCCCAAAGACAAATTCAAAAATCAATCCATTTCGTTTATTCAAAGATCCAGTCCAATTACTTGAGTTTGTTACTGTTCATCGATGGAGCCCAAAGTTTGTTTTAATCTGATATCGTTAATTGAGCCCAATGATTCTTCAAAATCAATTTGATATATCTGCTTGCGTTAATTTTTTTTGCGTAAGCTTTGATCGGTTGTACATCTGTTCAACATACGCAGTATCCAAGTTCATGTGTATCGATTAATTTTGTTTGTGATTCTAAACTTGTGAATCGGTTTTATTTTATGTGATTCAAAACCGATAATGATCAAGATATGACTAAGAAATTGATTTTATTCAAAACGTGTCTGGAAGTCAACAACTGAGTCTTTGAGTTTGAAGAAATTGATCAAGAAATCTCAAATTCTTGTTAAGAACATGTTTAGAACAGGTCTTTGAACACGTTTTGATATGGAATTTGGTGGAGGAATCCTCGATTTCGTGTTTATTAATCCATGATTTTGAAAAGTCAATCCCAGAAAAAGTCAAACTCGACTTCTATGGGTTGATTCAGTGAATTGAAAATTAAAATTGGTTAACGCAAGTTGTTTAGAGGCTGTGAAAGTCGAAATCGGGTTCAATTTGGTATTTAATTTTGAAGTTGGATGGATCTTGTTCTTGATGACGAAAGCTACGATGTCGATGGGTTCGTATGATTCAGTAACGGAATTGATTTTATGAAGGAATCGATCTTGTGTGATTAATAATTTTGGTTCGATGACTAGAGTCCTAAACGTGATGTCGATTGTTACACACTGCGAACGAATGCTTGATAACATGATCGAAATGGATTGAATCGATTTGGGTTAAAATCTGAAATGGGTTTATTGGAATCGAACTATGATGAAATTTTTGGATGTTTGTTCACTGAAAAACGAAAACTGTGATTTTGTTAATGGGTATTGTTTGGGAAGATGATTTTGATCGTTGATAACGAAGGCTTAGATTTGAGATTGAGACGTCGATAGTTTTGGAATTGAGTATCTGATTTCGAAGGATACATTGATTTTAAAGTTGTGTCTCTGTTAACGAATCGTGAAACTTTGGAGTCGTATATTTGATTTCAAAGGTTTTTGATTGTTGATTGGACGAGGCCTTGAAGATTTTGCAGTCGATCTGTCGATGTGTTTGTTCTTGATGTCGATGATTTTGGGAAGGCATGTATTAACGAAATTTTGATTCAGTGAGTAAATACAAATGGTTCAGACGAGATTCAGAGGCTTCGAATGCCTTTGTTTTCGTTAAAATGGTATTGGAAAAATTTTGTTAAAATGATGCTAAGGATTTCGTACGAAGGGAAGAAAATTTTTCGTTGCTGATTAATGAAAATGGGCAGATGGTTTCCTACGAAGGGATGAAGTTTCGTACGTTGCCTGTGAATTTTTTCGTTAAAAAGAGTTGGGGAAGAAGAAAGCTTAAAAGTTTCGTACATGGCCCTTAAAGTTTCGACAGTTTGACACATTTTAAAACTTTCGTAAGTTGGACAAAATTTCGTATGTTTTGAAGAAGTGTGCAGAATTTTCGAATTTGGTCCGTGAAATTTCGACAATTTGGCAGCTTATACCCAACTTCGTCAATTGGGGTATTTTTCGAATGTTTGGAGGACAAAAGGCGGAACTTTAGATATCCGTCCCTGGAGTTTCGGAAATTTGGCAGTTTTTGCCCAAATTCAAAAATGGACTGATTTTGTTGAAAAATTAAAGAATATACACTTCAGGCCCCTGTAGTTTATACGAATTGACGCTTTCTACCCAGCTTCGGAAAAGGGGGAGAGTTTCACATATTTGGCTGTTTTGGGCGCACCGGGTCATTGCAGAATTTTGAAATTGACAATTTCTACCCATTTTTGAGAAATTTTATCAAAGGCGGTCCGTGAACGAAGCTAAAAATTTAAGATTTTTTCGGTTTTTCGGATGGAAGCAAAACGTTTATGCCACATGTTAAGGGGGAGTTTTGACACGAAAAATTCCGAATAGACCACGTTCTCTTTCCTTGAAGGTTTTATTATCAAATTTCAATTATAAAAAGCGGGAGAAATTTATATGGAAATTCGAACTTGAATTTTTTATATTACGCGGATTTGAAGACCGAAGTGACCTTGAATTCTTGAAGTACACGAAATGATGCAATTGGAAGTTTGGAAGTGATTTCGTTTCGAAATGGGTTTGGTTTTATTGAAGATTTTTGGGGTGTGTTTTTATGCTCAACTTTTGGGTGATTATTTGGAGTTTGAGAAGCTCTTGATCATTCGTTGATGCTTGGTTTGTATGGTCTCACATCCTAGAGCCCAAATTGAAGAATCATTGAAGAATTGAAGATTTGAAGTTCATTTCGACATGTGTCACCCTTGAGGCTCGGATCACGTAGTTGCTCGATTTTGGAAGATTTGAAGTGGGTCATCTATTCCTAACTTTGAGGGGGAGAATGTTGGGGTGCAAAGTTATCCATGTTTGACTTTATAATGTGTTGACTTTTGTAAAACCCACTTGCATGTGGTACATTAGCCTTTTGACATGAGATAGAGAGTGAGAGAGAGACATGTAAACACCTCTATATAAGGTGGGTTCATACCACTTATGGAGGTGTGCTTCAGAGGTGTAAAAGTTGAGTGTGTGGGTGTGTATTATTTATATAGATGTAGATCTATGTCCTTTTTTGTAACACCATACATATTCAATACATCTCTTAAACACCCAAATCACCGTGTTCATTGTGCAATCTTTAATTCCGCATGCCAAACCATTTTCTTTATGTCACTACACTAGTCCCATGGCTCGTTGGACCCTCTGGTCTGGTCTAAGTGAGAACCTCCGGTCTCATGGCTCGTTAGACCCTCTGGTCCGGTCTTAGCATCACATAATATAGCACAAATATACATAACATATAAACAATGCACAACTCAAGTAAGCACATAAGACCCTCTGGTCACACATAACTACCACTCTAGGTAAAGTATAGTGAGAAAACTCACCTCGCAGCTAGTAGGAAATAGACACGCACTCGAGAATCCCGAACTAGCCTCCGCCTAACGCATTAGACAAACATTTCAATCAATATCCCCCATTTCCTCATTTACACCTAAAGTCCTCTTTTCTCTTTCTACTCTCTTGGATGGGTAAAAGACCATTTTACCCCTCCATGGTCTCAATGTTCCTAATTGACCCACTCTCAAGTCAACAGAAGTCAATATAAGTCAACAACCAAAGTTGACCCGACTCGCCGAGTGCATTCAGGTGACTCACCGAGTCCACTCGTATCCTCTGAATTCTTCCAAGGGTCTCACACAGCTCGTCGAGTTAACCCCTAACTCGACGGGTTATCATTGGGTCACGAATCGCTGGGGCAACCCAATCCGACTCATCGAGTCATCTCATAGACTCGGCGAGTTGACTCATTTGGACGTTTGAGGTCAGATCTGCAACTCCAACCTCTAGATATAGCCTCCTAATACCCAAAAGTCACGTAAAGGTTCGATCTTGATGACTATGCATGGCATAAATGCTCCATAATGCCATCACAAGCTCCAAGGAAGGTCAAATGCATGGGGACCTGCCTCTAACTCAATAAAGTTCGAATCTTTGGACCCTCAAGGTCCTTTCTAGTCCAGATTTGAGGTTCTAACCTCAAACCATGCCCAAATAGCTCAAGAACACAATATGCTTGAGAGAAAACCCTAAAAGCTCCCAAAAATGAGATCTAACAAACAAGAGGTCAAGATGAGAGCTTTATACCTCTGAATAACAGCTAATGACAGAAGAATGCAAGATCCACAACCTTCTCTTGATTAGATCCACCAACTCTTCCAATCTTTCCTCCAAAAAGCTCAAGAATGCTCAAGATGGTCTCTCTCTCGCTATAAAATGAAAAGGGCAGGTTAGGGTTTCTCTCTGGGGAAGGTGGCGGCAAAGGGGGCCATAAGGGCCTTTAAATAGGCCACAAGCCAGAGAAATTAGGGTTTTCTTCAGCAGCGCTGACTCGACGAGTCGGCTCACGGACTCGTCGAGTCCACTCATTAATCCACGTTACCAGTCGCGACTCTACTCGACGAGTTGAGGCACCAACTCATCGAGTCACTCCACATATCTCAAAGTAAATACTTAAAATATTATACCTGGAAATCCGGATGTTACATAGTTTTAGGCATATCTTCTTCTCGGACTCGGAGCTGATGATAACCGGATCTTAGATCTATTTTAGAAAAATAACTGGCTCCTTGAAGCTGGTCAAATAGATTATCAATCCGAGGGAGTGGATATCGATTTTTGATGGTGAGTTTGTTCAACTCCCTGTAGTCGATGCACATTCTGAAGGATCTGTCCTTCTTCTTGACAAACAAGACCGGAGCATTTTGCTTAATTGACTGGATAACTCCTGCATTTCGGTGGGAGCTAACCTGTAGGGTGATTTGGCAATTGATGTGGCTCCAGGTATTAGGTCAATTCGAAATTCGACCTTTTTTTCTGGGGGTATTCCCGGAACGTCTTCAGGAAATACATCCGGATAGGCACATGCCACTGGGATATCTTTGATGTTTATTTCCTCTTTTGTTTCATCCACAACATGGGCGAGGAAG
The DNA here is from genome assembly GCF_052849685.1 of Lactuca virosa. Taxonomy (NCBI): domain Eukaryota; kingdom Viridiplantae; phylum Streptophyta; class Magnoliopsida; order Asterales; family Asteraceae; genus Lactuca; species Lactuca virosa. Next base: position 141,103,999 of record NC_136427.1, on the reverse strand, counting down.
GCATAATTTTTCTTGTGCAGGCATTTTTGTGCCTTGATGCACGAGATAAAATGGAGATTGGCGCCAGTTTTATCACCGTGGATTATTAAGGTTTCGTGATTGGGGAGGTGAAGGCGCACGGCCTTCTCGTGGCACATAATATCAGCATGGTGGGGGCTTAACCAATCCATGCCGATTATCACATCAAAACTCCTAATATTTACAGGCATCAAATCGATTTGAAACGAATGATTATTTAGCGTGAGAGTGCACCCTATGTATATATCTTTGGTTGACTCGGTTTTCCCATTAGCCATCTCCACCGTGAAGGCTTCGCTTAGCTTTTGGGGTTGTTGTTTTAGTAAGTGTTTGAATTTATTACTCACGAAACTCCGCTCAGCCCCACTATCGAATAGAATGCATGCGTAAGTGTTGTTGAGGGGAAACGTACCAGTAACAACTGTCGGGTCTTGAACTGCCTCTCCTTGGCCCAATGTCAGGATCCTGCCTGATCCTCCTGCTCATTGGTTGTTTGCCTTGGGGCAATTTCGCCAAAAATGGCCAGTTCCTCCACATCTATAACAAGTATGACTGGCCCTGACGTTATTGTTGTTGTTGTTGTTGTTGTTTGGTTGTTGGTTATGTTGGGGTTGAGATCTGCAGTACCGGGCGGTGTGCCCCTTGCGGTTGCAGTTGGTACACTGCATGTCTCTGCACTCGCCATTGTGGTGGTGGTTGCATTTGTTACACTTTGCTAAGTTTCCAGAGTAAGGCTTGGTAGTTGGTTGCGCAGATGAGGCTGGAGCAGCTGGTGTTGGCGCAACTTGGTGGTAGCAGTGTGCACTACTACTGTTTGCTGCTTTTTAGAGGATCCCTGGTTCTGTCGTCCCTTTCGTTTATTGTCCCCATTTTTCTTGTTATTCCCTTCCTTCTTGGCCTCAGTCTCAGCAGTTTTGGCTCCTATCTTGTTGCCATGGTCGTAAAGCTTCTTAGCTAGCCTTTTCTCACTGTCATAAGTCGCAGGGTTTGCTGCTATTATGTTTCCTTGGATTAGAGAAGTTAGTACCCAAATGAACTGCTCAATCTTCTTTCCTTATGAGGTGATCATACTCGGGCATAGAAGTGCCAATTCGCTGAATCTTGAGATGTAAGCATCGATGTCTGAGTTTTGTACTGTAAGATTCCATAGCTCCTGCTCCAGTTTCTGTACTTCCCCACGGGTACAGTACTCTGCCATCAACATTTCCTTGAGCTCCCCCCATGGCATGGAATTTTCCACTGGGAGTGTCATAGCCTCCACATGACCATTCCACCACGAGATCGCTTGGTCGACAAACGTGCAAGCTGCAAATTTCACCTTGCATTCTTCAGGACATCCGCAGATCTCAAAAACTGACTCGATCTTTTCTATCCATCGCTTTAAACTTATTACACCTCCAGTCCCATTGAACGTTCGAGGTTTGGCACTTGAGAAGTCCTTGTAGGTACATACTTTTGTAGGACCTTGGTTCATTCCTTGGTTCGAGCTTCCAGTTCCTTGACCGTTACCGCCACCATTGTTCCCAGTTTGAATGTGTGCCAAGGCCGGTGTGACTGCAGCCGAGACTACTGTTTGGAAAGCAGCAGAGTTCACCTCTGGCGGAGGCGGTGGTGGTGGTGCCGTGTCGTTGTTCCTACGAATTTATCTTTGAGGCATCTTCTGTCATGGAACAGAAAGATGGTGAGTACATAGTGGTTTGTGGTTTCGTGTTCCTTTGGTATATAATGTTTTCGATGGTTCGGTTGTGCATAGGAGTGAATTCATACAATATCATGAAATAAGGAAAATAGAACACATAACAGATAACAACATCACAAATAAAACATAACTGCTTCATTAATAATATAATATTCGTAGTACAGAACATGAAAATTTGCCTTTTAAAAAGGTATACAGTACATAGAGAAAATATATAATCCGGCAGCATAACGGCTTTATGAGTAGTGTAGTCACTTAATCATAAAGTCGGTCCTACATACAATAGTACATAAAAGAGAACCATAACAATAGTGGTAGTGAGTGGAGCTGATCCTAGTCGCGGGGGGAAGTGTCTGGTGGCGATGCTCAGATGCTGAAATGACGCACCAAAAGGTCAGCCAACTCACTCATCTCCCGAGTGATCTCATCTCTCTCATGCTCCGCTCGAACGGCTTTGGCCTCTACTGCAAAAAGTTGCTGCCTGAGAGTGGTAACCTCCTCCTCCAAGGAGCGCGTCTGATCAGTAGGGTCCCCTTATGCCATGTGATGGTCCGGTATCATCTCTAAAGGGTGGGATTCACTAGGAACTTCCCTAACGCCCTCTTCCTCTTCAGTCTCCTCTTCGGATCCCTCATCCTCGTAATCTATCTCTAGATACTCTTCAGGTCCTACTCCTGGATCTGCCTCTTGAACCATTTCAGGTTCCTCCTCCATCCACTCGTGGGCCACCAGGGCCTGATAGTAAAGGTCACCTTGCTGGTATTCAACCATGATGTCTGCGCGAGAATTGGAGGTGTGAGAAGTGTGTAAGGGGGTATGTAGATAGCATTTTAAAATACTCCTATAGTATTTTAATTGTTTATGTTTGAGTTTCCTTAAAAACTTTTTGGATACGAGGTTGGTAAGTTTCTAGATTCATTGCCCACCATGATCACTCCGAAACACATGTTGGTCGTATTTTGAATAAATATAGTTGATCAAGCTATATCCATCCCCAATACGACTACATAACTGTCCGGGTTTAACCACGATGTTCAATTCCTCTAAAACTTTTATTGTTATTGTAATAATGCACACATATGTATGTATTTTATTTTTGTTCAGAGTAGTGTAGTCCCAATGTATTTATAGTTGCATATCTTGTATGATTAGATATGCCAGTTCACCAAAAACATTGCTCTGATACCAATCTGCACAACCCCGAACCGGAACGGCGGAAACGTCCGGGGGTTGGGTTACTTCATCTTGTAATATCATCACAGTGTAAATATTGAATCAAGACGACATCATCATCACACATACAATAATACAACCATCATTGTTTACATAAGTGTGTTGGATTACAAATTACATTCCAAAATAGTAAGTGTATGATGATAACAAAAATACAACAAAATCCATGTGTTCTTGGTGACCAACCCGCTTAACGATTCCCTGAGAATACAAGTTATTTTGAAAACGTCAACGTATATAATGTTGGTGAGTTCATAAGCATTTTTGTATGAAAAGGTATGTATCACTTTGTAAACACCATAAAATCCGATATTTTCTGTAAAAATGGTTTGAAAGTTTTGTATCAAATCTTGTATTAAAGCATGTGTGTTCCTATTTTGAAAATGCATAAAGAGAGTATTCCATAAAATCCTATTTTTCTTGTTGCAAGTAGAAGGTAATGTATAATGTTTGTTTCCCAGAAAATCCGATATTTTCTTACTGTAAATGAGTTGTAGTCTTTAAACCATAAGACCCGAATGTTATAGAATGAATAGCTCGTACGTGTATCAAAAGTATAGTATATGTATTCCATAAATTTTACAGTGGAGTTAATTTCTATGTGATTCGTTATAACCATGTTTAATATGACTGATCTGCCTGTCATGACGTTTTGCAGGCGTCGACTTGTTTAAGGTAAGACATTTGTCACCCTACAATGGCCTAGTCTAGCTGTAGTGAACAGCTCAGGTGCGGGGCTGTCAACCCCGTATAGATCTATACACAAACTCTCGCTCTCCCTCCAGGAGACTCTGGTTAAAACTACAGGACTTAAGGTTGTACACTAGGTAGGTACGAATGAAAAAACGTCTCATAAGAACCTTAACTAAATTTACTCGAACAGTGTAACACACTATTTAATGTTTTAAATAATGTTTCCATGTATATATTTAGGTTACAAGGCCCAATGGGTATGTATATGAATGTATGAGGCCCAATAAGCATGAATTGTGTATACAAGGTCCGTCGAGCATGTAAATGGGTCACTAAGCCCAATAAACATGTAAAGAGTATACAGGACCTATCAAGCATGTAAATGGGTCACTAAGGCCCAATAAACATGTAATGAATGTGTCAGACCCAATAAGAATGTAAATGGACCACGAAGGCCCAATAACATGAAAATGGGTAAACAAGGCCCAATAAAAACGGGAATGACGTAATCAGCCCGTTTGTTATTATATTGCTTGTTTTAGCTCAATTATTTACCAAAATGACATAAGAGGCCCACTTTTTGTAAAAATGACATTCTTCGCCCATTAAGCCGAAAATTTACAATTAAGGCACAATTTTTGTTAAAAATGTCACTTTAGGCCCATTAAGACCGAAAGTTTACATTTAAAGGCTCATTTTGAATAAAATGACATTTTCAGTCCACTTTTAATAGAATTAACATTTTTGTCCTAAATTTAATGGAAATGACATTTTCAGCCCATTTGACCGAAAATTTACATTTTTGGCCCATGTTTGTTTAAAATGACAATTTTAATCCATAAAAAGTCAATAATTACCTTTTTAGGCCCATGAAACCGTGAGTTTCTAATTAAGACCATTTTTGTGAAAATTGACAAGTTTAGCCCATTAAAATTGTGAAGGCCCAAATAGAAGCCCATTTTGTAAAAATTTACATTTTTTGCCCCTTTAAAACTGTGGATAGCATAAAGATCCATTTTTTTCTCAAAATAAATCTTTTGGTCCTCTCAAAACCGTGAGTTGTCAAAAGACTTTACTTTTGGTTTATTTGTCAAATATGGCCCCTTTTATGGTTTTGTTTAGTTTTCTAGTGTTCCTTAACATGTTTAATCCTTTCAACTTCATAGTAAGTTGCATATGATGTTTAGTTTACAATCATCACCAAACTTTAGTAGATCTCGAGTTTTTATGAAGGTTTAACAAGTATTCATAGCATAATCACAAAATATAACATGAAAACACACATATACATGCATAAATACATAGATCTAACACAAAAGCAACTTGTATCCTCCCCCAAAACATAGTTAAAACCGAAAACAAGGGGGTATGAACTCACTTTGGTTGATGGATCGGTTTTGGTGAGAAGATTGAAGGAGATTTCGGCCTAACAAGCTCCTTTGAGGAGATCTTCGAACTTATGGAGTTCTAAGAAGCATGAATCATGAAATGGAGTGTTTATGAGTGATGGACTTATCATAAAATAAAGTTGAAGACCTTGATTAGAGAGTAGCTTACCAAGAATGAGTATCTTTGATGAAGTGTTCTTGAACACACACACAAGAACACACGAAAAATTGGAAGAATGGAGGAAGGAATTTCTTGTGCTAGAGAGGAAAAGATGAGAGAATATTGTGTTTGAAATGAAGGATGATGGTGGGGAAGTCCTTATGGCCGAGTGTTAGGTCAAAAATATGGTTTATACTTTACTTTTCTAGGAAATTGTAGTTTTTGGTCTAGAACCGAAAACCGCCTTGGGTTTACGGTTGTAAACGCGTTTGCAGCCTCTGTTCCTTATATATAGTGTCAGTAGGTGTCAGAGTATAAGTTAGAGAGTATACGACCATGAGAGAGAGAAAGGAGCATAAGTGTGTGAATCTTGTGTAAGGGAACTTAATTCTAATCAAATCATACAAGATTCATATTATTCTTCTTCTCATTCTCTTCTATTTTGATCTGGCATCATATGTTTGATTGGGATTCAGCACCATCAAACGGATCTGATTGATACACAAGCAGATTTGGGACTTACAAGTGGTATTAGAGCTCGGATTGTATCAATCATTTTGGCCAAATCTGGAGCGTTTTTGATCTTATTTTTGAAGGACTTTTGCGTTTTTGGATAGATCTTGGAAAAAGAGGGGGTTTGTTCTTTGTGTTTTTGATAAAAACGAGTTTTTGATCGAGTTTTGGAGCAAAAAGAAGTGAAAAACGCTGTTTTTCACGTCATCTGAAGCAGTGTTCATGGCCCGGAAGAAGGGTTCACGGCCATCCGAAGAAGGGTTCACGGCCGCGAACCGAAGGAGCTTTCACGGCCATCGAAGCTTTCACGGCCGGAAACAATTTGCGGTCCTCGAAGTTCACCTTCCTCGGTGTGCGGCCAGCCTCGCACGTGTTCGGTCAGGCGAGTTTGCGGTGGAGCATCTCGTTCTCGGTCTCGCACGTTCCTGGTCAGCCTCGCGTTCTCGGCCAGCATCCTCGCACGCGCATCAGTAAACACTTAAAAAAAATTTGGGGGTTGCCAGGTTTCGAACCTGGGTTCCCTGATTCCTCAAACCACCGTCTTACAAATTCCTCTAGGTTGTGACTTGTTATTCGTCTTCCACATTTAGCTCATATAGTCTTCGCAACAGTAGCAAATAATCAAAAGTATTTTGGAGTTGCCAGGAATCGAACCCGGGTGCTCTCCCTCTTCAACCCTCCGCCTTACCAGTTGAACCAGCTTGCCACACGCTACACCTCTTATGGATTTAATTCAAATATCATATATTTGACCTTAATTTCGCAACTTTAACACTTTTAACCCAAACATCAATTTCTTTTTATTTTTAAATTCCATTTTCTTCCAAAAATTTTAGTTTTTAATTTTTGACATTCTAAATTGATTTTTGACCTCAAATTTTGACTTTGACTTCTAGTTTGACATTTGACTTTAAACATTGACTTTCTCGTTTAACTTTAAAAAATTTCAAATTTAGCTTTTCGGTTTGACTTTTAAGTTTGACTTTTTGAGTTTGACTTTTAAGTTTGACTTTTTAAATTTGACTTTTAAGGTTGACTTTTGAGTTTTTAGTCAAAGGGCATTTTTGATCAACAATGAGTTCTTCAAGCATCCCGATCAATGACGTTTCCTGTACTCCATCTTGTGAAACTACTATTAAGTTTCTTCGTGAACAAATCGATTTATTAAAAAGAGAAAATGAGGAACTTAAATATGAGAGGTACCAACTTAGGAAAGGCGAGAAACCTTTAAAAGAACACTTAGAGGCCAAGATTAGTGATTTTGATAAATTGCAAGAAGAGTACAGCAACAAATGTGTCAACTATAAATATCTTAAGAAAGAACTTGTTGCTGTAACTGAAGAACTTGACACTTTGAAAATTAAGTGTGAAAAAAACAGATGTTAGTTTCAAAAATTATACTATGTCAAGTAAGACAGTCGAGTCCTTAGTTGAAAAACAATTGAGTTTCAAAGATAATCAAACCAAGGGTCTAGGGTATCACAGTGTTCCATCGCCTTTTAATGACAACTATAACCCCCCTTGAGACCAATGAGGAAGAAATGTCTGCTCAGTATGGCCAAACCCCTGTTCCAGCTTCAGTTAATACTGAACAATCTGGGCCAACTGAGAATATTAAAGTGAACGTTTCTGATGCTTCTACTTTATGTGCAGGTAAAGTGGCGGAAGATAAGAACAAGGAGAACACTATTGAACAAACCAATGACTCCTTGAACTCTGAACATGTTGCTTCTAACTCAGTCACTCCTAACAAACCTGTTGTTGAGAAATACAGGCCACCAATTCCGGTTAAACGGAGTGCCTGTTGCAAGTGTGCTTGTGGGAACAATAAAAGACAAGGAAAGGACACGCCACCAGGGGCAGGAAGAAACAACTTCCTAGTGAAGAAAAAGACTTGCTTTCATTGTGAAACACCTGGACCCATTGCCAGAAATTGTCCTAATCGCGCATACGTTCCCTACTATGCACAAGGCTGGCAGAACGCGCCAAGAGGGAGATTTTCCAAAAGAAACCTTTCGAGGCCACGTTCAAACAATGGCGACTGGAATGCCACGAAGGGCAAGAAATCAACTCCCAAGGGCAAGAAGGGAATGTCGGCCCAGAAGTCAAGTTCAAGAGATGCTACTGTGAAGCCAAGATTGGTTAGGTTAAAGTCATCTTGGCAGCCGACTTCAAGTTCAAAATCAAGTGTCGAGGCACCCATCCGCTCGAAAAAGAAATGGGTTAAACCCAACTACAGATGGGTACCAAAGGTTCAATCTCCCAAATCTTCTAATGATTCTAATATTTCTACATCTTCTGTTTGTGATAAGAAGGATATGTCATGAGAGAGAGTTCCTTGCACAGATGACAAAGGTCAACCCAGTTTCAAAATGAACTGGATTCCAAAGACCAACTGATCCCGCTCTATGTCGGAACAGCTATGGAGGCATATCATCAGACTTCGGTTTGTTGATAGTGGTTGTTCTAGGAACATGATAGGAGGCATCTCTCAACTGTGAAACACGCAGAACTTTGTTTGAGAGTATGTGTCCTTTGTGGGAAAGGAAGAAAGGAGAGGATCACACATGGGGTTTTGTGTTTAACGATGTGAAGAATTTTCGGATCTATTCTGAGATTATGCGTGTTGTTCTCAGACCTTCTGGATGCAAATTCAATCGATTACTTACAGTTTGAGTTTTCTTTTCTATACTCCTGAGTTTATCTTAAACTGATTCATTTTGAAGACAATTTTTTATTTCCTTATATGTCTTTCGTTAGTAGGTATTGTTTGGGAAGTGATATGAAGTCTAGTGCTAAAGGGAAATTTATGATTTGTGTAATGCATTGAAGCTGAATTGTCTAGACTCTGTGTTCAATGTCCTGGTAGGCACAAAGGATTCAAGAGGACTAGACATTGATTGTCCATGAAAGGACTAGACAATATAGACTTAGATAGTTTCATTTGGACTGACAATACGATGCTCGTGTAGATTGAGCAGTGAGATAAACATGAGACCCTGCGAGATATACTAAAAGTTAATTATCTAGAACTGTGGCTCAACATTTCCTTGATGTATGGACTCATGTGCTTAATTCCGGTACTGATAGGACAACTGGGGGGTTCTGATAAAGTAGGTATGTATGAAATATTTTCTTGCTTTCTATCTGTCAGTCATATGTTGCTTCCTTTGCATGATTGGAACATATCCGACCTGGAATGCAACATATGCAACTCTATCTATATGCATATCCTTATCTATAAAATTATTTCTATCTGTTAGCCATATGTTGTCCCCTTTACGTGATCAGAAGATCCGACCTGGGACACAACATATGAACTCTACTATCTCTCTAACCCCCTATCTATGTTAGTCATATGTTTTTCCCTCTGTGTGATTGGAAGACATCCGACCTGGGATACAACATATGCATGTCTATATCTTACTTCCTTCTGAATGATTGTCTACTCGCCTAAAGTAAGGAGTTCTTTGGAAGTTCTTGATTACCGGGGTATATCGGGAAGTGGGAAACACGTTCTAGTACATATAAAATTGAACCATTTAATAGGTTGTCTGTAGATCTTGCTGCTTAATTTAAGTGGACAACAATATCCTTGGTCGTCGTCAGCTAAATGTCCATTTAAGAATATAGATCACACTGTCTTGTCACTTATAACCTGTCCAATTTGTCAACATCCTTTGTGTTTAAGTGGATCACAATACCGGTGATTGACCAGATCTAAACATGCAGGTGTGTGCAGATAAACGATATTGGATTGCCTGACAACTTTGATCCCAAAATAGCCTTAAATTTAGCTTTTGTTTTTGTTTTTGTTAAATTTGTACATATTTTTCCCTATGCACAAATTTAGGGGGAGAATTAAAAATTTTAAAAAATAAACAAAAATCAAAAAATCAAAAATCAAAAAATAGTGTTATTTCTGTTTTATTTTTTAGAAAATATGAAAATTCCAAAAATATTGTGTGCTAAGTCTTTCTTTTAGTTTTGATTTGTCTTGAAACGTGATTTCAGATGTAGATGAGACTCACACAGTCTGTATCGAGATTTTCTGAGCCAAGGCTTCATCCGTGATCATCTAAGAATTCTCATCCGAAGGAGAAAGAAATGAAGATCAATCTTTCAACATTCAATCTTTCAACCCCAGAAGCAAGGTGAAGCTGTTCTTGAAGATTATGTGACAGATTGCATTGAAGCCTCCTCAATCAATTTGTTGCTATCTATGTACCTGCTGAAGTGATCCAGAAGATTAGATCTCTCTATTGTTCTCTCTGTAGATTCTCAAGCTGAAAGCGCTATCTTTCAAGAATCAGTACATCAAGCCTCCTCACCCAATGTGCGTTCAATGTCAAATTCTGAAGAAAATCCCAACTGCTCAAGATGAAGTCATTTATTGAAGATTCATCAAGTTCATCTTGAAGCTGTGAAGAATTTGAAGATTAAAGCTGAGGCCAAGCTCCCAATGAAGATTGACAAGAAGAGCCAGCTACATTTTAGGGGGAGTTTGTTGGGTCATTAGAAAATAAAGCTATAAACCAAGGGGGAGATTGTTGGGTCAAAAATATGGTTTATACTTTACTTTTTTAGGAAATTGTAGTTTTTGGTCTAGAACCGAAACTAGCCTTGGGTTTACGGTTGTAAACGCGTTTACGGTTGTAAACGCGTTTACGGTTGTAAACGCGTTTGCAGCCTCTGTTCCCTATATATAGTGTCAGTAGGTGTCAGAGTATAAGTGAGAGAGTGTACGACCATGAGAGAGAGAAAGGAGCATAAGTGTGTGTAAGTGTGTGAATCTTGTGTAAGGGAACTTCATTCTAATCAAATCATACAAGATTCATATTATTCTTCTTCTTATTCTCTTCTATTTTGATCTGACATTATCCATTTTATTAGGATTCCGTACTATCAAACGGATCTGATTGATACACAAGCATATTTGAGACTTACACCGAGAATATGAAGAGGAGAGAGAGAGAGAGAGAGAGAGAGAGAGAGAGAGAGAGGTTAATTTGGTTATTACATGGGGGATTAGAAGTCTAGGATTTAGAAATATGTGATGTAATTAGCATGGGTATCCCCCATGTAATAAGGAGGTGGCAAGCATTTATCGTTTGCAATTTTTTTTTGTTTTTTTTTTAAATGACCGATCGGTCATGGAGAGGGGAGATGGGAAATCATTTTTAGGCTTGGGCTTGGAGTATAGATCGAGAATCATAGCCCCAAAAACGGTGTTTTCTATTTTTAAAGGCCCACAGAAATGTTCGTAGCCCAATAAATGGTCCATGAAGGGTATTAGCCCAACTAAGCCTTAAAATAATTTTGTATGGCCCAATAAGGCCCATTAGGAGGTTTATGGCCCAAAATGACAATGGAAATGGGTTTTCGGCCCATTAAAATTAAGCAAGTGGTTTTCGGCCCAATAAGGCCCATGATGAGTCTTATGGCCCAAAATCAATTACTTAGCGAATGTGAGTCCAATTAGGGCCCAAATGAGGTATCTTATCCTAAAGTAATCAAATTGTGGGTTTATTGGCCCATTAGGCCCAATAAAAGGATCCTGGTCCAATAAGAGGCTGAACCGGGAATATTAGCGTTACAACCCAAAGTTGAGTGTATCAAATGTATCGAATTAGGTTTTGGGCTTCACGAGTGAGTTTTGATTTGAATAGTTGTTTTTGAAATGAGTAATATGTATAAAATCAAACTTGGAGTTACATGATACATCAAGAGTTGACCATACATAGATAGAATTTGCTAGCCAAAAATGCTAGTTGACACCTGTGATACAAAGAAACTGAGTGGGTCAGACTTGGGAGTCTGGTGATATTATTATTATATTTTTTTAAGTATATATAACACACCAAACAGACTAAGGGGTCGTTTGTTTTGAACTTACCGGGTCTAGTAAGAGCTGACTGCTGACTCGGTCAGTAGTCAGGCTGTTTGATATATCCATAATTCTACTGACTCGGTAAGCATGGATGACCCAAGGAGCTTACTCGGTTCGTTCCAAATATGTGGCTAACTGGAAAAAATCATGATTTCTGCCCCCGTGACCTCTTCTTCCCTCTTTTTCTGTTGTGTAATCAATTTTTTCTTCCTCATGCATTCGGTCGACTTCCTCCATTCCCCAGATCGACTTCTTCCTCACGTAAGGTCGCTAAAATCAAATTTTATTTTCCTTATTTTCTATGAAGTTGAAATCGATTTTGGTCTCTAAAATCGATTTTGATATGAATTTGAGATCAGAAAGCTTTCTTCTTCAATCAATGTTTTCTAAAGTCGATTTTGGTCACTGTAATATCAACTTGATAACTCTATTTTGGTGATTGTAATATGAAAGGTTTTCTAAGGTCACTGTAATATGAAATCGCTATTGAAGAGCATAATTATTTTGATTGAGTTTGAGGATTTTTGGCTGATGGAACCACACCATTGTGTCTTATTGAATGTAATTTTAGTGTTGCACATAACCTGTTTGACAAAAAACCCAAGTGAATATAATAAGTAGAAACCTCCCTTGATGTTATTCTTCCTAGTATGGTTTTCTCTTATCTTACCATCTCTTAAACAATTTCACTTGTGTTTTTGACTTTTATTTGTGCAGCTCCTACTAGACATTTATGTGATGGTCATGATTCTTGGTTAAAGAGGAAGAAATTTGTGGATTTAGAAGTCTTACCATCTCTATTGGATTTAAATGATTATGTTCTCTTTTAACTATGTTCAAGTTTTTTTTTGAGTAAACTACAACAATGGTGCTTTTAGTCTCTATCGACTACATCATTTTGTAAATTACATCATTTTGAAAAACTGCATCATTTTGATATTTTGAATGTTTTTATAAAAAATGTAATGTTATAAATTAATTGATAAATCACAAAATAATTGTAATAAAAAATGTTATTTGAGGGTCATATAGTCATTTTGCACAGTCAGTCAGATGCAAAATCAAACAGCAAGTTTCAGTCAGAAGTTAATTCAGTCAGAACTTTTAACCCAGTCAGCTCTAACCCAGTTAGCAACCATCAAACGACCCCTAATCCCGATTACCCATTCCCGTTAGTCTCACTCTTTGATCTTAAATGATAATCTCAAGGGTCCTATCCTAGAGGATCTTTGTAATAACGAGTAGACAATATTGCATCGGGGATTCCTTGGCAATACATGTCAATAAGGCAACCATGAGGGGGATAGAGTACTCGAATGAACACACAATCCATACTCTCGGGTAGTATGATTCATTAACACCTACAGATTGTGAGTCTGTTAGTGTTCCACTGGACTGTCTAAAAGAGTTTATGGTTGTCATCAATACTCTGCTTGATGACTGCTCTTAGTTGGGCATGGTCTCTCACCATTATCTCTGGTATGGTCTCTCACCACTATTCTATCTCTGGCATGGTCTCTCACCATTATACTACCTATTTTCTCTCTCTACCCTTTTTACCCGATACAATATAAATATAATAAAATATGTATATAATTTACTGCGAGTAAAAATCACTATCCCATTTACCACAATTATCAAGAACGCAAATAATAAACACGTAGGGCATCTAAGAAAATTAAATACTTGATATATATGTCTAAGCTTAAAGTAACTATGCACTCACTTGATAAAAGTGGATGTCTTGTAATTTGGGCAGAACTTTGCCTTAGAACTTTATCTTTTCCTTGGACGTGACCTAGGTACGAATGTCACTAAGTCTTAGTTTATTATTTCTTATGACTAATGATAGTTTAGATTCATCAACAATCCCAATGAATACTGAGAGTTCTATTCAGTAATGATCAACTAGCAGGACAGTTGGGAGGCAGGATCATTTCGGCATAATAGATTTTTTGAAATCCAACAACCAAGCCAACATGATCACTCTAGACAACTCTTCTGTAAGTAGATCAATCAGTATTATGACTTGGGATCAATGATAAATCTTATTTATAGGTTCATAATAACGACTTATGACTATAAATATAAATTACACTGAAAGAAAAAGAGAGTAGCTTAACTTACAGAGGTTTTAGCGAAAACCAGGAAAACGCGTGGACAGAATCCTGAAATCGAAATCTTCTATTAGCCAGACTTCTAAATCTAGTAGAGCCTCACTAAAATACTAAGAAACTTCAAAAAAGTCGGTCCTATAGCCGAAAAATCGTTCTAGAGAGAAGATGGGAGATTGTTGTGAAGAACAAATGAGAAAATCAGCTACTATATATAGGTCAGGCCAGGTGCGCTGCACACCGACCATAGGTACGTTGCGCCATTCAGTCATCGTGGCTCCTACCCCCACCCCCCCCCCCCCCTTTTAACACGTGTCATCGTCATATTGCTCCACATCCTCCCTTCTAGAAGGCTGCCACGTATCACCATTTCATGGTGACATGTGTCATCATTTCCTTGGGCCACGTCACCATGTCTCGGAAGAGAGGGGGTCGCTAACCAGGCCACGTGTCGCCTCCAGAATGTGCCACGTCATCAGCACAGTGTAATTTTCGCAGATCTTTGGATGGACATAACTTTCACATACAAGCTCTACTTTCGACATTATTTATATCCACGTAATCCTCTCGACGAGCTCTACAAATTGCATTAAGGTCTCAACATCTAATTCTTGCTCTAACAAAAATTCATATTTAGACCGGTTTAGAGTATTAAAGTCCGTGTAAAATTCGTAACTTCTTCAAATGAATTCCGTTCTTGATTGTCTTTTTATCGACGGGTTCATATTCACGAGAACTTGAATTCTCGTTTAGATTGTTTAGGCTAACAATCAACCGATTAGAATTTCGGTTTATGTGTCTGCACTACTGCGTTGAAACTTCAAAAAATCATAACTTCCTCTCACGAAGTCGGATTTGAACGTTCTTTATATGCACGCTCCCGATTTAACGACTACTACGACTTTTTATTAGATCTCTTAGCCTAAAAAGTAGTTTATCAAAAATTCACTTTTTACGATACGTAGAGTCGTGCCGGTTTAGTAGCGAAACTTCGAAGAAGCATAACTACTTCATAGGAAGTCGGATTTCAACGTTCTTTATATGTACGGAATCCTTTTCATATAAACAATAACTTTGGTTATGATTATTTCTCCTAAATAATAATCTATCAAAAAGTCATTTTTAACGCTTACTATCTTAATTGACTTGCCCGAATATGTGGGTGTTACATATTCACAAATGAATATAACATTAATAAAAAAATGTGTTTATGTAATTATTTTATTAACCATAAAAATCTTAGTTGTATGTGAATAAATATACACTCTTATCAAATACTTTTTTATCTTTAATTTAATATATTTTGTATTTCTCGGTTTTATTGATAGTTTTATTCATTTGTGAATAATACATACATATATATATATATATATATATATATATATATATATATATATATATATATATATATTCACATTTGATTATTACATATATTCATTTTTGAATATTAAATATATTCACTTGTGGATATAATTCTTATATGGTATTCACATATGAATTAAAAACTTGTTTAGGGCCTCAATACGACGTATTTTTATTTTTTTGATTTTTCGAAAAAATACGTTATCATTTATGAATATTACTTGTATTCACTTGTGAATATTACATATATTAACATGTGAATATAACTTGTATATGTTATTCATATATGAATTATATAGTTGTTCTGTTTTTTAAAATACATACATTGATTCTCGTGTAAAGGCATATTCACTTGTGAATATATTAAGTTTATGCATTTAATCGAATAGTTGGCATGCAAATAAATTAACTTACATAATTATAGTAAAAAATAACAATTGGAGCCAATAACTAAAATACAAATCAAATTCTATCAAAATTGATCAATAATCAGTAGATTGAGATCAAAATTTGTGAAAAAAATGTATGAAAAACGAAGTTTTTCAAACCTTAAAAACGATTTTTTAAAAATTCTTCAAATATATGGTTATGTTGATGAACTTTCGATTGCTATTTGTTGTTTGGTATTGGTGAAGGTTCGATTGATGAAGTTTCGATGACTGGTGATCGCTAACTGATGTGACTTCGATAAATATGGATTGTTTTAACGATTTTGCTTGATATCAACGAAACTGGACAAGATTGAATGACGAATTACACTTAATAGTACGAATAAATGTTTTTGATGATGAATTACAACATTTTGATGAATAAACGAAGATTTTTGATGAAGAATTGATGTTTTTATGAAGTATCAATGTTTTTTTATGAAGAACAGGTGAAGTTGATGAAGAACAAGTAGTAGAACATATGATCTTGATGAAGAACTGATGACGTTGATGAAGAACAGAGGAAGGATCCAAATGAATGAATAATAGATGATATGGAAAATTACCAACGTACCCTTAATGAATTAATCTAATATATATATATATATATATATATATATATATATATATATATATATATATATATATATATATATATATATATATATATATTAGAACAAAGTTCTATTAGGATCGATAGATTCTATGCAGGCAAAACAATTAAGAACGTAATTATGAACACAAGAATGGCTTTAAATATGTCGTATGATTAAAACTTCAACACCTTACAAGAGCTCGATTAAGAACTTCGACTGTAGAGGTGCTTAGGGTTACAAAACAATAATCAACGATAATCACGAACGACTCTAATGCATACATGCATGCACTATTTATAGTATAACCCTACTAGATAATCACGGATGGACAGGCCTAATCCGGATATATAAAACAAGCCCATGACGCAACACAATAATACCCAACAATCTCCCCCTTTGAGTCAATGGAGCAGAAAGCTCACTTCGGTTGAGCTGCAGAAGACTTCTTGATTGTCTTGAACACCTTCGGTATGATGGCCAATAGATGATGACGAAACGTAATGTACCACCGAAGCATGTCCGTGAAGTTCTTCTTATCTGCTTCTGAGTTCTGCTTGCACCGATGGATGATATTGATAATGTGCTCCAAGCAATCAGTTGAGAATAAATGTTTATCAACAAGAGCGAACAGAAAACGATTGGCTTCGCCTCTTGTGAACATCACAGTAAGATGTGTAGAATCGATTTGGCCCATCTTCATTTTGTTCACATCTCCTGGTTTCGGTGTTGGCTTGACAGTCGGTTTCTTGTTCATCACTTTCGCTATCTCCTGATCCATAACAGCAACCTCATGGATGTAAGAGGCCAACATCCTCTTCAAATGATCCAGTATCGGCTCATATTCTTTTGGATTGGTGACCAAAATGTTAAACAATAGGATCCAGTCATGAGGATTTAAATTCGGAAGGTCTGCCAGGGAAATAATCGACATCGAGTTTGTTGATCCTCGTGTGATTTTAAAACTAACATTTATGAACTTCCCAGCAGGCGAAGG
Organism: Lactuca virosa; assembly: GCF_052849685.1. Classification (NCBI taxonomy): domain Eukaryota; kingdom Viridiplantae; phylum Streptophyta; class Magnoliopsida; order Asterales; family Asteraceae; genus Lactuca; species Lactuca virosa. Next base: position 141,086,911 of record NC_136427.1, on the reverse strand, counting down.
TTTTAGTACCTTGACAGTAACTATCTTCTGTGCACTCCATGTCAAGTACTGCGGTTGACCATACTTCAGATAAAAGTCGATAAGCTCACGATCAACTTTTGGATGAGGGAAAGGAACTTCAACAGTCGAATCAAAACAATGAAACGTGAATGCCTTCCGTGTTATCGGCATATCGAACTGTGAATCCTTTGAATTATCACAATCAAAAGAAGCGACGGGTTCCAGCCAGTAGACGCTTGGAAACTCTATTGCCTCATTGATAAGTGTCTCTTTTGTCCAGAGGGGAAACAACGCCTTCTTGCAGTTTAAGGCTTCTTCTTCGTCCTTGTTCCTCCTTTCCCTTTCCTCAGCTTCCCTCGCAACCCTCAAGGTTTCATCCAACTCTCTGTCCCTCTTCTTTCGTTTAAGGGCCTCAACAATAGTATCCTCTTCTTCGTCATCACTTTCATCATCAATCCCCTTCTTCTTAGCTTGAGAACCAGAACCCGAAGCTTCATTACCCTTCGGTTCGGTTGTAACTTTGACTGTCGGTTGGGCAGATTCGGTTTCAGTTTTCACAGTAACCTTCGGTTGAGGAGCACCTTCTCCCCCTTGTTTTGGAGGTATGAATCTCTCTGAAACACCCTTCATCTCATGTAACAGTGCAAGGGCAGGAAGAGCTTTTGATGTCAGATGATTTCTGATAGTGAGAGTAAGGATAGGATCATGAGCACCATGAAGATTGGTAAGCATATCCTTGACATCCCCAGCACAGCTTCGAAAAACAGCTCTTTCAGTTTTCAACAAAGAAATTTCCTTTTCAGCTTGAGCAAGCTGCACCTTCTGAACTTCAATAGTTGAGGCTTGGCCGGCAAGATCTTCCTTCAGAGCGCTCTCTTTTCCTAAGTCAGCATGAAGAGATTCAAGCCGAGAATTCACAGAACTGATAAGTGAAGTGTTCTCTGCTTGTATGGAAGAACGAACAGCCTCAAACTTTGTTTGCTCTTCTTGAAGTGACTTGGATAAGGAATCCACAGAAGCATTCACCTTGGCTGTATTGGTATCAGCATGCCCTTTGAGTGACTCGAGAAAGATCTGAGTATTGTGAACAATTTCAGCAACATCAGTAGTGGCCTTCTTGCAAGAAGAAGTAGACTCATTAACAGCCTTTGTGGATTTGTCAATGGAGTCAGTATATTGCTCAAGAGCAGTATCCATGAAAGCTTTGAGCACAACATCATTGTAGGACTTGTTGGCATCAAGCAATTTATCAAGTTTCTCATCAATGCTCAGCAATTGTTGGCGTGTGACTGGAGCTTCGTCATCATCATCCGTAGGAAGCCGATAGGGACTGTAGTATGTTGAATCAAACTCATCATTAGCACCACCGAGAGTGGCACCGGAATCGGTTGAAGGTGAGGGTGAAAGTGGTTTGGAAGTAACTGGAGGTTCGGTTTCAGTAGTCGCCCCCGTATCAGATACGTTGACTCGTACTGTCGGTTCTGGGATAGTGGTGGAAGTTGATTGGGAAATAATAGGAGGAGGGATTGGAGTTGTAGAAATAGGAATGGTAGTAACTGGTGGTGGTGGTGTAGAAGTCGTTGTTTGAGATGTGGTAGGTGGGGGAACAGGAGCAACCGAAATAGGAACGGTTTGTTTCGGTGATGGAGGTGTTGTTGGAAGTTTGTCATGAAGAGGTTTGGTTGGAGTGGGGCATCGGGGAGGGGTGTTACCTCTAGGTGATTCATGATGAATTTCCTCTTCTTCATCTTCCTCATCGTTTTCTGAACTGGAAGGAGAGGGACTCTTGGATTTCTTCGCCATTTTCTTAATCTTCTTTGGCTTAGAAGAATCCCCTTTCTCAGACTTTCGCTTCCTTGACTTAGCAGACTTAGACTTATCATCCTCGGTTGTCCCTTTCTTGGTAGTAGCCCTTTTTCCTCGGTTTCCAGGCTTCTCCACAGCATCCAAGGCAGCCTGCTGTTCAGGAGATAAGACTCTCGGTTCCTTGGGAGGAATCTTACGATATTCAGCCATGACCTTACTCTCGGCTGAGACACACCTGTATATTGTCTCAGGTATAGAGCCATTGTGAGGGAACTTTGTAGGATCAGAAATGATGATTTTCTTGGTGTGAAACGTAGCCATAGACGCGACTAGGGCATCCTTCATTACCGGAATCTGCAAAGAATTAATCACCCTTCGTGTAATGAGAGTCCAGAATCGACCACATGAAATTTCAGAGTGCCTCGTTGAAGTGTTGAGGCTTTGCACCACTTGTGACCAGATAATCGACCCATAGTCGAGATTTATACCATTGTAAAGACCGTATAGAAGGGTCAAGAAACCCTTACTGGTACCATCAGACCCACCGCTCCTCTCCGCCAAACTCTTGATGAGAAGAGTAAGCAATCCATTCCATTGGGGCGGTAAGCATGACATCTTAACCTTCGTAACCATGGTAAGCACATTAGTGTAGCCCATCTCGTAGAGCATCGAGAAAAGTTGAGTAGTGGTGATGAAGTCCGGTGAGATGACAGACGAATCCACAGCAAGTTGCAATAATGAACAAAATCTCCCTTTTGAAATCGAACCCTTGTGAGAGAAGATTTGAAAGTAGATCCTCTCCTTGTTCTTATCATACGAAGCGGTAATGTAGACTTGCGATAGGAGGGACATTGGGATGGATTCTACCTGTGTTAGGGCTAAAACCAGAGGTGAATACTTCAAACACTCAACCACTTGTAGCATATACGAATCGTACAGAAAAGGGTTGAGTTCAATGATCATGTTCTGGTTTGGCTTGATCGAGAGCAATGTGGACGATGCAGTTTGATCGTGAGCCGATGAAGAAGTCGCCATTGTTGAGTTAAGGAGGAAGATGAACCGTTGTAATTCGCCGTGTATTTAGAGAGAGTTTGTTGTAGGTAAAAGAGACAAATGTAATTATAAACCCTTTATATACCGTTGCCACGAGAGAGAATGAATCGTCATGATAATGATGAGATCACTGAAACGTCGCCTGAAAAAGCGCGATGTGACAGGGTGGTTTCTCCCAGGTATACGTCAGCACGTGTGGGTTTAGGGACCGTTCGAATTCACGCGCCCAAAAGCTTATCCTCAATTCGTCGTTTGAAATTCAGCTTCGCTCCAAAATTTAGGATAACCCCTGTTGCTCCAAAAGGTAAACAAAATTCGAACCAACAGCAACCAGAATGTTGGAAAATAAAAATTTTCGTGCAATAGGGTGACAAAAGATAAAGAAATAAAGCAAAATGTGTATTGGATGTGAGTGATGTCTATTAAAAGACAGAAAGCAGATGATTCTGGGCAAGAATCGCTTCCTTCAAAGTCAAGAGAGACTGGAAGTGCTTGTGTGGATTCCCGAGAAGATACGATAAAGTGTTTGTAGGGAAACATTGAAAGGCTTCTTTTAAATTATAGGCTAAGGGTAGCTTATCTTCAACCGAACGTCGATTCTTAACATAAGACCGAACGTTGGAAGAAGTACTTGTGAGACCATTGTGGTCTATTGAACAAGTAGGTGGGATATAATTTATAGTGACTTAAGATATGATAGAAATCTCAAAAACAAAAACAAACTGGATATTTTAGGGAAGAAAAGTCTTGGTGTTAGACAATTTCATAAAAGACCACTCAAAAATAAAATGAGATTTCATTAGGTAACAAGTAAGATCTTGAATATAATGATTCACCGTCAATTCATTGTAGGTGTTGGTTTTTGGGTTTCACTCAGCACGTGGTGTACGTATCTAAGATCACAAACACAGATTTTATGCAACCATAAACCTCAGTGGTAAAGACCGAGAGTCTCAAGGGTTACAGTGGTGAACCGAAAGTTGATGGAGAATGCAAGGAGGGTGGTTAAAGAACCGAAGGTACCTTCTGCTATAAAGACATGACAAAGCAGAAAAACTCTTAACTCATTTGAGAAGAGTAATGTAGCTCTTGAATTGAGTTGATTTTAACAGCCTGATTGGGAAGAAACGATAGGTATAGATTGAATCATTAAGGCCTTGCTCTTAGTCGTAGAGGCTTCGGTCAACATGCAGCAGCATGCTTCTAGGGACCCTTAACTAGTTCAGATTGAAAAAATCATACCTGCCTAAGCTCCAAATTCTGTTGTACTGGTATACTTGGGACCTAATTAGAAGAACAAGCCAACAAACACACCACACAAACAAAACAAACAAACCAAACAAAATAATAAAAAAAACGATGAGAAAAATATTTTTGGAGTTTTGAAATTTTCTGAAAAAAAAAATAGAAAGATAAAATATTTTTTGATCTGAAAAATAATAATAAAAATAAAAAAAAGTAGCATAAAACACTCTTAAAAAAATAGAGTTAAAAGAATAAACAAAATGTACAACTGAAACCTTATCTTAAAAGAATGAAGCGAAATAAGCCAAGCGATCGGTTCATTTCGGTTCCTTAAAATTCCAGAGCCGAAATAGACCGAGCGTTCGGTTCATTTCGGTTCCCGAAAATTATGGAGCCGAAATAGACCGAGCGTTCAGTTCATTTCGGTTCCCGAAAAATTCGGAACCGAAATAGACCGAGCGTTCGCTCTATTTCGCTTGTCTAATTTTTAGTGAGAGATTTGAGGATTTGGTACCAACTCTGCTTCCATCATTCCTAAGCCTTGTAAAATTTTATTGAAACTCGCTTCAGGTAAGGCTTTAGTGAATATGTCAGCCAGTTGATCAGAGGACCGAACGAAATGTACTTCCACGTTCCCATCTTCTACATGGTCCTTGATGAAATGATATCTAAGTGCAATATGCTTAGTCTTTGAGTGTTGCACTGGATTATGACAAATTCTTATTGCACTTTCTGAGTCACAATAGAGAGGAATCTTCTTCATACTCAGCCCATAATCTCTTAGTTGACTTTGAATCCATATTACTTGAGAAGTACAGGATGCTGCAGCTATATACTCAGCTTCGGCTGTTGAAAGTGACACACAAGTTTGCTTCTTGGACTGCCAGCTAACAAGTTTACCGTCAAGGAATTGGCATCCACCTGTAGTGCTCTTTCGGTCCAGACCACATCCTCCAAGATCAACATCAGAAAAAGCTTGAATAAAGAATCCAGATCTAGCAGGGTACCAGAGATCGAGAGATGAGGTTCGCTTCGGGTAACGGAAAATATTTTTCACTGCCACCATGTGAGGTTCTCTTGGATTAGCTTGAAACCTGGCACAATAACAAACATAAAACATAATGTCTGGTCTACTAGCTGTTAAATACATAAGGGACCCTATCATTTGTCGATATAGTGTTATGTCAATAGCAGGTTTTTCCAGAGAAGGTGTTAACTTAGTGCCAAATGCCATAGGAACCTTCACTTTCGAATCTCTCGTCATACCGAATTTTGCCAGCAAGTTCTTTGTGTAGGCTTCCTGGTTGATAAATATACCTTTTGGTCCCTGTCTTATATTCAAACCAAGGAAAAAATTAATCGGACCCATTGTGCTCATTTCAAATTTAGTCTCCATCAACTTCCTGAATTCAGCCGTTAAGCTAGGATTCATGGAGCCGAAGATGATGTCATCGACAAAAATCTGAACTATCATTAGATGTTCGCCTTCTTTCTTTCGGAAGAAGGTTGGGTCAACCGAACCTTGCTTAAATTTCGACATTTTCAGAAAGCGAGTTAAAGTTTCATACCAGGCCCTTGGTGCTTGCTTCAAACCATATACAGCTTTATCCAGCACATAGCAATGATCAGGGAACTTCTCGTTCACAAACCCGGGAGGTTGCTCAACATACACTGTTTCTTCTAGTTCTCCATTCAAGAAAGCGCATTTTACATCCATTTAGAAAACTTCAAAGTTTTTATGAGCAGCATATGCCAGAAAAATTCTAACTGATTCCAACCTTGCTACTAGAGCGAAGGTTTCCTCATAATCTATCCCTTCCTCTTGGCAATATCCTTTTACTAACAACCGAGCCTTGTTTCTAATAACGTTCCCCTCTTTGTCCAATTTATTCCTAAAGACCCATTTCAAGCCAACCACTGAAGCATCCTTTGGTGTGGGAATCAACCTCCAAACTCGATTGCGTTCGAACTCATGGAGCTCATCTTGCATTGCTTGTACCCAATCAGAATGATCAGTGCAGCATTAACTGTTTTCGGTTCGACTTTGGAGACAAACGAATTAAACATACAAAATTCAACTTTAGAGAATAATGCAGTTTGTTTCGCTTTCAATTGAGAACGAGTGAGAACTTTCTCAGATGATTCACCAATGATTTGTGCTTTGGGATGATCCTTGGTCCATTTCACTAAAGGAGGATAATTTGGGTCATAGGTTGGATCCAACTCTGCATTTACTTCCTCTTCAAGTTCTGATTGATCACCTTCGTCAGTTGTATTTTCTTTCTCCCCCTCGAATGGCAAAGTGTAACCTGTGTCAGGATCAGAGTTTTCATCCTCTGTGGGAGTCGGATTCTTCCCCTCGATTGGACTATTATTGGGTGGGTTTGGAGTTGTATGCTCCCCCTCGCCTGGACCTTTATGAGTTGGGGATGGAATTAGATTCTCCCCCTCGAAAGACATTTCAGTTGTCTTTGGTGATGATGAACTTTCCCCCTTGAACATTGAGCCGTTGTTTGGAGAGTTAGTGGAAGGTTGACCACCTATCGGTTTAGGAGGTTCACTTTCCATTTCTTTGGCATCTTCATCTATGATCTTTTTGAGATTGTCGATTTTGTTGTCTGCTGCTTTCGCTTCTGAGTGTGCTGCTTTCTCTTGTTCATCAAATAGCCGAATGTATTCTTCAAACAAGTTGGATATTGGAACCGAGACTTGTCCTGATTCAGGAAATATTTCTCCTAAGGCACTTTCGCTCCTTTGAACTCTCTTCATGTAATTATCGTCAAAGGTTACGTAATATGTTTCTTCAATTCGTTTGGAGCGTTTGTTCAAAACTCTGTATGCTTTTGAAGTGAGTGAATAACCAAGAAAAATTCCCTCATCTACTTTGACGTCAAACTTGTTTCGGTTCCCTTTTGAATTAAAGATGAAACACCTAGAACCGAACATGTGGAAAAATTTAACGTTAGGCTTTCGATTGTTCAAGATCTCAAATGGAGTGATTGAGAATCTTTTGTTGAGCGAGGATCGGTTCTGAGTGTAACAAGCGGTTGCAACTGCATCAGCCCAGAAGTACAGCGGAAGAGAAGCGAAGCTTAGCATGGTTCTGGGCTCTTCACATAAAGAACGGTTTCGTCTTTCAACAATCCCATTCTATTGTGGAGTATAAGGGGCCGAAAAGTTGTGAGATATCCCCTTGTCAGCCAGAAAATCCTCAAAATCTTTATTCTTGAATTCCAGCTCATTATCGCTTCTGATATTCCTCACCAGCTTTCGTAGATGCACTTCCACTTGCTTAATGAACGTCTTCAGCTTGGGAGTTGCATCTGATTTCTGTTTAAGAAAGAAAACCCACGTGAAGCGTGAAAAATCATCTACTATGACAAGAATGAACTTACTACCACCGAAGCTTTCGATAGCCGAAGGTCCACATAAGTCAATGTGCAGAAGTTCAAGAGCTTGAACAATCTTTGTATTGATTCGTGTAGGATGGCTCTTTCTGCTTTGTTTGCCCATCTCACACGCTGCACATAGATGTTCCTTATCAAATTTGAGAAGAGGAAGGCCTCGAACATGATCACCAAGCACCAACTTATTAATGTCTTTGAAGTTCAGGTGCGATAGACGTCGATGCCACAACCAGCTTTCATCAGTGTTCGCCTTTGATAGCAGACATATTGCTGGTTTTCCTCGAATTGGGTTGAGATTTAAAGGATACATCTCTCCCTTGCGTTCAGACTTCAACAGAACCTTTTTAGATTGCTTCTCAATTATTTCTGAGCCCTCATCATCAAATGAAACCTTCAAACCTGTTCCCACAACTAATTGTGACACACTGATGAGGTTATGCTGCAATCCCTCCACATACGCTACTTTTCGAATCAAGAAGTCTCCATTGGTTATCATTCCATATCCTTTGCTTGTGCCATATGAGTTATTGCCATACTTCACACATCCACCATCCTTTAGGGACCGAAACTCCCTCAGCTCTACCTTCCTTCCTGTCATGTGACGCGAGCAGCCACTGTCTATATACCATTCATCATCGAACTGCTCGTCACGTATCACCTGCAAATTCAAGCAGATTTAGGAACCCAAAGTTTCTTGGGTCCTGGTGAGTCTTTCACAGAAAAAGGAATTGCAGTAGAAATATCAACCAAATAAGTTCTTTTTATTAGAGTTGATTGATCTTTTCTTTTGATGGTGTACACCTTGATTTTAGTTTTATCTTTTTTAATTTTTGGTGTTTTCGATGGTGTGTTGTTAGATGGTTTTGATGTTTTCTTATGAATCCTAGGGTTAGCTGACTTTTTCTTATCATTGATATTAGAATCAGAATCAAGCATTCCCTTTCCTTTGATGTCCTTTACTGAATTTGATTTGCTTTGTCAGTGGGAAGGACCAAAACTAGACTTGGGACCGAAACTTGACTTTCGGTTCTGAATGCCGGTGTTGGAACCGAAAGTAGACGTTCGGTTGTTAGCCTTGACGTTTGGACCGAAAGTAGATGTTCGGTTCTGTGCGCTAGTTTTGGAATAGTAGGAATTTGGACTGAAATTTCTTTTCCTTTTAGCTTTTCCTTTCCTTTGTCAATTGATTCTTTCTTATGAGGTACGTAGTTGGGATTTTGAGAGTGCCAATGATGTTTTCGCTCATTCATATTTTTCATGTATCTTTGATTTCTTTGGCGTTTCTGTTCAGCTAACTCCTTCTGAGATTTGTAGATATTGAAGCTAGCCTTTGGCTTCTCCTTTTGAGTTTCGGTTGTCTTAGTTGGAACAATCGGTTCGTTCATTGGTTCTTCAGGGATTTCTTTTGTTCCACTTGTGCTTGGTTTGTCGAAACTCGAGGGTTTGTTGATGGGTTCAGCAACGTATCTTCCTTTAACCCTCCATGAAGTTTGCTCAGATAAGCCTATGGTTTCGTCTGCATTGTCAATAGGGGCTGACCAGAAGTAATCATCGCATCCTTCAGCATTGTCTTCGTCGACCAGGATTTTCAATTCTGCTGTTTGTCTTGCAGTGACTCCTGTAACAGCATAGACTTGATTCGGCACAGTTTGAACCTTTTGATAAACCATAGCTTTCTCTTTGAGTTTCTGTGGCTTGTCTTTTGACAGGCGAGCGAATTCAACCGAATTTTCAGATATGAGGGGTTTCTCATTCTGGGTTTTGCTCTTCATAAACTCAGAGCAATCAACTACGTCTTCTACTGAGATTTCGCTCATCTCACTTTCCTCATCAAATTCAGACATATTTTCTAAGTTCATTTTATTTTCTGAAATTAATTTAACGTTCGATGAGTCGAATGATTGAATGGTTTCGGACTTAATTTTTAACCTATCATTTTCGTCTAAAAGATTTTTGAGCATACATTTATGTTCCTTAGAGTCAATGAAGGTCTCTATCTTGTCTAGTCCGATTTTGTAAGCAATGTATGTTTCTTCTGAGGATATAATTGATTCACATTCAGCGATGACTTCATCCTCCTTAAATTCAAGGAAGGGTAAAATCATCTTATGAATCTTTTTCCCTATTTCACAGCTTAAATGCAATTGAGCAATATTAGTATATAAGCGCTTAGCAATTAAACAAAAAACATTCCTTTGTTTCAAAAATTTTAAATTGTCACGTTGTAGGTAAATACTTTCATCCCTAGCCCTATTTAACTCCGCCTCCTTCAGCTCAATCCACATCCTTCTCTCCTCACTTTTTGAAGACACCCTGCTGAGTTGGTCAGTTAGGTTAGAATTCGCTAAGCGAGTTTGCATGAGACTACCACTTAAGTTAGAAAATTTAAATTTTAAGTCATTTAATTCTTCTTCATAATCTGTTACCGGAACTTTAAGTGATTCAAGGATGGATTGTACCTTTTTGATCAGCCGATCACAGTCGTTGATCTTCTCGCTCACGGGCTTGGCTGCAAAGCATTTGTCCTTAATTAGGTTCGGTTCCTTACTGGCACTTTCGGTTGATCCACCTGCTGTGACCATCAAACATCTTCCAGCTGAACCTGCTTCCTTTGCCACATACGCTCTTCCATGAGTTGGCTTTCTCACCTCTTCATCCTCAGAATCGGTTGACCAAACTTCAACTCCACCGAACTCATCTTCATCTGCATTCTCCTGCACAATCAAGGCATTCATAGAATTGTTAGTTGCCTTCTTTTTCTTGATCTCTTCCAACTTGCGCATGTAGTACGCCTCATCGTCTTCACCATCTCTTTTCTCAGCCATCTTCCTCAGCATGCAATCTTTGGCAAAGTGGTTCTTGCCGTGACAATAATTGCAGTCGAACCCTGAGTCTCCTGCAAGCTTGCTCTCCTTTTTGTCTTCATCCTTTTGAGAAGAATTCTTCGCTTCATCATTCACCTTCTCAGAACTGTAACTTCCATGCCAGTTTCGGTTCTTATTGACAGGAAATTTTCTTCGTGCAAACTTCTTTGGATTGGTGACCATCATAGCATATTATTCGTATGTAAGGTCACACTCAGACATATCCGACTCCTCTTCTTCTTCTGCAGTACTTTTTCCTTTTGAGACAAGGGCCAACGATCCTACACCTGAAACTACCTTCGCCTCCTTGGTTACCACATTTTCATGGGACTTGAGTATTCCCACAAGTTTCGCTAGTGAGTAAGATTTAAACTGTTCATGTGCTTTCACTGTTGAAACCACAGCCATCCATTCTGGTCTCAGACCGTTCATGAAGGTTACCTTCTGCTCGATCAGTTTTCTTTCTATTCCATGTTTGATCATCTTACTTAGGAGATGATTGAACCGATCGAAAGTTTGTATCAGTTTTTCTTCTGGTTTCTGTTCGAAAACTCCAAATTCTGAGAGCAACAAGGTTTGAATAGAGTGTTCTAGATCTTCATCGGTTGAGTAAAGTTCTTTCAACCTATCCCAGATTTCTTTAGCCGTCGTGCATGAACCAACCAACCGAAAAGTGTCAGATTGCAAGGCGAATCTAATCATTCTCATTGCCTTCACATTACACAGCAACTTGTCCTTCTCATCTTGTGGCATCTTGTCTACGTCCGCTACCAGCTTGTTATACTCCTTTTGGGTCTTAACAGTCGTGTTCATTCCAGAATGAACAAACGGCCCAAGCGTGATGGCTTCCCACATGAGATAACCATTATCTTCAGATCCGACCACATAATCTTCAAAGTGATGCGCCCATACTTCATAGTCTTGAGTGTAAAGAATGGGAATCCTGGTAGTGGATCCAATGCTGTTAGAGATGTTGATGGGATTTGTCTGACAATCTTCGTGAGACATGGTGAGCCGCTAGAATCAGACCTGTAAACTTCATATTAGGGTTTTATCAGAAACAGAGTTACCGTGGACAGGAAGAAGACGGCTTCTTTTATATTCGATAAAAGCGGAAACCCTAAAGAATTCTTAACACAGAAGGAATGTGTATTGATCACACAGTCTCCTACTCTAATACCAATTGTTAGAACAAAGTTCTATTAGGATCGATAGATTCTATGCAGGCAAAACAATTAAGAACGTAATTATGAACACAAGAATGGCTTTAAATATGTCGTATGATTAAAACTTCAACACCTCAGAAGAGCTCGATTAAGAACTTCGATTGTAGAGGTGCTTAGGGTTACAAAACAATAATCAACGATAATCACGAACGACTCTAATGCATACATGCATGCACTATTTATAGTATAACCCTACTAGATAATCACGGATGGACAGGCCCAATCCAGATATATAAAACAAGCCCATGACGCAACACAATAATACCCAACAATATATATATATATATATATATATATATATATATATATATATATATATATATATATATATATATATTTATCCATCACTACACATCATAACCCACAGTGCACAAGAAACCTAGGTACATCTCTCCTTTCCTCTACTCTCAATCTCTCTTTCCATCTTTTTGTGTTTGATTCAACCACCACTCCATGGCCAGAGCTTACGCCAACATTACTTCTTACTCGCCACCTCCCACTACCTCCAAACAACCTTCTAACTGTAAAAGCCCTAGATTTAAAATCTCAATGTTGTATAAGCCCATCGAAGGAGCTATGGGGACATTGATCTTATAAAAGCCAAAAAAAACACTCGCCTTGATTTTTTGGGATTTTTTAATTATGTTTTGATTTCTTCGGTTTTTCTAGGCTTTGTTCTTGATTTTTTGAGATTTTTCGGATTTTTTTTTTATTTCTTTCTCCTTGTATGCACATCTTCCAAATATGTATTTCATTCAATCGATTTTGCTTACTTTCTCCTCCACTTTTCAGAAATCGATGGTTCGTGAACAAACTCAGCATATGTTTCATAGCTAAATATAAGCACTTTATTTTTATTTCTCGGTCGTAACATAGGGATTCAGAAGGGATGAGTGTGAGATTTGGTTCATGAAGCACACCAGTCGAGGTGAAAACCACCCAACATAGGGATTCCAATTTCAAATGGGTTTACACTATTCTTCACTGTGTGTGAGTGTGTGTTTTTCAATTATTCAATGTATGTAGAGAATGAATCAATTTTTGGAAGAAATGGAGGTTTGATGGAAGTAACAGTCGTACAAGTTTTGATCCATGTGGGTTAGGTTTAAAAACAAGATTGATGAGTTTGAGCATCTGGGTAACTGGAAAATGTTAAGGAGATCAGGTAGGGCTTGATAAATTTCTTCACGTAGAGAGAAAGAGAGAGGGGCAGGTGGTGGTGGGTGCTATTTTCTTTATGTCTTTATTATTAATTTATGCAATAAAAGAAAAATAACAAAACAAAAATCGAAGGCTAAATCAGTCATTTTAAGTTTTTCTAAAAATATTTGGACCAAAACTGCAATAGAATTCATTTTTTGGACTAGTGGTGCAACTCCAAAACATTTTGGACCACACACCCAATTTTTGACATATCACTGGGTCCAAACTATATATATATATATATATATATATATATATATATATATATATATATATATATATATATATATACCTCTTCTAATAAACAAAACCAAAATTTGCCACTTGTCGATTTTCTAAACCCTTAGTTTTCCACCTGGCTTCTTTCTATCTAACCTGTTATATATTTTCCCGCATACTCCATTTTCATCCAATTGATTCTATCAAAATTTGAAATTATTCTATTTATCCGTGATTTTTGCTACTATCACATAAATCTTGGCGACAATTATGAAATCAAGTTTCAAACGCTTCCCCTGTATCCCTACTACGTCCCATATATTCACCCACATTTAGGGTTTTAATTTATTCAACTTCACCGCAACCATTTTTGAAATTGACATGGCATTTGTTCTTCTCTCATGATCTTCTTCTTATTGTCACAATGAAACTTCAAGCCCGTCAATTGACAGGAGCAAGGTTCTCAACGGCATAGGGACCAAAATAAATGATGGCTTATTTTATTCATCCAATTTCAGGTTAGTTATCAAACTTTCTTCCTCTCTTACTGTACAGTTCTAAAGCTTGTCAATTTTTGATTTTCAATTTTGATTTCTTGTGTGTATCCACATGTGCCTGATTGTGTTTCTTGCAAACTTATATTTGAAAACATAATTTCAGTTTAATTATTGAAGTGATTTATCTTGATTCTTGTTGTGAAATGTGGATTTTTGGATGGATGTGGGAAGAAGCTCGGGAAAGTGATTTTTTCTGATTTTTTCTAATATCTGTAAGTTTTACAAATTTACAATAATACCCCTGTTGGAAAGTGACTGGAAAGGAGTAGAAGTTGGTGATGCTGAAATAGATCAAGATTTGCTTTATTCAGTTGTACCACATCGTATACCAGACCTTCAAATAGTTATCTTGATGCCATGGAAATAGCTTTTAATGAGGTCAAAGTGAAAGTACATATATTAGGAACCACCAACCTCACTATTTTTGACATGGACTAAACAATGTATTGCGATATTACTTAACAGGATAATGACCCCCCACCCCCTCAATAACGTTTCTTTTTTAAAAAACTCATTTTTTTTTGTTTTCATATTTATATAATTTCATGTCGATCACCATAGATTTTGCTTCAAAATTTCCCAAGTTCCTTGTGATTTTGCCCCAATTGAACATATTTGTGATTTGATGGCAGGTATTTGTTGCAGCTTTTTATGAGAAAAATAAAATGAAGACCAGGAATATATCAGTCAAACCAAAACCTATATATCATGTATGTGTTTTTTGAATTGCATATTAAACATGGAACTCCACAATTTTATAAGAGAATAATGTGAAGGAGTTGGGGGATTCATTGGAAGAATGGTTTACATAACAACTTCTCCTTCCCCATTCTCATGTTTTTCAATTACAATTTTTTCTTGAGTCAAGTATCATATTTCTTTTCATGTTTCAATCATGTTCTCAGTTTATAACTTTAGAGTTGTTCAATCCAAATGACCCATTCCACTTCTAGGAAAAATATAAATGGATCAAAATGGCTACCTCTAATCATCTAACATAAATCTTTTCTTGTGAAGATTTGCAGAAAAAACAAATTAACAAACACAGGCCGGTATCTGCAGTTGACATTAAAGCAATATTTCAAGAAGTGAAGGAAAAGCAAGCAGCTTAAGATAAAGCTTTTTTGGAATACATCCTATTTCATCATTTGGATCTTTCGATCATATCTTCACGAAAGGATGCTATCAAAAACATGTATATGATCTGGTTCAAACCTTCTTCTTCTTCTAAAATTTTGGATTTTCTCTTCATGTCTTCAAACCTGCCCATGCCCTTATTGATTCAACCCATGTTCTTTTACGTATTTATTAACAAGCACATTTTGTTGATTTTTAGTACGATCCGAAGTAGAAAGTCCAGTCAAACTTGGGATTAGTTGAAAAAGATAGTTTGGAACTATACTTTTAGTTTGAAGTCTTAGCTAGAATTTCAAACTGGACATTGTCTTCAAGTATAATTTCACTTGAATTAGGTGTTTGAGCTAGAATCTCAAATTAATAACTTTCAAGCTCATACTGGAGGGGTTATCTATTAAAAATAGGAAAGCAAAGCCACCAAGATTGGTAATATGGCAATACATAGTTTAATTTATATTAATCATCTATGACAATTTTATACCTTAATGAACAATTAGGGGCTCGTTTAGACTAAATTTTAGAATTCCAAAGTCGATTTTAGCTGGTTCAATGTTATGTTGTATCTCGGTTAGTGATTTTTATGTTAAGATAATCCTACATAATAGTATTAGTGATCAAGACATAATTATTTAATGATTATGTAATCTTGATTTTTGGTTTTATTCACGCTGAATAACCCTATTTACTTGATTAAAATTTGAAGATTTATTTATAATTATCATTATAAGATAATAAGATATAAATATATATTGGGGAAATAGAAAGGTTTTGTTGGTTGTGTTGGCTGCCCCTCATATTTCCCTGCGTTTGTTGTTCGATAGTGAAATGTTGTTGATGTGTTCCTCCTTCAAAGTGTTTTGCTTTTGCTAGCTCTGAGTATAGTTTTTTGGTTGTATGTTTCTTTCATTTCTTTGTTTTTTTGGTGTTGTTGCTTTTGTAATTAGTTTTGTATATGTACTAGCCGCTAGTTGGCTTCTTTCTTTTCCTCTAATAATATTGCTTTTCCGTTGAACAAAGAAATAAGTTCAACACACGGTTTATGGTTAATAATTTGTAAAGGCAAATCTTCTTCAAAAATATATGTAATAGCACCTCCACCTGTTCACTTTTATTTTCTCAACTACAAATCTAGCCACTTTTTTTCATAATTTAATAAAAGCTTCGTTTTCTTTTTATCATTATTTGTATAGACATTGCAAGAACAGCTTATAACTTCAGTAGGTGTAATCTTTGGGATAACATCTAAATTTACATATTAATTTAAACCAATCATTATAAAGTTTGATAAAATCATATTACTTTGTAAATTAATAAATATTTGAAAATCATTAATTAATGATTATGACTGTAAAGTATTAATATTATTTTAATTTGCTAACCGTGGTTTCCACGAGTTATAACCTAGTATATATATATATATATATATATATATATATATATATATATATATATATATATATATATAACCACTTGCATCACCATTATATCAAATTGAGGGCATAAGGGCATGATCGTAAAAAACTTTAATGTTCATTTATGAACATACGTTCACATAAGAACATATGTTCATAAATGAACAAAAGTTCATATTTACAGTAACCTCCAAAATGACGTCACATATGTTCCTTACATGTAATCCAGTGTTATATGTAACATCCATAAAATTCATAAAAATTTAAAAGTTTTTCAAACATCTAAAGACCATTAGTTATTACAAAATGTTTTCAAAATAGTTTCATATCAGAGAATCCCAGAAATCAAAATCATACAATGTGAGGAGGTGCACGACCAAGCCTTCGCCTTCCCGCGATCATCTGAAGTACCTGAAACAAAATCCAAAACTGTAATCCCGAAGCTTATTGAGTTCCCCCAAAATACCAACATCATACAAACCAGAACAATATCATAACAAACAGCATACATACAGAGTCTTCAGTATGACTGGACCGCCCTCACCGAGCCTTCAGTCTATCTGGCCCACTCTCAGAACCTTCAGCATATCATGTCCGCCCTACCGGGCCTTCAGCCTGTCTGGACCGTTCTTCGGGACTTCGGCCTGACTGGTACGCCCCAATGGGCCTTCAGTCTATACGGGCCGCCCTGGGTCTGTTGGCCTAGAGCACAAAGCAGGACCGCCTCAATCCACCCGCAAACACAATCAACACATAGATATCAAACGCTAGCTAGCATGGACAGACAGTTATACAGATCTAACATATCACTAATCATAGCCTCATCATATATACTAGGATAAAGATCTAACAGATCACTAAACATAGCACCATCCTATATACCAGGATGCAGATCTAACAGATCACTAAACAAAGCACCATTCTATATACCAGGATGCAGATCTAACAGATCACTAAACATAGCATCATGCGATAACCATGATAACAATCCAAAAAGGGTCGGCCTTGGTGCCTTAGACCCTGTTAGCATAGTGAGAAGAACTAACCTCACAACTAGTGCTGAACCGCTAAAATTGAATCCCAACTCACAGCTCCGAACTCAACTGCCTGTAACCAACATATGACTAATTCCATTAAAATCCCAAATCACCAAATCGTCGAGTGCATCTAGCAACTCGTCGACTTCCTTTAGTGTTCAGAAAACCGGGAAAACCCTAGCTGTAACACCCCGTTTATTAAATAATTAATTAATTAATTAATTAATGGATTAATAGTAGCCCTAAAATCCATAATATTTATTGGGGTGTTGGTTTCGGGGAGTCGAATGACATGATTTAGAGTTTCGGGGGTTAAAGCGTAATTTCGGGGCTTATTTTATAAAGATGTTTAGAAGACAAGGTGTGTTTGGTATCATTTGAACTTAATATGAAAGGATTTTGGATGGCCGGGGTTAAAAGGGTAACATATGGACTTTATTTGAGAATAATTTGTAAAAGAGGGGCTGAATGGTAACTGTGCGACTAAATATGAAAGGAATTATGTGAGCAGGGGTGGGAAGAGTAAATTATGCCCTTGGTTTGAAAGAAAAAGAGAAAGGGAGGGCTGATCTTGGCATTATGGCGAAAAGTTTGAGGAGTGTCGGGTATATAGCTTCCGATAAACACTAACCCTAGGGATGCATTCAGCCGCCACCACCTTGTGACTCCCCAGCCGCCACCTCCCTTCTACTCGTGTTTCCGATCCGACCAGGTCACCATTTGCTGTCGGGGACACCGTGAGCGACAAGGATCAACGAGACCGGATTTCGAGCTGTAAATGGCGAAGTATGGGTTGCGAACGATCGGAATATCGACGGACGCTGTCACTCTCAGCGTTGCTGTTTCAACTCGTTGTTCTTCTCCATCCTCCTCCGGTTGCAACAAACGGACGTCCGCCGCCGCCATCGAAGGACTGTTTCATCGATTTCCCTCTGACTGCCAGGTGCCACCACGAGGGTGGTAGTGTTTGGATGCAATTACGGTGTGAAATCGTGTGGGTTGAAGTGTTGCTTGACTGGGAACCAACAAAAAATCACTGCCACCACCGTGAGGTGGTGGCTGCCATCGCAAAACAGTTGTTGCCATCGCCATGAGCCACCAGGTGGGTGGCTAAGCCTTTGAACAAATCAGAATCGCGTAGATGGGTTGTAGATGGTGTTTTTTGGGCCGGAAAATCGAGTATCGCCACCACCACCACCGTGAGGTGGTGTCTGCCACCATGTACCACTGTGTGTGTGTGTATTTTAGTGAGTGTGTGTGTCCAGTTGGTATTTTTCATTGTAATATTGTAACCGGTGCCGGAATAATAATAAGAAATTTTGGAACCACCACCATGAGGTGGTGGCTGCCGCCTCCTGTCGCCACCAACCGCCGTGTTGGGTGGAGGTGTGCTTTTGCTTGCGTGTAGTTGCTTTTTGGATGCTTGGACAAAAATGGACTAGAAACCCTAACCACCACCGTGCGGTGGTGGCCGCCGTCGTGAGCCGCCATTGACCACCACTACCCGAGGTGGTAGTGGGTGGTGCCCAACTAACGAAACCCTAATGGGCCTAGTGAAACCCTAATGGGCCTAATGAACCCTAATGGATCTATGGACTTAATTTTGGATCTATTGGGTTAGGATGGGTTGGAAACCCTAATTAGGGTTTAGAAAACCCTAATTTTGGAATTATGGGCTCGGGACCCACATTTGGGCCATTGGAATGGAATTTTGTATTAAGCCCAATCACACCATATGATTTATTTAGAAGAGTGATGGACTTAATGGATTAAGTCCTTAATGGGTTAAGTGAGAAACACTTAACCCTAATTATCATTTTATGTGAAACCCTAATTTCATTTGTGCTTTGTGTTGGGCCTTTCTATTGGGCTTTGGTGTTTGGGCCAATAATGGGCCATCCAAGAATAATCATATGGACTAGAATATGTTGATGGGCTTTAGGGTAAGGCCCATATGAGGGTTCGGGCCCAGTTTGGAAAATTGGACCATAGTTTGGGCCTTCATGATTATGAGATGTTGGGCCACTGGAAATGCCAAATGTTTGGACTGGACTAAATGGTTGGGCCTTTGAATAAGACTATGTAAAGTTATGGGCCCAATTTGGAAAATTGGGCCATATGTTGGGCTTTGGCCCATTACTTGAATATTAGGCCTTTGGAGTGTGAGTTGGACCTTTGGCTTGGGACCCAATTATTAATTGGGTGTTGTTTGATGTTGGCAGTTCGGGAATCTGTCAACCAACAGCTGGAGATGCATCCACGGGACTACAGCAGTGCCAGGTGAGTCTCCTCACCATACCAATGAGTCTAAGGCACCAAGGCCGACCCATTTAGTTAGTTGTAGTGTTTATTGTAGATTCACTACTGATATGTATGGTATGCATGTATATGTTGTATGCTAGTGATTATGTGGTATGCTATTGACTATGTGGTATGTGTTATGCTAGTTGTCTTTGTGATACTTGCATGGAAGACCATTGGGGAGCCCATGGCACCGGATGTAAGACCATGTGGAGAGCCCATGGCTTTCCTATTAAAGACCATGGGGGAGCCCATGGCACTTGGATGTAAGACCATGTGGTGAGCCCATGGCTTTCCTATTGAAGACCATGGGGGAGCCCATGGCACTTAGGTGTAAGACCATGGGGGATCCCCTGGCATCCTGGAGTAAAACCCTGGGGGGAGCCCACGGCATCTATATATGTTTATATGCATGGTTATGTGATTGATATGGTTATCTGATTGATATAGTTTATGTAGCTTTTTTAGGTAATGTTATGTGGTAGAGATAGCTTTTATAGCTAATGATATGTGGTAGAGATAGCTTGTATAGGTAATGTGATACGTGTTATGTGGATTGTGTGTGGGGTATGCTCTGGGGGACTCACTAAGCTTCGTGCTTACAGTTTGTTTATTGTTTCAGGTATCATCAGTTCGGAAAGAAAGGGGCCCGGCTTGATCGCAATGCACACACCCATGTTTTCCGCAATGAATGATTTTGGGAAGAACTCTGATAAATGTTTTAACTAACGATGTTTTGGAATGTTTGGAATAAATGATATCTATGTTTTGGCTATATTAAAAATGAAATTTTTACCCCTGATTTTTGGGTCGTTACAAGTTGGTATCAGAGCCTTGGTTTGAGGGATTCGGACATATTTCCGGGTGAGTTTGAACTCAAACTGAGGATCTGTAAAGTTTTTACAGGAAAAATGTTTTCAAGGAAAAGTTTTCTAAGAAAAGAAAGGGTGTGGTGCATGCAATCAGCCGAGCTCAAGTAAGTTTCCCCAGAATATCCACATTTGTTATCTGTTATGATTTGATTATGAATTTGTGTATCGCATGCTAGTTTGGGCTAGGGGAGATGCTTGTATAAGTTGTATGAGCCGGTAGACTTGCATGCTAGTGCTGAGTAGTCAGCAATATATTAGCCTGATATGTGGTGCTTGTAGCCTTAGGAATATTGGATGCCATGCTAGAATGAGAATGATTATTGGTATTAGTAACTGCTACGTGTAAGCTTTCAAAATTGTATACGGTTAGGATCTTATAGCCTTAGAATATATGATTTGGCCTTATTTCCTGTTCCTCGTCTGGTTGTGGTCCTAGGGTAGAGTCTATTATCCGACAGTCTATTAGATCCTATTATGTGTATAATTTGCATGCATAAGGCAGCCAGCAGTGAAGATGGATGGATGCGGATAGCACAAGTTGTGGTATATTGGTTGAATGTCCTATGATAGTCCTATGGATCGGAGTGCTACTGCACGAATGTTTCTTGCTTTGTGCTTTGTAGAGCTCTTTAGTGATGGGAGTCAACTATTAAGTGGATATGACGATATCCAGGAGGTGGATGGATGGCATCATTGGGAGTTCTTCAGCAGCTGATGGCAGGGCGAGGTTGGAAACCTAGGAAATCCTAGGATATGCTCTAGTTAGTTAGTGGGGTGGTTCGGTGAGGTTGTGAACCTAGGGGGAGCCTAGGAGTTGCTTTGGTGGGCATTGTGTTGCTGTTTAGCGGATATTTGGTGCACCAGTGGAGTATGTGACTTAGAGGATTCGGGAGGATTGCTAAGGAAAGTATGGATAGGTGTGGAAGGTAGTATGGGCCCATACTACTGAAAGCACAGGATCCATACTCGAATCAGTGAGAGTCTTGAAGAATCTAAGAAGCTTATGGGAAGGAGAATTCTTGGTTATACTCTGATAGTGAGGGTAGTTGTTGTACAGAATGCGGATGAGCACGCAAGGGGAAGGACCAGGGTTTGGTCCCGGCTCTGGTGGTGAGCCAGTTAGCGGAAGGACTGCTAGGAATTTAAGTTCGCCTTGGATCTCTTGTATCAGGCGGCAAGGATTGATTGTGTGATCTATTGCACTTTCGGGATTGGAGACTATGTATTGGGAGTAGTTGTAGCCCGGGTAGGGCAGAGGTTGCTCTAGCTATTGCAGATCAGTCGTTGACGATTAAGTGGTGGGTGTGTCAGGGTACGAGACCCTGAAGGATATGATTTCTAGAGCTAAGAATGAGGCATCGACTTGGAGCGTATTGGGAAGATGGGACCAGATCAGGTGCATATATTGGAGGGTCCCAGAAAGAGACCCAAGAGTTTGGGTCAGCTTTTGAGAGGCCAGCAGGGCCGGATTCAGTACAGTACTTGCGAGAAACTGCACGAGAGAGTTTTTCGTTTCAAGGGTTTTAGTAAGTGTATCTTTGGGTTTGTTTCCCTGCTTGTGATTGGATTATACCTTCAAACATGGTCATATGCCATTTGCATACCATGAATTACGGGGTGGTTAGTGAAACGTTGTTTCCCTCTTTGCTGGTTTGGAGCGTTCAATGTTATCTGGGTCTATGGTCGGGGTCAGTTCAGAGACGTGATGCGGAAGGTCTACAGTCAGGATTGTTGACTCAACCATTATTCTTGGGTTGGCTTTTGGACACGCCAGGGGAAGTGGTCTACTGTTGAGACTTTGGTCCGGACAGACATCGGTTAGTTGGACTTCAAGATATAAGTGTGACAACATCTCAAGGCGCCTGAGATTACTAGTTTCGCTAGAATTCAAGAAGTGTTCGTCTGATTTTTTGAGGTTGTGTGGTCTTTTGGGGTTTGGGCCATCAATAGAGCACTCGCACGGGTAAGAAACAGGTTGTCAGCAGTTGGTTATTTAAGAGTAATAAGGATTGGGAATCCTTCAAATCTCATGTATTGTGAAGACTTAGTTGAATCTAAGTGGGGGAGAATCGCGCAGGTATTCAGGACAGGGACAGGTATGAGACCGGGATGGGTTTCTCATCCTCATCGAGGAAGATGACGAGCCAAGTGGCTATTTGGTTTGAGGTTTGTGTGAGCTTGGGGTTCGGTAAGACTCCCCGTCATGTGAATCGCGTCTTCTTGGGGCTTGATAACAGAATTTGGGAAAGCCGGTCGGGACTCCAGTTATGAATTGAATTCAGTTCGGGTGTTCGGTCGAGTGTGTGATCAACTATGTACGTGTTTCGAATTGATAGATTGGGGGTAAAGTATTGGGCTACGATTGTATTAGGATGAAGGTGTTGTAAGACTACGGGGGAGTCGTAGCATTCACTATGGTCAGTTGGTATGGAAGTGTTGTAAGACTACGGGATAGCCGTAGCATTCACTAATGGTTAGTTATGATGAAAGTGTTGTAAGATTACGGGGGAGCCGTAGCATACACTAGTAGTCAGATAGTGTGGAAAGTGTTGTAAGACTGCAGGGGATTCGTAGCATTCACAACGGCCAGATAGTGTGGGAGATAAAGACAGGCTGCAGGGTAGCTGTGGCATTCACGGATTCGTTCGGATGACTTAGGCTAGTGTGGGCCAGTTCGCAAGGTTGTGAGTAGGTCACAATATAATTGGAATCAGAGAACGGTATGTCAAAGGAGACCCGTTGTGATGTAAAACTACAGTTATTCTGGTAGCATTCACCTTTTGCGTCGGATTCAGCATCGACAGATTGTCTTCCTATCATGATCGGATGGATCGAATGGATTAAGGGAGCCATGAGTGGCTTTATAGATAGTGCAGTTATCGTTAGACAATGTATCCTTCGGAGGTCGCATGGGACTGATACGTGTGTTTTTGGCCCAGCAATCGGTTATGTGTCCGATGTTTTGAGTAGTTGACAGATAAGGTGAGATCAGAGAGGCCTCGACTGCTTTCAAAAAGCAGCAAGTGGTAGCAAGAAGAGTCGAAGTAGGTTCAGTAACTTGGGATCCATGTGTAAAGTTGCCAGTCATTCAGGGCATATACTAAGTTGGTCCTAAGTAATATCAGAAGTTGAATAGCCAGTTGGGAGATAAGTGCAGTGAACTCGGCAATGATTCAATGTGGGCGGTTTGTCAAGGAGACAGACCATCTCGAGACTCCAAGTTTCATATGGAGTAAATGCGATCCTGTTGCAAGGAATTCGTTTCATCTTTAGGTTTCAGAACCTGCGGGGTTGGTTTTGGTTGCCTTGGAGAGGCTATGGTATGCTCGGGACTGTGGCCACGTTGCTCAAGTTATTTGGAGTATGAGGAATGTTAAGGAATGATTTCGAGGACGAAATCTAATTTAAGTGGGGGAGAGTTGTAACACCTCGTTTATTAAATAAATAAATAAATAATGGATGAATAGTAGCCCTAAAATCCATAATATTTATCGGGGTGTTGGCTTCAGGGAGTCAAATGACATGATTTAGAGTTTTGGGGGTTAAAGCGTAATTTCGGGGCTTATTTTGTAAAGATGTTTAGAATACAAGGTGTGTTTGGTATCATTTGAACTTAATATGAAAGGATTTTGGATGGTCGTGGTTAAAAGGGTAACATATGGACTTTATTTGAGAATAATTTGTAAAAGAGGGGCTGAATGGTAACTGTCGGACTAAATATGAAAGGAATTATATGAGCAGGGGTGGGAAGAGTAAATTATGGCCTTGGTTTGAAAGAAAAAGAGAAAGGGAGGGATGATCTTGGCATTATGGCGAAAAGTTTGAGGAGTGTCGGGTATATAGCTTCCGATAAACCCTAACCCTAGGCATGCGTTCAGCCGCCACCACCTCATGACTCCCCAGCCGCCACCTCCCTTCTACTCGTGTTTCCGATCCGACCAGGTCGCTATTTGCTGCCGGCGACACCGTGAGCGACAAGGACCAACGAGACCGGATTTCGAGCTGTAAATGGCGAAGTGTGGGCTGCGAACGATCGGAATATCGTCGGCCGCTGTCACTCTCAGTGTTGCTGTTTCAACTCGTTGTTCTTCTCCATCCTCTTCCGGTTGCAACTAACAGATGTCCGCCGCCGCAATCCAGGGACTGTTTCATCGATTTCCCTCCGACTTCCAGGTGCCACCGCGAGGGTGGGAGTTTTTGGATGCAATTCCAGTGTGAATCCGTGTGGGTTGAAGTGTTGCTTGACTGGGAACAATCAAAAAACCACCACCACCACCGTGAAGTGGTGGGTGACATCGGAAAACAGTTGCTGCCATCGCCGTGAGCCACCAGGTGGGTGGCTAAGCCTTTGAACAAATCAGAATCGCTTAGATGGGTTGTAGATGGTGTTTGTTTGGACAGAAAATCGAGTATAGCCACCACCACCACCGTGAGGTGGTGGCTGCCACCATGTACCACCATGTGTGTGTGTATTTTAGTGAGTGTGTGTGTCCAGTTGGTATTTTTCATTGTAATATTGTAACCGGTGCCGGAATAATAATAAGAAAACTCGAAACCACCACCATGAGGTAGTGGCTGCCGCCACCAACCGCCGTGTTGGGTGGCGGTGTGCTTTTTCTTGCGTGTAGTTGCTTTTTGGATGCTTGGACAAAAATGGACTAGAAACCCTAACCACCACCGTGAGGTGGTGGTCGCCGCCGTGAGCCGTCGTTGACCACCACTACCCGAGGTGGTAGTGGGTGGTGCCTAACTAACGAAACCCTAATGGGCCTAGTGAAACCCTAATGAGCCTAATGAACCCTAATGGATCTAAGGACTTAATTTTGGGTCTATTGGGTTATGATGGGTTGGAAACCCTAATTAGGGTTTAGAAAACCCTAATTTTGGAATTATGGGCTTGGACTTATCGGGACCCACATTTGGGCCATTGGAATGGAATTTTGTATTAAGCCCAATCACACCATATGATTTATTTAGAAGAGTGATGGACTTAATGGATTAAGTCCTTCATGGGTTAAGTGAGAAACACTTAACCCTAATTGTCATTTTATGTGAAACCCTAATTTCATTTGTGCTTTGTGTTGGGCCTTTCTATTGGGGTTTGGTGTTTGGGTCAATAATGGGCCATCCAAGAATAATCATATGGACTAGAATATGTTGATGGACTTTAGGGTAAGGCCTATATGAGCGTTAGGGCCCAATTTGGAAAATTAGGCCATAGTTTGGGCCTTCATGATTATGAGATGTTGGGCCACTAGAAATGCCAAATGTTTGGACTGGACTAAATGGTTGGGCCTTTGAATAAGACTATGTAAAGGTATGGGCCCAATTTGGAAAATTGGGCCATATGTTGGGGTTTGGCCCATTACTTGAATATTGGGCCTTTGGAGTGTGAGTTGGACCTTTGGCTTGGGACCCAATTATTAATTGGGTGTTGTTTGATGTTGGCAGTTCAGGAATCTGTCAACCAACAGCTGGAGATGAATCCGCGGGACTACATCAGTGCCAGGTGAGTCTCCTCACCATACCAATCGTTCTAAGGCACCAAGACCGGCCCATTCAGTTAGTTGTAGTGTTTGTTGTAGATTCACTACTGATATGTATGGTATGCATGTATATGTGGTATGCTAGTGATTATATGGTATGCTATTGACTATGTGGTATGTGTTATGCTAGCTATCTTTGTGATACTTGCATGGAAGACCATAGGGGGAGCCCATGACACCGAATGTAAGACCATGTGGACAGCCCATGGATTTCCTATTAAAGACCATGGGGGAGCCCATGACACTTGGATGTAAGACCATGTGGAGAGCCCATGGCTTTCCTATTGAAGACCATTGGGGGAGCCCATGGCACTTGGTTGTAAGACCATGGGGGAGCCCATGGCATCCTGGAGTAAGACCCTGGGGGGAGCCCACGGCATCCGTATATGTTTATATTCATGGTTATGTAATTGATATGGTTATCTGATTGATATAGTTTATGTAGCTTTTATAGCTAATGTTATGTGGTAGAGATAGCTTTTATAGCTAATGATATGTGGTAGAGATAGCTTGTATAGCTAATGTGATACGTGTTAAGTGGATTGTGTATGGGGTATGCTTTGGGGGACTCACTAAGCTTCGTGCTTAAAGTTTCTTTATTGTTTCAGGTATCATCAGTTCGGAAAGAAAGAGGCCCGACTTGATCGCAGTTCACACACCCATGTTTTCCGCAATGAATGATTTTGGGAAGAACTCTGATAAATGTTTAAACTAACGATGTTTTGGATGTTTGGAATAAATGATATCTATGTTTTGCTATATTAAAAATGAAATTTTTAACCTTGATTTTTGGGTCGTTACACTAGCCAACTTGTCGAGTTCCTACAGCATCCCGAAAGCGGGGAAACCCTCACCAACTCGTCGCGTTGGCAGAGCAACTCGTCGAGTTTTCCTAGCCTTAATGCATTCAGACGTTTCCAAGCGAGTTTAATGATCCAAACCATAGATCTGGTCCCCTAGGACTGAGATACCACGTGAAGTTGGTAACTTTACATCCATGCATGGCATCAAAGGGGCTAAAACACTCAATTAAGGCTTATCAAGGGACCTAGGGCATGAAGGAGGGCCAATACTTGATAAAGATGACAACTTTATGTCAAAAGGGCCATGAAACGTCCAGATCTGAAACCATGGCTTCATAACATGCTCAAATCCAAGAATGGTCCCAAAATAAGCTAATAATGGCCATAACTTGTAAAAGAAGAGATCTAGAAGAAGGGATGATCAAGATAACGACTTTATACCTCCAAGTGGTTGTAACAACACTGAAAACTCCGGATCTAAAGCTTCTCCCTTCAACCTTACACCACCAACTTCAAGCTCCCGAAAATTGGGATGTTACAACTCTCCCCCACTTGAACCAGGCTTCGTCCTCGAAGCCTGCTGCGGTGAACAATTTTGGATGATGCTCCCGCATCTCGGCCTCCGGCTCCCAATTCCACTCGGATCCCCTTCGATGCTTCCACTGTACCTTTACCAAAGGTATCTCCTTGTTGCGCAAAACCTTTATCTTCTTTTCTAAGACAGCCACTGGCTTCTCAACATAATTCAGGCGTTCGTCAACCTGAATGTCATTCAATGACACTACCGCATCCTCGTCTAATATACACTTCCACAACTGCGAAACGTGGAAGGTGCTATGAGTCTGGCTAAGCTCCTCTGGAAGATCCAACCTATACGCCGTCTTGCCAACCCTGGCAAAAATCCGAAACGGTCCAAAATATCGGGGACCCACCTTCCCCTCTTCGTGAAGTGGATCATACCCTTCCAGGTTGAGACCTTCAGCAACACCATGTCACCGACCTGAATTCCAACTTAGACCGGCGCTGGTCGGTATAACCCTTCTACCTACTCTTGGCAATCTGTAATCGCTGCCTGATCTGCTGAATCATCTCAGTGGCCTGTCGGATCACCTCGATCTGGCTCATTACCCTGTGGCCAACCTTGCCTTAATAGACGGGGGTGAGACACCTCCACCCATACTAGCCATCGCTAGTTCCATTTCCCTTTATCCCCTAAACTGAATACTCTACCCTGGAAACTCGAAGTTCTCGCCAGAAACAGAACCATAGATCATACGTTGTTGCTGATAATTCTTTATTGGATAAAGAGATTAGATATTCTTTCAAGAGAAAGCTCATTCAATGACCAAATTTCCAAGGATAAAATGAACAACGGGAGGCAAACTGGGGAATGAACTCTTTTTGTACTAACAGGCTAATGCTTCCTTTCGCTCCCGAACCAACATACGTACAACGACCAACTACAAGCACGAATCACTCATACCCGGTCCAATCAGCCTCGGGCTAGAATACCAGGCATGCCTTCGACGGATCCAATCATCCTTAGGATGGAATACCCTCGTATCATGCACAAGTTTTGTAACACCTGTCAAAATAGGTCAATAGACAATCACATGTGATTATACCAATCATGTAATGTAATTTTGTAAACTAGTAAGGTGATAAACTTACTATGTAGTTCATGATAAATTCTAATACAAATATGAACTTTCTTTATGATACAACTCAAAGTATACGTCCATACGATTCCAATAGAGAACGTCTGAATCTGACTTCGCATGAAGAAGTTATGATAAACCGAACACTATAAATCTCTATAATAAGATGAATTTAAAATAGGCTTAGAATTAGCTATTAGAGTCTAAATGATAGTTGTAGTAATCGGAATTACCTACGGGTGCATATAAATAACATCAAAAACGGAGTTCGTATGCAAAAGTTACCACCTTCCGAAGTTGCAGCTGTCTGAGAGCATGACACGTGGCAGGAAACCCTAGCTGTCTGGATTCACGACGTGAACCTTAAATTCACGACGTGAAAGTATCCCAGGACACATTTCGGGGCTAGAAAACACATGCGAAGTCTACGGGAGTGAGGTGTTGAATCCCCACGACGTGAACATAAAGTTCACGACGTGAATCTAGAATCGTGACACCTTCCGAAGCTAGGACGCAAATGGCAACTCTACGAGATGATGCAGCTCATATTCATGACGTGAACCTTACGTTCACGACGTGAACTTCTCTTGGACATCCTATAAATAGCAAGTCTGACCTCTTCTCTTCTTACACCTGAACTTCTTTCTCCTCTCTCCTTTGCTGAAGCCATCTTGCATCCCAAGCCCGATGATCACGAACCGTTGACCGTTTCTGCTTACGTTACATAAAATCACGCTACTAGGGTGAGTTTCACGGCCCCACTTTCTAATATTTTCGGGGGAAAATGCATGCTAAATATTGTATATACGTTACTATTATATGACGGTATATTAGTATCAACGTAGATAATTATATTAACCGGGATATAGTTGTTGTACATATAATATTTTGAATATATACAACTATTATCAACTTGTTAGCATGTTCTTGAACTAATGTAGATCTTGAGTTATACTTAGGATTCTATATATATATATATATATATATATATATATATATATATATATATATATATATATATATATATGTTGTGTGCGATATAGTTTCGAAGTTATATTCGGAAGTTCTATATCTTAAAAAGTATGTTGCTATTATTGGTTCATGTCAAGATAAAACTTGGTATGATATATGATGTTATGGTTGGTTTTATGACAAGATAAAACTTGGTATGATATATATTGTTATTGATGGTTTTATGTTAAGATAAAACATGATTTTTCCTCAAGTTATAGCTGTTGTACTGCCTAAAGTAATATGAACTTAGGAGTAATGTTTAAAGGCATAGTCTAATAACTTAGGGTTTTAGACATGAAAATGTTTTTGTTGTTAGAGCTATAGGAAGCCGATAAAGTCTACACGAGTTATTGTGTTCATCATCTAAGATTGGGGTTCTTAGTGAAAGTCCTCTGACCTGTAATCGTTAATCCTGTGTGAGCGAGGAAGTCGTGTATGAATAATATACGGGTTGGCAACCCCACTCGTGGTTGCTAGGTACAACCCAACTTAAGCGAGTGACGAACTATCCTTTTACTTGTTGTTGTTCCGACGTCGATGAAGCGTGCGGTATTAAGTATAAGTTGTGGAAATCCTCATGGAAATCATGAGTGGGTTGTCCTCATGTAAAACATGAGTGGGATCTATCAGAAGCATTGTATGTCATAGCAGCGGTTACAGACTCATGGTAGCAAATTGTTAGAAACATTATACTTTGTCGTTATACAAGTATGAATGTTGAGTATAAGTTTCCCCATACTTATACCCTAGGTTCAAGGAACGTTTAGGTATAACACTTATTTGATAAGTAGACTATTATACCTAATATATATACTAAATGTCGGAGCGTCAAAATGATACTTTCAAAATCTAAACTTTTGAACTTAGAAAAAGTATTATTTTCATATGGAGTCAAAACCTGTGAACTCACCAACTTTATGTTGACGTATTTTAAAATGCATGTGTTTTCAGGAACTTGAAAAGCTGGTATGTATTCAAACAGGAGAAGTTTTACTATTATCTTCCTGTTCTTTAAGAAGTATGCCATAGTCGAATATTATGTAATAAATACTAGGAAAACAATAATGTAACTTTCAATCATCAATAAAGGTATGTATTTTCTTTAGTACTGTTCAGTGTATGTTATATAACTGTGATACGAAGAATGATGTTACACCACCCGGTGTTTCCGCCGACGGCTGGGGGTGTGACATGTTTGGCCCAATCAACCCTCGGGTTGGAATACCAAACACGTCAGGTCCAATCGGTCATAGGGTCCGGTTATCCTCGGGATGGAATACCCTAGATTAGAATACCACTATATACATAACTCGGGTCTAAACTCATAACTCGAGATCCAAGGACCTACCCTTGTATTTCTCCCAAAATCTTCTGCTTCATTGCAACTGATTACGACTCGCCCAAACCCCAACAATGCATCCATTCCAAAAGCGCTCCAAACAGGAGAAATCAACCATTAAGATCACTAGGCCCACAGCCTATGACTGGAATACCCTTACATGATCCTCAACATAGGTCTGGATTGCCTCTAAGCCCACAGCATGAGTCTGGTATGCCTTCCATGGCCCTCAGCTCATGACTGGAATGCTCCCGATAACCTATCGACATTGTCGTTGTCACATCAATCGCCCAACACTCCGGGCTTGAAGGTACTAACCTTCCTCTATTGCCCAAAAGGGCCTAATCAACGTCCCACACAATACCAACAAGCACCACAATGCTGAAACCCTACCACGCATGATTCACTTATAGAACAAGTTGCTACCCAAGCAAAATCTTACGAAACCATGGTCGCACACGACCCGAGAATAGGATGATGGTTGAACTCTTGATCCAATTTGCAGACTATAACCCTGACCTAACCACACACATAAGTCGAACCAAACCCCAATGCTACCTTGAACACCCACAAATACACACGAAAATCACCACCATGCACGTACTTAAGGAACCCCTAACCTCATGTTTGATCGCCACAAAACCCCAAAACCCCATACTTGATCGGGAATGAATAGATTCTACTAACACCAAAACTAGTTCAAGAAGACTTACAAGGCTATCCGAAGGTTGCCAAAACCCGAGTCTGATACGAATCAGAATTCCACTCCACCATCGAGGTTAAACATACCCCAAAGACTGAGGAAACATAACACACTGCACAGGGGGATTGGTGACGCATTCCTAACTTCTCAACTGTCGCCTCTCGAACCCTTCGGAGAATTCCCGCTGAAGGCGACTCGACGACCAATGGTCTAGAACACCCTGACACCTAAATCAGGGAACCACAAGTTCACCTGGAGTTGAACATTCCCACTTATGGAGAGGTTCACCGATCAACGCCTGCCTAACCACTCGGGAAACCGTAATCCGAACAGCAGCAGACAAAACCTTCAATGGTTGACGTTCAATCTGAGAATTCCCAATTCTCCCCCACTTAGAACACTAACCACTACCCACTGGTGGCAAAATCAAAACATAACTTAACCGTCCCAACCAGGTATTACCCTACTTAACCGTGGATTGGATCACCTACTCCAAATAATCCTCCAGGTACGAAGCAACCAAATTTCAAGAGAAATCGGAATCCCAGCTGAAGACTTTTGAATTTCCAAACTATAACTACTTACCCTGAACTGGCGATTCCTTACCTCGAGCTCTCATCCTCAAATGAATCGCTGAATTCTAACCATCTACAATCCCTTGATAATAAATTCCCCTGGCACCTCCTAGGTCCTAACGACTCATGCGGAAGGCATATAAAAGTTCACAATACAATCATAAACAACAAGATAAGAAATAAGGACATACCATCTGCAACATCTAGTGTTGTCCTGGCCTCCTCGGCTGTAAGCTGGAAGGCGCGACCATAAGCCCTCGGAGGCTCCGCCCTGCCCTAAACCCCGTCAGTGATCCTCAATGTAGCCGGCGCTGGAGCCTGCGCCGGCCTGGCAGCGAGCAGTGGATAGTTGGCCTTCACGTGGCCAAACTGATCGCAATGGTAGCAAATCCTCATACTATGCACCGCGCTAACTGGCGGCAATCCCTCGAAAAGTGACCCTCCTTGCCACATTTGTGGCACACACCACCGGATTGACTAGCTCCAGCATGAACCTTCCCGCACTTCCCACAAGTGCGGAAATGCTGACCTCCAAACCTAGAATTCGCGGCCTTGAACCGTTTCGTCACCGGCTGCGCCTGTGCCGGAACCTACCTCTGCTCCCTCAACTGAAGCTCTATCTCAACCTCCCGCCATCTGGCGGCCTCCTGTAACTCCAGCAAGGTATCACATGTCTGATTAGACACGAACTGTCTGATGTCCGTCTTGAGCATGATCAGATATCGGGTCATCTGAGCCTGCTCTGAAGCAAACTCAGGGCAAAACATCGCCTTCTCTGTAAACATCCAGGTGATCTCCATCACCGACTCCAATCCCTGTCTCAAATCCAAAAACTGTTGGGCCAACCTCTCTCGCTCCACCCGTGGAATGTAGCGAGTGTGAAACATCTCCCTGAACTGATCCCATGATACCATAGCTCTCTGCTCATTAGAATATGATCCCATAATAACTCTCCACCACTCCTTGGCTTCGGACCTCAGCAGGTTCAGATCACACCTGACCTTCTGGTCAACAGGGTATGAAAAAGTGAAGAAGCATCCCTCCATATCACATAGCCACCTCATGGCCACAATCGGGTCCTGAACTCCATCAAAAGTCGGTGGCTTCGTATTATCCAAGTCCCAATACTGAAAAGTCCGACCTGCCCCACCACCTGCAGCCGCCATGGCTGCGGAGGCTGCAGTGGCAGCCGTCTCAGCAATGGCTGCATAGCGCTCATCAAAGTACTCCACCATAGCGGTCTTAATAGACCCAAACATCTCCGTCAACTGAGCCCGGAAAAGTGTAGCAACCTCATCATGCAGGATCTCCCTAATCCTGGCATCCAACTCATTTGGTCTCATCAAATCAATGGTCTCGGGCAATGCTGGCCCACCCTGACTGCCAGCTCCTGATCCCGACCCGGATCTGGCCCCGAATCATCTCGTAACCACCATACTGAAAATATACCAGGAAGGTATTAGATAATCCACATACATAACGGGGAACCAACTCTTAACGAAGCCCTAGGGGTTGTGACTTCCTTGCTACGCGTATGGGTCCTATGCTTTCAGTAGTACGGTCCCATACTACCTTCCACACCTACCCATATTTGTCTCAAGGATCATCACAACTCCCTAACAATATACATAAGTTAAGGCGAGTACTCAATCCTCACTCCTAGAGGAAGCTAATCATCTCACAACTGGTCGACTGACTCCACACAACTCATCCATGAAACTTCCACCAACCCTGTAGCACTTGTGTATGCTAGCCATACATAACACTGGACCCTATATACATTCGAATATCCGATCCTACCCTAAGCCCTTCATCAAACAAGAACAGGAAATAAGGCCAAACCAAACATTCTCAGGGTATAAGATCTTAGGTATATACAACTGTGATGCATACACTAAGCAACTACAGTAATGATGTCAATTCCATATAAGGAAAACCCTAGGCTATCATGCATCATATAATCAGGAAATTCTATCATGCAATTCCTGAATATCCCTAGCCTATCACTAGCATGTTGTTCTAACATATCACAATATCAAATAACCGTATGGTATTTTAGGATCTACTACTGGCTCCGGCTGATCGCACACTTCACATCCTCCTTTAGTATTTTGAAAATCTTTTCCTTAGTTTGAGACTGGATTCACACGAGTGTTCCTCCAATTTGCTCAAACCAAGGCTCTGATACCAACTTGTAACATCCATAAAATTCATAAAAATTTAAAACTTTTTCAAACATCTAAAAACCATTAGTTATTACAAAATGTTTTCAAAATAGTTTCATATCAGAGAATCCCAGAAATCAAAATCATAGAATGTGATGAGGTGCACGATCAAGCCTTCGCCTTCCTGCGATCATCTGAAGTACCTGAGACAAAATCCAAAATGTAAGCCCGAAGCTTAGTGAGTTCCCCCAAAATACCAACACCATACAAACCAGAACAATATCATAACAAACAGCATACATACAAAGTCTTCAGTATGATCGGACCACCCTCACCGGGCCTTCAGTCTATCTGGCATACTCTCAGAACCTTCAGCATGTCTGGTCCGCCCTACCGGGCCTTCAGCCTGTCTGGACCGTTCTCCGGGCCTTCGACCTGACTGGTACGCCCCAATGGGCCTTCAATCTATCCGGGTCACCCTGGGTCTATTGGCCTAGAGCACAAAGCAGGACCGCCTCAACCCACCCGCAAACACAATCAACACATAGAAATCAAACGCTATCTAGCATGTACAAACAGTCATACAGATCTAACAGATCACTAATCATAGCCTCATCCTATATACCAGGATACAGATCTAATAAATCACTAAACATAGCACCATCCTATATACCAGGATTCAGATGTAACAGATCACAAAACATAGCACCATCCTATATACCAGGATGCAGATCTAACAGATCACTAAACATAGCATCATGCGATAACCAGGATAACAATCCAAAAAGGGTCAGCCTTGGTCCCTTAGACCCTATTAGAATAGTGAGAAGAACTCACCTCACAAGTAGTGCTGAACCAATAAAATCGAATCCCAACTCATAGCTCCGAACTCAACTGCCTGTAACCACCATATGACTAATTCCATAAAAATTCCAAAATACCCTCAGAAGTCAAACTTGGTAAACCATGGTCAAGGTCAACAGTCCATGTTGACCCAACTCGTCGAGTGCATCTAGCAACTCGTCGAGTTCCTTCAGTGTTCAGAAAACCGGGAAAACCCTAGCCAACTCGCCGAGTTCCTACAACATCCAAAAAGTGGGACAACCCTCACCAACTCGTCGAGTTGGCAGAGCAACTCGTCGAGTTTTCCTAGCCTTAATGCATTCAGACGTTTCCAAGCGAGTTTAATGCTCCAAACTATAGATCTGGTCCCCTAGGACTGAGATACCACATAAAGTTGTTAACCTTACGTCCATGCATGGCATCAAAGGGGCTAAAACACTCAATTAAGGCTTATCAAGGGACCTAGGGCATGAAGGAGGGCCAATACTTGATAAAGATGACAACTTTATGTCAAAAGGGGCTATGAAACGTCCAGATCTGAAACCATGGCTTCACAACATGCTCAAATCCAAGAATGGTCCCAAAATAAGCTAATAATGGCCATAACTTCTAAAAGAAGAGATCTAGAAGAAGGGATGATCAAGATAACAACTTTATACCTCCAAGTGGTTGTAACAACACTGAAAACTCCAGATCTAAAGCTTCTCCCTTCAACCTTGCACCACCAACTTCAAGCTCCCAAAAATTAGGATGTTATATTATACGTTGCTCAAAATACTAAAACATTACATATCAATCTATGTTCATATGTGAGCATATGTTTATAAACGTTTTACACAATGAAAATGAGAGGATGGAAAAGATAGAAAATGTTCAAAAACATTAAACAAATGAACAATTTTCATTAATACAATGATTATAAATGCGACCAGTTCTTATATATGCATCAAATGATTTTACAGATGGAAGACCGAATCTAATTGCCACCATTCCAACATCGGTGATATCTACAAAGCCATATTTTCATAAAAGAATATAAGGATTCCAACAAGAGGTGAAAAAAAATTTAGTTGGGAGATTAGGAGTTCTTGCAACTACAACAGTTCCTGTTGTTTCTCATCCATTTCAAGGTGTCATCAATGAACCTATTACTTCTTTGTTTTCTTCTTAATCGACCGATCAAGATCCACCACATAACGAAGAAGATGACTTCACTGAATTTGTTGAGCTAGAGTTTAATCAACAGATCAAGATCCACCGCCTCCACATCTCATGTGCCCATGGGGGCGTAGGACCATTTGGACCCATCCGGTATGGGGGCACTCTGGCCATGTAGGGCGGACCGATGACTTCGGACTCCGCGTCCGAGTCATCTGCGTCGCTGCCATTAGCCTCCTCCTCGTCTGAGTCAGCTAACGGTTCTGCTATTCCTCCTATAGGCTCTTCCTCGGGCTCTTCCTCTGGTTCTTCCTCTGGCTCCAACCATCCACTGTTCCCCTGGTTGGGGAAATAGGTATCTCCATGATGATGAAATCCGGCCATAGTGTCTGCACGAGGGGTGGGAGACGTTGTAAAAAGAGTATGCATATAGTATTTCCAAAAATACTCCTATAGTATTTTTAATTATTTAAGTTTGAGTTCCTTAAAAGTTTTGGATACGAGGTAAGCTTCTAGATCCATTTCCCGCCATGATTGCTCCCAAACACATGTTGGTCATATTTTGAATAAATATAGTTGATCAGGCTATATTCATCCCCAATATGACTACATAACTGTCCGGGTTTAATCACAGTGTTCAATTTCCTCCAGAGACTTTTAGTGTTAAAGTTTTAATGTACACTTAGGTATTCATTTTATTCAGAGTGTTTTAGTCCCATTGCATTTATAGTTGCATATCAAGTATGATTAGATATGCCAGTTCACTATAAACAATGCTCTAATACCAATTTGTCACACCCCCGAACCAGACGGCAGAAACGTCCGGGGGCTTGTGCGTGACTTCATCTTGTAATATCATCACAATGTATATAAGTGAAACAAGATAACACCATCATCATACATATCAAAATACAACCAACATTGTTTACATCAAGTATAGTATCATAAATTACATGCCAAAATATTCAATGTATGATGATAACAAAATATGACAAATTCCACATGTTCTTGTAGACCATTCCGCTTAACGATTCCCTGAGAATACAAGTTATTTTGAAAATGTCAACATATATGATGTTGGTGAGTTCATAAGCATGTTTAAATAAAAAGTTTTGTATATTTCGTAAAACGCCAGAAAATTCGATATTTTCTGAAAAATGGTTTAAAAGTGATGTGTCGAAATCAAGTACTGATGCATGTGTGTTTTCTATTTTTCTTTTTGGAAATGTATATAAAATGTAATCCGGAAAAATGTTGTAATTTTTCTATTGTAAGTAGAAGGTATTGTATAACTGTATATTTCCCCAAAAAATCCTATATTTTCTGTTTACAAAAGTGTCGTGGTCTCAAAACCCTAAGACCGATTATCAGTGTATGTATGTTTTTGTATCGACAAGATTTTATATGTATTCCGTAAAATTATGATGGAGAGAATCTCTATGTGAGGCGTTTTAACCATGCTTGATTATGACTAATTCGCCTGTCGTGGCGTTTTCAAGCGCCGGCTTGTTTAAGGTAAGGTTTGTCACCCTAGACTGGCCTAGACTAACTGTAGCGAACAGCTCAGGTGTGGGGTGTCACCCCGTATAGATCTATACACAAACTCTCGCTCTCCCTCCAGGAGACTCTGGTTATAACTACATGCTACGATTGTACACTCGATAGGTCTCAACCGACATGTCTCACTAGCATCCTTAACTGAGTTTACGCAAATATTGTATTATGTTATGTATAATGTTTTCCGTGTACGCTTTATGTTTGAAAAGACCAACGAGTATGTATGTGAATGTATGAGGCCCAACAGACATGTAGAAGGACTACTAAGGCCCAATAAACATGTAATGTATAGTATAGGCCCAATAAGCATGTAAATGGACCACTAAGGCCCACTAAACATGTATTGTATAATCCAAGCCCAAAAAGCATGTAAATGGGCCACTAAGGCCCAATAACATGGATTGTAGGTATTAGGTCCAATAAACATGTAATCGATGAATTTAGTTCGTTTGTTATTACATTGTTTGTTTTAGCTTGATTGTTTTCTAAAATGGCATAAAAAGCCCACTTTGTGTAATGATGACAGTTTTGGCCCATTAAGCCGAAAAATTACAATTTAGGCATTTTTTTGATGAAATTGACACTTTAGGTCCTTCAAGACCAAAAATTTATATAAATGGGCTTATTTCAATTAAAATGACATTTTTAGCCCACTTTTGTTAAAAATAACACTTTTGGCCCAATATCATGAAAATTGACATCTTCGGCCCAAATATATATAAATAGACAATTTTGGCCCCTTTATATAGAAATTTACATTTCCGGTCCAATTATATAAAAGTTTACATTTTCGGCCCATTTTAATAAAATTGGCATTTTCAGCCCCTTTTTAAACGAAAACAACATTTTTTGCTCAAACTTGTCTAAAATGACAATTTAATCCACAAAAGTCAAATTTTTGCAAATTTGGCCTACAAAACTGTGAAGGCCCAATTTAAGCCCATTTTGTGAAAATTTACTCTTTTAGCCCTTTTTAAACCATGAATATCATAAAGACCCATATATATATATATATATATATATATATATATATATATATATATATATATATATATATATATATATATGACTCTTTTGGTCCTTGAAAAACCGTAAATGTCATAAAAGTTTCTTTTTTTTCGTTTATTTGTCAAAAATGGTCCCTTTACAAGATTTTGTTTAGTTTTTCAACAATCTTCACATGTTTAACACTTTCATCTTCATGGTATGTTGTATAAAGTGTTTAGTTTACAAATATCACCAAGTTTTGTTAGATTTTTCAAGATTTATGAAGTTTCATCACATATTCACAACTTATACCAAGAAAACACACATAAACATGCACAAATACATAGATCTAACACATAAGCAACTTGTATCCTCCCCCAAAACATAGTAAAACCGAAAACAAGGGGGTATGAACTCACTTTGGGGTTTGGATTCGGTTTGATGAAGAGTTTGAAGATTATTTTCGGCCCTAGGAGCTTCCTTGAGGAGGTTTTCGAAATCTATGAAGTTCAAGAGTATAGATCATGAAATGATGTGGGTTAGGAAGAGATTTTTTGATGTAATCTTGTTGTTAGACCATAGGTTTAAGCAAATACTTACCAAGAGTGATGAACTTGTTGAAAAACCTCTTGAAAGCACACACCAAAGTCACGAAAATGGCAAGGGAAGTGAGGAAATTTTCCTTGAGCTTGAGAGGAATTATGAGAGAGTTTAAAAATGGAAATGTGTGTGTTTGTGGGTGCTCTCGGCCAAGAGAAATAAGAGAAGAGAGATAAAGGAAGATGGTGAGGTGATGTTGCATGGGTGCATGAGATGTCCTTGTTATTTGGTGTGTTATAGCATGGAAGTCCACCATGCAAAAATGAGGTGGCACTTGCAAGTTAAATCTACTTTTTTTTGTTTTAATTGGGCCGAGAATGGGCTAGGAGAAAAAGGAAGTGAGATGGTTTGGGCCATTCCTTGACTTAGTTCGAAACCATGAGGCCCAAAATAATATTTTTTTCGGCCCATTGGGCCTTTATGGAGGTTCACGGCCCAATGAAACCCAAGGGAGTAGTTTACGGCCCATTAGGGCTAATGAAATCATTTATGGCCCAACATGGCCCATTATAGATAAAATGAACTATTCTAGGCCCACATGACCCAAAATGTTTTAGTTTCATGAATGTGGGTTCAATTAGAGCCCAAATAGGGTTCCTAGGCCCAAAGTAGTCAAATTGAATGTTTATTCGTCCATTAGGCCCAATAAGAGGATCCTAGTCCATATTAACTTGAACCGAGATTTTTAGGGTTTTCAATCCATATGAGATGTATTGTATTAGGTTTTGAACTTAAATCAACAGTTTGGATTCAAATGGATGGTTTTGATTAAGCATATAGTATGATTTTCACTTAGAGTACATGCCTTACAATAGACGATGTTTACATGAGAATAGAATTTCCTAGCTAAAAATGCTAGTTGTGACAGACAGTTTGAGAAACTCTAATATTTTGTGATAATGGTTGTTTTGGATGATTATGTGTTTGATGACTTGGTTTGTGAAACTTTATTTTTGGCAATGTAAAAATGAAAATTTTGGCATAAAATGTGAGGTGTTACAATTTGGTATCAGAGCCATGGTTTGATGGATTTGGATGAACATCATGGTAATTCCAAACTCAGACTAAGGATCTGAAGATTTTTCAAAACAAAATCAACAAAATGAAGATTTTTACAGGAGAAAGACCCAGTGAAGCAGTGTGTACAATCAACCAGAGATTGGGCGGTAGTTTCCTAAAATACCTCAATTTATAACATGAGTAGTGTAGAGTTGATATTTTATGAGCTGATAAATTGCATGCTAGTTAGTGGTAGGCTAAGGATCCTGCAGTAATGATGTGATAGTATTGCCCATGGTTCTAAAAAACGTGCCATGGCGCGCCTCAAGGTGTGCCATGGCGCGAGGCATGGTGTAGCCGTTACGAAAACGTACAAAGCGGGTTTGTTAAGCGTGGCGTCCAAATAACGTGTCAAGGCGCGCCTTATCGCGATATGGCGCGAGTTTTTTTCAAGGCGCGAGTTTTTTTTGTTTTTTTGATTTATTTTATCGGACCTAAAATAATTGAGTTTGTGTTAACTTTTTATATTAAATACTAATATAACACTTCTAAAAACTTGATATACTTGATAAAAATCAATAATTATATGATTTATCTCTTTTAATTTATATAAAATAGTAACGCCTTGAAAAACGTCATGGCTCGCCAAGGCTTGTCATGGCTTAACTTTTACCTTGCCGCCAAGCCACGCCTCACGTTATTTAGAACCTTGGTATTGCCTGATTTCTGATGCCTTTAGCCCAGGAGTTCATTCTTATGAGATTGAATCTGTCATTTCTATGTGCTTAGTGTATGTTATATAATTGTACATAGTTAGGATTTTATAGCCTCAGAATACCTGATTTATAAAGGAGTCGATATTATCATCAAGGATAATTACTAGAAGCTACCATTCTTATCTCTTTGTTTTTATGATTATCTTTTCCTTAAGATACGCTAGTCTAAGATTTTATATACGTTTTTGTTTATTGCCCTATAACTTGAGTTTTTCACGAATCCTAATGATCAATCAATAAAACCTATGGTGGCTTCTGTTATGAATTTATTTATGGTATCAGAGCCTACGATCCATTAAAAAAAGGAACATCAAAATTTCCAGCGACTATGACAGGAGAAAAGGCAAAAGGAAGCAAAAAGACCGAAGAGACGATTGATGTCAATTCACCATATTACATTCACCCATCTGATTATCCAAAACAGATGCAAGTGAATGATATTCTAAACGACAACAACTTCAATGAGTGGAAACAGGAGATGATGAACTTCTTGTTTGCAAAGAACAAGATGAGCATAATGGACGAATCGATCAAGAAACCAGAAACCACAGATCCCATGTACATGGCATGGGTAAGAGCCGACGCCATGATCAAAGGCTGGCTAACAACTACAATGGATAGAGAAATCCGTACGAGTGTAAGGTATGCGAACACCTCAGCAGAGATTTGGAAGGACCTGGAGGAGAGATTCGAGAAAGAAGGAACTCCCCATGCCTATGAACTAAAACAGTCTCTAAATATTACAAGACAAGATGATAACTCTGTGTCATCTTAATATACAAAACTGAAATCCATTTGGGATAAATTGCAGATTGTCCTCCCCACGCCACGATGCACCTGCAGTGGATGTGATTGTGCCATAGGGAAGCGTCTGAACGAAGTGAAAGAAAAGGAAAGGACCTACGAGTTCCTTATGGGACTTGATGAGGAATTTGCTGATGGGTTTGAGCCATAAGAACTTTCCTATGTGCACATGCAAACCCTAATGCTTGGATCTAGGTTTCTCTAATTGAACATGCAATGTATCCAAGTCTTGTAAAACTTAGATCTAGTGAATACAATTCAAATTTGACATAAGAAATCAGATCTAGATGATTACCTTTTGTAGCTTGCTTGAATCTTCTTATTCTTTGAGCTTAGAGTCATAATTGTCACTCCTCTAATGGCTTACAAACACCAACTAGCAAGAGGATGATTTGGAGAGAGGATGTAGGCAC
Organism: Lactuca virosa; assembly: GCF_052849685.1. Lineage (NCBI taxonomy): Eukaryota > Viridiplantae > Streptophyta > Magnoliopsida > Asterales > Asteraceae > Lactuca > Lactuca virosa. Next base: position 141,044,632 of record NC_136427.1, on the reverse strand, counting down.
AAAATCGGCTCTTGGAACTCCTTAGGGTTTCTGGTAGCCGATTTCTGTAGCCCTTGGGGTCTTTAAATACTTGAGCTCCTAGAGTTACATCTTGAAACCCTAATTGAATAACTTAGGCCCTAAGCAATCCAAAGATCCTTCTAGATTGAGGCATGGATGAATTTAAGGAGTCCATACACCTTAATTTCGTCCACCCTATAATCCATAAGGATCCATAGCCCAAAACCAACTATCACACAATTGGCAGTTCCAGTCCCCTTTATTTAATTAACCTCTTTTAGTCACAAAATTAATTCCTAATTAATCTATGACTAATATTAATTAAATAATATAATTATTCCTTTAATATATTATTCTCATAATATATTAATATAACAATATCTTCTCTCTCTCTTCATAAATCACCCTGTCAAGTTGCTATGGTGAAGGCAACCCAAAAGGACCATGCACAACCGGGTCAAGTACTTACCAAATATAGTTACGGGCTTAGACACTAATCCAACATTTGTTGTCATACGAACCTAAATTTTAGCTATGAAGCCTACACCCACGTTGGGGACAACCTATCACCTAGTTGCTGAAGATGAGCAGCAACGTGCCATTACAGGGAACACCAAGAAAACGGGAAGTGAAGCCGCTGCCTTTCAGGTCAATTACACGGGCAAAAAGGGATCTCGCCAAACATAAGGGGAACAGACTACACAAACAATAAGCAAGGTACCACAGAAAAACCTCAAACCATGTAACGAAAAGGCAGAAAATTACACCTTTTGTGGAAGAGACGGGAACAACAAAGACGGTTGCTTCAAAAGGATCGGGTATCCAGATTTGTGGCCCGGAAAGAAGGATAAGCCAAAGCCCAATGCAGCATGCGTGGAAGTCAACACTAGTCCTATACCAGGGCTATCGGATGAATAATATCGTTTGTTCATTGAGCACTTCAAGGAGGAAACAAAGAATGAGACCAATCCAAGGGCCAACTTCACAGGTAGAGACAACACATAATGTGAATGGGTGGTTGACTCAGGTGCAACCGAGCACATCACACATAGAGGTGATTTTCTAGATAATGAAGTCACAAAGTTAAAAGGAGCACCCGTCATCATTCCTAATGGGGATAAAATTCCTGTTGAGGGTGAAGGAGAACATACCTTACCAGGAGGAGTAAAAATAAAAGGAGTTTTGCATGTGCCAAACTTTAATTACAATCTCCTATCTGTTAGCAAACGTACAAACAATCTTAATTGTGCTATAACATTCTTTCCTGATTTCTTTGTAATGCAGAAACTAGTGACGAGGGACTTGATTGGATCGGGTAATTGCATTGGAGGATTGTATCGGATGGGGACAATGGAAAGAAGAGAAGCTCTATCCACGACATTTGAAGTTTGGCATAAGAGACTTGGTCATCCGTCACCAGAAAAGATATCACGTTTAGATTTTATTAAAGATTTTTCTAGAAATAATAAAACTCAAGTGTGTGATGCCTGCTTTAAGGCAAAGCATACTAGACTTCCCTCCGATTAGTGAAATAAAGACAACGGCTTGTTTTGATTTAGTGCACTGTGATGTTTGGGGCAAATATAGAACTCTTTCTTTGTCAAAATCCTTTTATTTTCTAACGATAGTGGATGATTTTAGCCGATCTGTATGGACGTTTCTTGTTAAACATAAACACGAGGTGAGCGATTGTCTCATTGTTTTTCATAAAATGGTCAAAACTCAGTTTGGAAAACAAATCAAACGGATTAGGTGAGACAACGGAGGGGAATCGTTTCAAATAAAATGCATGAATTTTATGCACATGAAGGAATATTGCTTGAAACATCTTGCCCATACACCCCACAACAAAATGGGGTAGTAGAACGCAAGCATAGACATCTGTTGGAGACAGCACGAGCCCTAAGATTTCAAGCTAATTTTCCAAAATCATTTTGGGGGGAATGCATTTTAACAGCCACTTATATGATTAACCGTCTACCCTCTAAAGTTCTTCATGGTGCAACACCCTACGAGATTCTTTTCAATCAAAAACCAAGTTATGACCACATGCGTGTTTTTGGGTGTTTAACCTACTACCGAAGCACAGAAACAAATGGAGATAAATTTGAACCACGGGGTAGACCGGGGATTTTCGTTGGGTATCCCCAAGGCATAAAGGGATATAAGATCTATGACATGGAGCACAAGAAACTGGTGGTTTCGAGAGATGTCAGGTTCCTTGAAAATGAATTCCCCATGAGGTGTATACACACTAATGAAGGGGTACAGGAAGAAGAAGAGATATTTCAATTTGTTAACAAGGATGTACCACCAGGCACTCAAACGTCATCCCCCACTCACCACCAGCCTACAGTCGAGAATCTCACTCACGAAAATTACACAGGTGAAGAAACAATCACATCAGAATTAGAATCTCCCATGCACAACGATGAAACGCCCATGCAAACCGATAATGACATTACACATGAAGATCAAAGAGGAAAACGAGTCAAAACTCAGCCCACACGATTCAAGGACTATGAGGTTGATTTTCCCCCATCGATACATCATCCACAACCTGAATCCAGTCACGTCGCCTCAACGGTACATCCTCTTTCTAACTATATTTCTTACAATAATTTTTCTAATGCTCACAAAGCATTTCTAGCTGCCATTGTTACACACAATGAGCCAAAGTGTTTTAGTGAAGCAGTACAGGATGAACGATGGAGAGAGACGATGAAAAAGGAAGTTGATGCACTTGAACAAAATGGAACATGGCAACTTCAACATTTTCCAAAAGGAAAGAGGGCAATCGACTCCAAATGGGTGTACAGAATAAAGTACAAACCAAATGGGGACGTGGAGAGATTCAAGGCACGACTTGTAGCAAAGGGATACACTCAAATGGAAGGTGTGGATTTCCATGACACGTTTGCACTGGTGGCCAAACTCGTGATTGTTCGTGTATTGCTGACGATGGCCGTGAAAAATAACTGGATCATACACCAGTTGGATGTAAATAACGCATTTTTACACGGTGATTTGGAAGAAGAAATATATATAAAGGTCCCGCAAGGTTTTCGAAAAGATGATGATACACGAGTTTGCAAACTTAAGAAATCCTTGTATAGATTAAAACAAGCCTCCAGGAATTGGTACCATAAGTTCACGACTACTCTTTGTAGTCTTGATTTTCGACAGTCACACGCGGATCATTCTCTTTTCTTCCACAAAAATGGGAACACTTTTGTGGCAGCCTTGATCTATGTTGATGACGTGATCATAGTTGGAAATGACTTGAGAAAGATTGAAAGCACAAAATCCAATCTTGATGAAAGTTTCAGCATTAAAGACCTTGGTAATTTAAAGTATTTCTTGGGAATTGAGGTAGCACGTGTTGAAGAAGGTCTTGTGTTGAGCCAAAGAAAATATACTTTAGACATTATTAAGGATTTTGGTTTACTTAGTTGCAGACCTAGCCGTTTTCCCATGGAACAGAACATAAGGCTTGATAAGGGAGGCGAACATAAACCGATTGATGCTAGCATGTATCGACGTTTAGTTGGCAGACTTTTATACCTTCAAGCAACCAGACCCGATATCACTTACGTGGTTAATGTCTTAAGCCAGTTTGTCTCTGATCCTAGACAAAATCATTGGGAAGCAGCTGTAAGAGTCCTTAGATACCTTAAGGCTACTTTGGGTCAAGGAATTCTATTACCAAAAGAATGAGGGACAGAATTAACTGCCTACAGTGATTCTGACTGGTTAGGTTGTCCTTTCTCTAGAAGATAACGGACTGGATACTTGTTAATTTTAGGTGGTGCACCAATATCCTGGAAGTCCAAGAAACAATCGGTTGTTTCTCGATCATCAGCCAAGGCGGAGTATAGAGCAATGGCTACCACCGTCAGTGAAATACTTTGGACTCGTTGGTTATTAACAGATTTTGATGTGAATCTGATTAATCCAACACCTCTCTTATGTGACAATGAGTTAGCACGTCATATTGCTCATAATCCTGTCTTCCATGAGCGAACCAAGCATGTGGAAATGGATTGCTACTTTGTAAGAGAACGAGTCGAATCAAAAGAAATCACACCAATTCGTATTCACACTCATGATCAGTTAGCAGATTTGTTGACCAAGCCTTTGAGCTCAGAACGCTTGCAATCTCTATCTATCAAGTTAGGCATCCATAATCTTCATGCTCCAGCTTGAGGGGGAATAAAGGAGTCGATATTATCATCAAGGATAATTACTAGAAGCTACCATTCTTATCTCTTTGTTTTTATGATTATCTTTTCCTTAAGATACACTAGTCTAAGTTTTTATATATGTTTTTGTTTATTGCCCTGTAACTTGAGTTTTTCACGAATCCTAATGATCAATCAATAAAACCTATGGTGGCTTCTATTGTGAATTTCTTTAATTTAGCCTTTCTTCTTGTTCCTTGTTTGGTTGTGGATTTAAGGTAGAATCATTTATTCGAATGTCTATCGAGTCTCGTATTGTGTACAATTGGCATGTGCAAAGTAAATGTCTAGGACAATGGAGATCTTGTAAGGTAGAGCAGCGTTGGGAGCAGTCTAGAGTTAGTATCTAGATGCTTAGTCGTGGTTCTAAGGAACCAGCATGGGGAGTATTTAGTTGATTTGAGGAAATAGAGTCCTTGTGACTTAGGGTCTTGAGAGGACGACTTGAGACAAATACGGGTTGGTGTGGAAGGTATTATTGGTCCCGTACTACTGAAAGCACCGGATTCGTACGCAGATCAAGAAGGAATCTTAAGGAACTAAGGAACTTGTTGGAGTGTGTGGGTGTCAGTGTATGCATTTTGGCCTGATTTCGGATGGATACCCAAGGTTCAGGCTCCAACGACCCCGTGAAGCCGAGTGCCAGTGATGATGAGATTCGCAGGATTCGCAGGATCATTATATATGTTGAATCATAAAAGATATAACTAAGGATCATAAAATATTTGTATCAAAATATTTTAAATCATAACAAATTAAAGATCATAAACATGTTGAATAAAAACTTTTTTTTAATCATAAATATTTTAAATCATCTCATTTTGGATCATATTGTGTTCAACATTTAAAAAAAAACTTATAACTTTTTAAAATAAAATTTGGTATCTAAACAACCTTATTTTTTAAAATTTCTTTTCAAAAAGTTCGTATTATATATATATATATATATATATATATATATATATATATATATATATATATATATATATCGGGTTAGGTTCAAATGAAACCATCATATTTTGTGAGACATAGGGACGCGATCTTAGTCGCTCATATTATTTTTCAAAAAAAAAAAATCTAGAATGCAAAAAAAATGAATATATATATATATATATATATATATATATATATATATATATATATATATATATATATATATATATATAGGGAAATCTCCAGAAAAGTCCTAAAATTTTAGGTCAATTTATGAAAAAGTCACAAACTAAATTTTGTTTACAGAAAAGCACAGAATACCAGTTAAAACTTCGAAAAAAACCCTTTTTGGCCGGTTTCGCAGATTTAGCCGGTATTCTGTACGTTTTCGTTAGTTTGCTCAAAATTTTGGGACTTTTCCAAAAATTACTTGATAACCAAAATATTGGGACTTTTCTGAATATTATCATTGAATTAATGAATATTATTATTAACAAATCATTATAAACATAAAAAAATATTTGTATTATAAAAGAAGGAAATACATTTGTTGCTAATTCCTAGAAATAAATTGGTGCTCTAAGTACTAATCTATTGCTTGCTGACCACTCAAACTCTCTACGTTCCCCCTATGCATTGATGTGGATATGATGGTGAGATGTACTCACTTAGTGTTCCTTTAATGTTGGTGTTCATCTTATGTTGTTTAACCTAACTACCACTCAACATCCATACCTCACATATTAACAACCATCAGCTAGCACACATCTATCAAATGTGAAAAGTGATCCGTGAATGATAGTTTATATGGAAACAAGTGAAGGGTGATTATCTATTTAAATTGTCATTCAAAGTTTACTTTTCACTCTCGATAGATGTGTGTAATTTGATGGTTGTTACCGGGTAATGTATGGAGGTTAGGTGGTAATTAAGTTAAAGAACATAATAAAATATCTATATGTTCAAGAATCATTGTGTAATGATATTTTCTAATAACATGTGATCATATAGCGTCATGCCTAATAGCAAGTAGACACTTATTGATTGTGTATTAATAAATATCATCAAATCTTGTATTGGTCACGCCTAACAAGTTATTTCTTACTATGACACCCACAACGATACATATAGGAGGAACATATGGACTTTGAAGTGGTCAACAAACAATAGAGAAGTACATAGTCAACCATTCTATTTCTAGAAATTAGCAAAAAATGTATTTTCTTTGTTTATAATAAAAAGACTATATGTTTATAAATGATTTATTAATAATAATATTCATTAATTCCACAGTAATTTTCAGAAAAGTCTCAATATTTTGGTTATCGGGTAATTATCAGAAAAATCCTAATATTTTGAGCAAACTAACGAAAAATGACAGAATACCGGCTAAATTTTTGAAACCGGGCAAAAAGGGTTTTTTCTAAGTTTTAGCCGGTAGTCTGTGCTTTTCTGTAAACAAAAATTAGTTTGGGACTTTTTTATAAATTAGACTAAAATTATAGGATTTTTCTGGAGATTTCCCTATATATATATATATATATATATATATATATATATATATATATATATATATATATATATATATATATATATATATATATATATATATATATTCTATTATTTTCGTATTTTTTATTTTCAAAAAAAATCAAAACCCAAAACAATAAAACATGCCTAATGATGGGGTAAAGAGTTTTGGTATTAAACAGGCCATGTCATCAAAACCCAAAATAAATAGAACTTGCCTAATGATGGGCTAAAGGGTTTTGCTATTAAACACGATGGGCCATGTCATGGACCTCGCCTGAAAAGCCGTAAAGATTCATGAGGTTGTTTTAGTAGTAGTTAATACTTATTGGTAGTTATTTAACTTATTTCGCATGAAAAAACGTACACACACTTGTTCATTGTTCTTCATTTCTTACAAACAGGTTGTGAGAAATCAAGATATAGTTTGTAGGCATGCAATATTGTTTACCTCTAACAATACTACATCAATGTAAATAGTCCCCTACATAAATGTCCTAATAGTAAAGAAAAAAGTGAAAATCCATAAGTGATGTTTCAGATTTAATATTAGACATCACATTCATTGTTTTTGGGACACACTAAGTTACTTTCCCTCATAGGACATCATGGGCAATTGGGTAGGACATTGTGAGTTACTTTCTCTTAAAAAGACTACTTATAAATAAATATCATGTTTGTCTAATCGAAACCTATTTTTATGAATACACATATCAATTTATGCAAATTAACATTTCACTCCACCGTTCAAGATATTTTAACACATACCAACTTATTTAGGAGCATGATTATGGACTAAACACAAAGTTAAACTATGATAAATAATTAAAAAAAAAATCTAATCTACATGTTAGACTCTTATTACAACTATGACATCCTTCCATATGATATAATCCTTTATTCTTTCTTAGATAAAGTATCAACTATCATTTATTTAAACATTATCATTATAATAGATATATAAAAATATTATTTGTTCTCAGTACTATGTTATAAAATAGTTGTTATGCATCTATTCAGAGCTTATACTTAAAACAAATAAATATTTATTTTGATAGGGTAGCATTAAGGAATTGATTGTTTATAAGAGTTGTCGTTATTGGGTAGACTACAAGTTATTCAATGATCAATTTGGCCTAACGTTTTTGTTCCAAACATCTTTCAAGTTTTAATTGTTCTTATCTAAACCAAACAAGCATTGAAGCTTACAAAAAAAAAACAACGGATTTCACCAACATTTTATAATAACAAAGTCATTTTCTTGAAAAAGATGTTTGAAAAGCATCCCTAAATCGAATATTTTTATTTTCAATATTATGTTATAAAATAGTTGTCATGCAATGCAACTGTGTTGCTTATGAACCTAACTACATGGCGATGCCTAACCTCATGAACTAAATGGCCAATTCATAGGCGTCATTACCAAAGAAAATAATAGCAAATATTAAAGAAAGTGTATTTGTAGCATTAAAGTCCAAAAAAAATCATGTGACCTAACTTGATTGATGTTTCTTTTCCAGTATAATTAACAAATGATAAAATTCAAATCTTATATTTGTACATTCTACAATGAATAGCGATTGTGTTTCACTACCATATAATTCTTTCTTAGATGTTAAGGAAACCCCAAAAGATATAGTCCGTCCACATTTACCAAATATGAAAGTCTTTTAGAAAGTTTCAATTGCCAAAAGAATCTAGGTTTTATGGACATTGGGTAGTCATAATCACATGGTTTTAATCTTTCAAATACTTTGTTAGGTACAAGTATTGTTTGAAACTGTTAAAATACGATATCAAACAGTTATCTCTCCGTATATAAAATATCAAATTCATAGAGATATGATCTTGGAATTCAACTTTGTTTCCATTTATTGTCATTAAATATAAGAAAAAATAATGAAAGAAGTTTGAGACATCTTAATAACTATTATTTTTAAATTACAAAAATATTTTTTCAAAAACTACTCTATGCATCTTAAGCTAATAACATTACAATTCATGACATGTTGAACTAAAGATCTTCATATCATTGTGCTAGAAAACCAAAAAGTATCAAACATATATATATATATATATATATATATATATATATATATATATATATATATATATATATATATATATATATATATATATATTCTTTTTATGTATGAAATCGTCTATGAAAACCGTTTTTTATACTTAGATAGAGGCTTCTGACATCTTACTTGTCTCATACTCTATTTTCATTGTTGTTTATATATAACAAATAGAATTTCATTAAGGCTAAGGAAGGAATTGTACCATTGAAGCCTTTCTCTTCGATGCTTTTCTCATGAAGAATGCAAAAAAGGTATCTTTCTATGCTATAATCCCGTTATACACATGTCAAGTAAGTAAGCAATTAAGCATACCATATTACAACATTGTTTGACCCGGCCCATTTACTTCTTCCCGTTAAGATCATACTTTCAAAACGATAACAAAGTACAATTTTTGAACAATTTATCACTCTTTTTTCACTCGTTTCTTCAGGCGCATGCAATAGACGTACTATTCGAGTGTTTGTTGCTCTGTTTGCTTCCTTCGTCTTCTCTTTTTCATCTTTCTCTCTTCTATTTTAGAGAAAGAGACACGAAGCTTTACTTTTAAAAGTTCGAACTTTTCAAAACCCTTTACACTAAACATGTGATCAATCACCTTCCATATGAATCGATAACGAAAAAGATTCCTTTTACAAGATACCCATTTTGACAAGACACCCAAAAAGGTGAAATTTTTATGTTGGGAGTTCAATTTTGATTCTTTAAAGTAGATATCGATCGATACATAGAGGAAACGATTGTGATTGTGAACTCGTTCGTGGGTCTAGAGGTTTTTGTTTCTGGGTGAAATCGAAATTCGAAAACCAAATTGTTAATTTAGGTTTTGGATATTCTCATATTCTCATATTCTCTCCATTTTTTTACATAAAAATGGGGGGAATGTCGTCTGATAATATACATGGACTTGTATTAGCTATATCTTCAAGTTTATTTATTGGATCTAGCTTTATTATTAAGAAAAAAGGTCTCATGAAAGCTGGTGCTACTGGAATTAGAGCAGGTTTCCATTCCTTCCTCTGATATTTCATTTTTTGATTCGCTGTTTTTAGTTGTATAAACTTTATAGGTGTATATCGAGAAATAGGGTTTATAATATCGTGAAAATATTTGTATTATAATGTGTGAATTGAGCAATCGAGAACGATGTATATGAATTCGATGGCAATTTTGTAAATAGGTGAAGGAGGCTACACATACTTGAAGGAACCATGGTGGTGGGCTGGGATGGTGAGCAGTAAGTTCTATCACATCACAATTCAAAAATGCATATTATTTGTTTTTATATTTATGTTGCAAAATTACTTTTATCATCTTGAAAATATTCAAATTAAGTTGACACATTAGTGTTGGTATGATTGGACACAAGTTCTACAATTGTTTCGTTCTATTCTACGATTTTAATGAAATTGTCACAAATTCTGATGAGATGTGGTGTATTAGTGCTAATATGATCATAGTTTCATTATTGTTTTTGATTTTTTTTTTCTGTAGTGATTATAGGCGAGGTAGCAAATTTCGCTGCCTATGCATATGCTCCAGCAATTCTCGTAACCCCATTAGGAGCTTTAAGTATGATCATAAGGTATTCTATGAGATGATTTATTATTATTATACGTATCTTGATTAATAGTTGTTGTTTTTACTTTTTACATATACTTAATATAAAATTATGTTATCAGTGCAGTGTTAGCCCATTACTTTTTGGATGAAAGGTTGCATATTTTTGGTGTAGTCGGGTGTGCATTATGTTTAGTGGGTTCAACCGTAATTGTCATGCATGCCCCACAAGAGACCCAAGTTGACTCGGTTAAACAAGTCTGGTTCTTTGCAACCGAGCCAAGTACGTGATTATAAGTTTATAACTATACCCTTACTACATTTATCAGTTGTCAAAAAAAAAATTATGGCTTTTTGTGTCTATTCTAACATGGAATTTAAGGTTTTAACAGGATTCCTGGTGTATGCCTTTCTTGTTTTGGTTTTTGTTGGCGTACTTATTTACCGTTATGTGCCGTTATACGGTGGGACCCATTTGGTCATATATGTCGGGATTTGCTCTCTCATGGGCTCTCTCACGGTTCGTGTTAGTTGTTACCTTGGTGGTTCTTCAGGTCCGGTTTGTTACGCAATACATGACATGACATGACAGAACAGGTTGTACTGTGTCAATATTGGACTTGCACCGGGACTAATGTCAATAGGACAAAAATTGTAATTTTTTGTCCCACCCAAAAAGATGGTACAAGGTGGAACAAGGTCTCGCTCTCGATCTCTCGTATGTGAAAAAGACGTAAATGCCCTCCTCATCCTCATCATCGAAGATAGCCCTACAAAGCTTGTGTAGTCCCGTCGAGTCCTGTCCCGTGAAAACGGGACAGGACTGGTGGGGACCGGACATTAGAAGCTTTCTAGGGCTATCTTCGATGATGAGGATGAGAAGGGCATTTACGTCTTTTTCACATACAAGCGATCGAGAGCGAGACCCTGTCCCACCTTGTTCCATCTTTTTGTGTCGGACAAAAAGTTACAATTTTTGTTCTATTGACATTGGTCCCGATGCAAGTCCAGTATTGACACACCAAACACAGTACAACCTACCTGTTCTGTCATGTCATGTACTGTGTAACAAAACGGGCCTTATGGATTCGTGTCCTTCACCCTTTTTTCAAATTTTTTTTTGTTTTTTGTGGGAATGTAGGTTATGTGTGTGAAAGCAGTGGGAATCGCTATGAAGCTATCATTTTCTGGAAGTAACCAATTTATATACTTCCAAACATGGATTTTCACCTTGCTACTATTCGTTTTCTGTCTCACACAACTCAACTATTTGAACAAGGTAAAATCAAACAGAAGTTCATCAATGGAATCTTGTTTACAAAATACAATGTTTGCTTAATCAAAAATTATGTAATTTCAGGCACTAGATACCTTCAATACTGCTGTCATTTCGCCTGTATATTATGTGATGTTTACAAGCCTCACCATTTTAGCCAGTATGATCATGTTCAAGGTGATTTACATTTTACAGTAACTATTACACCTCGAATGACTTAAAAAGAAAATGTTATGAACTTTTTAATGTTAATTTGCTTCTTGTTATATTTACAGAATTGGAATCATCAAAATGCGACACAAATTGTGACAGAATTGTCTGGTTTTGTGACGATTTTTTCGGGGACTTTTCTTCTTCATAAAACAAAGGATATGGGAACTCCAGTGGTGGTGGAATCACCTAAGCTTTCACATTCTGTAACTAGAAGCACAAATGAAAGCCCCAGGCGGCCGGAGGTGTGAATTCTCACCGGTTGTTAGTGGTGGTGGTGGTGATGGTGGTGGTAGGCCGGAAAGTTAACCTCCGGTCGCCGGAATTCTGACATGTTAGATTGTTAGCGGTTGTGGGTGGTTTTGTGGTGGATTAGAGGCATATGGTGTCAAGATGCTGTGAGAAACTCAGAAACATGAGAAATCTGTTCAGGAATTTAGCGATATTTTCTTACATTTTTATTGGTTATTTTGATGTTTATATTCTGGCGAATTTGTTAGAAAGATTTTGTTTATCGTTAATTTGTAGGTCTAACTTTTCAAATTTTTGATATTTGATTTAACAGATCGATCGACAATGATGCAATTAAGATTGTTAGTTTTCAAATACTATACTAATAGTTTTCATCTATATTTGAAGTTAAGAAAGGTACGACATTAGAAATCAATTGTGAAAGCATGGTTTTTTAATAAAGAAAAGTTATATTTTCTGTATAAAATTCAAACGGATTTTGGATAAAAGATGACAAAGAAAATCCATGTTTTGAACTTTGGTGTTAATGATGTTTCAATAGAAGTTGTCTTGAATAGAGAGGGAAACAAGCACACTCATCAATAGAGGGGTAGACTTGGGGAAAACAGCTCTTTACATAGCGGTAGAATGTAATAATGATGGGAAAGGAATGAAGTATTTAGAGGGAATGATTAATTGTATGTGTTGTTGGTTTAAAGAACAGAAATATTAGTTCTGTGAATTAATTGTATGTGTTGTTGGTTTAAAGAACAGACATTAGGAATAAAGGAAACATGAACCTTGATGCTTGGGCTTAAGTGACATTGTGACAACATGAAGCCAAATTATGACATGCTTTCTCCTAGAAATTTTGGAAAGCCTCAAACGATAACTTTGTAAAAGATTGTAAATATATGTATTTGTTAAAAAAGAGTATTTTTGTCATTGTTAATTTTGTTCGTTCTATCCTTTGTATGCCGTTTTGTTTTTTACTTAATAATTATTTATCAACTTTATTGAGCTATTTATCAACCGAACAACACAAAAACAAAATAAAATAGTAAAATTGTCATATTTAGCATTTAATACATTCATTCAGAGGGGCATAATCAAACAATATGATTTTAATCAGAGACATATTTAGTCAAAGCTTCAGACCCATTCAACCCATTCAAGCCTCTACTCAGTCATATTTAATTCAGTGAACTATCAAACAACCCCTTAGTCGTTCTGAAAAAATTAACTATTTTACAGCAGTTATTCCAAATAAATAAAAATAATAATAAATATACAAGCCAATATTCAATGAAAACCACCAATAAAAACACCACTTTTCAATTTTAAATATATGGTTAAGGTCATATTTTATTTATTATTTTTTTTTTGGAAATGGAACTTCCCTAAAAGGGTTCCGGGGCCAATTTTCGAGTACAGACTAATCTCTGGAATCACTACGGGCGAACCTCTATAGCCACAATGGTTGAGTAGTGTCAGGATTTGAACATGGATCAATAGGTTATCCACTGTATCTTCCACATATCTTACTAAGTCACCACAACCAAAGTGGTTATGGTTAAGGTCATATTTAGTCACTTAACTTTTTGTTTTGTGCTTATTTTGTAACTTAACTTGTTTTAAGTTTTTAAAAATTCATTAAACGAGTTAATATTTGCTAAAATTGTCATATAAACGACAAAAACATGTTTTCATATTTTTTTTTTAAGCTAACTAAGGTTATTGAACTTCTTTTATTTAGCTATTTAAGGTTGTTGAACATTTTTAGCTTATAATTAGTCACTAAACTTTTGAAGCCATTCAATTCGTTTTTTATAATAATGGATTATATAGAGCTATGATACAATATGAAAAAATACGTAAAAACAAAGTTAATATATAAAGTTATAAAAGGTATATAAGGTTAGATATCAAAAACCCACCATACTACGTCGTTTTTGTATCATATATGTATTGTAATCATCCAAAGTTCTTAAAATTCAACTCCTAATTTGATTTACTTCTAAAAAATTTAGAAATTTCACCATTATCTTTCTCTTACATCACATCGTTTTGTCGAACACCTACCAGGCTATATATATGATAGTTTAAAATAAAAATTATGTTAGAGGAAGATAATGCTGAAATTTCTAAAATTTTTGGAAGTAAATCAAATTGGAAGTTGAATTATAAGAACTTTGGACGATTACAATGCATATACGATACAAAAATAACGTAGTACGGTGGGTTTGAGTACCATAACTTTTATATATATATATATATATATATATATATATATATATATATATATATATATATATATATATATAAAAGGAAGTTACAAAAATAAATTGTGAAAAATATATATTTATAAAAATAAAGTACAAAATAAAGTAAAAGAAACAAATTATGAATAAAAATGTAAAAATCTGCTCTAATAAATGAAAAATCTTTTTGTAATATATCATATTCTCATTGATTTGGTCACATGTCATTTTGTAGTTATTTTCAATTAATTTTTTTTCCACATGACATTTTGTGGTTTTTTTTTTCATTTTATTAAATTCAACATAATATTTAAATGTAATAATTATAATAAATGTAATAAGAAATGCATATCAATTTTATTAATCGACTTTCCTTCTAATTTCAAAATTTCAAAATTAAAACCTAATTACGTTTATTTATCTAAATTATTTGTTTAAATTAAAAAAAAACACATTAATTTTAGTAGTTCAATATTTTTTCTAATTTTTCTTATAAATTCAAACTTTTAAATGTTTAGAATTTCATATTTAATTTTTCTTTTAAATAAACTAATGTAATAGATGAGTTTTACAATTAGTGAAAAATATAAAAAGAAATTACGAAAAAAACATATAAAAATAAATGAGCATAAATGATAAATAAATACACAATTAAAAGTTAATTGGCCAAATATATTCTTAATCTTTCAATAATATATAAATCCAATAATTTTATGATATTTTACAAGATAATGTTAAAAAATTTGTAAGATTCTATCGTAAATCGTATCTTTAATTATAATTAAATAACTTAAATATATGTATCGATTATGTGTCTAAAATTAAAAATTCGATGTGTAATACATGTTTTTAAACTATTTCTAATTTCTAAATTTCTAAATGAAATAATAAAGGAAAACAAAAAAGAAAAATTATGTGTAGTTAAAGACAAGAGTCGAAGGAATTTCTCACTCGTTTCTTTCGTTCTTTCTCTCTGAGCTTCGAATCTTTCGATTATATTCTGTATAGAGGGAGCAAATCACAGAGTAAGAACACATCAGCTGACACTATAAATCCGAAATCTTTCAAACCCTAATCCTCCAATCGCAACTTATAACTCCCAATTTTACCATCAAAAGGTCAGTATTTCACTTTCAATTCTTCATATTTCTGTATACTTACATGTAAATATAGAGTAGGGTTTCTTCAAAATCAAGATTTCTCGTAAAATTCCGATACTTTTTGTTGTTGAATGAGTATAAACGATGCCTCCTCCAAGAAGAAAGAAATGGACAGAGGCAGAAGAACGAACCCTAATCGATAAGTACGGAGAAATGGTTTCCGATGGAAGCTTATCCAAAATGAAAACCCGAGAAAAGAAATACAAACCGATTGCTGTACACGTGAATTCCCTTCATCATCTTTCTGATCCGATTGCGTATCCATGGGAATGGAGTTGGAAAGACGTCTCAAATAAAGTCCAGAACATGAGACACCAGTATTCCCTCGTGAAGCAGAAGATTAAACGGCCGGATTCCGGCGATCTAGTGGTGAGCGGCGGCGAGGGTTTTGATTGGGTCGAAGGTTTGACTCATTGGTCAAATTTCCTGCGATACAAAGAGATTTTCGGCGACATTTCGCTTCCATTTGATGGAAACAACGGATTTGATGAGAGTAATCAGGAAATGGAGATTGTTGAGTTTGGGAACATTGGAATTGAGCCTAATGGGGTACTGGCTTTGGAATACTACGAAGAAGAAAATTACAACGATAACAACGACAATGGCAATGGCAATGGCAATGGGAATGGGAATCATGATTACGGAGGAATTGAGAGGAATGGGAATAAGAAGCGAAAAGTTAAAAATCTTGAGAAGAAGGCATGGGGGTTTGTAGCAAACCAATTGGCACAACTCCGGGAAATGGAAGCTCGATTTGAGCAACGTGAGGAGGAAAGAGAGCGAGAGCGGAATCGGAAAGAGTTATTCCGGCGGAAACAATACGAAGAAAGGAGGAAACAACGGAATCAAGAATGGGAAGCGATGGAGAAGGAGAGGGAAGAGAGGAGGAGACGGAGAGACGAGGAGGTGGCACGGGAAAGGGAATGGGAAGAGAGGGGAATCAGGAGAAGGTCGGAATGGAATCGGAGAATCGATGAGATGTTGAGTCAACATAGAGTGGAAATGGCACAAATTCATGGAAGGATTCTTGAGGAACAACAAAATGTTACAAGTCAATTACTTGGGATTGTTTCACAATGGAATGGTTCGGATAATACGAGTGCTAGTAATCATTATTTGTCACAAATGATGCAAAATTTGCAACATGTTGGAGGCATGGTTGATGGTGATGATGCTAGAGTTGAAGGACATAATCAAGATGATCAATTTATTGTTGATGGATGAAATTGAAAATAAAAGGAAATAGGAAAAATAATAAATTATGGAATAATTTCAAGTTTCAATAGTTTAGATATTGTTTGTTATATATATATTATTTTTCTTGTAATAGCAATGTTTCTTTTGAGATAACCAAAATTTCTTTATTCATATTATTATAACTCTTTGATGGTATTTGAGGTTTTTGTGCTTTATCTTAATAGCATATGTCTCATTTCTGTTGATTTTGTTGCTATTTTGACACGAAGAAAAGGTTAAATTATAGTGAAAATTACGAGTTTCATGATTTTGTTATTATTTTGAAATGACAAAAAGGTTAAATTATAGTGGAAATTACGAGGAGTTGAATGATTTTGTTACTATTTTGAAATGACAAAAAGGTTGATTATAGTGAAAATTATGTGAAGTTTCATGAGTTTGTTATTATTTTGAAATGACAAAAAGGTTAAATTATAGTGGAAATTACGAGAAATTGTAACTTAGGTGCTTTATGTCATCTATAATATCAAGGTATTTACAATTTTTTATCCTAATGACACACTTGCGTTAATGCAAGAAAAACTTAATATATTATCTAATTTTTGTTGAACTAATGATTCGCAACCAGATAATCTAAGAAAACCGTTTGCATAGCTATATTGAATTAAAAAGATTGCAGAAATTTTTTGATTTTTAGAAACTGTAATTGCTACCATTTTACCAGAAATTGTGACATGGTTAATTTCCGAAAGCTGGAGTTGCTTCTAAATGGGGATACTTTTGGAGAAGAAAACAGTGGTCATCTGAGTCGAATAAATAGAGCATAAAGAAGATCAAGTTTTGTTAACAGGGAAGTGATAGGGATGATTATAGGGATTTCAGGTTTGCTCATGTAATTCAGCTTCATTTTTAATTTAAAGTGAAATTGTCTAAATGAGTATCTATAATTACTTATTAGTTACACTTAGTGTTATTCAATAACTTTCGAGCATATTGGAAATTTATATATGTAATTAAGTGTATATACATAATAATAAATATTTAACACTTAAAACTTTGTCCCGTTCTAGTTAATTTAAACAATGCAATTGTCTTGCATTTTATGTCTAAATGAGTACCTACAATTAAGGTTGTCAAGATCGGAATCCTACGTAGGATCGTTTTTTGGTTTGCAAGATCGAGATCTTAAGATCCCACAAAATAATACATAATTTAATTTATAATTTTAAAACATGAAAAATATCTCAAACATTCAGTTTTCCGTCCAAAAGCTATAAAAATTTCAAAATATTAGACATAACTCACAACATAAAATGATAAACAGTAAACTGGAAATGGTAAAAGATATAAAGTGGTAAGTTAATTTCTTTTTTCTTTAAAAAAAAATCAAGGACAGGTAAGATCGGATCCCGATCCTACGAGCTTACGATCTTATCCCAAACACGATCTGTATATGACCCGACTCATTTTTCATACCCAGAATCGTATGATACGATCCTACGATCAAAATCGTAATTTTAACAACCTTGCCTACAATTACTTATTAGTTGCACTTAGTTTTATTCAATATTTTTTGGGCATATTGAAAATTTAGATATATAATTAAGACAAAACTTCAAAAATGGTTCCTGTGGTTTCCGAAAATCTGAAGTTTGGTCCCTAATTTACAAAAACCTCACGGATCGTCCCTGTGGTTTCAAAACTTTTAACATTTGGTCCTTCCGGCTCACTCCGTTAGCATTTCACTGTTAACTCATTTTTCAATATTATATTGCAGGGGTAATTTCGTCATTTCAGTTGTAACCTTCTCTCTTTAATATGAAATGATTACCTATTGTTTGCACGTCAACTCACTACCCATCCCTCTCCCAAGAAGATAACCAGTTACATTTGTAATCATCGGGTTCATTCCCATTGTAGAAGCAAGAACAGAAATTGGGATTTAGGGTTTAAGCTGAAGGAATTGCAATGGTGCTATCAATATGGTGTTTTCGAGAAAAATTTACAACCGTGCAGGACTTAGGAAAAAGATACGGTACGATACTACAACAAAACTTGTTTTTTCTTGGTCGATTGTGTTCACGTAGTGAAATCATTGACTTTACTCTTTCTTTTTTTGTGTTTGCAGAAGGATATGACAACTATTTCACGTTGAAGATACACTACAGTGGTGTCTTCACCAAATCACCTGGAAGGAAATACGTTGATGGTGTTGTAGCATATGTAGATGATGTTGACACTGATTTATTTTCAGTTCATTAGCTTGATGACATGGTCCGAGAACTAGGGTACAAAACTGAGCAAACCCTTTACTACCATTTCTGTATCCCTGAATACCCTTTAGACTATGGCTTAATGCCTTTAAGTACTGACCAAGATGTACTTAAAATGGTATCATATGTCCCTAAACACAGACTTGTAAGGGTGCATATTGAAACTGGTCAGACAAGGGTAGCTAGTTATTACAAGTCTCCTTCTAAAGTTGTTATTGAAGAGTTGGAGCCTGATAGTGTGTCACCTGAAATGAATAAAAAGAAACCTTGTAGGAGAGAAGCAAGATCATGTAGTAGAAAGCTTGATGTAAACAAGTCTATGAACCCTGATTATGAGCAGTCACAAGTATTAGATGTTGATGAAGGGCATGATTACTCAAAGAGTATTCTGCCATTTATAAGGTCACAAGCTAGCAAACAAAGTCATGTCATGCAAGAGGAAGCGGTCAATCATGAAATTGAAACTCAAGAAGAAGTGATCACTAGTGCAGTTGAAACTGAAGAACCGGTGGGAACTTACATTGTACAGGAACCAAGCTACCAAGCTGATGATGAAGCTAATACTGCAACAGTTGATGACTTTGAACCATTTGTAGAGGATTATTCACTTTATGCTGATTATGATGCTGAGTTTAATGTTCAAACTTCATGTGAACAACAAGCAGAAGTGGATTATCTAGAAGGTATGGTGAGTGATGATAGTGGAGAGGCTTTCTATTCTGAGAGTGGCCATGGTTCTGAGGGTAGTGGAGATGATTCTGATGATAGTGAATAAAATGTTGATGAGTCTAACACACAATTTGATGTAGATGTAGACATGAGTGAATTCCATAATGTTGTTGATGTAGATGAACATGGAATCTTAAACAATCATTCAAAAGATGAAGGGAATGACATGGTTGATGATGAGTTGGAAGTTATTGCGACTCGTGATTATCAATTTGCAGGATTTCATGAAGATGATAGGAAGAGACTGCTAAAAGAGTTGAGTAAGTCAAGTACATGCTCACATGGAGAGGTTCATGTAAAACCATTTCAGATTGGCCAGGTCTTCAAAACCAAGCGTGATGTTAAAAACTACATGAACTCACATGCTGTAGCAACAAGGAGGTCTTTATACCTAGCAAAAAATGACAAAATCCGGTAGTTACACAATTCTGCACTCACAATGGCAACCCTCTCTTCCAATCGGTTCATTGATCTTATCAAAACTGGAATCACCACCAATGCCCTAGCACACATAGGAGGATCAGACCATCGAAGGAACCCACAACTTGTACAGTTCCAAAATTGTCTTCCAGGGTTACGATCCATCCATGAAGTGATCTTCATTGCTTCATTCCCACATCTGCAAGTCACCATCTTTGAATCAGAAGCGATTGGGTGTCGTAAAGGGTGCAACGGTCGAGCAACAGTGGAAGGGAGAAGAGAGATGACGATCGCAGATAAAGGTAAAGGTTTGCCCAAAAATCAGACATGCAATTTCTTTTAAAGAGAGAAGGTTAAAACTGAAATGACGAAATTACCCCTGCAATATAATATTGAAAAATGAGTTAACGGTGAAATGCTAACGGAGTGAGCCGGAAGGACCAAATGTTAAAAGTTTTGAAACCACAGGGACGATCCGTGAGGTTTTTGTAAATTAGGGACCAAACTTCAGATTTTCGGAAACCACAGGGACCATTTTTGAAGTTTTGTCTATAATTAATTATATATACATAATAACAAACATTTAACACTTAATATTTTGTCCGGTCAAGTTAATTTGAACTTAAAGTGCAATTATCTTGCATTTTACGTCTAAGTGAGTACATATAATTGATGGGTTTTGAGAATTACATCAATCCTATTGTAACATCCCAATTTTCAAGACCAAAAATTTTCGTTTTTAATATAATAATTATAAAACCATTTACTGAAAAACAACATCATCATCATGTCAAGTCATCACATGTCCCTAAAATCATAACAGAAAGTAGTAATAATGTCAGAGTACAAATCCCATGGATCTCAAAATGCGGAAATCATGTGTGTTCGATGCGTTGCTACCGTGTCGTCTCCTTCCCCTTCGACGAAGAGGTACCTGAAACCAAAACTGAAAATCGTAAGCACAAAGCTTCGTGAGTTCCCCCATCATACCACATACCATACAACATACATACTGGCAGACAATTTTGGGGTGCCCGACCTACCCATGTCAAGCTGTTATGGGACGCTTGACTTACCCTGGTCAAGCCATTCTGGGGTGCTTGACTTACCCTGGTCAAGCCATTCTGAGGTGCTTGACTTACCCGTCGGTTTATCACAACCGACTACTGGGGACTATTTCACCCATACTACTACTAACACATATAACAGAGCATCATGGAACATAAAGCATATCAGATAGTAGGAAACCTAGATAATTATCACAAAGACAATAATCTAGCAAACAACTCCTACTAGCGGGCCGACATTGTGGCCGTAGACCCACTTCTACTGGAAGGTAACTCACCTCAATGTCGTGTAGTGTCTGCACTATCCTCAGTATGGAAATCAACTCTTCTCAACTCCTCAATCCCTACAACAACCTTCCTAAGTTACCCTTTCATACTCATAACCCTTACAAGGGTCAATTCCAGTCTAAGTCAAAGTCAAGATCAAAACCCTGGTCAAATTCAACTTTGGTCAAAGTCAACATCTGGTTGACTAGACTCGCCGATTTGGTCCACCAACTCGTCGATTCCCCACGTCCATGAAGTGCTACAACCTCGTCCCTACTCGTCGGGTCTAGCAAGAGCTCGACGAGTTCGCCTTCAAAAAAACATCGGGACCTTCTTCAACTGACTCGTCGAGTTCATCCTTGAACTCGCCGAGTTCATCTTCATCTGTATGAAGGTGTTTAGTCTATGAATCGTCGAGTTCTCCGTAAACTCGTCGAGTCCGTCTTCATGTGGTTGGGACATTGCCTTGAACTCGTCGAGTCCTTCGATCTTCAAGTCCATAACAAACCCCAACAGGCTGAGTTTTCCTTCAACTCAACCAACGACCATTTCCAGAAGACGTTTGGGGAGGGGGGGGGGGGATCTGTGACCTGACTCGCCGAGTCCCATGAACGACTCGTCGAGTTCCTCTTTGTCCAAAACTATACAGTCGATTTCAGTGGGTCTTAATGCATCCAAATCATAGATCTGACCTCCTAGGGTCCATTTTATACGTAAAGCTACGAACTAGATGTCCATGCATGGGGTTTTTGGCTCAAAAGGCTATAAAATGGGGTTTATAAGATTCATGGGCTTCCCATGGCCATAAAGTTGGCACCTTTATGCCATGGGAACCCTCAATGGTTCCAGATCTGAAGTGTAACTCCATGATACACACCCAATCCCGAATATGGCCTTACAAAGCTTAGAAATGGGTAGAAATGAGCCCTAACTAGAGATCTAAGAGTTAGATGGTCAAGGTTTCAGATTTATACCTCAAGTGAGCTGGAAATGGGGCACAACCTCTCGATCTACTAGCTTCCACTCGAACTTCCAAGCTCATTGTTCCTTCTCAAGCTTCACAATCACCACAAACACACAAAAATGGCTCAAGAACACTCAAACAAGGTTAGGGTTTCGATTTAGGGTTTCTTTGAGTTGGGAGGGACGATGGAGGCTGGGTTGGGACAAGATAAGTTGTTTAAATAGGGTGCAAACCCTAAATATTAGGGTTTCATCCAGACAGTCCTACTCGCCGAGTCGGGCTCTTGACTCGTCCAGTAGGTTACTTAAAACCCGCGTCCAAAGTCTTGTCTACTCGACGATTTGGGCCTCCAACTCGCCGAGTCCCAGTGTAAAAACATAAAATCTTTAAATTTAAAATACGTACCGGAAACCGGGCGTTACAATCTCCCCTACTTATTTTAGACTTCGTCCTCGAAGTCTGCTGCTGCATCTAGAAAAAGCTCGGGGGTAGTGCTCCCGCATCTTGTCCTCCGGCTCCCACGTCCATTCTGAGCCCTTACGGTGCTACCATTGCACCTTCACCAGCTCGACCCTCTGTTTCCTCAGATCCTTCGACTTCCTGTCGAGGATAGCTACTGGTCGCTTAATGTAGTTCAGGCGGTCATCCACCTGAATATGAATCTGGCTAAGCTCGGCTGGCAGATCCATTCTATACGCCACCTTGCCCACCCGGGCTGCAACCCTGAAAAGACCGATGTACCTGGGGCCCAACTTTCCCCGCTTCCTGAACTGGGTGACACCTTTCGAAGGTGACACCTTCAGGAGGACCATATCCCCGACCTGGAACTCCAGGTTCGAACGACGCTTGTCGGCATAACTTTTTTGCCGACTCTGAGCAGTCTGAAGCCTGCTCCTGAACTGTTGGATCCTCTCCGTAGTCTTGAGTACCACTTCGGTACTCCCCATGACTCTCTGCCCAACCTCACCCCGGCAAATCGGGGTCCTGCACTTCCTCCCGTATAACATCTCGAAGGGAGGACGATCGATACTCGCGGGGTAGCTGTTGTTGTAGGAGAACTCAACTAATGGAAGATAGGTATCCCAGCTACCACCGAAGTCTAAGAAACATGCCCGCAGCATACCCTCCAAATTATGGATGGTCCGCTCACTCTGGCCACCTTTCTGCGGGTGAAAAGCGGTGCTAAAGTGCAGACGAGTACCCAACTCGTCGTGAAATTTCTTCCAGAATTTGGAAGTGAACTGTACATCTCTGTCAGAATTCACGGAGACTGGCACTCCGTGTCGAGCTACAACCTCTCGGATGTAGATATCAGTCAGCTTCTCGACCGAAATGCTCTCCTGGATCGGTATGAAATGTGCAGTCTTGGTCAACCGATCCACGATGACCCATATGGAATCCACTCCCCACGCGGTCCTGGGAAGTTTGGTGATGAAATCCATGGTAATATTTTCCCATTTCTACATGGGAATATCTAGCGGCTGCATCTTTCCGTGTGGTCCTGGTGCTCGGCCTTGACCTTCCTGTAGGTCAAGCACCGCTCTACATACCATGCTACATTCCGCTTCATGCAGGGCCACCAGTAATCAGGGTAAAGATCTCTATACATCTTCGTCGCCCGGGGATGAATAGAAAACCTGGATTTGTGCGCCTCCTCCATCAGAACTTGGCGCACACCCCCATGATAGGGAACCCACACCCTACGATGTAGTGTCAACAACTCACGGCTATCGTAGTCAAAGGAGGAAACCTGTCCCACATTACGATCACTCTTCCGATGTTCCTCCTTCATAGCCTCCTGCTGGGCCTTTAGGATCTGCTCCAAAAGCGGAGTGACCACTTTCATCCGCAAGCAAACGTCTCTGATCAGGGCTGCCTTGCGGCTTAGAGCATCGACCACAACATTAGCCTTCCCCGGGTGGTAGAGGATCTCACAATCGTAATCCTTCACCACATCTAGCCACCGGCGCTGCCTCATGTTCAGATTCGGCTAGTCCATGAGGTACCTCAGACTCTTGTGATATGTGTAAATGGTACAACGGACCCCATAGAGGTAGTTCCGCCAAATCTTGAGGGCGAAGACTGTTGGATATAGTGTCTAAGTCCATAACTATATCTGGTATGTACTTGACCCGACCCGGCATGGTCCATTTGGGTTGCATGGCATCATGCATTTGGATAGACTAAAATGAGAGAAATAACACTTATGGTTACTAATATATTATAAGTTCTAATATATTAATAGTATTATTTTTTAATTAGTATTGACCAAGAATTAATTTTGAATTAATTAAGTGATCAAAAGGAGACTAATTAAATATATGGGTTGATTGTGTAAATCATCAATACTTGTATAGTGGGCTAATGCTCCATGGATTATCAAGTTGGGCTAAAACCCATAGGATGCTCCATGGATGCTCCATGGTGTTTTTGAACCCATGGATCCAAGAAATGAAAAGCCATGACAATTAGGGTTTACATGGTGTAACCCTAATTGTAACACACTATATAAGCATCACTTTGTTCACCAAAATCGACACTAAGTAAGAATTGTGAGGGCTAGCCGATTTCTAAGTGTTCTTCATTTCTCTCTAATTTATTCCAACTGCATTTGGTGTTGTGTAAGACATTTGAGGCATCACACTTGAGGTGCTAGGCTCACAAGGTTCTCAAGGAATCCAAACTACTACAAGGTATGTTTTCTTACCTACTTATATGTTTAAAAGTTCCCCATGTATGCTAGATAGGTTATGAACCTTGGAAAAACAATTTTTCATGTATCATAGTAAAACATAGATCCAAGGTTTCTAGGGTTGTATGTACACCATAGGAGTGTTAGAATGCTCAATACCCTTCAGTGGTATCAAAGCCTAGGCTTGTTTATTTGATACTTGATGCAAACTTGTTGAAAAAACTCAGTTTTATGCATTCTGCAGCATGAACTCGCCGAGTTCATGGGGGGACTCGACGAGTCCATGAGTAAATTCATCCTACTCGTCGAGTAGGTTCTTGCACTCGACGAGTAGGTGCCCCTGAATGCAGATTGTCGAGTTTTGTTGCTGGAAATGGACTAGAAACATTACCCTAAACTGTTTTGGTGTTATAAACTTGTTTTAGATGGTGTAATGGTTATGCTAATCCATTTTCAATGGCTATTATCAAAATTTCAAGTTTTATATGGTTTATTTATGATTCTTGAAATTGTTGATATGAACATTCATGAACTTATGAGTTTAGAAGATCATATGAATTATTTGTAACTTGCTTGTTAGTTTAATTCTTGATCCTTATGTGTTTTAATGGAATCCATAATTTGTCCTCAAGTTAAACACATAGGATTACCAAAAGTCATTCTTTTAAAGTCCATTATTAAACGCATAGGTTACATAAAATGAAAAGTCTCTCATTTTATTAATCCATTAACTCATAAGTTATGAAAGATGAAAAGTTTTGGAAGTTACAAAACTTGCCCTCAAGTTTTGGATCATGTAAAGTCACTTTAAAAACTTTAGTTCCAACCCCTAGAATTTTAAAAGTTAAAATTCAACCCTTATACTTTATAATATTATAAGTTAATATATATATATATATATATATATATATATATATATATATATATATATATATATATATATATATATATATATATATGTATGTAAGATCAAGTCGTTTTACCGTTAGTAGGCCTCATTCACGAAGTCGGTCTATAAGGGGGGGGGGGGGGTATAAGGTTGTTGCCTATAAAATGGCAGTTAATGAGTGTCCACTCTTACCCACCGCTTCCTTGACTGGTGGAGGGTCGTTAGCCGAACGGGTAAGACAAGGACTTTAAATTCTCATTAAAAGTATGATGAAAAATAAAGTAACTAAATGTTTTATAAATTCCCAATCTTAGTTACTTTAGGAAAATGTGAATAAGGTGCTATCCCATGAAATTACACTTTGCACTTTGATTAAGTCGTTAGTGGAGCGTGTATGGTTAACCGGCACACTAACCTGGACTTAACAAGGTAGGTAAAGGGTAACTTAATGTTTATCATAGTATCGATGGAGCGTGTGTGGTTAACCGACACATCGATTGAGGGGTACATATTAAGGGTACCAAGTAATTTACATGGTTACTTCACACCTTGTTTTGTGATCCTCGGCATCCCAGTCACAAAAATTGAAGGGCACACTCGAGATTGAATCATGCCATTGAAAAGTTCAGTTTATCTCAAAGAATCTAGGAGTTTCAAAACCAATTAAAACTTACTAATTTATTTCGTTTTTCATGGTGGAAATTGGTGAATCGCCATTCACCTACCTTTCAAATATGTTATTTCTTAGATTACGACATCCCTCTTCTAAGTCATAATATATTGTGATTGGGTCCTAGCCTTAATATTACATTTGGGTGTTTTATTAAGGACTATCTTTATATCTAATCTAAACTTGTCTTTTCTTCTTTTTCAGATGTCTTCCAACAATGTTGCTTCTGGCTCAAACCCTACCAGCTCCTTCTCTCTCATGAACCTTTGTGGGAGAGTCATCTTTGATGGATCCAACTTTATGGATTGGATCAGGAACATTAGGATGGTCACTCGGTATGAGGACAAGGAATATGTCCTCGACAAGGAGCTTAAGGAACTTGATGAGTCATCTGCTACTCCTGAGGAGATCGCTGAATACCAGGGACATGAGAGAGATGCTACCAAAGTGTCATGTATCATGTTGGCCACTATGACAGCCGAGCTCCAAAAGTCCTATGAGGACTACTATCCTTTTGAGATGCACCAGGATTTGATGGAACGCTACCATCAGAGTGCTCGTCAAGGGCGATATGAAATCATCTCCTCTATGATAACAACCAGGATGAAGGATGGTGAACCCATCACGGGCCACATGCAGAAAATGCAAAGGTATGTAGACCGTTTGCTGAAACTGAATGTGAACTTCCCAGAGGAGTTGGCAACTGATATCATTTTGCACTCCTTACCTTCGTGTTATGATCAATTCCGCATGACATATCACATGAACAAAGAGAAAGTTACACTCAAAAAACTTCAAGGACTCTTGAAGACCACAGAAAGTGGTCTTAAAGGTAAGTCGGTTGTTACTACTCCTACTCCTACCGCGGCCCCTGTCTTGGCAATCGGGCAAGGCAAAGGAAATAAGAGGAAGAGCCCTTCGAAGGGTACCAAGGGAAAGTCTCTTGATGGCTCCTCTTCAAGTGGAACCAAAAAAGGTTTCGTCACTCCTTCTGCTAACCCTAAAGAGGCTAAATGCTTCTATTGCCATGAAAAGTCGCACTGGAAGCGAAACTGCCCAAAGTACCAGCAAGATGTTAAGGATGGGAAAGTAAAACCCAACCATGCAGGTATTTACACTATATTGTCTAATAACTCACCCTATTCTAATTATTGGGTCCTTGATACAGGTTGTGGTATTCACATATGTTGTGATTTGTAGGGACTAAGAAGAAGTGAGAAGGTGGAGCATGGGAAGATAAACTTGATCATGGGAAATAGGAAAGTTATACCTGTCACCAAGATTGGAGTTTATTCTTTATTGCTAAGTAGTGGGTTAACATTAGATTTGAATAAATGTTGTTATTCGCCTGAAATGGCAAGAAATATTATTTCCTTTCATGGTTTGTACAAACAAGGTTTTACCTTTTCATTTGATAATGATAGTGGTGGTATTAATGCTTTCTTTAATAATGTTTTTTATTTTAAAGCATTACCTTGTGATGGTGTGTATGAAACTGTGTCGGTTGTAGATAACCTAGGAAATAATGTTTTGTGTATTGATTCTTCCTCTAGTTTGGATAAAGCATCATTATGGCATTGTCGTCTTGGACATGTAAGCAAGAAACGCATAGGCCAACTCCAAAAGGATGTAGTCTTGGAGTCATTTGATCTAAAGTCAGATGATAGCTGTGAATCTTGTTTGCTTGGGAAAATGACAAAGTCACCCTTCACTGGTACTTGTGTTAGGGGTGAAGGTTTGTTGGATCTTGTACACACTGATGTGTGTGGAACCTTCAAAACCGCCACAAGGGATGCTAACCGCTTGTATGTGACTTTTACTGATGATTTTAGTATATATGGATATGTCTACTTAATCAAGCATAAGTCAGAGACCTTTGAAAAGTTCAAAGAGTTTAAACAGGAAGTGGAGAATCAGTTGGGCAGGAACATTAAGATGCTTCGATCCGATCGAGGTGGTGAGTATCTTAGTACATAATTCCTTGACTATCTTAAGGAATGTGGTATTGTCTAACAATTGACACCTCCTAGGACACCACAGTTGAATGGTGTGGCTAAGAGGCGCAATCGAACCTTGTTGGATATGGTTCGTTCCATGATGAGTCGAGCTTCGCTACCAATCTCATTTTGGGGGTATGCCTTAGAGACTGCCGCATATATCCATAATCTACTCCCTACCAAAAAGGATGCCAAAACACCTCACGAGATGTAGACTGGAAAAGTTCCCAATCTAGACCACATCAAGATTTGGGGTTGCGAGGCTTTTGTTAGGCGTGAGTCTCACGATAAGCTCGAACCTCGAAGTGAGAGGTGTATTTTCATCGGCTACCCACAGAGATCCTTTGGTTACCTCTTCTACAGACCCAGTGATAATGTGGTCTTTATAGCAATGAGAGGAGTCTTTCGCGAGAGAGAATTTATAAGCCAAGGAAACAGCGGGAGGCAAATTGACCTTGAAGAAATTCAAGAGTCAAGTGGTGAAGGAACCTCAAACCCTAGCAATCAACCTGAGGAGGAAACTCCTGTTGATCCGACAGAAGAGTCTGTACCTCTGAGGCGTTCCATGAGAGTTATGAATGCACCTGAGCATTACTATGGTTTCCATATTACTGTGGAAGGTGATACACTTATCAGTGATAACACGCTGGTAAGTCTGGATGAACCTAACAGCTACACGGAAGGCATGGCAGGCCTTGAGGCTGCTAAATGGAAAGAGGCTATGGACAGCAAGGTACAGTCCATGTATGTCAATCAAGTTTGGAACTTGGTTGACAATGTAGCAGGTCGCAAGACAGTGGGGTGCAAATCGATCTTCAAGAAGAAGACCGACATGGATGGTAATGTACACAGTTATAAGGCGCGACTGGTTGCAAAGGGCTTTTCTCAAACTCCGGGAGTTGATTATGATGAGACTTTTCACCAGTAGCAAAGATTAAGTCTAGTAGGGTTATGCTAGCCATTGCTGCATTTCATGACTATGAAATATGGCAAATGGATGTCAAAACCGCTTTCCTTAATGGAAAGTTGGCTGAGGATGTTTACATGAGTCAGCCAGAGGGTTTTATCAGTGCAGAGTACCCTAATAGAGTGTGTAAGCTTGAGAAATCCATCTATGGATTGAAACAAGCCCTTCGCAGATGGAATCTTTGTTTCGATGAGAAAGTCAAAGAGTTTGGATTTTCGAGGAGTGAAGATGAGTCATGTGTATATGTCAAGGCTAGTGGGAGTATAGTCAGCTTTTTGGTATTGTATGCGGATGACATACTACTCATAGGAAATGACATCCCAACTCTGCAGGAAGTGAAGTCCTGGCTTGGGAAGTGTTTCGCTATAAAGGACCTTGGTGAAGCTGCCTATATCCTAAGGATAAGGATTTTGAGAGACAGGAGTAAAAGACTAATTGGACTTAGTTAGAGTACCTACTTGGATAAGGTGATGAATAGGTTCAGCATGCAGAATTCCAAGAAAGGAGAGTTACCGATCCAGAGTAACGCCAGACTGTGTAAGACTCAGAACCCGAGTACAGAGGCTGAGATAGCAGAAATGAGTCGAGTAACTTATACTTCCATTGTAGGCTCGATCATGTATGCTATGACTTGTACTCGTCCTGATGTGGCCTTTGCACTGAGCATGATCAGCAGATATCAGGGGAATCCTGGCAAGGCTCACTGGACTGTGGTAAAGAACATTCTCAAGTACCTGCGGAGGACTAAGGACTGGGTTCTTACCCTCGGTGGGAGTGATGACTTGAGAGTATTGGGGTATAGTGTTGCGAGCTTTCAGACTGATAAGGATAATTTACGCTCTCAGTCAGGCTGGGTCTTTACCTTAAACGGTAGAGCAATTTCTTGGAAAAGTTCCAAGCAGGAGACAGTGGCCGATTCAACTTGCGAATCAAAGTATATAGCGGCAAACGAGGCAACAAAGGAGGCTATATGGCTAAAGAACTTCATTGGAGACCTTGGAGTTGTACCAGCTATAAAGGAGCCTATAGAGATTTTCTGTGATAGTGAAAATGCAGTTTCCTTCGCCAAGGAACCAAGGGATCACGGGAGATCCAGACACATTGACAGAAAATACCATTTCATCAGCATCGAATAGAAGAAGGACTCCTCGTGGCAAAGAGGGTATCATCGGATGAGAACCCGGCAGATCCCCTTACGAAGGGACTAGGCAGGGTTAAGCATCTCCAGCATGCGAGGCGCATAGGGCTGAAGGATGATATTAGTTTTAGTAGTTAGATAGCTTTGAAATGTGTAAAGTGTAATTGACATTTGATGATGAATAAAAGTTGTGTTTATTTATGAGTAAAGTGTTGCTATCTTTTGTCAATCGTTTACAATCGTTTCATTTTGCATGTTTTGACTTCCAGAATAATTATGTTATTGTATTTCATATTATTCAAATTCTCTATAGTCGGTCATATGTTAGAAGTAGATATGAATCAAGACTGTCATGGGTTGGCTTGTAGATGTCCAAGGTACTGGACATAGCAAGGTGTTGCTACAACACTCATGAGTGCTCATAAGTTCTGAGTATTGGATTCAACCCACGCTCGCTGGTATCACTTCATGGAATTTATCTCGAGTGATCGCGAGACGGTAATATCATATAAGTCTTCAAATCTAGAGATATGACTTGTTGCCTATGAATTGGTTATGCATTGATTGTACGAAAACGCATTGGTAACTCGATGTTATAAAACGTGCCTTTGTGTAGGATTCAACAAGTAGTAGAACAAGCATATGAGTCGAAGTTTTTCTGTTCCTTCTTGGATTAGAAGCGATATCTGGGCCCCTCGATGATTTTGTGTTGACCCATGTACCGGGCCCGGTCAGAACTAAGTTTATGTGTTCAATTAAGTTCTATGTCAAACAAATCGGAAATCGGGAAACAAACTGCTGGACCATAAGTAAGACATTGTTCCATGTATTTGTCTGACTGATATCTAGAACAAAGGATTATATGATCACTTATCTTAAATGGAGTATCATTATCATCTCAGTTCCATGAGAACTTGAAAGAGCTACGATTGCTGATCGGTTCCTGAAGTCATTCTTGTAGTTATAGTTATTAGACTTATCCAAGTGGGAGACTGTTGGATTATGTGTCTAAGTTCATAACTATTTCTGGAATGTACTTGACCCGATTAGCATGGTCTATTTGGGTTGCATGGCATCATGCATTTGGATAGACTAAAATGAG
The DNA here is from genome assembly GCF_052849685.1 of Lactuca virosa. Classification (NCBI taxonomy): domain Eukaryota; kingdom Viridiplantae; phylum Streptophyta; class Magnoliopsida; order Asterales; family Asteraceae; genus Lactuca; species Lactuca virosa. The sequence goes on along the minus strand of NC_136427.1, from coordinate 141,012,774 downwards.
AGAAATAACACTTAAGGTTTATTAATATATTATAAGTTCTAATATATTAATAATATTATTTAATTAGTATTGATCAAGAACTAATTTGGAATTAATTAAGTGATCAAAAGGAGACTAATTAAATATATGGGTTGATTGTGTAAATCATCCATACTTATATAGTGGGCTAATGCTTCATGGATTATCAAGTTGGGCTAAAACCCATAGGATGCTCCATGGTGGTTATAGAACCCATGGGTCATGGAAATGAAAAGTCATGACAACTAGGGTTTACATGGTTTAACCCTAATTGTAACACACTATATAAGCTTCATGTTCTTCACCAAAATCGGTCACTAAGATATACAAGTGAGGGATAGCCGATTTCTAAGTGTTCTTCATTTTTCTCTAAGTTATTCCAAGTGCATTTGGTGTTGTGTAAGACATTTGAGGCATCACACTTGAGGTGCTAGGCTCACAAGGTTTTCAAGGAATCCAAACTACTACAAGGTATGTTTTCTTGCTTACTTTTATGTTGAAAAGTTCCCCATGTATGCTAGATAGGATATAAACCTTGGAAATCAAATTTGCATGTATCATAGTAAAACATAGATCCAAGGTTTCTAGGGTTGCATGTACACCTTAGGAGTGTTAGAATGCTCAAAACCCTACAGGATCCACTCGCTCTCTTATCACCTCAAAATCTCATCATCAAGTCATCACTACACTGAGTTCACTAACTCATGCCCCACAATCCAACATAGATAAGTGCACACACCTACTCAGTTTATGCACCACCACTCCTGATGTAAGTTCTCGTAGGCAAGACACTCTTCTCAGCACAAATACACCCTTAGACAGTCCCACTCCGACGAAAATTAACTGTTGGGTTCCCAATGGAACAATAAATCACTTGGGTACCTCGATACACCATCACAGCATCTCACGATGTCTTGCCTCAACCACTGGTCCGCCACTCATGGCATCATACTCGGATATCGCAATGTATCAATCCATAATCTCACAATATTTCAACTCCACCACCGATCTTCCTCTCGCACAACTCGTAACTTCGAATTATTCCGACTCTCAATTGAAACACAGAGGATTCGTTAATGACTCAGAACACGTTGATGACAATCTGAAACTCCCTCCTCTATTGCTCAAAACCCATGCAAGAATACACATACTGACCCTGAAGTTGGTTTCCCAATCACAACCCATACATTGAACCATAAATTCTCAACTGCCGAAACTATCCTTACGATCCAACCACCTCGAATTTACCATTACAAACTTGAAGAACCCCTCACCACCACAAGGTTTCTGACCAACGGCTACCTGCCATGGAGACACTCATCCCTTCCTGAACACGTACAACATGCATTATCTCGCTCTACACGTCGCCTCGACCACCAATAACCATGGTCTCATGTATCTATACTGCATGTCATTATATCCAGCCTTCTAACTGCTCTTGAACAAATCTCTGATACTCTCAATAAAGTATTCAGTTCTCCCCCCCTCCTCAGGGTTCTAACGATCACCAATTGGCATACCAACATTCTATTCCATAGACTCTTTCACCGGGTACATCATACTCAACTCTTGGAACGTACCACGTAGTCACATCAATGATCTTCCCGATGGAAACCAAGCAAGTCCAAATATCCCGTAACTCAGACAAAAATCTCAGAATCCTCTCGACGTGACTGTCTCTAGTCATCTTGTAGCCTCAGACCGACATACCGCCAGATACCTCAATTGTTCTGAAATAATCCACCCTCGGTCCGGAAATAATGCACTATTACCCACCTCGTCTTTGACTCCTCGACCAGCCTCTCAATACGGAAATCATCATCAAAGAACGAGACCTCACTCTCATGGCCGATACACAGCATAACGACGAGGGCCTCTGCCCCAATATACTCCTCTTGATCACTTGGAACCGCTGCTAAAACATACTTAAATCGACTAAGGCATCTCTTTGTCCTCATCTCAGTCTCCACTAATAGTTCTCTCGTGGCCTAAGGACTACCTCGCAACAAACATACTACCCAAATACTCTGGTGAAAGTTTGCAACCCTATGCTACCCCACGGGGTTTACCTCCAATTCTGAAATTGGAAACTCTTATCTCCTTCGCTTCTCCCAGAAACTAACTCGATTTCCCTCTCAAGGTAGGCTTCATTAAAAACTCGCTCGACACGGCCCTCAGGCCCCACACGCTATCACATATGATCTCGGTCTAATCAATCACAACGGGATAGCTGGTAAAACCAGAAGCACTAACCGCCACAAATCATGGTACTCGAACCATGTGATCAACTCTCAATCTTCTACGAATCATGGTAACCGAACCATGTTATCTCTCTCAATCTGCTACGAATCATGGTACTTGAACCATATTATCTCTCTTCTCAATCTGCTACGAATCATGGTACTCGAACCATGTTATATCTCTTCTCAATCTGCTACGAATCATAGTACTCGAACCATGTTATCTCTCTTCTCAATCTGCTACGAATCATGGTACTCGAACCATGTTATCTCTCTTCTCAATCTGCTACAAATCATGGTACTCGAACCATGTTATCTCTCTTCTCAATCTGCTACGAATCATGGTACTCGAACCATGTTATCTCTCTTCTTAATCTGCTACGAATCATGGTACTTGAACCATGTTATTTGTCTTCTCAATCTGCTACTTAGAACCTCTGGAATTCTCCCTGTTTCAAGTATGGTTCCTCCGCTTTCAGTAGTACGGGCCCATACTACCTGCCACATCTACCCATACTTTCCACACGGATCGTCCCAGATTTCCTAAGTAGCTACTCAACCTTCCCGATCACCAATCCCGTTATACCTGGTCGCTCTCTAGCGAAAACTCCCCCCTTATCAGCGTACTCATTTGACTAAAGTCACTCCCTAGGCCCTTCCTAGGTTCTCACACTCCTCTGTCATCAGCTGCTGAGGAACTCCTCATGATGCCAACCATCTACCTCCTGAATATCGTCATATCCACTTAGTAGCTGACTCCCATCATCAAGAGTTCCACAACGCACGAAGCAAGCAGCATTCGGGCATCAAATAACCTCCACTGAAACATAAGGCCACTCTGGCATATAATTCCTCTTGCTCTATTCATAACTCAAAAGACATCGCCGAATCAGGCAATCCTACCTCTCGAGGTATCTAACTACTCTTCTCAGTATACTCCTTAAATGCTCATCTAGGTATCTCTCCTAGATTATCTCTCGACTCAAAACTCTCTCTCTCTAGGTGATTCCTGCTAGATACTCTTACTCAGCACATACTCAAAAGCACATCACAGATAGCAGCAACTCCTAGGCTAAGGCATCACAAATCAGGCAACTCTAGTCCTAAAATATGAAATACCTAGCCTATCTCTAGCATGCATAATATCTCATAAAATATCGCATAGCACAAAGTAAGGGTATTTTGGGAAATCCCCGTTCGGGCTCTACTACTAGAAAAACAGCCTTTTACGACGCGCAATGCGTGTCGTAAAACGCTCAGACGACGCGCAAATGCGTGTCAAGGAAGGCCCTGTCATAACGAGAGACTACATGCTTTTGTGCGTCGTCTATTTACGACGCGCAGTTACGACATGCATTTACGACGCGCAGTTATGACACGCAATACATATCAAGGAAGGATCTTTCATAAAGAAAGACGACACGCATTTGCGTGTCGTAACCTTCCGACGCGCGTGTTTATGACACGCAATGCGTATCAAGGAAGTCCCTGTCATAAAGGAAGACGACACGCCATTGCGTGTCATAATTTTAAATGTTTTAAAAATATAAATATTTTTGATAGAATTACTAATTTTCAAATTAAACAACAGATTGAAATTATCATAATACAAAATAAAATACAATAAATAAGAAAGATAATTCATTGCACTAATATGTCAAATACAAATAATCATTCCAATAGTAAGTAAATGTAATACATTGCTAATATTGCATAATATTTATTATAAAAAAACAAGACATGTACAACCGGTTGGATCCCTTTGAATGCTTGATTTTCCATCAATTCCTCCTAATTGTCCGCCCCACTACCCCTGCAGTTCAATCAAGACACCTAATCAATAAAAAACTTCAACAATTAATTTCTTTCCTTTTTAAAGTTAGTTCTTTTACAACAAAGAAAAAAAGGTTAAGGGAGAATAAGGAAATATTGAATGGGTAACAGTGTTAGCAATGCCACCATACCTATAAATTCAGTATAAACCTTTTGTACTTTGCGTGTAATAGTCATTGTGAGGGGTAAAACGGTCCTAATGCCACTAGTAGTGAATTAAACTATTCTTCCTTTACCCTCTAATGCTGAAAAAAAAAGAATCTTATAAGTAATTTACTAGACTTAGACCACGGTACAAAGAACCATGGTGCTCCATCACATCTAAATAGAACCACGGTACAAAGTGATCAATCATTTTTTATTCATTAATTTTGAAGAACTTGAGAGTACTAAATAGAAAACAACAAAATAAATGCTTACAATCAAGTGGATTGTCACAGAACTACCATTGAAGGGATATATCAGAGTGAGTTATCAAATTTAAAAACCTTTTTTTATAATGAATTTTGATGTTTATGAAATACCAACCACGAGGTCCCAAGGACAACAAACTGCTGCAGCCCCATCTATAAGAATGTTATCACCATCTGCACCTAGATATTTTACCTTAAATTAGGATTACTTAATGCTAGTCAACTAATTTAACATGTTCATGGATTGGTTAATTAATCTCATATGAAGTGTGTGAATTTGGAGAGTCATAGTCGACAAATTCAATATAGTTTGGAGGATCTTAGAGATTAATACCATCATATTTGCTCCAAGACTTTTTCCAACAGTGGAAAAAGGAAAACATGGGGATCTAGAGCGAATATGTTTGACTACTTTGCGTAAATCTGCCATCCACCCACTATTATAAAAGAAATCAGTCTGCTTAGACATGCATATTGCAAAATGGAGACAATATCATGTTAAACAGAGTATAAGATAAGTTATTGGAAGCATGAACAAAGAAATTAATTAAACACATACGTTTAATGGAACTCCCCCAAGGCCTCAATGGTTACTAACGACCACATTCCAGCCACCTCTTGCCACGTAGAATATGAGATGTTTAATGTACTGTCATGTACATTATAGAAGTCAGAGGTGTGGTTTACCATTTTTTTTACATAGCAGTCAATGACGAATAGAAAATTTTACATTTGAATTTTAATAACGATTTTTTATTATAGTTCAATTCGGTTACAACTAGAGGATAGAAAAACTTACAACATAATCAAAATCACTTGTGAGTCTGGGGATCAAAATGGCAATGGGCATGTTAGAAACTTGATGAGCTTCATCCTTTACCTTGTTTTCCTTTTCAATGACTGTAAAAAGAAATGAAATTGAAAAATATTTTACACATATGCCTTTGATTATACCATATACAAATGGGTTTTTGTACCCTAGGTTGGGCCACACCAATCAGTCTCAAAAGCATTACGTGGAATTTAAATCATATATATAATGTTACCAAGTCAAAAAGGTTTGATGTTACCGAAGCTGCTATAGGTGCTTTGGTCACGAGGCTGGTATAAAGGTTGTTCTTTATGACTTATGTTAATTTCTCCACATTACTTCCAAAAACGGTTACAATTTTCATATAACTGGTAATAACTTCCGAAATTGATGTTTATGTTGCACGAGACAATGAAACAGGCATGCTAAAGCCCATCAATTTTTCCTTATGCAAATCTCTTAACCACTAAATGTACAGCATCTGAGAAATCCGTTGCAATACAAGTTCCCAAGCTTTTCAGAATCTTCATGAAATAAATACAAAATTCATGTTCAAGAAAAGATATTTGAAGCAAAATAGATCTAGAAAATCCTTTTGAAATGAAGAAGAATATGATCGTATGAAGAAATGAAGATGAATAAGGAGTGGAGTATGTGGTCTTACCCGATTAAGATTGAGGAGCTACTGTAAGAGCTAGGGTTCCAGACACCGAAAAACTCTGAGAATCGGATTTAAGATAAGAAACCAATTGACCGAAATTTGATGACTTAGGCGGCGAAATGGGTAGATTCGAAGATACAGATGATGATGCTCTTGTAGTAACTACATGAGTGGGAATCTTCAATGTATTTCGAGATCAAAATCAAAATGTCACCATCGTTAGATTAACTTCCTGGCACAAGATCTTGTTCGATTAATTTTCTGAAGGAAGAAGAAGATATAAGAACCAAGGTCGCCGACAGGTGGGGTGAGCGGAGGTAGTGAATGTTGCAGAGAGCACTCCCGTTTGGTTTCTTCTTGAAAAAAAGCCCTAGATATTTTTTGATAAGATAAACAGTGGGACACGTGTTTATTTTAAGAATTATAAAGCAACACGCATACACGACACACCTTTTATGATGGGTGCCCTCCGCATTTTTTTTACACTAATTTAAGGGTGCCCTCCGCATTTTTTTTACACTAATTTAAGGGTGCGCAAAAATGCGTGTCTTGAATCCTTCAGATTTTAGGAGAGATGATGTTATTTTTAGGATACACACTTTTGCGTATCATAAATCACAATGTGTCATTGTTTGCACTTCATTAAAGTCATATATTCTAGTAGTGTAGATCTGGCTGATTGTACACACTGCTCCAACTCGTTTTCTCTTAAACTCTTTCTCGTTTTAGAAAAATTTATCTCTTTTGAAAATCTTTCTCAAATCCTCAGTTTGAGTCCAGATATACCCGAAGGTCTATCCGAATCCCTCAAACCTAGGCTCTGATACCAACTTGTAACACCATAAATTTTTAAACAAAATTTTCATTTAAAAATCACATAATTCTCATAACACATTTCACAAAAATTCCATTTATTTAAATGACAAAACACAACTCCATAATTATTTAATTACTAACCCAGGATCCTCAAAACATGACTCTTTCTCTGGTATGTACAATCAAGCCGGCGCCTTCCCGCTAACCTGATAAGAACCTGAAACACATAACACATAACACGGTAAGCACGAAGCTTAGTGAGTTCCCTAAAATACCACATACAACATATTAGCCACCCGAGGCTATAAATCTGTAAGACCATCTGGTCAATGTGTCTCAGTGGGACCCTCCAGTCCCACAACTCTGGTGGACCCTCCGGTCCTAACTCTGTAAGCTCTAAGTAATACATATCATAAATCACAAAGAAATAATGTAGGATATCATAATACACAAATAAGCACATAAGACATCTCAGTCACACACAAATACCACTCATGGTAAAGTATAGTGAGAAGACTCACCTCGAGGCACGCAAGCAATTATCCCTGTACTCGAATCTCGAACTAGCCACCGCCTAACACATAGGGTAAATATTATCTAATTAACACTCCATTCTCAAATCTAAGTAAACCAAAGGTTACTCTTTCTCTCTCTAACTCCGGAAGTGGGTAAAAGACCATTTTACCCTTCAATGGTCTCCGTTACTCAGGTTTGACCAACTAGAAGTCAAACTCGAGTCAACAGTCCTTGTTTGACCCGACTCGTCGAGTGCACTCATACAACTCGTCGATTCCCCTCCTTTCCTCAGAAGTCTCAAGAAAGTCCAAATCAGCTCGTCGAGTTGACCCCCAAATCACCGAGTTATCGCATGACCAAACTCATTGGGACAAAACCTAACCGACTCGTCGAGTCAGTTCATGGACTCGGCGAGTCCCTTCAGTCTGTTTTCTCATTCAGACGTTTTAAGGCAGATCTACTACCCTAAATTCTAGATCTAGCCTCCCAAGGCTCGAATGTTACGTAAAGCTTCGATCTTTACGTTCATGCATGGCATACTTGCTCCATAATGCCAATACAAGTTCTAACAAAGGTTACGTGCTCAAGGTCTTGTCTCTAACTCAATAAATTTTGGGTCTTTGGGCTCACAAGGCCTCCTACAACTCAGATCTGAGGTTTCAACCTCAATCATCCTCAAAGATCACAATGACACCAAAAAGAATGGGAGAAACCCTAGAAACTTCCCTAAACCAAAATCTTCATAAGGAGATGATCAAGTTAGCATCTTTTTACCTCCAACTGAAGCAAAACTCTGAAAAATCTCTAGATCCAAAGCCTCCTCTTGAACCAAGATTTGATGCTCTCCACTTCTCCTTCAACAATGCACTAAAATCCACAAGATTATCCTCTTTCTCACTCTCTATCTCAAATGGACGATTAGGGTTTCTCCCAAGGAAGTAGCGTGACTGGTGAGGCGCAAATGGGGCTATAAGTTCCCTTATATAGGCCCCAACCCCGGGAAATTAGGGTTTCTCTGCCCAACGCCTACTCGACGAGTCGGCTTTCTGACTCGTCGAGTCCATTCATTAATCCCACGTGGACACTCGACTCTACTCGACGAGATGGACTCACAACTCGCCGAGTTACTCCATGAATCTCAGATTAATCACACAATAATATACCTGAAATTCCGGATGTTACAGCCTCAATGGCTGGGGCTCCCAAAGAATCACCAACTGACTCCCACCAATCTCTGGCTCTGTCCCTCAAACATCCCGCAGCGTACCAGACCTTCAACCCCTCAGGGCAGAAGCTCGTCAACAGGGCAGACTCCATGTATGCAATCCATCTCCTGGCCACAATGGGGTCCTTCACCTCGTGGAAGTCTGGCGCACCGCATCCCCTGAAGTCCTTAAAGGACAGTGTGCGCGCCCCTGACTGGCTAACCGCCCAGTCACTCCTAAACGCCTTGAGGCGATCCTCCATCATCTCAATAATCCCCTCCTTGATCGACCTGAAAATCGTTGGGGTCGAATCAAGGATGCCTCAAGTGATCTCAGAAGCAATGAACTCGCGTAGTCCCTCATCAACTGGCTCGACACCTGATCCCGAACCTGATCCTGAGCCTGATCCTGACCCTGAACCTCTTCCTCCTTCGTGTCGCGTAATCATCACCATTCTGAAACAAAACACATAATTGGTAGGGTCATACATAAACTCAGAAGATTTCACATACTACCAGTTCCCTGGTTCTATCTCGGCCCTCCTTGACTCGAGTACGAATCCTCTGCTTTCAATAGTATGGGCCCATACTACCTTCCACATCTATTCGTACTTTTCTCAAAGATTGCCTTGACTTTACCAAGTCCCTTCCACTACTACTGCTCTCTGCACTATTCTCATCCTAGGCTTACCCAAGGGTAACTCTCCGACCTACTCTCCGTCATCAGCTGCATAAGGAATCTCTGCTACCTTTACCTAACTAGCTTGCGAATACCATAACATATTACTAAGAGCAGATAATTCTTCAAATGAGAGGTCCTACCCTACAACGGTTGGACTCAGACAAGAGCTGCACAATAGGGCTAGACCTAACCTTTTGAAATTATTTCGTTCTTTCAATATGTAACTTAACGTATTCGTTTACTTGTTAGCTAAAGATAACTAGAACTCCTAAAAGCACAAAGCAAGCAGCATTCGAGCATTGAGTAACAATACTAAGCAGATCCTATTCAGGCAATCATATTACTGATTAATCAGCTCTAGCATATAATTCAATAGGCACATATAGCAGGCACATAAGGCATCTTCCTAGATCCTTAACCCTAATCTAGCATGCAGTTCTCATACAAGGGCAACAAGCATATAAAGGATCATTCCTAGATCCTTAGCCCTAATCTAGCATGCGATTCTCATAATCATATCACATCATATCATAACATGTATGGGTATCTTGGGGAAAACTTACTTGAGCTCGGCCGGTCGCACGCATCACACACCTTGTTCTTTCTCAAAACTCCTTATTTTAAATCTTGGAAAAATTATTTCGTTATAAAAATCTTTCAAATCCTCGATTTGAGTTCAGACACCCCCAAAGGTGTGTCCAAATCCCTCAAACCAAGGCTCTGATACCAACTTGTAACATCCCAATTTTCAAGACCAAAAATTTTCGTTTTTAATGTAATACTTATAAAACCATTTATTGAAAAACAACATCATCAGCATGTCAACTCATCACATGACCCTAAAATCATAACAGAAAGTAGTAATAATGTCAACTCACTTCCTTGAACTCGCCGAGTTCATCTTCATCCGTATGAAGGTGTTTAGTCTATGAATCGTCGAGTTCTCCGTGAACTCGTCGAGTCCATCTTCATGTGGTTGGGACATTGCCTTGAACTCGCCGAGTTCCTCCTTGCACTCGTCGAGTCCTTCGATCTTCAAGTCCATAACAAACCCAACAGGCTGAGTTTTCCTTCAACTCAACCAACGACCATTTCCAGAAGAGGTTTGGGCAGGGGGAATCTGTGACCCGACTCGCCGAATTCCTCTTTGTCCAAAACTATACAGTCGATTTCAGTGGGTCTTAATGCATCCAAATCATAGATCTGACCTCCTAGGGTCCATTTTATACGTAAAGCTACGAACTTGATGTCCATGCATGGGGTTTTTGGCTCAAAAGGCTATAAAATGGGGTTTATAAGATGCATGGGCTTCCCATGGCCATAAAGTTGGCACCTTTATGCCATGGGAACCCTCAATGGTTCTAGATCCGAAGTGTAACTCCATGATAAACACCCAATCCCGAATATGGCCTTATAAAGCTTAGAAAAGGGTAGAAATGAGCCCTAACTAGAGATCTAAGAGTGAGCTGGAAATGGGACACAACCTATGGATCTACTAGCTTCCACTCGAACTTCCAAGCTCCTTCTTCCTTCTCAAGCTTCACAATCACCACAAACACACAAAAATAGCTCAAGAACACTCAAACAAGGTTAGGGTTTCGATTTAGGGTTTCTCTGAGTTGGGAGGGACGATGGAGGCTGGGTGGGGACAAGATAAGTTCTTTAAATAGGGTGCAAACCCTAAATATTAGGGTTTCATCCAGACAGTCCTACTCGCCGAGTCGGGCTCTCGACTCGTCGAGTAGGTTACTTAAAACCCGCGTCCAAAGTCTTGTCTACTCGACGACTTGGGCCTCCAAATCTTCGAGTCCCAGTGTAAAAACATAAAATCTTTAAATTTAAAATACGTACCGGGAACCGGGCGTTACACCTATGGTGCACGTGCAAACCCTAAAGCTTTGAATCTAGTTTGTCTAGTTGTACATGCAATAATCATCCAAAGCTCATAAACCTAGATCTAGCATACTATAATCGAAATTAACATATGAATAGGGTTAGGAATATTACCTTGATTATTATGTAGCAATAACAACCACAAACCTTCTTGATCTTGACTTCTGAAAGCCTAGTGCCCCAAGTGTTGCACCTCTAATGGAGTCACAAACACCACTAGCAACAAGGAAGAACAAAGGAGAGAGGAGGGGCTTTAAAAACTTCCAATGGTTCTCTTAGAAGGTTAGGGACAATTTTGGTGGCCTAAAGGGTTCCTTTTATAGTTAGGCTTCTAGGGTTATCAACTTGGAAACCCTAATCCAGTTGCTTAGTCCTTAAGCAACCCAAAGATCCTTCCAGAAGGCCCCTTGGACGATTTCTATATGGACCCTCATATAGAATTCGTCCATTGCTTCCCTATGGATCCTAATCCCAAATTTGTAACTATCTTATAATTACAGTATCAGTCCCCTTTATTTAATTATTCTCTTTTGACCACAAAATTAATTCTAAATTAATTCTTGATCAATATTAATTAAAAAATATGATTTTTCTTTTAATATATTATTCTTATAATATATTAATAAATCATAATTAATCCTCTTTCTCCTTAATTCATCCTATCAGTTGCTATGGTGAAGGCAACCCAAAAGGACCATGCTCATAATCGGGTCAAGTACATACCAAAATAGTTATGGGCTTAGACACCTAATCCAACAGTCTCCCACTTGGATAAGTCTAATAACTATTTTGCAAGTACGACATCAGAACCTGATTAGCAATCGTAGCTTTCAAAAGCCGTTGTCTACTCTGATCTTATCAGTAACACGTCCTATAGATAAGAGATCATATATTCCTCCATTCTAAAGATATCGTATAGACATAAGACATGGACTTTAATCATTCTCTCAGTCTATGTGTTGTTTCCCGATTTCCAATTTATGACGACTGACTAATTGAACAAATCAAATCAGTCCTGGCTTGGCCAAGCACTTTAGGGTGTCATCACTAAATCATTGAGGGGCCCACTGATATCACTTTTATCCAACTTTGGGTAAAAGGAACGTATAAACTTCGACTAAAATTCTCGCTTGTATCTACTCATCAAATCACACACAACAATATGTTTTATAACACCAAGTTACTGATGCGTTTACATATTATCAATGTGCAACCGACTTGTAAATTACAACTCACATGTCTCTGTTTCAAGAATATAAGATATTATCATCTCACTAATCACCCGTGATAAAATCCATGAAGTGATTCAAGTGAGCGTGGGTTTAATCCAATACTCTAATCTTATTACAGGAGCACTTATGAATTCTGCAACAAACTTGTGCTGTGTCTAAACACCTTAGACAATCTACAGACGGATTCATGACAATCTTACCTCATACCTACTCCCAACGTATGACCGACTGTGGATGTTTGAATGACCTAGTTATTCTGGAAGTTAAAACATGCAAAGTGAAACACAAGAATAATACTAATCCTATATGGTCCCAAACTCTTGAGTATAAATAAAACACCTTTTATTTAGTCACCATATTGATTACTCATTATTCATTGTATAATGTTTCAGATAATCAACTTAATACTTGAATTATAACAATAGTTGTCCCATGCTCCAAGCATGCACACTATGTTCACCTATGGTCCTTACTTTGTGAAATAGATCAATTGAACACATTTGCAATGATGCTCATTTGACAATTCCTAATCCTTATTGCAAGTGCAAGAATACCTAATTATTGCCACTATCAGAATATGTTAGATTCTAACATTTTATGCAATGATCCTTTTGTAATTTCATAGCACCAGAGTTATCAAGACTTTGCCAATGAAATTACAAAGTGCTCTATTGGAGATTGTTACAAGACAATTCCATAGACGTGAAGTCTCACATTCAAAGTACATTCCTTTGAACATCCTTCTTGCATAAAAGTTTCTAATCTAGACATAGATTCTTAATATCCAACTCCCATTTATGGAAACATTTCCATATTTGCCATATGTGTAACATCCCAAAATTCAAGGCCAAAAATTTCGTTTTAATTAAGTTATTATATAAAACCATCAGTATAAAAACATTCATATTAATATCTCATGTCAAAACCAAAGTGTCAATAATCAAAACATATTATCATAAAACCATATCAGAGTATAATCCCAATGATCTCATGTGCGGAAAACATAGTGTGATGCGCTGCGATCAAGCCAGCTCCTTTCCTTTGAAAATGAGTACCTGAAACCAAAACTATAAATTGTAAGCACAAAGCTTAGTGAGTTCCCCCATCATACCACATACCATACAATCATATAACATACATATACTATCAGGCATATCTGGGTGCCCGACCTACCCCTTCGGTCCTCTCGACCGGATACTGCCTAGCATATCTGGGTGCTAGCCTCCCCTTCGGTCCTCTCGACCGGATACTGCCTAGCATACCTGGGTGCTGGGCTCCCCTTCGATCCTCTCGACCGGATACTGCCTAGCATATCTGGGTGCTGGCCTCCCCTTCGGTATCTTTCAACCGGTAACCGGGGACTATTTCACCCCTAACACTACCACATAAAAGCATAGCATAAACACATAAGTCATATACTGCCTAGCATATCTGGGTGCTGGCCTACCCCTTCGGTCCTGTCGACCGGTAAGTGGGGACTATTTCACCCCCTACTACTACCACATAATATCATATCACATATATCATAATCTGTCTAGCATAGTTGGGTACTAATCTACCCCTTCGGCCCTATCGACCGGTAACCGGGGACTATTTCACCCCCTACTACCACTATCACATAACATCATATCATGCTAGCACATAAACATAACAGGTAGTAGCAAACATAGACAATTGTCACAAAGACAATCATCTAACAACAACTCCTACTGGTGGGTTGGCATTGTGGCCGTAGACCCACCTCTACTGAAAGGTAACTCACCTCACACTGCTGAAGTCCCGAAGACACAATCCCACACTGCTGAAGTCCCGCAGACTCAACCCCAGCTGTTGGATGACAGATTCCCGAACTGTCAACACCAAAACATCACCCAATTAATAATTGGGTCCCAACACATAACCAATAGTACATTCTTTGGGTAATTACTACATTACCCCAAGCTTGGCTCATTCAAGCCCAAGGCCCAATCCATAGGCCCAAAGTCAATTAGGAATCAAGCCCAACACATGGCCTAATTTTCCAAATTGGGCCCAGGCTTGTACATGGTCTTATTCTAAGGCCCAACATCATATAATCATTGAGGCCCAAACTATGGCCCATCTATAGCCCAATTTTCCAAATTGGGCCCAAACCCCTTACATGGGCCTTACCCTAGGCCCATTAAATTATTCTAGTCCAATTGCTTGACTTTGGATGGCCCATTAATAACCCGATCATCAAGGCCCAATAAAGAGGCCCAATAATAAACCCAAATGAGATTAGGGTTTCACATAAAAAGACAATTAGGGTTAGGTTTCCTACTTAACCCAATAAGGACTTAATCCTCTAAGGACTTAATCCATTAAGTCCAATATCGCTTAGATTAATCTTGCCAATGCTTATTATTTAATATTTCAAGTTATTAATAATTCTCGTGTGTCCCGATTAATTTCCCAAAATTAGGGTTTAATTGGCATTAGGGTTTTCCAAACCCTAATTAGGGTTTCCAACCGAATTACTAGCCCATATGTCAATTTGTTGGGCTTTTAGGTCAATTATGGCTTTATTGGGCCTACTAGGCCCACTAGAATGTTATTAAGCCCATTAGGGTTTTATTAGGGTCTATTAGAGTTCATTAAGCTTTATCGGGCCCATATGAGCTTACAAGGCCCATTAGGGTTTCAAGCACCCTTGCCAAACGAATCAACTCACAAGGCAAACACACCGCCACCCGACATGGCGGCCGGTGGCGGCAGCCACCACCCTAAGGTGGTGGTTTTCAATTTCTTTTCATTATTCTTCTTTTAGTTACATGGTACAATGCTTAAACCCCAAATAATCACACACACCCACACACTAATACAAACACATATACATAGAAACCTAGTGGCGGCCGGCGACGGCGAATGGCGGTTCTCGATGACAGCCACCACCTCACGGTGGTGGTAGTGGTTGTTCTCGTTTTCCGACCAAGCAAAACACATAACTCAAACTCAACGGAAATACACACACCCACGCTATAATCTTGCAACCGGACCCAGCCACCCTCCCGTGGCGGTGTGAGGCAGTCGAACGGAAAATGGGTGAGAACCCCGAAGGCGGCAGCAGCGATGCAAGCGTCCATAGCGGCGACGCCAATGACCGGGGAAGAACGCCAGCCGCAGCAGAATAACATTTGGCGATGGGTTGGTCTTCAACGAGAACGGCAGAAAACGAAAGAAGAAGAAGACACGGAGTAGCTCCGACCGCATCTTCCCGGTTGCAGCGCAGCGACGGTTCACAACAGCAACACCCGACACAGTGCGGGTTATTCCGACTCCTATGGCGGCTAGGAGGCTGACGGATACACCGGCGGTTGGCAGCAGGCAACGTCTAACAGAAGAGGAGAAGGAGGATTGGCGGCAACGACTTCGACTAGAGACGGCAGTTGATCGGAGCTTCCACAGGTTGGAGGACGAGAGAAAGTCTGGTGGTGGCGGCTGAAAGGTTCGAGTATAGCGACTGCCTCATCGTTTTTGGGTTAGGGTTTTGGTAGCGATGCTTTAAACGGGAAGGAAGGAGTCATGGGGTTTAAATCCCGCTCCACTCAAAACTTTGCTCTTTATACAAGTTTAGTCCCTCCCCATAGGATCCTTTTCCAATCAAATCCTATATTTACCCATTAAACCCCAACATTAAAAATCCATTACAACTTAGGTACGAAATGTACCAAACAGCCCCCCCCCCCATCCCCATAATCTCTTTAATTGAAGTCCCATAAATTCCCAATAATTACCACGGAGCCCCTGTCTTCATAAATATTTATAAAATGAGTCCCAAACTCACACTTTTAACCCCCGACTTCTAAAAATGTGGCAATTAACTCCTCAAACCTAACACCTTGCATATATAATTATTTATTATAGGGCTATTATTCATTCATTAATTTGTTTATTTATTTAATAAATAAACAGGGTGTTACAACTCTCCCCCACTTAAATTAGATTTCGTCCTCGAAATCATTCCTTACCATCCCTTACTCGCCCAGCTACTCAAGTAGCATGGTCACCAACCTGGGCACACCCTAGCCTTCCCAGGGTAGCCATGACCAATCCTCGTAAATCCCTAAAATCCACAGGTGAACGAATTCCTCGCAACCAGATCTCGTCTATTCCGTCTGAAGTCTGCTGTCTCGAGATGATCTGAATCCCTAGCAGACCACTCATACTGAATCATTATCGTTGAATCTAGCCTGTTTATCCCTCAAGTGACTACTCAACTTTCAATAACTCGAGGTTTCCACTATAATTCAGGGTCACAGACCTAATTATCCCTGCAGATCACTTATTCTTGGTCGAGGCTCAGCTAATCCCGCTGGGAGTGACTTGTCACTCCCCGAATCATCTAGCTATTCCGTCCGTACTCGCAACCTGAAGCACAAATGTTAACACTGCCCAGACGCTGAAACTGCTCGAACACTGAACTGCCTGAAGCAATATGCTGCTACATATTGCTTCCCAACATCTACCGAAACCTACCTAGTCTCAATTTGTTCGCCAATCATCTGAAATATCGGGTTCCGGCCCGGCTGCGGAGCCAAGGGACTCCCACTTAGTCTCCTTACACGACTTCCGAACGAAATCCTTCTCTGGAACTAGTTGCCACTACTTATCATGCCACTGAGGCTCTAATAACCTTCTGATCTAACTGACCGGGTCCATGTGTCAAATCCTGACATACTCAAATCCAGGACTAAAAGTGATTGCTACCTAACCAATGGTAGTCTTACATCACAAACGACCTTAAGCAGTCCATTGCTTCCCTAATCTCATAACTGTAGTGACGTCCCTACCGTCTCATTACTGGCTTAACCAGGTCTAATCCATTTGGATAAATCCGAAATCCGATTCGTGGATTTCCATATCCTCAATGTTGCACCGAAACTGGTGCGTACCACTGTTCATTCTGCGCCCTAACAACGCGCTCATGCTATCTACCAACCAAGCGGATGCTACGGCTACACCCGCAGACTTACATCACTCAAGCACTATCCGCTAACCTTGTGAACGCTACGGCTACACCCGCAGTCTTACAACACTTCCCATACTAACTGACTGCTAGTGAATGCTACGGCTACCCCCGTAGTCTAACAACACTTTCCAAACTATCTGACTGCTAGTGAATGCTACGGCTACCCCCGTAGTCTTACAACACTTTCCATACTATCTGACTGCTAGTGAATTCTACGGCTACCCCCGTAGTCTTACAACACTTTCCAAACTATCTGACTGCTAGTGAATGTTACGGCTACCCCCGTAGTCTTACAACACTTTCCATACAATCTGACTGCTAGTGAATGCTACGGCTACCCCCGTAGTCTTACAACACTTTCCATACTATCTGACTACTAGTGAATGCTACGGCTACCCCCGTAGTCTTACAACACTTTCCATACTGGGTCGAACTCGCACTCGGCCTAACGCACCACTGAACTTGAGTCCTAACCGAAACTCTAACATGGTTCCCGAAACTTGCTATCACTTGGCCCCACTGTATCAGTACCGCACCCATGCCCGTGATCGAAGCGTCACAGTAAACCACAAATCATCTACACCCTCTGGCAGGGTGAGAATCGGTGCCTTGCACGACTGCTGTCTGAGAGTCTCGAGGCTGCCTGCTGCTCAGGCCCCCAGCGAAGGGCCACCTACTTCTTGGTCAGTAGGGTCAAAAGAACCGCAATCTCGGAGAAGTCCCGTATAAATCTCCGGTAATAACTCGTTAGACCCAGGAAACTCCGAATCTCAATTGGAGACCTCAGAATCTCCCACTGCATCACGACCTCTATCTTGGTCG
Source organism: Lactuca virosa (assembly GCF_052849685.1). Classification (NCBI taxonomy): domain Eukaryota; kingdom Viridiplantae; phylum Streptophyta; class Magnoliopsida; order Asterales; family Asteraceae; genus Lactuca; species Lactuca virosa. The sequence continues at coordinate 140,994,643 of NC_136427.1, read as the reverse complement.
GATCGACCGGAATACCCTTCTGGTTGACAAGGTGCCCAAGAGATCGCACCTCGCGCAACCAGAACTCTCATTTGGAGAACTTAATAAAAAGTCTCTCCCCCACTTAGATTCGACTAAGTCTTCACAGTACATAAGAATTGAAGGATTCCCAATCCTTCTCGCTTTCTAATACCCCATTGATGACAACATGTGCCTGACAATGCTAGCGTTTAATCACCGATTAAATCTTGAGATCTCCCATCCTCAGAAATCTTGATGAGTACTCTTCAAATCTGATCCAGTCTGACACCTCAATCCATCTTACATGCTGTCAATTGAAGGCCTAAATCTTCACTCTGGATGACGAATCCTCGTTCCCACTCCCATTCTTGCAGTACCACTGAACTCTAACCGAACACAGCCCATGCGAAAATGCAATTCTCTTGAACATGCGATGACCAACCACTTATGCATCTAACACCCGCGACTGACACTACCCTTTTTATCTCACCAGCTTTGTCCTACCAACGGTAGTGCCTTGAACTCCAAAGTTCATCCATAGACAATTACCGACCATACCTGAACAATGATAGAACCACTGAACGCTGACTTTACTGGAGAACTATCGCTCTACTCCTGACCGAGTATCCTCTAAATAACACTCCTGCATAGATCCCAACAAAGATCCGGAATGATAACGGTACGTACGGAACCCACTCCGGAAGATGTGTCCCTCTGTGGGTTCATCAAGGACCTTTCAGCATGCAGGATCGCATATATGATCCTTGATAACCCAAACACTAACGGAAAACCGACCCGAGATCTGACTTATCCAATGTTACTCACAATTCCAAGGTGATATGTATTCCAAACATCCACCTAATAGCAATGGAAAATAACATACCCGCAACATATGGAGGAATACTGATCCCCCTTCTGCTGACATGACCAACCCCGCTACCCTGTAGTAGCCCAAACCCGTGGAGCGACAAACTCCATTGTGCACTGCCCTGCACGCTGACTCTGGCCCTGCTGGCCCTTCACCCGATGATCAGAAGTCATGGGTCTCTTCCCGGGATCCTCTACTATACCCACCTAGCACAACCCTCTCTTTCTAGGATGCTCCAAATCGATCTCGCATCTGCAACTTCTTGGAAACCATATCCTTCAGGTTCTGACGCCCTGTCACACTCACTATCTCGCTTGCCAATGGCTAAGCTGCAACAACTGGAACATCCTCTGTCCCCAAACTGGGTCACGAACTCTTCCCTGAAGCTTCTTAGATTCTCCAAGACTCTCACTGATTCGAGTATGGATCCTGTGCTTTCAGTAGTACGGGTCCAATACTACCTTCCACACCTATCCATACTTTCCTCAGCAATCCTCCTGAATCCTCTAAGTCACTTCCTCAAACTGGTACACCCAAGTCTCACTGAGCCTCACTACTAACCCACTGAAACGTATCCTAGGCTTTCCTAGGTTCCCGAACTCACCCAGTCCTCAGCTGCTGAAAGATTCCCAGTAATGTCAACTAGCTACCTCATGAATATAGCCACATGCAATAGAGATCAGATAATCCTTCGAGTAATAGACCTATCCCTAGAACGGTTGGACTCAGACAAGAGCTGCGCAATAGGGTCAAGTCTCTCACTCTGAGATTATCCGGCCTGTGTCTAATTTGACTTAGCATATTCACTTAATAGTTAGCTCACATTACTAAGAGTCCCACAAAGCACAAAGCAAGCAGCATTCAGACAATGGAAAAGTTAACCATCATATTCCAATCAAATCATTATATCCTCTAATCAGGAATCTGTACAAGCAATTCAAAGGCTCATACAATCAGGCATAACCTAAACAGGCTATCCTATCACTGACTGATCAGTACTAGCATGCAAGTCTACAAGCACATACAATAGGCATATAAGGCATCCTTCCTAGATCCTTAGCCCTAATCTAGCATGCAGTTCTCATAATCATATCAAAACATAACATATCATAACATGTATGGGTATCTTGGGGAAAACTTACTTGAGCTCGGCTGATTGCACGCATCACACACCTTGTTCTTTTAAAAGTTCCTTTTTCTATTTTCAAATTTCTTTTTATAAAATAATTTTACTTTTGAAAATTTTCATACCAAGTCCTTAGTTTGAGTTCAGACACACCCGAGAGTGTGCCCGAATCCCTCAAACCAAGGCTCTGATACCAACTTGTAACATCCCAAAATTCAAGGCCAAAAATTTCGTTTTAATTAAGTTATTATATAAAACCATCAGTATAAAAACATTCATATTAATATCTCATGTCAAAACCAAAGTGTCAATAATCAAAACATATTATCATAAAACCATATCAGAGTATAATCCCAAAGATCTCATGTGCGGAAAACATAGTGTGATGCGTTGCGATCAAGCCAGCTCATTTCCTTTGAAAATGAGTACCTGAAACCAAAACTATAAATTGTAAGCACAAAGCTTAGTGAGTTCCCCCATCATACCACATACCATACAATCATATAACATACATATACTATCAGGCATATCTGGGTGCCCGACCTACCCCTTCAATCCTCTCGACCGGATACTGCCTAGCATATCTGGGTGCTAGCCTCCCCTTCGGTCCTCTCGACCGGATACTGCCTAGCATACCTGGGTGCTGGGCTCCCCTTCGGTCCTCTCGACCGGATACTGCCTAGCATACCTGGGTGCTGGGCTCCCCTTCGGTCCTCTCGACGTGATACTGCCTAGCATATCTGGGTGCTGGCCTCCCCTTCGGTATCTTTCAACCGGTAACCGGGGACTATTTCACCCCCTAACACTACCACATAAAAGCATAGCATAAACACATAAGTCATATACTGCCTAGCATATCTGGGTGCTGGCCTACCCCTTCGGTCCTGTCGACCGGTAAGTGGGGACTATTTCACCCCCTACTACTACCACATAATATCATATCACATATATCATAATCTGTCTAGCATAGTTGGGTACTAATCTACCCCTTCGGCCCTATCGACCGGTAACCGGGGACTATTTCACCCCCTACTACCACTATCACATAACATCATATCATGCTAGCACATAAACATAACAGGTAGTAGCAAACATAGACAATTGTCACAAAGACAATCATCTAACAACAACTCCTACTGGTGGGTTGGCATTGTGGCCGTAGACCCACCTCTACTGAAAGGTAACTCACCTCACACTGCTGAAGTCCCGAAGACACAATCCCACACTGCTGAAGTCCCGCAGACTCAACCCCAGCTGTTGGATGACAGATTCCCGAACTGTCAACACCAAAACATCACCCAATTAATAATTGGGTCCCAACACATAACCAATAGTACATTCTTTGGGTAATTACTACATTACCCCAAGCTTGGCTCATTCAAGCCCAAGGCCCAATCCATAGGCCCAAAGTCAATTAGGAATCAAGCCCAACACATGGCCTAATTTTCCAAATTGGGCCCAGGCTTGTACATGGTCTTATTCTAAGGCCCAACATCATATAATCATTGAGGCCCAAACTATGGCCCATCTATAGCCCAATTTTCCAAATTGGGCCCAAACCCCTTACATGGGCCTTACCCTAGGCCCATTAAATTATTCTAGTCCAATTGCTTGACTTTGGATGGCCCATTAATAACCCGATCATCAAGGCCCAATAAAGAGGCCCAATAATAAACCCAAATGAGATTAGGGTTTCACATAAAAAGACAATTAGGGTTAGGTTTCCTACTTAACCCAATAAGGACTTAATCCTCTAAGGACTTAATCCATTAAGTCCAATATCGCTTAGATTAATCTTGCCAATGCTTATTATTTAATATTTCAAGTTATTAATAATTCTCGTGTGTCCCGATTAATTTCCCAAAATTAGGGTTTAATTGGCATTAGGGTTTTCCAAACCCTAATTAGGGTTTCCAACCGAATTACTAGCCCATATGTCAATTTGTTGGGCTTTTAGGTCAATTATGGCTTTATTGGGCCTACTAGGCCCACTAGAATGTTATTAAGCCCATTAGGGTTTTATTAGGGTCTATTAGAGTTCATTAAGCTTTATCGGGCCCATATGAGCTTACAAGGCCCATTAGGGTTTCAAGCACCCTTGCCAAACGAATCAACTCACAAGGCAAACACACCGTCACCCGACATGGCGGCCGGTGGCGGCAGCCACCACCCTAAGGTGGTGGTTTTCAATTTCTTTTCATTATTCTTCTTTTAGTTACATGGTACAATGCTTAAACCCCAAATAATCACACACACCCACACACTAATACAAACACATATACATAGAAACCTAGTGGCGGCCGGCGACGGCGAATGGCGGTTCTCGATGACAGCCACCACCTCACGGTGGTGGCAGTGGTTGTTCTCGTTTTCCGACCAAGCAAAACACATAACTCAAACTCAACGGAAATACACACACCCACGCTATAATCTTGCAACCGGACCCAGCCACCCTCCCGTGGCGGTGTGAGGCAGTCGAACGGAAAATGGGTGAGAACCCCGAAGGCGGCAGCAGCGATGCAAGCGTCCATAGCGGCGACGCCAATGACCGGGGAAGAACGCCAGCCGCAGCAGAATAACATTTGGCGATGGGTTGGTCTTCAACGAGAACGGCAGAAAACGAAAGAAGAAGAAGACACGGAGTAGCTCCGACCGCATCTTCCCGGTTGCAGCGCAGCGACGGTTCACAACAGCAACACCCGACACAGTGCGGGTTATTCCGACTCCTATGGCGGCTAGGAGGCTGACGGATACACCGGCGGTTGGCAGCAGGCAACGTCTAACAGAAGAGGAGAAGGAGGATTGGCGGCAACGACTTCGACTAGAGACGGCAGTTGATCGGAGCTTCCACAGGTTGGAGGACGAGAGAAAGTCTGGTGGTGGCGGCTGAAAGGTTCGAGTATAGCGACTGCCTCATCGTTTTTGGGTTAGGGTTTTGGTAGCGATGCTTTAAACGGGAAGGAAGGAGTCATGGGGTTTAAATCCCGCTCCACTCAAAACTTTGCTCTTTATACAAGTTTAGTCCCTCCCCATAGGATCCTTTTCCAATCAAATCCTATATTTACCCATTAAACCCCAACATTAAAAATCCATTACAACTTAGGTACGAAATGTACCAAACAGCCCCCCCCCCCATCCCCATAATCTCTTTAATTGAAGTCCCATAAATTCCCAATAATTACCACGGAGTCCCTGTCTTCATAAATATTTATAAAATGAGTCCCAAACTCACACTTTTAACCCCCGACTTCTAAAAATGTGGCAATTAACTCCTCAAACCTAACACCTTGCATATATAATTATTTATTATAGGGCTATTATTCATTCATTAATTTGTTTATTTATTTAATAAATAAACAGGGTGTTACAACTCTCCCCCACTTAAATTAGATTTCGTCCTCGAAATCATTCCTTACCATCCCTTACTCGCCCAGCTACTCAAGTAGCATGGTCACCAACCTGGGCACACCCTAGCCTTCCCAGGGTATCCATGACCAATCCTCGTAAATCCCTAAAATCCACAGGTGAACGAATTCCTCGCAACCAGATCTCGTCTATTCCGTCTGAAGTCTGCTGTCTCGAGATGATCTGAATCCCTAGCAGACCACTCATACTGAATCATTATCGTTGAATCTAGCCTGTTTATCCCTCAAGTGACTACTCAACTTTCAATAACTCGAGGTTTCCACTATAATTCAGGGTCACAGACCTAATTATCCCTGCATATCACTTATTCTTGGTCGAGGCTCAGCTAATCCCGCTGGGAGTGACTTGTCACTCCCCGAATCATCTAGCTATTCCGTCCGTACTCGCAACCTGAAGCACAAATGTTAACACTGCCCAGACGCTGAAACTGCTCGAACACTGAACTGCCTGAAGCAATATGCTGCTACATATTGCTTCCCAACATCTACCGAAACCTACCTAGTCTCAATTTGTTCGCCAATCATCTGAAATATCGGGTTCCGGCCCGGCTGCGGAGCCAAAGGACTCCCACTTAGTCTCCTTACACGACTTCCGAACGATATCCTTCTCTGGAACTAGTTGCCACTAGTTATCATGCCACTGAGGCTCTAATAACCTTCTGATCTAACTGACCGGGTCCATGTGTCAAATCCTGACATACTCAAATCCAGGACTAAAAGTGATTGCTACCTAACCAATGGTAGTCTTACATCACAAACGACCTTAAGCAGTCCATTGCTTCCCTAATCTCATAACTGTAGTGACGTCCCTACCGTCTCATTACTGGCTTAACCAGGTCTAATCCATTTGGATAAATCCGAAATCCGATTCGTGGATTTCCATATCCTCAATGTTGCACCGAAACTGGTGCGTACCACTGTTCATTCTGCGCCCTAACAACGCGCTCATGCTATCTACCAACCAAGCGGATGCTACGGCTACACCCGCAGACTTACATCACTCAAGCACTATCCGCTAACCTTGTGAACGCTACGGCTACACCCGCAGTCTTACAACACTTCCCATACTAACTGACTGCTAGTGAATGCTACGGCTACCCCCGTAGTCTAACAACACTTTCCAAACTATCTGACTGCTAGTGAATGCTACGGCTACCCCCGTAGTCTTACAACACTTTCCATACTATCTGACGAGAGAAAGTCTGGTGGTGGCGGCTGAAAGGTTCGAGTATAGCGACTGCCTCATCGTTTTTGGGTTAGGGTTTTGGTAGCGATGCTTTAAACGGGAAGAAATGAGTCATCGGGTTTAAATCCCGCTCCACTCAAAACTTTGCTCATTATACAAGTTTAGTCCCTCCCCATAGGATCCTTTTCCAATCAAATCCTATATTTACCCATTAAACCCCAACATTAAAAATTCATTACAACTTAGGTACGAAATGTACCAAACAGCCCCCCCCCCCCCATCCCCATAATCTCTTTAATTGAAGTCCCATAAATTCCCAATAATTACTACGGAGCCCCTGTCTTCATAAATATTTATAAAATGAGTCCCAAACTCACACTTTTAACCCCCCGACTTCTAAAAATGTGGCAATTAACTCCTCGAACCTAACACCTTGCATATATAATTATTTATTATAGGGCTATTATTCATTCATTAATTTGTTTATTTATTTAATAAATAAACAGGGTGTTACAATATGACAACTCATTATTAATAGAATCATATCTAATCATAATAATGTCAATATGGTCCATTCGTTACTATACTTCCAACTGCTCTCAAGTGATCAATCCTTAGCGAACCTTAGATTGTCCTTGACAGTCGTTTAATTATTTTAGTCATTTCATGTTCTAGTCTTTTTTCCCTCTTAATGCCCTAGGCATTTGGAAAATTGACGGTCGAATATTAACGCACATGCAATCGATCCTATATCAGAAGCGTATGGGATACGATTCATAATGTCTTACATAAAGACATGATACTTTACCAGTCTCGTGTTATAATATTGTCATATATATAGAATTCTCTTATGTTGAATCTTTTCAACATAACATTCATATATGTCGTTTGACTAAATTTGATTAAAATTTCTCAATCTAAGCTTTTAGATTTGAAATGAAGTATAATATTCTCTCCCTTAATTATAGCAAACCAACTTTTCAACCCCTGCAACTTTGCAAAGTGAAACGTTTGTTTTCTATAATTAATATTGCTAACTCGCAATACTTAAAATAATAATCATACTCCCACTAACATGATGATTATATCCTTACTAGCATAACACTTATGCTCCCACTAGCTTTGACATGTATTTAGAAATCAGCTGAACTTCTAGAAAACAATACTTATTGAATTTCTTAACGAAAGTTCATATTTCTGATACGAGTTGCTTTGATGAGCCTTGATCTAAGCTTCTCAAACTCATACATATTTCATTAGATAGCTCATATGTGTGTCTAAATAATTTCAGCACTTATAGCAATAACTCTTAAATGTTTAAACTAATTGCCAAATCTCACAATTCGAACTATGAAGAGGGATGTCGTAGTCATAATCGAATTTGAGAATGCAAATATCACAATTGCTATCTTCTTAAAATCTCTCTTAGTGAAAGCGTTTCCTCATAATCATTTTCATGCAAATGGAGAGAAACCTTATGACACTTAGATTTTATGGTGTATGTGTTCCTATCCATGTGAATTTATCATAAACATAATCATAAGACAATGTTTGTGACAAATCCAACTCATATGGATTGAACTTGTTCAATCTTAATTTCTTGCCTCATGGTAGCACAAGTGCCCACCATTGCGTCCAGATTGTTAAGCAGCTCACTTATGCATATCAATATACTTTCCATTGATCAAGGTGCTTTTCCTTTATGCGGTAAAATGAGAACTCATAGAACTCACATGCATAGATGACTTAAAACTGGAATGACATAGAAACAAACATATGTCTACACGATAGGTTACAAACCTCAAGTCGTGTGCTAGTGATTAACGATAGGTTTACTCTTGATTATCTCTTGAATCTTTTCAAGATCTTTAAGACTCCCACTGACCTCTTGACATATATGATTCTCTTGTCAAGAAACATTCCTTGACAAAACAAATATTCAAGAGTTAGTGCGGATTCTTATCAAGACAAACACTTCACATAATCGGTCTTAGTTGGTCTTTGTCTTATCCAAGACATCACAACTTACCAATTTCAAATGTGCAGAAATAAGAAAACTTTTCCTATTCCATACTTGATGAGTGTTACAAACCTACTAAAGACGTGTCACTCAATGTCACAATCTTGGAGTATGACTCTAAGACTCGATTTGGAAAGAAGTATGATTGACCTTTTGATTTAACCATTTCAACAATTTACATTTCCTATTCTTAGCCATACAAGTGCACTAAGATTTACTTAGAGGATCAACTGTGATATGGTTTCATAATTATTAGGACGATCATAAAACACGATACTTAAGTACTCTCCCTTCTTTCCAGATTGGAGAAACTTTTATCTTTCTGCCTTATTGATTCTTCTTATTCATTCCGCTATCCATTGAAACCTTTACAATGATTCAGAATTATACTTAATCTTGTAAGCATAACCATATTTACTAAACTTTTAGTAAATCATGATGAATATTATTTTCGTTTTTTGTGGTGGACTTGACCAGTGCACAACATTGTGTACCAGATCTCCTAGTCCTTCACTCGGCTCACATACTTTTGCGAACAAGGAATTTGTCTTAATTTTTTTTTCAAATACGAAGGTTCTCATTCATCACACAAAACAAGTTGTATGACTCCAAGTTTCTGTCCAATTGAGACTTGGGGGATGAGAATCTTTCTTTATTTGATAAATTTCTAACACTACCACAACTAACATAACTAAGAATCACATCCATTTTCAATATTGCTAATAATAGAAACATACAAACATCAATTTTCACAAATGTCATTACAAGGATATATAAATAAGACAAAATCAAAATTTTATTTTATTTATAAAAGTGTGGAAAAACTTGTCCTTCCAACGCAATTCAAATGAAAACTATGTTATTACATATTCCTAAGCAATCTATCATAACTCTCTAAGTAGCAGCTCAAAAATCCGATCATCGAACCATGCGATTGAAATCCATTTCTTCGTGATCAGACTTAGCTCACTTTTCCTTTAAGCGTCCTTTCTTTTCTTCAATCCTACAAAACATCAAAATGTAATCTTATCACATCATGTATTAAGAATCGACAAATAGGAACTTAATAGAGTTAGATAGTGGATTTTTACATTGTGACAACCGTCAATTTTTGGCCAAGTCAAAGTCAACTAAAGTCAACAAGTCAAACCGGTCAACTCATCTAACCCTTGTATATTAGGGTTTCCATCATGATTCTTATTGTACTACTCGCAATCTGAAAATAAAGTATCACTTAGAGTTTTCACGTATTCGGAAATTCTAAACCCTAATTAGGGTAAGTGATGAATCTACTCGATAAAACATTATTCCATACCCCTCGAGAGCGTATAACATTAATAACAAGGCTTAACAGAGTGTAAGAACCTTGCGTTGCGAAGCCAAACACTCAAAAAGGTCACAAAAGAAGTCTCTCCCAATCTCTTTCACTCTAACTCTCCCAAAACTCTCTAAGTAAGAGAAATCTCTCCAAGAATGTGAAATCTCTCCCAAATCTCTCCAAGTATGTGAAATCTCTCCCAAATCTCTCTCTGTATGAGAAATCTCTCCAAGTATGTGAAATCTCTCCGAAATCTCTCTCTGTATGAGAAATCTCTCCAAGAATATCAAATCTCTCCCAAATCTCTCCAAGTATGTGAAATCTCTCCCAAATATCTCTCTGAATGAGAAATCTCTCCAAGTATGTGAAATCTCTCCCAAATATCTCTCTAAATGAGAAATCTCTCCAAATATGTGAAATATCTCCCAAATCTCTCCAACTATGTCAAATCTCTCCCAAATCTCTCTCGAAATCTCTCTCAAATTCTTATAATCACTCGGGGCATCCCGACCCTCGATTTAGTCGAAAACTGCTCAAAAACGGAAGTCTACGCGAAAAACAGCCTTAAGGAGCCGAAACCCCTCTTAGGAGCCGAACCTCCTGAGAACCGAAACCCTCTCAGCCGAAATGGACCGAGGGCTCTGTCTATTTCGGTCCCCTGACTAATCAGAACCGAGACCTGACTTTCGGCTCTTCCCTTCCTACCTTCGGTCCGAGGACCTGACCTTCCGTCCGAGGACTTGACCTTCGGTTCCGAGATGCGAGCCACGACCGAACCCTCGCACCTTCGGTCCTCTCTTCTACTCTCGGTTCCTTCCTTCTCCACTCTCGGTTCTCACTCCCTTAGAGCCGAACCTCGCAGGTTCAGTCCAGATTGCCGGTTTTTGACCCAAACTTCGTTTTAAGCCCGTTTTTCGAGATTTTAACGAGGGATTTTCACCCAAACTCGTATTTTAACATAATAAACCCCAAATATTCATATTTTAATTATATTTTGGGGAAAATCCTTGCCTACGAATAAAATCTACTTGGTGAGATATTTAGGTGGAGTGTTGACTTATCCTTTGGACAAGGACACAAGCAACCTCCCCATACTTCCATAGTACAACCCTCAATCACTATTCCTCCATGCTTAGTCAATTAATTGTCCTTTCACACTATTTTACCAGCCCATAATCAGATCAAAGGGCTGGAAAAGCTTCACTTCACTTCCCTCAATATTCACTCTTTCTCAAGAAGGATCAAACCCATTTCTCTCTCACTTTCTCTCTCTAAAAAATTCGAGATTCAAAGGCTGGTCTTGGGTTTTTCCTCCACATTTGGTAAGTATCTTCCTCCTACACTTAGATATTCTACTATCCTTCATCCAAATAATAGATTGCTTACACAAATATCGTCATATTTGTTGTTAGATCTTCAAATCTTCAAGCATCTCCCAAGTGTTCTTGAGTTGAACACTTCTTTTCTCCATCATCCATCTACTGAAATCACTCAAGATGAGTTCATACCCCTACATTTTCATGTTTTCTTCAAGTTTTAGGGGGGGGGGGGGAATACAAGTTAACACACCAAAAACTTAACTAAACTCAAACAACAGCTTTCATCAGAAAAGTTGAGTCTTATTCACAGACTGTTTTGACTATCTTAAACTTAATATCTTTCAAAAGTGCTTAATATGAAAATCGTTCAGGTTCATACCTTTAAAATGACTACTTTCACATCTCCATACGATTTTTCTACGATTTATGGTGATTTTTACAAAACTGCCTATCATTTCAGAAACGAATTCGGACCAGTCTGTGAATATGAACATTTAAACACAAGTTAAAGACTTCTAAAAATCATAATAAAAATTATGATTAAACTAGACACATTTTTTGAACTCTCAGAATTTACAACTTTCATAACACTTTGTAATATGTTGAGCAAAGTGTATAACAATAAGTTCTAAATATTGAATGTATTTTCTTGTTAGTTTATCATCATAAACTGAAATTTAGTCATTCAGATTAAGGATTCTTCATTCATTTCGAACACATGTAATAAACTACATTAAACATAGTTTATGGATTTTACTACATGAAAAAGGTTTTACTCTCAAAACAAATGGGTTTTTCATATACTACATGATAAACTATAATAGTAATAGTTTAAGGATTTCATATCACTAACTTATCCAGAAAAGGTGATTTTACTTCCTCCACGGAAGAGGTTTTAATATCAAACTATGTGTAAACTAGTTAACTTAGGTTGTGAGGCAATTCTCTCCCCGTACGTTCGAGTACGGGATCCCAATTCCTGTAAGTTATAACCAGAGTCTCTTGTAGGGAGAGCGTGATAATTGTGTATAGATCTATATTGGGATTGACACCCCACACCTCGCTGCTAGTTACAGCCGGACCGGCAGGTCTGCAGGTGACAAGAGTCATAGTATCTTAACGTCTGAAAAACGTTGTGCAGGTTATTTCTCGTCATAGTATGGTTATAGCGACTCACATAGGTAGTTAACAATCTTTCAAGTTTACATGGAAAATTCTACTTTAAAAAGGGGTTTTACTTCTAAACTAAACGAGTTTATGTCGATTTAAACTTGCATGAATTACTTTAAGTATGGTAAAATACTTGTTTATTCTCGGTCCTGGGATTTAGGACTACATAACTTTTATAAGGAAAATATTGGATTTTCTTTGGAAACACATTACTAGTATGAACATTATAAGTACAAATCACACACACACATTTTCGGTCCTGGGATTTAGGACTACATGCCTTTAATAAAGAAAATATTGGATTTTCTGGAAACATACTCTGTCGCTTTTACAAGAAAAACGGTTTCTTTCTCAAACAAAACTCTTATGAACTCACCAACTTAATTGTTGACACTTTTTCAAAACTACTTGTATTTTCAGGAAATCAGTGAAACAGGAAAACCAACATCATTTTGCGGATGGGACGATAAATCGTCAAACAGTTCATTTTGTCATCATAATGTAATTGATTTTGAAACATGTAAACTTATTTTATGGTGTAACCTTTTCAATTATATTTATGATGGTTGTATTTACCTTGAGCACTATTATACTCGTTGTTGTGATACTTTACATGAAGTCCTCCACCCCCGAACGTTTCCGCCATCCTAGGTTTGGGGTGTGACAGATTGGTATCAGAGCATTGTTTATAGTGAACTAAGTATATCGAACTACATAAGATATACAAACTATAAATGCATTGGGACTAAGGTCTCTGATTTAACATTTTCAAATAACTATACTTTTAGAAATAAATAGTTTCTTTTTAAAAGTATACATGCATGCATACATACTAAGGTCAGCATCATACTAGAACAAAACAAAAGTTGTGATTGTTGAATGGCACAAGTAGGCTTGGGGATGTATGGTCAGGTCTGGGAATGACATAGCCTGATCAACTATGTCTAACCCAGAAGTGATTAGCATACGCCCGGGAATGGTTGTGGCGTTACAACAAGTCTAAAAACTTACCAATTCTATCTACAAACAAACATTGAAAAACATAAGTCAAACATTAAAATACTATAGGAGTATTTGGTGATACTATAACCAACTTATGTGAAAACTAAAGATCCCTATTAGTAGGTCTATAATGACTGAGTGCATACACTAAGGTTATACACAATTAAAGATATTATAGACTCAGAATCTATGACTATTGCTTTATTTCCTATTCCTTGTTTGGTTGTGGACTTAGAGTAGAGTCATTTATTCGAAGGTCTATTCTATCTCAGATTATGTATAACTGGTATGCACTATGTGATTATAGACGTGACCAATAAGGGTCACCCCTATAAGTAATTATAGGATTAGACGTCTATTAATTATCTCTTCTACCCCTCCTATTCTCGCACGTATAACATAGCAAGATCCTACTTACCAGGCGACCCCTACTTTCCCAACCAGGGAAATAGTGGATGGTTATGAGAAGAATCAGAAGCGGAACCGGAGGTAATCAACCCTCCATGCATAGCCAGGGTTCCCGCGAACCGTTTCGACTACATTGGACCTGTGCCCCGTTGGGCAACCGTGATCGAGGGTTGGAGTCGACAATAATGACAGCAATCACCATGTGGAGACCAACGAGGTTGCTATGACCTCAACCACGGGGGACCGACTGACAGAGCCCTCCCGGCGAAGACCCGACAGATCGCGAACATCGGGGATTAAAACAGGGAGACTGCAAACCGAGTTCAGAAACTACGCGCTATTACAGACCCTACCATCTCACGTACCCGAGACTTGGAAAAAGACTGCTAATTCAGAGACAAACTTTCTTTTTAGGACCTTATCGCCGCTCGGGCAGAGGCAAAAGAGTAACAGGATAGACACACGACATTCAAAGAGAGAATGGTTGCAGCCAAGCGTCGATTAGCAGAGCTGCAAGGTGCATCGACTTTGCCTCAGGCATCGCAAGGGACGGATCGTCGCGAGTAGAGTTCATACTGCTCACAAGACCTTGTAGATTAGGTTCATGAGTATGCGTTGGTGCTACTCTATTCTATGTGTAAGCTCAACACTGCGACTTTAGCGGTCATACTAATCGGGGGATCTATTTGCTGTCAAAACTTTACCTTGCATGGATGTGAGGTAGACCTGCATCGAAGTCAAAATTTTCTCTGAAACCATAATTACTAGAATCATATTAACAAGATGGGCTTAGGACATACCTAATGGACTCGAAGGTCTATTTAGTCTAAATTATATAACTAAGCATACATCAATTGGTCGTAAGAAGGACCTAGCTTGGATCAAATTACAAGGTTCCACTTGGATACAGAACTACTAAAATACATGAGTTTATCATATATAGACTCTCGTTATGAACTATTTTCAGAACACCATAAACAACCGAAATACGTTACAAATTGAACTAAGATAAACTTTGTTCGAAAACTCGCGACGTATAGCCATTCTAAAAACTCATTATCGTCTCACCTTTAAACATTTTGGTGGAAAGGTGCTTTCTTCGTAGACCCATAGGGTGCGATCATACCAGCACTAATACATCGGATCCCATCAGAACTCCTCAGCTAAGTGTGTTGGGCAAGGTCAGTAACTAGGATGAGTAAATTTAACATTCGTACAAAGCCTACTTCTACCCATTTCCGTAACTCCATCTCAGGAGTGTTTAGCAGAAACACTAAGAATAGTACAGCAATGTGAAAATTTTATATATATGAATATAAATCGTAAGAATGCACTTGAGATAATCACCCCCACTCACGAAGTCGTTTTTCATCATGAAACAGAACTATGTCTTCACCAAGAGGCAACCAACCAACTAGCAAGGCGCCAACCTTGCAGATAGACTCTGCTACTTTTCAAGTTGCAGTCACGGCAGCAGTGACAGCCGTCATGGCGCAACTCAATGCTAACAACGCCAGCAGGGGTGAAGGTGGTGTTGCCAATTCTAACCGCAGTAACAATCAAGAACGCCAACGAGTGTCTGCCAACGAAGACGCCTCAGACCACAAACCCAAGAGCAAGAAACAAAAGTTTTAGGACAAAAAGAAGCGCAACCTATCTCAAAGATTCGTTAAAAGACGACAACCCATGGCCACCCCTGCCATTACAACAGCAGTCACGACACATGCCTCGGCACTAGCCACAAGTTCTGTCACCCAAGCACCGGCTAAACCATATAAGGGATCACTCCCAAAGTGTAACAAGTGTGGCTTCCATCACTATGGGGTTTGCCGGGTGATGCACTGTAAAAACTGCAACAAGAACGGACATACTTCCCGCTTCTGCAGGACCCAGACCCAACACATCGCTTCAATCCCCAATGCTAGTGTAAGTCCAGTATGCCACCTATGCGGTGGAATGGGACACTTCAAGAGAGACTGTCTAATTGAGAAGAATGAAGAGAGAGCAGGAGGAGTGTGATGAACAAAACAGCAGGAGAAACAAGGAAACCTTATTAGGACTTTTGTAATGTTTCCAACAAACAAAAACGTTTAAGTACCATATGTTTGTAATGAATTTGGTATGCTTACTAAAATTTCCGTCTTTCAAAAAGTAGTTAAAATACTCTCTCGTTCAAATCAAATCAAAAACACTCATATATGACCTTAGGATCATTATCGGTGAGTCGTGACGACTTTGTGCCTACATCAGGGTTAATTATAATCAAGTACTAAAGACTTAAAGCAAATAATTCCATCCTGACTCCTGTTCCATGTCTAGTAGTGGGATTAGGGTGGAGCCACCCACTCGACGATTTCACCAATATCAAATTACATGCGACTTACGTATACCGCTCGATCATAGAATGACCTGTCAGGGATCATGATATCAAGTATCATTACTAGCTATCAGAACCCACTCACTACCAGTGCTAGCTGTTGTAGTATGAATCATCTATGGTAATAATAACATCGAACAAAACGAAACACACTGAAAAGAAACACAAGATACTCTATCACTCTAATGAGCATTTCTTGCGAATACAGCTTAACACATGTTTTACCTAAAAATATATTGTTGTCGTCATTCGATTTCGATTGATATAGTCCTCACTTTCCCGACTAAACAGCTACGAAAATACCTTTCACCTAATCTCGAAAACCTTCGTCTCTCATAAACACAAATCCGACACGGACCTCCAAGCCATCTCTCACTGCGAAACCCCAAAACACTCACCAGAGGAGTATTATACCCTCCGAAACCTTACCACAAGTAATTCCAGAAGACCCTTCCGGAATGTCACGCATGCAACAAATAAAGCTCAAGCACAAAAGCTTGGGACGAATACGATTAGTCTACCACTACTACGTGTATACGCGAGGATAATGTATAATTAAGATTCTACGGACATTGGAT
This sequence comes from Lactuca virosa, assembly GCF_052849685.1. Taxonomy (NCBI): domain Eukaryota; kingdom Viridiplantae; phylum Streptophyta; class Magnoliopsida; order Asterales; family Asteraceae; genus Lactuca; species Lactuca virosa. The sequence goes on along the minus strand of NC_136427.1, from coordinate 140,977,846 downwards.
GTGTGCTTCCGCCCTATTTCCTGTTCCTTGTCTGGTTGTGGACTTGGGGCAGAGTCACCCATCCAACTGTCTTGCCAACCTTAAGTACATACGACCTATACGCGCAAGTTAATGATAGATGGACCAGGTACGAGTCCTGCCATGAACTTCGGGACCAGGTTACCCAGGAGTGCAAGTAAACGCCCTATCATCCGAATAAGTCTAGTCGTGTAAACCGAACCCATATGTTCCCTACCGATCTAATCAAACGAGAAACACTAAAGCAGACCCTATGCAGCGCTCCGAGGAGAAGCTATCACTTATGACTTAGTACAAATTCGAGAAAGGCTGAAAGCATCTCGAGAACACGGCAAAACCCGAATAAGTCTTATCATCTATATAAAAACGCAGGGTTTTTACTAGTGAATCTATGATGGCTAGTGTAAACATTATGGTCATGTATCATTAAGATTCTATGGACTTAGAATGTGTGATTCCGCCTCATTTTCCTGTTCCTTGTTTGGTTGTGGGCTTAAGGTGGGGTCACCCATCCGAATGCCCTTGTAATCTTAATGATATACGACTAGTTTACATCAAGCGATTATAAAAGAACTGGTAGGACTTATAATGCAAATTTCGTCACAATTTGTTGAAACATTCGTAATGCTGGAACTCGCTAACTACATTATAAAATATTCATGGTGGTAATACCAAGTATAAAGCGGGGAGCATAAAGGCACACGTAAAATACACTATCATTCCAAAACAAAAACTCCTTTAAATCGACTCAGCTCAAGTTACAATAAGAAATTCCAAGGTCGTCATTTAACATCAAGCGGGTTGTTCCCTACCATATCAATTCCTTATACTACGAAAAGTTCCCCCATCTTTCCTTCAAATTCTTGAAGTCCCAGTCGAAACACTAATTTTGGGACGAAATTCTTTCTAACGGGGGGATGATGTGACAACCGTCAATTTTTGGCCAAGTCAAAGTCAACTAAAGTCAACAAGTCAAACCGGTCAACTCATCTAACCCTTGTATATTAGGGTTTCCATCATGATTCTTATTGTACTACTCGCAATCTAAAAATAAAGTATCACTTAGAGTTTTCACGTGTTCGGAAATTCTAAACCCTAATTAGGGTAAGTGATGAATCTACTCGATAAAACATTATTCCATACCCCTCGAGAGCGTATAACATTCATAACAAGGCTTAACAGAGTGTAAGAACCTTGCGTTGCGAAGCCAAACACTCAAAAAGGTCACAAAAGAAGTCTCTCCTAATCTCTTTCACTCTAACTCTCCCAAAACTCTCTAAGTAAGAGAAATCTCTCCAAGAATGTGAAATCTCTCCCAAATCTCTCCCAAATCTCTCTCTGTATGAGAAATCTCTCCAAGTATGTGAAATCTCTCCCAAATCTCTCTCTGTATGAGAAATCTCTCCAAGAATGTCAAATCTCTCCCAAATCTCTCCAAGTATGTGAAATCTCTCCCAAATATCTCTCTGAATGAGAAATCTCTCCAAGTATCTGAAATCTCTCCCAAATATCTCTATGAATGAGAAATCTCTCAAAGTATGTGAAATCTCTCCCAAATCTCTCCAAGTATGTCAAATCTCTCCCAAATCTCTCTCAACTTCTTATAATCACTCGGGGCATCCCAACCCTCGATTTAGTCGAAAACTGCTCAAAAACGGAAGTCTACGCGAAAAACAGCCTTAAGGAGCCGAAACCCCTCTTAGGAGCCGAAACTCCTCTTAGGAGCCGAACCTCCTGAGAACCGAAACCCTCTCAGCCGAAATGGACCGAGGGCTCTGTCTATTTCGGTCCCCTGACTAATCAGAATCGAGACCTGACTTTCGGCTCTTCCCTTCCTAGCTTCGGTCCGAGGACTTGACCTTCAGTTCCGAGATGCGAGCCACGACCGAACCCTCGCACCTTCGGTCCTCTCTTCTACTCTCGGTTCCTTCCTTCTCCACTCTCGGTTCTCACTCCATTAGAGCCGAACCTCGCAGGTTCGGTCCAGATTGCCGGTTTTTGACCCAAACTTCGTTTTAAGCCCGTTTTTCGAGATTTTAACGCGGGATTTTCACCCAAACTCGTATTTTAACATAATAAACCCCAAATATTCATATTTTAATTATATTTTGGGGAAAATCCTTGCCTACGAATAAAATCTACTTGGTGAGATATTTAGGTGGAGTGTTGACTTATCCTTTGGACAAGGACACAAGCAACCTCCCCATACTTCCATAGTACAACCCTCAGTCACTATTCCTCCATGTTTAGTCAATTAATTGTCCTTTCACACTATTTCACTAGCCCATAATCAGATCAAAGGGCTGGAAAAGCTTCACTTCACTTCCCTCAATATTCACTCTTTCTCAAGAAGGATCAAACCCATTTCTCTCTCTAAAAAATTCGAGATTCAAAGGCTGGTCTTGGGTTTTTCCTCCACATTTGGTAAGTATCTTCCTCCTACACTTAGATATTCTACTATCCTTCATCCAAATCATAGATTGCTTACACAAATATCGTCATATTTATTGTTAGATCTTCAAATCTTCAAGCATCTCCCAAGTGTTCTTGAGTTGAACACTTCTTTTCTCCATCATCCATCTACTGAAATCACTCAAGATGAGTTCATACCCCTACATTTTCATGTTTTCTTCAAGTTTTAGGGGGGGGGGGGAATACAAGTTAACACACCAAAAACTTAACTAAACTCAAACAACAGCTTTCATCAGAAAAGTTGAGTCTTATTCACAGACTGTTTTGACTATCTTAAACCTAATATCTTTCAAAAGCGTTTAATATGAAAATCGTTCAGGTTCATACCTTTAAAATGACTACTTTCACATCTCCATACGATTTTTCTACGATTTATGGTGATTTTTACAAAACTGCCTATCATTTCAGAAACGAATTCGGACCAGTCTGTGAATATGAACATTTTAACACAAGTTAAAGACTTCTAAAAATCATAATAAAAATTATGATTAAACTAGACACATTTTTTGAACTCTCAGAATTTACAACTTTCATAACACTTTGTAGTATGTTGAGCAAAGTGTATAACAATAAGTTCTAAATATTGAATGTATTTTCTTGTTAGTTTATCATCATAAACTGAAATTTAGTCATTCAGATTAAGGATTCTTCATTCATTTCGAACACATGTAATAAACTACATTAAACATAGTTTATGGATTTTACTACATGAAAAAGGTTTTACTCTCAAAACAAATGGGTTTTTCATATACTACATGATAAACTATAATAGTAATAGTTTAAGGATTTCATATCACTAACTTATCCAGAAAAGGTGATTTTACTTCCTCCACGGAAGAGGTTTTAATATCAAACTATGTGTAAACTAGTTAACTTAGGTTGTGAGGCAATTCTCTCCCCGTACGTTCGAGTACGGGATCCCAATTCCTGTAAGTTATAACCAGAGTCTCTTGTAGGGAGAGCGTGATAATTGTGTATAGATCTATATTGGGATTGACACCCCACACCTCGCTGCTAGTTACAGCCGGACCGCCAGGTCTGCGGGTGACAAGAGTCATGGTATCTTAACGTCTGAAAAACGTTGTGCAGGTTATTTCTCGTCATAGTATGGTTATAGCGACTCACATAGGTAGTTAACAATCTTTCAAGTTTACATGGAAAATTCTACTTTAAAAAGGGGTTTTACTTCTAAACTAAACGAGTTTATGTCGATTTAAACTTGCATGAATTACTTTAAGTATGGTAAAATACTTGTTTATTCTCGGTCCTGGGATTTAGGACTACATAACTTTTATAAGGAAAATATTGGATTTTCTTTGGAAACACATTACTAGTATGAACATTATAAGTACAAATCACACACACACATTCTCGGTCCTGGGATTTAGGACTACATGACTTTAATAAAGAAAATATTGGATTTTCTGGAAACATACTCTGTCGCTTTTACAAGGAAAACGGTTTCTTTCTCAAACAAAACTCTTATGAACTCACCAACTTAGTTGTTGACACTTTTTCAAAACTACTTGTATTTTCAGGAAATCAGTGAAACAGGAAAACCAACAGCATTTTGCGGATGGAACGATAAATCGTCAAACAGTTCATTTTGTCATCATAATGTAATTAATTTTGAAACATGTAAACTTATTCTATGGTGTAACCTTTTCAATTATATTTATGATGGTTGTATTTACTTTGAGCACTATTATACTCGTTGTTGTGATACTTTACATGAAGTCCTCCACCCCCGAACGTTTCCGCCATCCTAGGTTTGGGGGTGTGACATACATGAAGCAGAGTCATACATCTTGACTCTCCCATCCTTGCGATCTCTCAGGTAAACATGGCAGCTTCGCATCCAATGACCCTTCTCTTGGCAGTAGAAACATATGGAATCTTCTGGAATGGTACACGAGACTATCTCAGACTTAGCCTTTCTCTTGCGTAGAGAAAACTTTTCTGGACTTCCAATGTTGCCATTGTCCATAGAAGGTTGGGACATTGATTTACCAGGCAAATTTGCTTGACCAGTCCGCCAAATCATTACTGATTCAGCAGCAATAAGCAAATAGGTAAGATCAATGAGGGTCATGTCGTGGTCCATCATATAGTTCTCTCTAATGAACTCACTATATGAGTCAGGAAGTTATTGAAGAACCGAATCAACAGCCAACTTCCTTGAGACATCGACACCCAACATCCTCAACCTGTCAATGTGTGACTTCATCTCTAAGGCGTGTGCACACACATACTTTCCATATTCGTGTCTTTTTGCCAATTGGGCTTGAGTGACTTTGAACTTTTCAATCCTTCGAACATGTGGGTCAGGGAGAACAATAGGAGGAGGAGGAGGAAGTGAAGAATGATCTTGTGTTCCTCGATCGAATCGTGGAATATCATCTTCATGTGGAAAGCTTTTTCCATGTGATTTGGGAAGACCACAGTTAGAATCAGACATCTACAAAACGGGAGAAAATTCAAGTTAGTTGATAAGAGTCCTTGATACAACACCCAAATGAAATATCAAGGCTAGGACCCAACACAATATTCTACGACTTTGCCGTAAATCAGTTGCAGAATATTTGAAGGTAGGTAAATGACGATTTACCAATTTCCACCATGAAAAACGAAAACGAAAATTAAGTTTTAAATGAACTGAAACTCCTAGATCTTTTGAGATTCATTGAACTTTTCAATGGCATGTTTAATCTCGATTATGCCCTTCAAGTTTGTGACTAGGATGTCGAGGATCACAAACAAGGTGTGAATAACCATGAAAATTAACTTGGTACACTCGAAGACGTTAATCGCCTAATCAATGTGTCGGTTAACCACACACGCTCCATTGATCTACGATAATCTACGAGCTACCCATTGCCATCCTTCGTTGGTCCCATATTAGTATGCCCGTTAACCACACACGCTCCACTAACAACCAACAAGGTGCAATGTGCAATTTCATGGATTAGCACCAAATTCACATTTTTCCTAAGTAACTAAGATTTGGGAATTTTATAAATACGTTTAGTTACTTGTACTACATTATACTTATAATGGAAGGTGGTGTCCTATACTACCCGTTCGGCTAACGACCCTCCACTAGTCAATAATGCGGTGGGTAAGAGTGGATACCCATTCAATCGCCATTTTATAGGCAATTTCCTTAAACACCTCTTAGATACCAGCTTCGTGAATGAGGCCTACTAACGGTAAGACTGACTCTTTACTCATACATTTATAATATTAGACTTTTAATTTTATATAGTATAAGGGTGTATTTTATACTTTTAAAATACTATGTGGTCAAATTTAACAAATTATATTTTTAATTTAATTAAACTTAAACCATGTCATTATGGATTTATTAATTCTCCTTTAATTACACACTTAATTAATTTAATAAAACCATGAGGGTGTAATTTGAACTTTTCAAAATACTAGGGTTTGAGAATTTAATATTTTAAAATTAAACTTTTAATCAAAATTTTAAATTCCAAAACTTGAGGGCAAGTTTTGAAACTTTTCAAAACCTTCTAGATCAAATTACAAATAATTCAATTAATCAAATAATTAGTGATTATCTGAATTTGACATAATTCAATTTTCGTACAAGATAATTCAAATCAAAATCACAAATAATTAATCTTTATCTTATAAAACAAGTAATTATCTTAATTTTGACAATTATCTACTATTTGGATTAGGATAATCAATACCATAATGAAAAAATCGGATTTTTATCTGTCAAAAATGTTTTTGGTAATTATCCCAAGCCAAAATAGGTCAAAATCCCGAAAAATCTGCCATCTGACCCAACGACTCGTCGAGTCAACATTGGACTCGTTGAGTTGCCAGTGAACTCGGCGAGTCCATGCACCAGAATGGGTTTTTCACGATTTTCAGCCTTGAATAATTAAACATAGCATCAAATACAATAGATAAACAGCCTAGGCTCTGATACCACTGATGGGTTTTGAGCATTGCATCAATCCTATGGTACACATGCAAACCCTAAAGCTTTGAATCTAGTTCGTCTAGTTGTACATGCAATAATCATCCAAAGCTCATAAACCCTAGATCTAGCATACTATACTCGAAATTAACATATGAATAGGGTTAGGAATATTATCTTGATTGTTATGTAGCAATAACAATCACAAACCTTCTTGATCTTGACTTCTGAAAGCCTAGTTCCCCAAGTGTTGCACCTCTAATGGTGTCACACACACCACTAGCAACAAGGAAGAACAAAGGAGAGAGGAGAGGCTTTAAAAACGTCCAAGGTTTCTCTTAAAAGGTTAGGGACGATTTTGGTGGCCTAAAGGGTTTCTTTTATAGTTAGGCTTCTAGGGTTATCAACTTGGAAACCCTAATCCAGTTGCTTAGTCCTTAAGAAGCCCAAAGATCCTTCTAGAAGGCCCTTTGGACGATTTCTATATGGACCCTCATATAGGATTCGTCCATTGCTTCCTTATGGATCCTAAGCCCAACTTTGTAACTATCTTATAATGACAGTATCGGTCCCCTTTATTTAATTAATCTCTTTTGACCACAAAATTAATTCTAAATTAATTCTTAATCAATATTAATTAAACAATATGATTTCTCTTTTAATATATTATTCTTGTAATATATTAATAAATCATAATTAATCCTCTTTCTCCTTAATTCATCATATCAGTTGCTATGGTGAAGACAATCCAAAAGGACCATGCTCATAATCGGGTCAAGTACATACCAAAATAGTTATGGGTCTAGATACCTAATCCAACAATAATTACTTGATAGTTACAATCAGTTTTATTCAATATCTTTTGGGCATACTGGAAATTTATATATGTAGTTAAGTGTATATACGTAATATCAAACATTTAACATTTAATACTTGGCCCTGATCAGTTAATTTTAACTTAAAAGTATAATTGTCTTGCATTTTATGTCTAAGTAAGTACCCACAATTACTTAGTAGTTACATTCAGTTTTAAGACATATCTTTTGGGCATATTGGAAATTTATATACATAATTAAGTGTGTATACATAATTAAGTGTATATACATAATATCAAACGTTTAACGCTTAATACTTTGTCATGGTGTTAATTTTAACTTAAAGTATAATTGTCTTGCATTTTAGGTCTAAGTGACTAAGTGAATACCTACAATTTCTTAGTAGTTACACTCACTTCTAAGACATATCTTTTGGGTGCGGGTGTATATATATATATATATATATATATATATATATATATATATATATATATATATATATATATAAAACATTTAACACTTAATATTTTGACCTGGTCCAATTAATTTTAAGTACAATTATCTTGTATTTTAGGTCTAAATGAATACCTACAATTACAAGGTAGTTACACTCAATTTTATTCAATAACTTTTGGATATATTGGTATTGAAACAAAAAAAAAGTGAATGTTCAATATTAAAAATAACATGTTTTTATAGCAATCTACTGTTATTTGTTCTTCTTACAATATTGTATGTTGAAAATCTATCAAATTATTAACAATATCATCCAAATACAAAGTAATATTATTGTTAACTTAAAAAAAATCCAATGTCCTAATTAGAAAACAAAAACAAAAAATACAAATGGTGTAACTAGATAGATTTTTTAAAAGAGTGTCTTAACAAGAAAAGATTATTACAATATTATATTGGGATAAAAGTAGGTCCAAACCCGTCCCAGATGGACCCGGAAAACCCAAAAACCGATTAACAAGATTTTGTAGGACCGGATCGGTATATAGGAATCGGTTCTGGGTACGGGACCGGATAAAGTGGATCTAGAACCGAAAAACCCGAGAACTTTATAGTGGGTAAGGTGGAATCGTGTAAGTGGGTTTAGAATAGGAAAACCCGAAAAAAAATCGATTTTTTTTTGGAATTACTTAGTTGGTTGAACTTTGAAAATTTCCATATTGATATCCTTATTTTGGGGGATTGTAAGTGTCATTGAAGATGAAACCAAAATTGAAAAATTATAGTCTAAAATCATATACAAACTCTAAACTCCACTATGGAAAAAACCAAATAGCAATCCGACTTTAAACGAATTAGATATGCATGTTTTTAAATTTTCATAGAATACAAATTACAAAAACAAATAGCTAAAAAGTTGAAAATTTTCAGCTTTGATATCCCGAATTCGAGGGACCGTAAATCATTGAATATTGTAAGGTCCTAAAACGGATCTTTACCAATGATCAAACAATCAAACAATCAAAAGTAATCAGAATATGAGTAGAAGAAGAAGAGAAATCAAGCTTGCATACGTTAATTGCTGAAAAACGTCTGGTACAACTCGATATTACTTGACCGTGAACTCTGTGGCATCAACAACTAACAATGACCTAGACAACCTCTATATATAGTGGACTTGGGCCGGAAACTGGGTTTACGGCCGTAAACAGGCTTACGGCCGTAAACTCACCACAGGGCCGTAAACTGCTAAACAACTCACTAAACCATAATAAAGACTCAAAAGGAACTATTACAATGAAAGCCTAGACCAAACCACTAACTGGACCCTTCAATCTCCCCCTTGGTTTGGTGCTAGCTTGGACTTAGTCTTTATCAACCACCAGCACGTCTGACTTCCCCATAGCTCCATACCACATTCCTTTTCTGGTAATTTATACAACCATTGATGTGTACTCTTTAGCAGCAGACTCAAAGATGTCTTCAGCGACCATGATCTGATGAAGAGAAAGCTGATGTATATCCCATTTTCCGAACTGAAGCAGATCTCTTTTGTCATATAAGCGAATACATCCATGTTCAAGCTTTATGACAGCAGAGGCCGTAGATTCATCAAACACCCAGTAAAGCATGGACTTTAGAGATCCATCTGGATGATTCTGAAGAATAGGAATCTGCTTAACTTGTGTAACATCCGGATTTCCAGGTACTGTATTTATCTAATTATTTTTGAGTTTTGGAGAGAGACTCGGCGAGTAGGCGATTAGACTCGTCGAGTAGAGCTGCGCATTGTTAGACTGGATTAATGACTGGACTCGGTGAGTCCATACGTGGACTCGGCGAGTCCACGCTGTTTAATGAAACCCTAATTTCATGGGTTTGGGACCTATTTAAAGGCCCTTAGGGCCGTCACTTGCGGCTACCAAACCCCAGAGAGAAACCCTAAAAGAGCTAGAGCGTTTGTGAGAGGAAAGGAGCCATTTCTTGATCTTTGTGATTGATTCTTGCAAGAAGGAGGTGATTTCAGCTTGGAGGAGACCAAGGAGGTTGTGCATCTGGGGATTTCGAGCAAAAGACTTCATCTTTGAGGTATTATGTCGCCCCTTTATCTGTTTTGTTGAAGGAACCCATAGATGTAGAGTTTTTATGTCTTTTATTGGAAGGAGTTGTGAGAATATGGCCCCTATTCATTTTGAGACTTCGGATCTGGACCCATAGTGGTCTAAAGAGCTTATTCCAGCTTGCTTTATGTTGAACTATGGAGGCAATGAGCTTAGGTTGTTGTGTTTGGGGCTAAATCACCAAGTAAAGCCTCCTAGACGTCATATGAGAGTCAAGATCCAAGCTTTACGTGATTATCAGGCTTGGGAAGGTCAGATCTATGGGTCTAAGGAACAGATCTGACCTCAGGAGGTCATTTGAGTTTGTGCATGACATGAACTCGCCGAGTCCAAGGGCAGACTCGGCGAGTAAGGTTAGGGTTTCCCGTGAATCACTCAGTGAGTGACTTGCCGAGTTGGGGGAATGACTCAGTGAGTCAGAGGGGGAATAGAGGACTCGAGTTCACGACTGAACTCGCCGAGTCACATTTGTGCACTCGGCGAGTCTGGTCAAGAGTTGACCGTTGACTTTTGTTGACTTTTAGGGTTTGGTCAACAATGGAACTTGTGGACTGTTTGAAGGGTAAAATAGCCTTTTAGCCTTCTTAGAGGACATGTGAGAGTCTAGTCTAGCCTAGAGAGCCGTGATTGATTGAGATGATTATGTTATGTGTATAGGCAGAGGCTAGATCAGTATATACACAGGCGGGATATTATCCGAGACATCCGAGGTGAGTCTTCTCACTATACATTACCTAGAGTGGTATTTATGTGTAGACCAGAGGGTCTTTTATGCTATGTGTATGTATGAGATTATGTGCATTGTGTTATATGTATGCTATGTTTTGTATAGACCGGACCGGAGGGTCCAACGATATAGACCGGACCGGAGGGTCCAACAATATAGACCGGACCGGAGGGTCCAACGATATAGACTGGACTGAAGGGTCCAACAATACAGACCGGACCGAAGGGTCCAACGAGCTATGACCGGACCAAAGGGTCCAACGAGCTACGGGACTGGAGGGTCCCGCTGAGACACATTGGACCGGAGGGTCGTATTGTAGCCTCGAGTGGCGTATGTGTGGTATGTTGTATATTGGGGAACTCACTAAGCTTTTATGCTTACAGTTGATGTGTGATGTGTTTCAGGTACTAGTGAGGATCGCAGGAAGGCGCCGGCATGATTCGTACACACGAGAGAGGATTTATTTATATGAGATCTTGGGACATGTTTTGTGATGATACAGAGATTTATTATGATTTTGTGATTTTTATGTGGTGGAAAGTATGTTTTGAAATTCAAAAAGTTGTCTTAAAAAAATTGGGTGTTACAAGTTGGTATCAGAGCCTTGGTTTGAGGGATTCGGGTGCACCTTCGGGCGTATCTGAACTCAAACTGAGGATTTGAGAGAATTTCAAAATAAAATTCACAAAATTTTATTAAAGAGTAGAATGTTTTGAAAGAGCAGAGCAGAGCAGTGTGTACGATCAGCCAGCGCCCGAACGGTGATTTCCTAAAATACCCTTACCTTATGTGTTATGAGATATTATGAGATATTATGCATGCTAGAGTAGGCTAGGTAATCATATTAGGACTAGAGTGGCCTGATTTGTGATGCCTTAGCCTAGAAATGATTTTGCTGCTATGTGATGCTTGAGAGCGAATAGGTAGCAGTGAGGAGCTGTTGAGAGGCCTACCGAAGGGTAGCCTATGCCAGTGAGATATTGTATACTTGTGATCTGGGATCCAAGGAGGAGGACTTAGAGTGAATGTTGATGCGGTGTGGATGGTAGTATAGGGCCCGTAATATTGAAGACATCGGAGCAGCGCGCACCCTAAGTAAGAATCCATTGGGTACTAAGGAGCAAGTAGGGTTGAGTTATCGAGTGCGAGTATACTCGAGCGAGTCTCTGATATCTTGTGTTGTATTTGAGAGAGACATCATAGTTGGGGCGCGCCACCGGCCAGGGACTAGCGAGGGGGTTGTGAGCGATGAGGAGCTCCGCCAGATGATTCATGATGAGGTGGCTGCTGCCATCCGCGCTGAGATTCCAGAGATGTTCGGGTCTATCAAGACCACGATGATGGAGGCTTTTGATGAGCGGTACGCCGCTCTTACTGATGCAGCTGTTGCTGCGGCCACCGCAGCCGTTGCTGCTGCCAGGTCGCAGGGGGGTGACTCGTTGCTGTACAGAGAGTTCAGCAACACGAAGCCAGCAGAGTTTGATGGGACGCAGGATCTGATTGCTGCTATGAAATGGATTACCGATGTTGAGGGTTGTTTCTATACCTGCTCGTGTCCAGAGCATCTGAGGGTTCGGTTTGCGCTGAACCAGCTTCGCTTGGGAGCGAAGGACTGGTGGAAGTTTGTGACGGCAGACTTCACTACTGCAGAGCTAACTGCGGTGAGCTGGGAGAGGTTCACCACGATGTTTCGAGATGAGTATGTTCCTCTGGTGGAGAGGGAGCGATTGGCTCAGGAGTTCTTGACCCTCAAACAGGGTACTGATTCGGTTACTGTGGTTACCCGGAAGTTTCATGAGAGGGCGATGTTCTTCCCTGAGCAGGTGTCTACTGAGCAGGCACGTATGAGCCGGTACTTGGGTGTTTTGAGCAGGGATATACGGGAGTTCGTGTCGAACTCGACTTACCGGACATTTGCTGAGCTCCAGGCAAATGACCGGAAGAGGGAGATTGAGCTGGAGACGCAGGCCAGGGAGGAGGCCGAGTCTCAGAGGGTGGATCGGCGACCGGCACAGTCTCAGCCGGCAGCCAAGCGGGCAAAGCCCGCTGATTCGAGATCTGGGGGTCCGAAGGGCCGCATTTGTGGAAAGTGCGGCAAGAGCCATGAGGGGACATGCAGAGCTGGGGTGTGTTATAAGTGTGGGAAGGAGGGGCATTATGCGAGGGACTGCCCCAAGGGATTCACGGTTTGCTTTCATTGCAACCAGACCGGCCATCGAAAGGCCGAGTGCCCACAGCTACTGCAGAGATCAGCGTAGGGATCTGCGCCTGCTGTTCGAGCTACAGAGAGTCGGTCGGCGAAGGCCGAGGCGCCGAAGGCTCGCGGGAGAGCCTTCCAGTTGACAGCGGAGGAGGTCCGCGCAGCACCCGATGTGGTATCTGGTATGTATTCTTTCCTCTGTTTATATTGAGTTTGTGATATTATGCTTATTCTGAGGTATGCATAGGTACATTTCTTGTGTGTTCTGTACCTGCTTTGGTGTTGTTTGACCCGGGTGCGAGTCGGTCATTTGTGTCGATAGCGTTTAGTCGACACATCAGTGTTCAGCGAGAGGCGTTGAGTCGACCTCTACGAGTTTCTATAGCCGACGAGCGAACAGTGTATGCTACTGATGTGATTCGAGGATGTGTACTCGAGATCTTCGGTGTCGAGTTCCCGATAGATCTGGTCCCGATTGCTATGGGGGACGTATGTCTCATAGTAGGCATGGATTGGTTGAGCCGATTTGGGGCTGTGATAGACTGCGAGCGACAGTTGGTGACGATACGACATCCCAGTGGGGGAGTACTTACGGTGTACGGCGAGGGTACCCGTTCTGGATCAGCATTTTGTTCGGCCGCTAGAGCGAGGCAGAGTCTACAGCAGGGCTGTAGTGGGTTTTGTGGCTTATGTGGTGGATACAAGAGTAGATGCAGAGAGACCGAGGTCGGTCGATGAGGTCCCGATAGTGCGTGAGTTCCCTGATGTTTTCCCCGAGGAGTTGTCGGGTGTACCTCCCGAGAGGCAGGTAGAGTTCCGTATTGAATTGGTTCCGGGGGCAGCGCCTATCGCCAAGGCGCCCTATCGCCTTGCGCCACCAGAGATGCAGGAGTTATCCTTGCAGCTTCAGGAGCTGCTGGGGAAGGGGTTTATACGGCCGAGTAGCTCGCCGTGGGGAGCGCCGATCCTTTTTGTCAAGAAAAAGGATGGTTCGCACCGGATGTGCATTGATTACCGGGAGCTGAACAAACTGACGGTCAAGAACCGTTACCCCTTACCGAGGATCAACGATTTATTCGATCAGTTGCAGGGAGCGTCTTGGTTTTCCAAGATCGACTTGAGATCTGGATATCATCAGATGAGAGTACGAGATGAGGATATCCAGAAGACAGCATTCAGGACTCGTTACGGGCATTACGAGTTCGTGGTGATGCCTTTCGGGCTCACCAATGCACCGGGCATGGATCTCATGAACAGAGTATGCAGACCGATGTTGGATCGTTCGGTGATCGTGTTCATCGATGACATATTGGTGTATTCGAGATCCAGAGAGCAGCATGAGGAGCATTTGAGAGAGTTACTTGGAGTTTTGAGATCGGAGAGGCTTTATGCCAAATTCTCCAAGTGTGATTTCTGGTTACGAGAGGTCCAGTTCCTAGGGCACCTCGTTAACCAGAATGGGATTTTGGTCGATCCGGCCAAGATTGAGGCAGTGATGAGTTGGGAGGTGCCGAGATCCCCCACCGAGATCAGGAGTTTCCTCGGGTTGGCCGGCTATTATAGGAGATTTATCAGGGATTTCTCCAAGATCGCCGTACCACTCACCAGATTGACCCGGAAGGGTGTTGCTTTTTCATGGGGCCCATAGCAGCAGGCCTCCTTCGACACACTTCGCCAGAGACTATGCGAAGCCCCGGTGTTAGCCCTTCCGGAGGGAATAGAGGACTTTGTGGTGTATTGTGACGCATCGATATCGGGGCTGGGAGCGGTGCTGATGCAGAGAGGGCATGTGATAGCATACGCATCAAGGCAGCTGAAGCCTCACGAGACGAGGTATCCCACCCACGATCTGGAGCTGGGGGCAGTAGTGTTCGCCCTCAAGATCTAGCGTCACTACCTGTACGGGGTTCGGTGTACCATATATACGGACCATAAGAGCTTGAAGTATTTGATGGATCAGCCCAACCTGAACATGCGTCAGAGGAGATGGTTAGATGTGGTGAAGGACTATGATTGCGAGATCCTGTACCACCCGAGCAAAGCTAATGTTGTAGCTGATGCCCTGAGTCGCAGGGCAGAGAGTGCCCCGATACGAGATGTTTGTATGAGATTGACAGTGATGACTCCGGTGTTGGACACCATTCGAGGGGCGCAGGCTGAGGCCATTAGGTCGGAGAACCGGAAGAGAGAGCGGGTTATCGGACAGGTATCGGAGTTCGTTACCGATGGTCGAGGACTTATGACCTTTCAGGGTCGGATTTGGGTGCCGTTCGTGGGTGGAATGCGTACCATCTTGATGGAGGAGGTGCATAGATCGAGGTTCTTGATCCATCCCGGGGCCACTAAGATGTATTTGGACCTGAAGAAAGAGTATTGGTGGCCCTGTATGAAGAGGGATGTTGCATGGTTCGTAGAGAGGTGCTTGACCTGTCGCAGAGCTAAGGCCGAGCACCAGAGACCGCATGGTAAATTGCAGCCGTTGGAGGTTCCCGAATGGAAATGGGAACAGATTACCATGGATTTTATCACCAAATTGCCGAGGACTACTAGGGGCGTCGATGCAATTTGGGTGATTGTGGACAGGTTGACGAAGAGCGCTCACTTCCTTGCTATCAGTGAGAGCTCTTCCGCTGAGAGGTTGGCAGAGCTGTACGTGAGGGAGGTGGTATCACGGCATGGAGTACCGATCTCGATCGTCTCAGATCGAGATGTGCGTTTCACTTCCAGATTCTGGTAGAAGTTTCATGAGGAGTTGGGTACGAGGCTACATTTTAGTACCGCATACCACCCCTAGACAGACGGGCAGAGCGAGCGAACGATTCAGACGCTCGAGGACATGCTCCGGGCATGCGTACTCGACTTCGGAGGAAGTTGGGACACGTACTTACCATTGGCTGAGTTTTCCTGCAACAACAGCCATCATTCGAGCATGGGTATGCCACCTTTTGAGCTGTTGTATGGGAGGAGGTGTCGGACTCCCATTTGTTGGGGTGAGGTCGGGCAGCGTGTGATGGGTAGTACAGAGATAGTGCTTCAGACGACAGAGCAGATACAGCAGGTCAGACAGAGGTTGTTGACCGCTCAGAGTCGCCAGAAGAGTTATGCGGACAGGCGCCGGTCCGAGCTCGAATTTCAGGTTGGTGACTTCGTCCTCCTGAAGGTATCTCCTTGGAAAGGAGTGATCCGATTCAGGAAGAGAGGCAAGTTGGGGCCTCGGTATATTGGTCCTTTCAGGGTGATCGCCAGGGTGGGCAGAGTAGCGTATCGTGTGGAACTACCTGCGGAGTTGAGTCAGATTCATGATACCTTCCACGTATCTCAGTTGAGGAAGTGTATCGCCGATGAGTCGGCAGTGGTTCCCCTTGAGGACATTCAGGTGGATGCGAGCCTGAACTATATTTAGAGGCCAATCGTGATTCGGGATAGGAGGATCAAGGTTTTGAGAAACAAGGAGGTGTCATTGGTTCAGGTCCAGTGGCAACATCGGAAGGGGTCCGAGCTGACTTGGGAGCCGGAGTTAGAGATGCGTGAACAGTACCCAGAGTTATTTGCTGAGAGAGACTTCGAGGGCGAAGTCTGATTCTAGTAGGGGAGAATTGTAACATCCGGATTTCCAGGTACTGTATTTATCTAATTATTTTTGAGTTTTGGAGAGGGACTCGGCGAGTAGGCGATTAGACTCGCCGAGTAGAGCCGCGCATTGTTAGACTGGATTAATGACTGGACTCGGCGAGTCCATACGTGGACTCGGCGAGTCCACGCTGTTTAATGAAACCCTAATTTCTTGGGTTTGGGACCTATTTAAAGGCTCTTAGGGCCGTCACTTGCGGCTACCAAACCCCAGAGAGAAACCCTAAAAGAGCTAGAGCGTTTGTGAGAGGAAAGGTGCCATTTCTTGATCTTTGTGATTGATTCTTGCAAGAAGGAGGTGATTTCAGCTTGGAGGAGACCAAGGAGGTTGTGCATCTGGGGATTTCGAGCAAAAGACTTCATCTTTGAGGTATTATGTCGCCCCTTTATCTGTTTTGTTGAAGGAACCCATAGATGTAGAGTTTTTATGTCTTTTATTGGAAGGAGTTGTGAGAATATGGCCCCTATTCATTTTGAGACTTCGGATCTGGACCCATAGTGGTCTAAAGAGCTTATTCCAGCTTGCTTTATGTTGAACTATGGAGGCAATGAGCTTAGGTTGTTGTGTTTGGGGCTAAATCACCAAGTAAAGCCTCCTAGACGTCACATGAGAGTCAAGATCCAAGCTTTACGTGATTATCAGGCTTGGGAAGGTCAGATCTATGGGTCTAAGGAACAGATCTGACCTCAGGAGGTCATTTGAGTTTGTGCATGACATGAACTCGCCGAGTCCAAGGGCAGACTCGGCGAGTAGGGTTAGGGTTTCCCGTGAATCACTCAGTGAGTGACTTGCCGAGTTGGGGGAATGACTCAGTGAGTCAGAGGGGGAATAGAGGACTCGAGTTCACGACTGAACTCGCCGAGTCACATTTGTGCACTCGGCGAGTCTGGTCAAGAGTTGACCGTTGACTTTTGTTGACTTTTAGGGTTTGGTCAACAATGGAACTTGTGGACTGTTTGAAGGGTAAAATAGCCTTTTAGCCTTCTTAGAGGACATGTGAGAGTCTAGTCTAGCCTAGAGAGTCGTGATTGATTGACATGATTATGTTATGTGTATAGGCAGAGGCTAGATCAGTATATACACAAGCGGGATATTATCCGAGACATCCGAGGTGAGTCTTATCACTATACATTACCTAGAGTGGTATTTATGTGTAGACCAGAGGGTCTTTTATGCTATGTGTATGTATGAGATTATGTGCATTGTGTTATATGTATGCTATGTTTTGTATAGACCGGACCGGAGGGTCCAACGATATAGACCGGACCGGAGGGTCCAACGATATAGACCGGACCGGAGGGTCCAACGATACAGATCGGACCGAAGGGTCCAACGAGCTATGACCGGACCAAAGGGTCCAACGAGCTACGGGACTGGAGGGTCCCGCTAAGACACATCGGATCGGAGGGTCGTATTGTAGCCTCGAGTGGCATATGTGTGGTATGTGGTATATTGGGGAACTCACTAAGCTTTTATGCTTACAGTTGATGTGTGATGTGTTTCAGGTACTAGTGAGGATCGCGGGAAGGCGCCGGCATGATTCGTACACACGAGAGAGGATTTATTTATATGAGATCTTGGGACATGTTTTGTGATGATACAGAGATTTATTATGATTTTGTGATTTTTATGTGGTGGAAAGTATGTTTTGAAATTCAAAAAGTTGTCTTAAAAAAATTGGGTGTTACAACTTGATCGGTAGCAGGCCACATCACAGACCGAAGAGGTTGATTGGTTTTAGGATCAATGACACTTGGGTATATTTTAATAATCGACTCTGCAGTCTTCATTGTGGGAAAACACTTTGCCACTTGATCTTCCAAAAATAATTTGAAATGTGCTGCCTTGGGATCATTTGAAGGATTTGCAAAAGGAGCCTTTGATAACTCTGTAAGATCAACCCTGGTCCAAGAGTGGAAGTCATGAGCATCTTTATACAGTTCGGTGTTGCCACTCTTCCGTCTCACGATCCACATATTTAAATTGTCGTGAAATCCCCATGAGATGATTCCTGACCTGTCACCATATACATCCCTGAAGCGATTCTCTCCAATATCTGTAACGGTGATGTTAGGTTGATCCCCAGGAGCATTTTGATCCGAGCTCCTTTTAAACAAAAACCGACCCTTCTCAGCAGACTTAGCCAGTTTGGCACGTTTCAAAGCCACAACATTCGGAGCCTGTGCCGGTTCTTTATCAAATCGATCGACAACTTGGGTTGTTCTTACAGGTGGAGGAACTATGGGAACATCCTGATTAGGAATATAGATCCTTGGCTCATCGACAGACGACTTAAATTTGTCACCAAGTTCTTCTTCCAGCTTCTTCTTTAAGTCATAGTAGCTGGCGGTCAACAGACCAAAGTGAGTCTGAAGATCAGTTATCTGCTTAGTCTTCAGAGCTTTGTCTTCTAGAAGATCAGCAACTTGAATGGTGAGCTTGGTGTTTTCAGTCTGAAGATCAGTAACCCGGATATCAAGCTCTATATTCTTCTGATTTAGTACGTTGATCTCCTTCTGTAGTCCAAGAATAGTAGGATTCTCTTCTCCAGAGTTGCCTTCCCCAAAAGATATTCCTTTACCACGGGAGGGAGGCGTTGAAAATTGTTCTTCAACCAAATGCATGGCCAGCCTCACTGAAGCAGCATCATGATCGGGCCTGGAAGGAGAAAATCCTGCGGGGATAGAAGAACCACCTGCTTCATAAGTGGTACTAGGACCCTCACTGAAAGGTTCTGATGAGACAATAGCAGGAGTGGTTATCGGTGGAGTTGAAAAGCCTTGAGGTACACCAGAATCAAGAATCCCTTGTCTAGGGTTACGTCTTCTTCTTTTCAGAAGAGGTTGAGAGGTCTGTGTTGTTGTGCGATCACTCTCAAGTGGCTCAGATGTAGGAGAAACAATATCAAGGGGAGGAATCCCTGACACTGTCACCATAGGAATTGTTGTTTCCGCCGCTTGATTAGTAATAGGAGGTGTAGATTCAAGAACGTCTTCAGTTTCCCGTATCTCCGTTGCTGGATGAGCAACATCATTGATATTGTTAAACAACGAGTTGAGTTTTTCACCTGACAAGAAATCTTCATTACTTCCAAAGTTCAATGGAATTTCATCCTTATCAAAGCCAGAAAGATCGGGGTCTTCATATAAGTCAGTCTCAATCCCACTCTTTGAAGACCCTTCATTGTAATCACTTTGGACCGGAACTGATGTCAGGTCATGTTCCTCAGCCACACGTGCGTTAGGAGCTGGAGTATCTTCTTCTTCAGCATGATCAGATACTATGATAACATCATCTTCCGAAATTACCCTCTCTGAAGAAGTAGGCTCAGAGGATACTTTATCTGACGTTCCATGAGACTCGGATGATTCATTTAGCTCAGCAAATCTTCCAAACTTCACAAGAGGATACAATCCTTGGAAAACGACTTTGCCCTTGCGATTCTGCTTTATAAGCCTAACAGTGTGAGAACCTAAAGACTCCATGTCTAGGGTTTCTCCCTCTTTGACCATCTCTGGAAATTGAATGTTAATGAACAATTGGATGAACCTAGGATACATCAAGAAAGTATCCCGGATTATTGCGTTGATGTTTACTACGAACTCGTCCAAGATGAACTTCGAGAAGTTGAAGTTTATCCCTGCAGCTAGTGAAGCAATGTCTCCAGTGTTCCTTAGCGAGATTTCATCAGCACCAGATCTTCTGCCCGAAATGCAGCTCACAAATACATGAGCCAAGAATCTCCAGTATGGTGGCAGAAGCTTCTTCACAGTGGGAGGAAAGATGCCTTCGTACCCCATCTTCTTGAGAACCTTCTCGACATCTTCAATGCCGATCTCAGTAGGAAAATCAGGTTGATCATCAATCAGCAATGCTTCCCTGATGAACTGCTCAGTAATTACAATCTTGCATCCTTTTACAATTGCATCAACAGTAACTGCACCATCGTTGTCTCTTTTCATCTTTGTAGTCTTCCAGAATTCCCTGAAAATTTTCTGATAGACCACGGGGTTCATAGTGATAGCAGAAGCTAGGCAGCATTCTCTCAGCCTGTGGATCATCGACCTGAATTCTCCATGAACAGCAGGAGGATCAGCCAGTAGGATGGCCAAGTTGTGCATGTCAGCGAACTTCAAATTTGCCATTTGATCTGCACTAAAACAAGCCAAGTAAGAAAACAAAAATATTTGAGCAATTAATGTTTTAAGTTTTCTTAATTAATCAATTTAATTTTGGCCTTAAAAAAAATATTTTGACCAAACTGGAGTTTACGGTCAACATTGGGTTTACGGTCAATTTTGGGTTTACGGCCGTAAACCCATGGCAGTAAGCTCAAGGCCGTAAACTCCTTGGCCGTAAGCTTCGGCCGTAAACGCCGACGATCTGATTTTCTTCGATTAAGGCCCCAAAAGCTGTCGATTTGATAAACAAAATACATTCACACGGTCGATTTTGTTATACCTTTGAGATGAACCAAACGATTTCACAAAAACACAAAAAAAAAATTCGAGAGGAGAGAGAGTTTGCGGCCGGAAATAGACAAAATGAGGAGTGAAAAGGTTTTCGGCTGTAAACCCACCTTTTATACCCTGTTCGATTTTACTTGTCTTCCACACAGTATAAGGCACAGTCCAAATCCCAAATAATTTTCAAAAATAAAACTTTTGAGGATTTTAAAAATAAAATTAAAATTAAAATAAACTAATAAAATAAAATAAAATAAAAATTCTAAAATTCAAGAATTTAAAAAAAAATTAAATTTTGACAATTATAAAAATAAAATAAAATAAAATAAAAACAAAAAATAAAATAAAATAAAAATAAAAATAAATGCAGACTAAAATTTATCTCAATAATCACTAAATATAATTTTGTGACACTGTGATCAAAGTTGTTAAACAGCCTTAATCCACTTGTCGGTACCTTTATCTTCATGTCTTTGTCTGGTCGATCGCCGGTATTGTGGTCCACTTAAACACGAAAATTTTATGATAAATTTAGACAAGTTAAGAAAGACGAGACATTTTGATCCTTTATTCTTAGATAAATTTCCTAGGGACCATTTAGCTGACGACGACCAGGGATATTGTTGTCCACCTAAATTGAGCAGCGAGATCTACAGACAATCTGTAAGTGTTCAATTTTAATTGTACTAGAACATGTTTCCCACTTCCTGATATGCTCCAGTAATCAAGGACTTCCAGAATACTCCTTACATCGGGTGAGCTGACAATTATTAAGAGAGAAGATAGATTTAGAATGCATATGCTATACACCCAGGTCGGATCTCTTCCAATCACGCAGAAGGTGAAACATATGACTAACTGAAGTTTTAGAGGGGTTGAGAAGAAGAATGAATGCATATACTGTGTACCAGGTCGGATTGAAAGTCACGTAAATGAGACAGTATATGGCTAACAGGCAGAAAGAATTGCATAAATAGAAGATGCAGAGAAATAGAGTTGCATATGTTACAATCCAGGTCGGATCTCTCGATCACGCAGAGGAAGCAACATATGACTAACAGACAGAGAGATAGAAAATAATTTTCTACAGACCTAATTTGTCGGAATTCACCAGTCACCCCATCAATACCAGAATTAAGGACAGAATCAACACATCGAAGAAAAGTTAATCCACAGTTCCAGATACGAGTTCTTTTAATGTGACCAGTAAATTCCCATATATATATATCCCTGCTCAACCTATCCAAACGTCGTATTGTCAGGCTAAACGGATTTAACTAGGTCAAGATTTGTCAAGTCAATGAATTCCTTAAGTTCAACTCTGCCTAGTCAAGTCCATTTAGAATCTTTCGTGCCTACCAGCGCATCGAATACAGAGCGTAGACAATTTAATTTTTGGTACGTTACGCAGATTCAGATTGTCTGTTATCACTTGATAATATCACTTCCCATCACAACACCTACAGGCAAAGCTGTCAGCAACAATATTTTTTAATTTTTCTGATTTTTTAATGTTTTTGGATTTTTGAATATTTTCTGAAAAAAAAAACAGAAACAAAATGTTTTTGGATTTTTTTAATTTTTCAATTTTTTTTGTTTGGTTTTTGTTTATTTCTCCCCCTAAATTTGTGCATGGGTGAGAATGAAATCACTGAAATGCGCAAATTTAAACTAACCTAACTTATAACAAAAATTTAATCCTCAAAACGAATCATTTTCAAAACTCCCACAAGCACATCGGATCGAGCTTTGTTAAAAGGCTTGGTGAACAGATCCGCTACATTATTAGCAGATGGAACCTGTTTTAGCCGGATGAGCGAGCGCTCATAACAGTCTCTGATAAAATGAATTTTGATATTAATGTGCTTGGTTTTGGAATGTTGGACAGGATTTTTAGTAATTGAATCGCAGCCTCATTATCACAGTAAATAGGGGTTTCTAGATAATTCAAACCGTAATCCAACAGCTGATGTTGGATCCAGATAACTTGAGAGCAACAAGCAGATGCAGCAACATATTCTGCTTCTGCTGTTGAGGTTGAGACGGTATGTTGTTTCTTGCACTGCCATGACACCAGTCTGTTGCAAAGGAATTGACACCCTCCTGATGTAGATTTCCTGTCAAGCTCACAGCCTCCATAATTACTGCCAGCAAAAGCATATAAATCAAATTCAGAATTTTTCGGATACCAAAGACCCAATTTTGGGCTGCCTTTGATATACCGAAAAATCATTTTGACAGCAATAAGATGTGAAAATTTAGGATTAGCCTGATAACGTGCGCATTGACAAACTGCAAACATGATGTCTGGACGGCTTGCAGTAAGATACATCAACGATCCGATCATCGATCTGTAGTGTGTCTGATCTACGGATTCGCCATCAGTATCTGGATTCAGCAGAGGTCTTTCAGCCATCGGCGTCAAAGCAGGTTTTGTGTCTTGAAACCCGAACTTCTCAAGAATATCCTCCACATACTTAGCTTGATGAAGCAGGATTCCGGTTGAATTTTGTTTGACCTGAAGCCCCAGAAACATGGTCATTTCTCCTAGCGAACTCATCTCAAACCTCTTTTTCATCACGCATTCAAACTCTTTGCATAGCTGTGGACTGGTGGACCCGAAGATAATGTCGTCAACGTAGATCTGGACTAGAATCTGATCATTACCAACATGCTTGATGAATAAAGTTTGATCGATAGTGCCACGAGAGTATCCATGCTCGAGCAAGTGCTTTGTGAGAGTCGCATACCACGATCGAGGAGCTTGATGTAACCCATACAACGCCTTGTCCAAATTGTAGACATGATTAGGAAACTTTGGGTTAACGAACCCATGGGGCTGGTCAACGTAGATTTCTTCCTTCACCTTGCCATACAAGAAGGCTGTCTTGACATCCATTTTGGGCTGGTAAACCGTGAAGTTCATGTAGGAAGCATATGCAAGGAAGATACGAATAACCTCCAAGCGAGCCACTGGAGCATAAACCTCAGTATAATCAAGACCCTCGACTTGTCGAAACCCGCGAACCACCAATCTTGCTTTATTGCGCACTATAACACCAGAATCATCCTGCTTGTTTCGATAGACCCAGCGTGTGTCAAGAGACTTTTTGCCCTTTGGTAACTCAACCAATTTCCAAACCCCGAGCTTTTCAAATTGATTTAGCTCTTCATCCATAGCATCTACCCAGCTGGGCTCATTCAAAGCCATTTCAACATTCTTGGGCTCTATTTGAGAGATAAAGCAAGAATAGAGACATGTATTGACATCTCCACTCTGACTTCTGGTTTTAACTCCATCACCCAACTGACCAATGATGTTTTCGATCGGATGATCGCATTGAATTCTTGAAGGTATGTCTTGGCTGATATCATTGAGTGAAACGGTAAGAGTGTGAATGTTGAAGCCTCCATCATTTGCTGATGGATCCACATTAGATGAATCTGCTACAAACTCATTAGCAATTTCTTCAGGAAAGAGTAGTTCCATAAAAGTTTGAGTGACAGCGGAAGCATCTCTAGACATGAACTCTCTTTCAACAGGAGTAAGAGGTGTAGCATCAGCATCTGGAGTGTCATTTTGAACTAGAGACTCTGGACTACCAAGTCGAACAGATGACTCCCCCTCAGGTGGAGCAGATGACTCCCCCTCAAGTGGTGAAGAGGGTACCGTTGGAGGTCTGTAAACAACTTCTTCGTCTTCGTCTTCAGAAACAATCTTCGAACCAGAGGAGGACCCATATGAACCATCTGAAGACACATTTATGGATTTGAAAAGCGATGTGTAATCAAATAACCAGTTAGGACCCACTCGAGCGTCTGTTTCATTCTCCTCCAACCAGCACACATCATAGGATTCGACAATCTGCTTAGTCTTCTTGTTGTAAACCCTATACGCGGTGCGTGCAGCATATCCTACGAAATAACAATCATCGGCTTTGGCATTGAACTTTGGGTTGGACTCCGGGTGAAGAAGGGTGCAAGGGCAGCCAAATACACGGAAATGACTGACTGAAGGCTTATGACTATATAGAATCTCGTACGGTGTCTTCATTTGAGCTTTGTTGATTAAAACACGATTCTGAACGTAACAAGCAGTGTTAATCGCCTCAGCCCAAAAGAAAACAGGTAACTTGGAGTCACACAACATTGTCCTTGCAGCGTCTTTTAATGTTCTATTTCTCCTCTCAGCAACACCATTTTGTTGAGGCGTGTGAGCAGAGCTGTATTGACGCACGATTCCCTTTTCTGCGCAAAAATGATCAAGAACTGCATTCTTGAATTCTGTTCCATTATCAGTATGAAGCGCCTTCACCCGATTGTTGGTTTGGTTCTCAATCATCACGATGAACTTCTTTATCAGATCAGCAACCCCAGCTTTGTTGGATAAGAAGAAAACCCACGTAAAACGAGAGAAATCATCGATCACAACTAGACAGTACGAGCTTCTGTTGATGCTCAGGACGTTGACCGGACCAAATAAGTCCATATGCAATAATTGGAGCACTTGACTGATTGAGTTAACTTGTTTTGGCAGGTGTGGTTTTCTATGATGTTTTCCCTGGGCACATGACACACACTTCTCAAAAGTGATAAAGTCTCTGACAGGCAAGCCTCGGACCATCTCATTATTTGCAAGACGATTTAGGTTTTTAGCGTTAGCATGACCGAGTCTTCGGTGCCACAGCATTGCGTTCTGTTCTGAGACCTTCGAAAAGAGGCAAGTGACTTGTTCAGGAATGTTGCTGTTCATATCAATTATATAAGCATTCCCATCCCGCTTAGATTTAACAAGAATCCACTCTTCCGGGATGACAATGCCTGGCTTGAGAATCATGCACTCATTGTCGGTGAAATGGGTAGAATAACCTTTGTCACAAATTTGAGAAACACTCAACAAGCTGTGTTTTAACTCGGGAGCAAAGTTGACATTCTCAAAACTTAGCACTCCATTTGTTACGGTTCCTCTTTGAGTGATCTTGCCACCTTCTCCGCCCGCAAAGGAAACATATCCCCCATTAAAAGATTGAATGTTGCTCAATTGGGAGATGTCTCCTGTCATATGCCGGGAGCAGCCACTGTCGGCGTACCATTGTCTGACGACATTCCTCCGCAACTGTCCCTGTAAAATGAGTGGGATCATTTAGATTTGGGAACCCAGGTCATCACTGTCCTGGGTTGCCTTTTCACTTTGTCTGATTGATCTTTCAAAGTTTTCAATTTTGAATCCTCATTTCTAATCTTTTCAGAGGATGTTGATGATTGATTGGAAGTTGATTTGGGCATCCAATGATATTTAGGTTTTCTAACAGTAACAGGTGGTTTTGAAATATGTTTCTTATCAGTTTGCACTGAGCATCTGGATGTTCTACTAGAAGTGGTTGAAGATCCAGAACTGCTCTTTGACGAAACCGATCTTGGCGGAGCCTTGTTCGGTTTTGGCAAACTGTTTGGGACTTTGTTATGAAAAACCTTTTTATTCTTTTGAAAGAACGCCCTTTTTCTACTTCGATCATCCTTCCAATCATCATCCCGAGAACGAGTTCTTGAGGATTTTCTAGTTAAAGACCTTCCTCTAGATTCGTTCTCCCCTCTTGGCGACATATAGTTCACAAAAATCCTATTTTGACAATTCCTAGCTATATGACCACCAATACCACAATTAAAACAAATATGTTTATTACTATTGGAACTGGTACTGCATTTCTCAGATTTATTTTCTTTACTGACACTCTTACTCTTCTCACAAGAACATGTATGAGAAACAGGTTGTGAGATAAGTGAGGGTGCATCAGATGGTGTGACTTGTGGAATTGATGTGTTTTCATTAGAAGCATCACAAACATCGGGATCATCAAATAATTCATCAAATATGTCAAAGAAATTTAATTCAGCAGAAGCAGATGCGGAAGTATCACAAAAAACATTGTCATTTTTAACATCAGAAACACAAGATTTTTCATGGGAAACAAAAACATCAGGTTCAGACTCAGTTTTATTATCAGAAACAGATCCTTCAACTTCGTGCTTTGACTGATCTGCAGGGGAAGTAGAAACGTTAGTATTTTCAAAATTAATAAATCCTCCTGAAACAAAACCAGATGGTTTGCCATAAACCATGAATGGTTCGTTGGCAATCTCTTCTTTAGACAAGGGTTGAGACTGATATGTATGATTAAAAGGAGGAGGTACATTATCGTATCCTAAACCCTTTTGCTGGTTTCGTTTGAACTGCAGGCAATAGTCAATCATGTTGGCAACTACCTCGCTTGATACATCAAACCTTTTAAAATCAAAATTTGCAGTTTCAAATTGTCTCTTTAATGTATCAAGCTCAATAATTAACTCATCATTCTGTCTCTTGATATAATCATAATTTTCACATTTTTCACTGTAGTCTTCCTGAATTCTCTTAAAGTCCTTTATTTTTGTTTCTAACTGGGCCTTTAGGGGTTTTTGTCCTTTTCTAAGTTGATAGCCCTCATATCTAAGATTCTCTACTTCTCTAGGTAATGATGCTATTTCGTCATGAAGAATTTTAACATAATCAATACATGCCTGAGAACAAGTAGGTAAACTTACCTCGCTTTTCTTGGGCTCGGAAGTAGAAGATACCATTAGTGCAAACTGCAGCTCCATCATCTGCTCTTCAGGATCAGCTGCATCATTCTTCAAGGGAGCATCATCATTGATTTGGGCTAGGTGAGCATTTTCAGGTGTTGAAATGTTCAGAGCCTGAATTTGGTCCTCCCAGTCAAATGACTAAGCAACCATAGCAGTCTCACCGCTGGCCACATCACCTCCACGATTGTTTCCCACCGCAACCATCGTCCTGTCATTGTTCAACCTTCGATCCGGTTTCGGGCACTCACGAGCAAAATGACCTGGCTCGTGACAGTTGAAACATCGCAACTTTCCCTTATTGAACCCTACCTTTTTATCAGCATTCATCCCCCAGTTATTTTTCACTGTCTTTTTAGCAAACTGCTTCGCCCTGAACACTGCCATAGCAATTTGCCACGTAATATCCATCTCTTCCACATCTTCTGGATGAATCTGATCCAGATCAACAAATGACAACTGAGGTGGAAGCTCTCTAGCTACAAAAGCATTATAGCAGTTAACAAGTCCTGTAGCGAGAGCAAGATTTTCATCACTTTCCTTTGTGTTTGAGGAAGAGGGTACAACTGGCACATTGGAGGAGGGAACAGCTTGTGGAGTGACGAATGGCTGGCTTTGAGAATGAGGCATGGATGACGCAGTAGTAAAGGTTTGAATCTGAGGTTGTTGAACTACAAATCCTTGACCTGAGGAAGAGATGATTGATGAAAGAGCATTGTTAGAGGAAATTCCGAGATTTGCAGTCGAATACGACTTCACATGGTTAATCTCTCGCTGTTTATCATCAATATCACAAGCTTTGATGATCGCCATTGTTTCAGCAAGAGTAAGGCGATTTAGATCCTTGGTCTTCTTAATCACAGCAACATTCATGTCCCATGACTTTGGAAGAGCATTCAGTAGCTTTTCATTTATCTCGGACTTGGTCAAGAAGATCTCAGATATGTTCATTTCAGTAGTGAGAGATGTGAATCGATGCAGCTGTGCCTCCAGGGTTTCTCCGGGAATGTAGTTAAACATGTTGAATTTCTGTCGCAACATATCCTGGCGGCTTTCCTTCATGTCTTCATTTCCTTCATACACCTCAATCAATGCTTCCCACAAATCCTTAGCTGAAGTATACTCTCTGAAACCTTGAGCTATATCAGGAGATAAAGCCATGGTCAGAGTGGCCAAAGCCCTTTCCTGTTCTTCAACTTTCTCAAAATCGTCATCTGTATAGTTCTCAACTGCTTTGTCAATCACTTGTCCTGCAACCGTCATAGTAATTCGGACAGGACCCTTGATGATGCTTCTCCAAACTTTGAAGTCTTTCATTTTAATGTACTTCTCAATCCGGTATTTCCATTCAGGAAAACCATCTGCAGACAGCAGTCTTGGAATACGTGTGGTTGTGCCCATGACAGTATCCAGTTCATGAAGATGTGTTTGACTTTGAGAATCCATTGATGATTAAATTTTAAATCAAAAATTAAAACAAAAATAATGTCAAAAATGAGTTTCCGGTCAAGGTGTTTACGGTCGGATGTTTACGGTCTGAGTGTTTACGGTCTGAATGTTTACGGCCGTAAACTGAGTTTACGGTCGGATGTTTACGGTTATTGAAGATGCTTTGTTTACGGTCCAAGAACACAGTTTACGGTCTATGAATGTTCTTGAGTTTACGGCTGTAAACTGGGTTTACGGCCGTAGTCTCTTGGCAGTAAACTCCCAGAAGTTCTTCGAAAACACGATTTTGGAGTAGATTCGATCCCTTTAGCAACGAAAACACCAATCCCAATCTCGAACAGTGAAGAGTATACGTTTAAACGGCCAAAAACTCGATTGAATGATGCTTTGACACCGGTTTCGCTTTGATACCAATTGTAAGGTCCTAAAACGGATCTTTACCAATGATCAAACAATCAAACAATCAAAAGTAATCAGAATATGAGTAGAAGAAGAAGAGAAATCAAGCTTGCACAAGTTTATTGCTGAAAAACGTCTGGTACAACTCTATATTACTTGACCGTGAACTCTGTGACATCAACAACTAACAAAGACCTAGACAACCTCTATATATAGTGGACTTGGGCCGGAAACTAGGTTTACGGCCGTAAACAGGCTTACGGCTGTAAACTCACCACAGGGCCGTAAACTGCTAAACAACTCACTAAACCATAATAAAGACTCAAAAGGAACTATTACAATGAAAGCCTAGACCAAACCACTAACTGGACCCTTCATTGAATATTAAACCAAAAAGTACAAATTTTAGTCAAAACTCATGTACAAACTCTAATCTACAAGTTGTAAAAAACCGCATGTCAATCCGACTTCAAACGAATTAAATGTCTGTTTTAATATTTTCACGGAATAAAAAAACATTGAACAACTGAAAACTTCCAGCTTTGATATCTCAACTTTGAATGACTGCAAGTCAACGAATATAAAACTAAAATTGACAAATTTATAGTCTAAATTCATGTATAAACTTTAAACTACACGCTGGAAAAAACCACATATCAATCCGACTTCAAACGAATCAGATATGTATGTTTTAAACTTTT
Organism: Lactuca virosa; assembly: GCF_052849685.1. NCBI lineage: Eukaryota > Viridiplantae > Streptophyta > Magnoliopsida > Asterales > Asteraceae > Lactuca > Lactuca virosa. The sequence goes on along the minus strand of NC_136427.1, from coordinate 140,947,819 downwards.
CACAGAAACCGATTCCAGCCCCTAAAAGTGGTTCCGGTTCTTAAACCCGGTTTACCCGACCCTGACGGACCCAAACCCGGATGATCCAAAACCCGAATAAATCCATTCTTTAAACCCGGACCTACGTATTCTGGTTGTAACGGTTTTCATTCCTACTATTGTAATAGAATAAAATTAAAGTAGAATGCTATAACAATCAAATAAATAAAAGGACATTGCTATTTTGCATTTAACAAAAAAAAAAAAAAATCTTGTGCCTCTTTATCCATCTTAAAAATTAGTGGCATCATATTAGAATACATTTCGTAATGTTTGTGAGAACCAAAAATTGAAATCACAACTCTCTATATACAAACCAACAAGAGCATATATAATAATGTGACCAAAATTGCATCAAAAGTTAGCGAATATGAATAAATTCTAATACTAATTTTTCAAAAATACCATCTTTTTAAGAACCTGTAGTATCTTTTTGTTACAACTTTAAAGATTATATTATTAAACAATAAATATAACCAAATAAATCATTCATTTATATTACATTCAAAATATAACCACACACTTCAATCAACCCAGAAATATATAAACTCAATAAAACTTTAACCATAAATTTAACATTAATGAATAGTATAACACCAAATCACAATATTTCATGAGATAACAATATCATAACTCATGAGATAACTTTATTGTCTAAAACAAATAAAAAAATAGAAATTTTTAGTTACTTTTATAAAAACCTGATTATTACTGAAGATGATGATTCAAAGGTGGGTAAAGAGGAAGAACAGACCCTGGAAAATCAATCCTCTGTCCAGCAAGTGAATAATAAGCAAGCAAAGAAGGTGGTTGTCTTTGCTCCATATTTCCATGTGCCACGTCATCATGTCTTTCAGAACTAATCAACTCCATATTCCAAAATGCCCTTGCCATTCCCAAAATCCCACAACCATTTTCACTCGCTCTATACCCTTGAACCCATAAATACCTCAAAGAAGCTAAATTCATCACAAATGAAGAAAGTGCTTCTTCACTAAAAGCACATCCTCTCATTTCAAGCTTCTGCAACTTCGGACACCCTTTTGATAACTCCAAAAGCCCCAAATCAGAATCCCCTGAAAACCCTAGAAGCATGTATCTAACATTTCGTGCGTATTTACCAATATACCCCAACCCGACATCGGTTAAACCACCAGGTCGAAGATAAATTCCTAATCTTTGTAGTTTCATGCATCCGTTGAGTAATGCTCGAACCCCGTTGTCCAAGGGTAATTCGGTAATTTGATCTTGTTTATCGAGTAGGATTATGCGGAAATCGTAGAGGTTTTTCAGGTGAGTTCCTATACATTCGAATGCTTCGTTTGATATGTCTGTGACATTTACGTGTAAGCATTCTAATTCCAGGCATCCTTGTGCTAGAGAAATCAAACCGGTTTGTGAAACTAAACCTTCTTCGTCATCGCCTCTTTCGATTTTGATCCTGCGAAGCTTCTTGCAGAATTGACTGATGATTTGTAGACCTCTGTCGCAGATTACATCGCGGGTGTCGAGAATTTCTAGGTTTGGACACCTTTGGAGAAGAAAACAGTGGTCGTCTGTGTCCAATAGAGCGTAAAGAAGATCGAGTTTTGTTAAGCGGGAAGTGAAAGGGATGATTACCGAGATTTCGGGTTGGCTCATGTAATTCAATGCCATGGAAGTTAGAAGAGGAGGGAATTTCAGTCCGGCGTAGATTTCAGGTTGATCGCTGAAAGCGCCACCACCAAATTCTTGTAATTTCACTGCGTAGTTGAAGAAATCGGAAAGGTCTGTGAGGTCGCATTCGCTGATTTTCACTGATACTAACGATTCGCTGCAGTTTTTTGCGATGAGTTCTAGATCTTTGAAATCGAACTTAACCAGATCTGTCATGTAGAAGTTTAACGATTCCATGGCTGTGTTACGCAAAGCTAGCTCATGTAACCATTCGCCGTCCTTTTCGACGATTAAGCTCTCTTGTAGATACAGAATTCTCAAATTGTTACACCGCTTACCGATTTGGAGTAGTCCGTCTGTTGAAAACCCTGAGCACAAATCAAGCTTCAAAACCCTAAGTTCTTGACCACGGGTTCGGGTTAATAAATCGATATCGGAATCACGAACAATCATTCGCCGGAAATGGATAGATTTCAAGCAATTTAATGAACTCGAGATTTCTCTAACCCACGGCGTGACATAACCACCCCAATCCTCAGGGATCAGATCGAACATAGCTGCTCGTGGCTTTCCTTTTATGGTTAACGACTCGAGAAGGGGAAACCGTTGACGTAGACGGAGAGGCGTCGTGGCGTAACACATAGCGATGGTTACATGCTTCCGTGTAACACCGTCGAGCTCGCACCATTTCCGGCAAACTAAAGAGACGGAGCTCCGGTCACGGCAGTCGTGTATGTACGGTACTACGCAGTTGAATACCGTATCGGTAAACTCGCTTGAATCTGTTTCCGATCGAAACGCCTTAAGATCCTCCTGCATATTCTTCAATTTCAAAACCTGAAACTAACTAATCGAATTGAAAAGAACGAAAACCCTAAAAGGGTTCCACTTCCACTACTTCTTCTTTGTAGAAACAAAGCCGAATAGGAAATGAAAGAGTGAAACTAGGGTTGTTTTAGCACGAACGGGAGTCCTGTCGCCGGCGAAAACCAGGGAGGATGCCGTTGTTTTTGAGATAAGGACGGCGGAGCCAATCAACGACGATAAAATTTGTTAGAAATAAATATGGATTTTGTTCGGCGGTTAAAGCGGACAGAGAATCGGGCCGGCATTATAAACCCTTTGAGAGTGGTCCCCACCATTTAACTACAACCATTTACTTACACGTATTTTCAAATGGACCCATATATATTTTACGAAAATCTACAAACCATTGTCGAATACTCGAATGTCGACTGTTTAATTTTTTTTTTAACGGCTCAATAAATATATTTATTAAAAAGAACCAGCTAGAAGCTGGGCAGTTACAGAAAATAAACAAAAACTTAAGAAATTGTTTAATTAACAAATTAATGTTATTATTTTGGAATTTAATTTCATACATTTCGGACATCGTATATGCTCGACTGCGGTCCATAATGTACAATTATGAAGTTACTAATATCAACATTTGTACACCATTTCTTGGTATTTATGTAGATATTGTTTTAGAAATTGTTTAAAATAGTTTGTCATCTATATTTCTATTAGTGAAATGAGTATATGTAATTAGTTTATTAGAGTGCACATTTGTAGTGGGAGACGATATGCATTGTATTGCTCCATATTACATATGTTATGTTGTGGATTTAACTAACTATATAGATTTTTCTATGTTGGTTAAATTGGTAGCTTCGAAGTCCATGTTACATATGAATTAGATCCGTGTGTCTTTTTAATGTTCCGGATCAAATATAGTTATGCAAATTATTGACGATGGAGATATATATTTTTTAAGTATTGTGATTGGTATGCCTCCTGGCACGGTACAGTTGTTTGTTGTTAACTATTGTGTCGAAAGTGGTGATAATTGATTCGTAGGACAAAATTGTTCTGGTGGCAATGGATGGCGTGGTACCGAAACAAACCAAACATGTAATTTATTATCTATGACACTAACTTATATGAACCTGAGGAATGCAAACAAGTTTCTTATGACAGGCTTGTACGTGAGGGTGATGTTAGGTATAAAGGTAAGAATGTTGCTCTTGATGCTAAAGTGTTTGATCGATGGAAAATTTTTAGTGTTTTTTTATTATGATGATGATGACACTCAAATCTTATGACGAGGAAATTGTGTCTTAACAACATCGTAAGGATAATTACCCATATTATTTTTCTTATTCCAAATAAATTAAACTACTCATTGGAGAATGTCGGATCCATTATCGTTGCCCAAATTTTCAACCCAAAAAAACGTAAAGTTTCACTACACCACAACCCGTCTTCACATATCAAGTTGTTACAATTGTACAAAATTAAAGATCTTAAGCGGGCATTAGGAACGAAATGTGTTGAAGAGGATTTCAAATTACAATCAACAAATCTACAAGAGATATTTGAAGCAGTTTGCTTCGATAAAGATTGTAAATGACGTCCAAGACTCTAAAATATAAGATTACATAAACTTTTCAGTTTTCAAGTCCGAATATTAGCAGAAAACAACACTTACTCAAACACACGGTTGCGTCCCCAACATCGCCAAGCCAAAAAGAAAGTGTTAGGTCACTTCTTAAATGATATATTAGATGTTAGTACATGAAATATGTTGCATGGAAAGCAAGCTTAAAGATATATAAATGATTGTTTTATTGTTCATATTTCGTACTGACAAACAAGGAGAGCGAAATTGTATGCTCTTGATCTATTGAGAGTATCTCCTAAAGAAGGATTTCTAAGAATACATGTATATTGTTACAATTTATAAAAAAGAATCCAGAGATGATTCCACACATAAAGACAGATGACAACAATCGATTTGAATACTTTTTCGTTGCTACGTGTTGCACGGAAAGAATATTATTCAAACTTTACTTGTACTTGTTATAAACTTTTGGGATCTATTACTAATCTAATTTTTTTTATATATTCTAATTTTTTATATATATATTAGAGCATTTCAACTCTGCGTACATCTTTGTATTGTCATTGACGATCCCCACCTTAAAGTGAAAATACATGGGATGTTCCCGGCGGTAACCATGAATGACAATAACCAAATCTTGTCACTTGCATTTGGAGTTGGAAAAAAAGATAGTAGGAAATCATGGATATGGTTTTATTGTGGGTGAAAGAATGTATTATGGATATGAACCCTTTATCCATCATACACGATAGGGTGATTTCCATTGATTGACTTTTGGAGCAACAATTTAACAATCGTTTTGTCAACAACACAATACTACAAGTAATATATATATATATATATATATATATATATATATATATATATATATATATATATATATATATAACTTTATTTTACAATATTTAACTGTGAATGAAAATTTGTTGTGATTGATAGGTGGTGGAACTTAAAAATCATGTTACCCCATTATGATGAGAAGGTTATTTAGTTAGTCACTTTATATTTGTTTGAATCCATCCGTATACCATATCAGTTAGTCACTTGATATTAGTTAACTATATATTTTAGGCTATTATCTTAATAAATTAATCTAAAATGTTATATTTTAAGATATATGATACTTACTATGCTTTGAAATGATTATTTACAGTTAAAATCGGTATTAGGATGCAAATGGAAGCGAACAGAGCTGAAACGGATGAAAAATGACGTGAACCGGGAGCAACAACCAAAAGCGTGTTGCTCTCCTTTGTGAGACGCGTCGCACCCCTGTTCAAATCCCGAAAATGTTCGTTTCGGTCTACGTATTCGTGTGCAATAAGGAAACATGACCACCGCACCGTGGTGAAGACTATACCACGTCGTGATGTTGTAATATATAAATATACGGGATTCTCAACTGTAATTGTGGTGCAGCCATTGGCAGCCTTAGGCTGCGACTTTTATTTGACTTTTGACGTCCATAAGCCCTAGAGGGTCGATTTCGAAGCTAGATAGTTGATTGGAGCATGGATTTGAGGATTCAAGCGCTATTTGCATTGGGATTTCACTTCGGGCTTGGTTGATGATCGTGTCTCACAATCTTTTGGTGGTGTTTTTCTGCTTTAGTTTTACCGATTATGGTGTAAAAACATTTTCTTTCACTAGATGTAGATTGTAACAATTGGTAAAATTAGGTTAAAGTTCGTCGGTCGAACCACTGCGAAACTCTATGTATTAAAGATCAGTTGTATGTAATTTTATATTTATAATGTATATTAAAGATATTATACTCATAATTACTTTCAAAACGTCTCAAACTGCTCAACAAACTGTTTATCGTTAAGAATTGAGTCAAAAATCACAAAAACTGATAATAATTGTGACATTAAAATAATTTTTTGCATTGAGTATACCTAGGACCAATTTATGATCAAATTGGATAGATTATACTCTCAAGACTTCATGGATATAAAGAACGTCAAAAACAAGGGTCATATGTAGAAGTTACGTCCATTTTAAGAAACCAAATCAATACAATATTGATTTTCTTAATAAACAAAAACCAAATTGATCATTTGAGGTATTTGCACACCTGATATGGAAATTTCAAAAACGTTCTTGAAATTATACATATGGATAATATTTGATGTCATAATCGTAATATTTTTAACCTGTGAATTTAATAAAGTCGCAAAAATTGCGATTCAAAACCAGTTAATCGTGAAACTTTAAACGACGTTTCTCGGAGTTCTACATATCGGATTTAGGATCCGTCTAGATTTTTGGAATCCTTGAATCTAAGACTATCATTCGCCGCCCTCGGAAAAATTATTAGATGTCGCAAATTGGACACGCAAATCGAGAAAGCTATTTTAAAACATTTTCGATGTCAGAAGTGTGACATCAGTCATTTGTACCTCAAGTCATGCATATTTTACTCTAATGTCCAACTATGACTCCATCCCCAATTCCTTTTCCTTCTCACATGTATACCACCCCTCTCTCAATAATACTCATAAGTACACTCATTGGAAGAAAGTCTTGACCTTGCTTGTGTTTTTCACTCAAAGTACACCAATTATGAAGCATAAAATACCAACCATAATTGAGTTTTTCGTTCACCTTCATCATCCTCATAAATCAATCACGCACTCACCTTCCTTATCTGTTTCTTCTCCTTCAATCGACTGCTAAAAACACCACTGAAAGTGGTTGTTTTTTTAATGAACAAAAGAGGCACCAACCTCTCCTCTTCTACCCCTCCCCTTGTCGATGGAAGCAGCAAAACACCCCTTGAATCACTATTCTGATATGCTTCTTCCCTCCCTCCTTCTTCTCCAATTTCAATTGAGAAAACTCCACCGGAGGTGGAGCTTCTTCCGGCAGTTAAGAGGACATTAGGTCCCTCCCGTTTTCTCCTTCTTTCGTCGACTCCATAGCAGCCAAACACCCTTGGATTACATGTTGTTGTTGCTTGTTTTCTTCCATCGGACTAGCTCTCCCCCTCCCTTTCGCATCTAACTGTCGGAGTAGAAGAGAAGTAGTCGAGAAGCCCTTCTTTGCACCTACAGACGCAACCTTGCTACTTCCGTTCTTCACCTTCTTCGAATCTGTCAAGCACCGGAGGTGCTTCCCATTTTCTGCTTTCGTTTTTCCTTCTCGATCAGACAAGCACAAAAAGCCCCAACCCCCCCTTTCTACCTATTTGATATAAACAAAAAAATCAATCCCTCCACTTGTTTAAATTATTACAAACCAATCCCTGTAGTTTAAATTATTACTAAACTATCCAGGTGGTTTGTCTTAATCTCAAGAAGGTGTAAATTGTGGTTTCTCACGTCATGCCTCACAAAAGCGAACCAAATTCAAATTTAAATTGAAATCACGCATCGAGGGTGAGTTTTATGGCTCATTTTATGTTTTTAATGATTTTTTGGGAAGATACATACTTATCTTGTTAAATATGAAAATATGATGTTATTATGTGCTATTTCATATTTTGGTTGCATAACAAGATTCTTGAATTGTCAGTTTGATCATTTGGGGGCATATATGCTTAGAGTTATGTTATAATGAAATGAAACATATTAAGAATCATATAAATGATATGTTATGTATATTATATGTCATAACTAAATTATTAGAAAAATAACTAACTTCTAAAAGCTCACATGTCACTTTTATGTCATCTTTATGAAAACTGATATGTTTCAAATAATGACAACCTAGAATGATTAGTTGTTGTTTATTATGAAAAATAGAAAAATAAATACTTTTGGATAAATGAAATAAAATCTAGCATCTAAATACATGATTTGTGTTAAAAATATATGTTTAGTGTATTTATATAAAACATTTGCTCAAAATAACCAAAACGTGGTTTTTATGCAAAAGAGTTGTGATTATACATAAACTAGGTTATAACCCGTGGAAACCACGGTTGGTATGTATAAAATTATTATATAGACAAAAAACATAAAAAAATGTAACTTATTGTCAATTGTAAGTAATCCTGAATAAATATGTTTACTAAAATAAACAAAATACTTAAAAATATGCTTATGAGTTTAGTGGTCTTTAAAGTTAAATATTGGCCACTTTACCTCACAATACAATGATATCGGTATTGTACCAAGTGTGACCGTTTGTTTTTCAAATTAGAATGTTATAACTAATAGTATATTTCCTATACTGTCCAAAATGATTATAAACTACTATGCTAAAATTGATGTATTTTATGATTTTTCCAAAAAGGTTATAAAGTACAACACTATAAAATCATATTAGCATGAAAATCAAACAAATAGATAATCAATAGAAAATATGTAAAATGATTAACCAACCTAAGTTAAGCCAAATTTAACAAAAAAAATACTTAGAACAAAATTTTTTCCGAACAATACAAATCCAATTAATAATAAACAATGTTTCTCATTCGGATAATTTTATATCGGATTTTCGGATCGAGTTTTTTAGATTTGGATATCTTTCAACACCCCAAGGGGCATAGCCCCTGGCGGTATAACAATTTGAAGTCAGAATGCAATGGAAAACATGTTCGGAAGTAATATGTTAGTGTAAAAGTTGGTACTTTCCTTTGTCTATATTTTATGACCTGATGCAAAAAGAGGCAAAGTAGTTTCTCAAAGTAAGATTTACAACCAGATGTTTGAATTAAAATACACTGCCATGTCATGCTTTCATTTAATCTGTAAATTAGTAATTTGACATGGATGAATAGTTGGGCAACAAAGAATACAATAAAACTGTTATAAACGCTATTTTACATTAGCAAAATTGTTGTTAAAAAATAAATGGTTGTGACACATTTTGTGTTGGCTGTAATTTCTCAAAATTATTGTTGTTGAAAAAAACGTTAAATGCTTTAAAAGAAAAAAAATTAAGATGTCATAATAAACAAATAAAGGAAAGTTGGATGACTAAACAAATAGATGATTTTACTCGGCTACATATTCTTAAAACCTCACAATAGACTGTAGAGAAAACTATACATCATTAAGATTTTCTCATTCCAAATCAGGTTGACTAATATAGCCTTTGATATATAGGTAAAAGTTATAATTCATTCACAAAGTGAAAATAAGTTCATAAGTTTGTATCTAAAAGATATCACTAACATTTCGTTATTCATATATCAATGAACTTGTATAGTAAATAAAAGGATAAATTAAATTAATATTTATAATTTTTGGGTTTCTCCTTTGCAGGTTAGTGCAAATGTAAAATGACAATTTCATTAAAAATTGGATTTTCAAATTTTCATGGTTATGATGGGGGTACAATGGTAATTAAAATTAAATACATAATTCCTTTTTTGGGTTTTCGACTTTTCCGGTTTATTTCGGGGGTAAAATACTTGCATCTCGTTATTCATAAAATAGGATGCCATAAAGTATAATGTAGGAAAGTAGGATGCTATAAAATATTTATATCTCATTATTCATAAAATAACCGTGAAATTTCAATAACAAATGTCGAAATAATAATAATAAAGTACCCTTAATTCTTGTTTGGAGATTATTTTTTCTTGGCTTTGATCTAGCACTTCATTGAACCTCAAAAGTGAGGACGCATATGGTGACCTATTTTTTTAACGGCAAAGATAAAACATCACCAAATTCAGCAGTCGCAACACACTTCATGTATTATCCTACATAGCAATGTACTTTTAATGCACCCAACAATTAACCTCAACAATTAGTAACCCCTTTGAATGATGCATGCAAAGATAAAATATCACCAGATGCAGTTACCATAAAAAAAACAAAATTCCAATAATACCCTCACTTGAAAAAGCTTTCCATGCCCACACTGTCTCCCCTATCAGAATATGCTAACTTCAATCTATACAAAAAAGGGAAAAAAACTACAAAACAAACCAAATTATTAGAAAAACAACGTATGAAAATATATATATATATATATATATATATATATATATATATATATACATATATCTACGTAAGTTGGTAAGCTTACGAGTAAGCTTATAACATTTATTCCCTCTCAACTACATGTACAAAGTATATTTGTTATCTAACCAGTACCTAATCTATGTCAACATATAGTATATTCATTATCTTTTCATCTTACGTTTACTTTAAAGGATAAATGCAAGATCATATTCTCTTTTGTAAGAGAGACCATTTCTTTACCTGTTTAAAACTGAAATTTAACTAAATAAGACTCTACAAACCTTTAGACCATTACGAAGGGATGCTTTCTTTCAATATTGCAACACTTGCTGTTGCCCAGAAGGTAAACTTGAAAACATAGTAGCAAAGGAATTTTAAAGAGAAAACATTGATAATTTTCATGAGATAAATCTGTCAAGCAGTGTAATCGTAGAGAAACGAAGAAATTAAAGAGAACATCACATGAGAAAGTTGATAGAGAGAGATAAAGAAGTAGAGATAGAAAGATAAATTAAAGAGAACCCTCATGAGGAGTTTGGCTCTGTCTCTTAAAAACAATGTTGTTTCTATAAAACCAAATCTTCAACTTAATAGAAATCTGAATCTGACTGATAAATATACAAACACTAATCCTGTTCATGTTCTTGATCAAACCTGTAACCAAGCCATTAATAAAATCAGTGGTGATTGTAAACGAATTTCGAGAGATCGCCACCGGGATTTAGTTAGAAAGTGAAGCAGGTGGCCGATCGGAATTATCATCAACAGTGTAGGAAGCATGTAGCCGATAGGTTTCTAGGGTTTTTAGAAAGAAAGGGAGGCAACGATTATACAGAGGGAGAAGATTTATTATTCTTCACAAAAATTGGGATGTTATGTACAAGAGAAATATTATCGGCTCTTTAGAAGGAAACTGTTTCAATTAGTTTGTTTCAAAATTCAAATATAGGATCAATTTGCTAATTTGTAGGGGGTTACACCGCAAGCTAAAACTAAATAAGGTGAAAAAAAATGAGCAGGAATTAAAGGGACGGCTTAAGCAGAATCTGCCATGTGGCAAAGTAGAGGTATAGAAAATTGCCATGTGGCGGTTTAGGAGTCTTTTATTAAGAATAGATATATATATATATATATATATATATATATATATATATATATATATATATATATATATATATATATATATATATATATATATATACCCTAATAAATAAGAATGATTTTCCCACATGTCTTATTCTCCTTCATTTAGACACTTATCATTTTCTAGATTTTTTGAATTATCTAATATCTACTTGTCATTTTTATAGTTTTTTCATTTTTTATTCAAATTTCACCTATTAAATGTCACCTCATATTAATTAATTTTATTAATAGATTAATTAATGCACATAATAACTTTCTATTTGTAAATTTCTCTTTCCATTAATATATTAATTAATATATATGTATCTTAACGTAGATAGTACATTCTATTTGTAAATTCATATTAATAAATTTTATTAGTATAGATTAATTAAGACCAAATTACATGAATGGTCCATGTAGTTTACCAAAGGTTATAGATCAGTCGTTACTTACTTTTTTATGAATATGGTCCTTATGGTTACCAAAACTTACATTAATTGTATTTTTTTGCTCACACAATTACTTTTGGCATTTCTAATAAACTCGTGTAATACACGGGTCTCACACCTAGTGAATATATATATATATATATATATATATATATATATATATATATATATATATATATATATATATATATATATATATATATATATAATGAACAAAGGACACCATTTCATGAAATAAATAGTATTTAATGACATTTGAAATAAAATATAGTAGATGTGAGTTATCATGGTTTTCGGTTAATAACTGTTTTGTTAGTATATTTATGTTTTTGAACTATGTGATTTGGTTGATTTCACATTGGTTGAAATATAGATTTATTCAAAACGCGGTTGTTACTCTGTCCAAATTGTAATATCCCAAAACTCCAAAGAAAAGTTTCATTTTCAATACATTAATGCATATAACATTCTATTTCCGAAATCATTCAATGTGAAAAATAACATTTAAATATCAGAGTAAAAATCACTACTAATCAAATGCGGAATAAACTCTGGGGGATGCGGTGCAGTCACACCGGACCCTTCTCTTTCAAGCTGAAAGTACCTGAAACTATAACTATAAAACTGTAAGCACAAAGCTTAGTATGTTCCCCAAAATACCACATAACATACATATCAGTGGGCCTAGTCCTTCCTAATCAATGGGCCCAATGCAACATACATTTAGGACTAGCCTAACGTCAAGCTTTGACAAAATGTCGCATTAACTTATATATATATATATATATATATATATATATAATTGTCGCCTTATGTCACACATTACAAACAACGTGGCTCGCCACAACTCAAAAAAGTTTTGAGGCTTGATATTGCTGCAAAGTTATACTTTACGTTATTTTGAACCTTGGAAAATACCATAACATTATTATAAAATAATACAATAAATAATACAATCTGTTAAATAATATATCTTAAAAAATCCTTACATTTTGCTTTATTTGCGTTTTTAAATCCTCACATTTTGCTTTATTTGTGTTGGTGATCTGTTTAAACGACAAACTAACGTATTAATAAATATCATTTGTCTATAAGAAATTAAATATTCTCCTAACTTTTGTTCCTACAAATTATCCTATCCAATTAAATAGTGACATGTGTAACACTTAATGCTCATTTAATGAAATTTAATGATATTTTAGTATAGTAATGTGACACATGTCATTATTTAAATGGGTAGGAGGATTGGTAGGAATAAAAGGTATGAAGATATTTAATTTCTCTTGTCTATTAGTGATATGAATGAAAAGTAGGAAACATAATTTTATACTTTTCTTAAGTTGTTTCAATAGATTTCCTACTAATTACCACCTAAGTTTCCTACTATTTATGTTTCAATAGATTTCGTACTAAATACCATCTAATTCTGTACGTTATCTCTTTCATTTCTTACTAAATCAAAATTACACAATTAATGTTCAACAATAGTATTTTTTTAAACAAACTTTAGTAACACAAAAAAATCACTTTATACATGAAATGTAATTCCTTTTGCATTATCTGGTTCATGAACACAAATTTGACAAACTTTTTTTAAAAAACCTTGCTCGATAGATCTCTTATCATTTTGTTTTTTTTCAAAATATTAAAAAATCTATTATGGACTCTAAACGTGACAAAAGAAAAAAGTAAGAAGAAAACACCCAAAAATGGCAAAATCCCTCAAAAGTATAAATATATACAAAATGTAAAATGTGAGTGTTTTATTGTAACTAATATTGCATATGTTTATGCACATATGCACAATCTAGAAGTATATAAACATGTGAAGTTAAAGTTTAATCTTTTAATTTTGTATAATTTGTCATCTGTAACCTTTCTATTTTGTAAGTGTTACTTTCACCCATTCAACTTTCCTTATTTTGTAAAATGTTACTTTCAACATAAACTTTGAACTTTATAAAATGTCACTCTTCCCACTTCAATTTTCTAAACTTTCGTTTTTATCCTCCATAATATATATAATCTGATTTTCTTTAATAATTATAAATATATACAAAATGTAAACTTTCCTTTGTGAGACAATATTAGCTAATAGTACAGCCAACTAATACACAATGTACAAGTATGTCAACGTGTAAAGCGTAACTTTAATCCCTCAACGTTATATAATTCGTTACTTGCAACCCCTTAATTTTGTAAAGCGATATTTTTATCCCTATACTTTTTAAATATCACTTTAACCCCCTCCACCTTCAACTTTATAAGATATCACTTTTACCCCCTTTGTTTTCTATAAAATGATATTTTTCATTCCTTTAATTTTTAAAATGTCACTTTTACCTCCATCCGTCTTCAATTTTGTAAGATGTCACTTTTACCCTATGACAACAGTCAAAATACATCAACGACTGTGAATCGCAAACGTGACGAACATTAATATAATAGACATAATGTATGATGTTTGACTATTATTTATGAAAATATAATATTATACACTGGAAATACATAAGAAAAATGAGTCGAATCATTCGATTGCAAAAAATATACACGAGCAAATTTTTGACGTTGTACACAAAAGGGCATTAAAACGTTTTATTAAATAAATATGTGTATTTAGAATTATTTTGTATAAATAATAGCATAATCCAAAAGTACGTGTCAATACGATTCCATAAATATAAAGAACTTCGAAAATAAAATTCGTATGCAGGTAACTCGTCGTAATACAAAAAATGGAATAAAAAATAATTGTTTAAATAAACACATGAATTAAGTATTATTTAGTATAAATAATACAATATTCAGAAAGTACATATTATTAGATCACATGAATAAAAAGAACTTTGAGACAAACCATATAAAACACACAAATAAACCGCCTAACATGAAACTTCAAACGCTTCGATAGGTGCCTTAGAAGTTGAATTTTCAACTTCAGATATTTTTCTGATGATCGTAACGCAATTTTGCATCTAAGTGTGTCCTTAACTCGTTTTGCCCGAAAATTCCTTAAGAGTCGGTCAATGTAGTGACCGCTTTCCCGTTAACGAATCTTCAAACGATTCGTTAGGTCATCTACGAGACTCGCTAGAAATAGATACCAAAATTTCATGGATCAAGAAGTGATATTTTATTTAATTCAATTGCTGACTTTACCGTTTTATGAAATATAACATTTTCGCAAAAAACACTTGAATCGCGACAATCGGGAACTCACCGTAACCGTATTTGCAAAGCGCTTTATTCGCATAGTTGGGGGACTCGTTAGGTGAATATTTTTATGTTTTATGGAAGTGAAAATCGAGTAGTATTTTATTGTAACTCGAACTTTTTCGCGAGAAGTCAGGTCTCGACAACTAGCGTTCTGTGGTTCTAAATGTGTCGAGCAGACGACGATCTCACTGTCGATTAAAGAAGTGATCTCGACCACTCATTACAACCACCGCCACCTATAAATAGGACCATGGGGCTACACCTCTCTCCTCAAATAATCCCTCTCTCGCTAGAAAACTCCCCCTCTTTCTATACATTTTCCGGCCGGCGACCTCCGAACATCACCACCAACACCGCCGCCGACCGCCACCAACCGCCACCAACCACCGCCTCCGGCCGCTGATCAACCCCCTGTCCCAACAGATCCCTTACGACCTCCCCTACCTCCGTCGAACCTTTGGTAGCCCCCTCTCCACTGGCTGTCGCTTTTTCCGACGCCACACTGTCGTCCGCCGTTTTTCGATGAAATTTTGGCAACCGGAAAACTTTTCCAGCAACTTTTCCAGTGAAAATTTCCAAAAACCTCCCACCTCTGTTCCGATTACTTTCCGACCAAAAATACGGCAAAGTGCTGCCCAGTTAAATTCCGACGCAAACTAAAGTTTTAAAGCACGCTTCGTGGGAGAATTTCACGACCCCATTTTAAAACTTTTTACTGTTTTTGGAG
Organism: Lactuca virosa; assembly: GCF_052849685.1. Classification (NCBI taxonomy): domain Eukaryota; kingdom Viridiplantae; phylum Streptophyta; class Magnoliopsida; order Asterales; family Asteraceae; genus Lactuca; species Lactuca virosa. The sequence continues at coordinate 140,932,279 of NC_136427.1, read as the reverse complement.
GATAATAGATGCTTAATAACATTCTTTATCGTTTATATAAAATTAAATTGTTAATTGTTTATACAATCTAAAAATATTATTTAATCGTTGTTGAAACATTGTTGACATAACTTAGATATTAGTTATGCGTCTATTCTGTGCACATAAGTAAGATAATAGTCATGCACTGTCGTTACTCTACCCACATAACTTATGTAGTAGTTATGCGTTGTAACTATAAACTATATACTATAATTATACACTGTTAAACTTTGGTCCTATAACTTTGACATTTAATGCTCGACTTATATCGGTTTTCATTTTGGTATAAGGTATGGCAAATTTCATTTTGGTATAAGGGATTAAACACTGCTAGACTTATACCGGTTTTCATTTTGGTATAAGGGATTACAAACACTTTTATACTTATGCCAATTTTAATTTAGGTATAAGGGATTACAAAATTTAAGAATATTTTATTTAGACGTTATGGTACCGTGAGACACATTCATCAACTATGACCCCTGGTCTATAACCGTTAAATCTTAAGTGAACGGGAGAGTTATGTATAAATCTATATGGGTTGACACCCCCACCTGTGGTTGCTAGCTACAACCACGATCGTTATGTCACGGGTGATAATTGTGTAAAATACTACGACGTCCGATGAAGCACCGTGAAGGGTATCAAGTCCTCAGCAGCTCGGTTATAGGGACCCACAGTAACGTTGATTAGTTCTAAATGCATTTATATATAATTTGAAATAGTACGTATATACACTATTGGAAAACATACTTTTTGCATAAAAACTACATTTATATATAAGTTGGAATAGTACTTATATACATTAAAACACTACTTTTGGTATAAAAACAAATTCTTAAAGAACATACTTTCGGCCGAGAAAGTATATTTTTAACTAACATACATTCGGTCGATAAAGTACATTGTTATTTTTTATAAACATACTTTCGGTCAAGAAAGTACATTTCTAGCAAACATTCTTGATATAAAAGTACATTTATATATAAGTTAAAATAGTACTTATATACACATACTTTTGGTTTAAAAGTATATTTATGGTGATTAGTAAACATACTTTTGATATAAAATTGTATTTTTGGTAAACTGTAACGCCTGATTCCGGGTACGCATTTAATTATAATTTATTTATTTTTATAGAGCTACTCAACGAGTTGGGAGCCCCATACTCGTCGAGTAGAAACGAGAATGGACGCGGGGTTTTAAGCAGTTTACTCGACGAGTTGAGAGCCCTCAACTCGGCGATTAGGCCTGCCAGAGTGAAACCCTAATTTCGGGGTTTTTCACCCTATTTAAGCATATTAATCCACACCTTATGGCCTCATTTCCAGCCTCCACATCCTAAACCCTAATCCACAAAACCCTAGAGCATTTTGTGAGTGTGTGAGCCCTTCTTGAGTGATTTTGTGTGTTCTTGAAGCTAGAAGAAGAAGAAGGAGCTAGAAGGTTTAAGGAGAAGATAGTAGATCCAGAGACTTCCTTTCATCCTCATCATTTTCTGGTAATCAAGTCTCTAGCTTGACTATTAGTTCATTAGATCTCTTTAGTTCCATTTTATGAGGGTTTTGGTTCAAGAATCTCGATCTTTGGGACATGGACGTTCCAAGTGGCTTACCTTCCAGATCTGGAACCATTAAGGGTTGTTAAGACATAAAGGTGCAAACTTTATGCCATTAGAGCCCCATGCAAGCCTTAAGGACATTATTATGGCCTTTTAAGCCCCAAAAAGCCATGCATGGAAGTAATGTCCAAGACTTTACGTGTTCACCCGATGTCTAGGGCCTAGATCTCGATTTTCATGCTTTGGGTTGGAGTAATAAGGCTTTTGGACAAAGATCTATGTCTTAATGAACTAGGGTTTTAGCTAAACCCACTAAGGAGGATTATTAGCGGGTAAAGTTGGAAACTTTACCCTTAAAGGGGTATTTTCATTGTGTAGAGGAAGTATGGACCTTAGATCTGGAGATTAGGGGCTTAATCTGTTAAGATGGACCAAATAGACAGAGGAACTCGTCGAGTCCATAGAGGAACTCGACGAGTTGAGTCGTGTTGTACCGTTTTAGTTTAAGGAAGAACTCGACGAGTCTGTGAAGGGAATCGACGAGTTGATTTGCCAAATCATGACTGTGAGTAGCCATGGAACTCGACGAGTCAGGGGGTGACACGACGAGTTAGATCGCGATTTCAGGGTTCTAGGTCTCGGCGATTTGATGGAGCAACTCGGCGAGTCAGGTCAACCCTGAATGTTGACTTTGACCAGGGGTAAAATGGTGATTTTACCCTTAGAAGGATTCTCAGTTTTTGACTAAGTGATTATTGTGATAATGATAGTCGGGGAGTCGGTGGATCAGCCATCAGAGATTCCTCACTTGAGATTTCAGCAGCCAGCTTGAGATGTGAGTTTTCCTTCAGTAGGAACGGGTCTAAGGCACCAAGGCTGGCCCGTTTATGTATGATAGTATGTTCCAGATTAAGTTCTGATGCTGGGCGGGGCCCGATGTAGATTTATATGTTTTTTCAAATTTCGGTCCGATGCCGGAACGGTACCCGAAGAATGTTAGTATGCTTGATTTCTTTGTGATTCTTGCATGTTTATGTATTTGTATGTTTCCGGATTTCGGTTCGATGCCGGGGCGGTTCCCGAGGAATGTTTGCATGTTCCCGGATTTCGGTCCGATGTCAGGCGGGGCCCGAGGAATGTGTATGTGTTATAGCTAAGTAGTTATGCTTATGTTATGTTTATTGGTAGTTGTGCTCATATGTATGCCGAGCTTTGCTCGATGCCGGGTGGGGCCCAATGTCGGATGCGGTCTGATGCCGGGCGGGGCCCGATGTCGGACAAGCTGATACCGGGCAATGCCTGATGTAGTAGGGCGGGGCCCAATGTATGTGATATGTGATTATGTGTTTATGTGTGGTATGTGGTAGTTTGGGGAGACTCACTAAGCTTCGTGCTTACAGTTTTCAGTTTTGGTTTTAGGTATTTCCGCTAGTAAGGGGAAGAGCTCGGGACGACTGCTTGGCACACGCCACAACTTCTAGCATGGGAGGATTCACTTTGATATTTTGACATATGATTTTGATACATTGATAGATGATATGAGATTTTTCAGATACATGATTCATGTCATTTTGATACTTGTGGTTTTGTTATAATGGTGTTTGATGAAATATGGTTTTCTTAAATGATTTAAAATGAAATTTTTGGATCGTATTTTGGGGATGTTTCAAGTTGGGATCAGAGCCTTGGTTTGAGGGATTTGGGCACACTCTGGGGTGTGTCTGAACTCAAACTAAGGAATTGGTATGAAAATTTTTAAAAGAAAATCATTTTTATGAAAAACATTTTTAAAGAGAAAAGAGCTTTGAAAAGAGAAAAGGGTGTGGTGCATGCAATCAACCGAGCTCAAGTAAGTACTCCCAAATTATCCATACAAGTTTATGTTATGATATGTTATGAGACCTGCATGCTATAGTAGGACTAAGGATCTAGGAGGATTCCTTATGTGCCTGTTATATGTATATCAATTTTATGAGAACTGCATGCTATTTTAGGGCTAAGGATCTAGGAAGGATGCCTTATATGCCTGTTATATGTATCTCAGCTTATTAAACTGCATGCTAGTATAGATTAGTCAGGGATGGCCTGAATGAGATATGCTTGATTATTTTTACTTGATGCTCGAATGCTGCTTGCTTTGTGCTTTTAGGAGTTCTAGTTATCTTTTACTAACTAGTAAACGAATATGTTAAGTTACATATTGCGAGGACTAAATAATTTCAGAAGGTTAGGTCTAGCTTTATTGTGCAACTCTTGTTTGAGTCCAACCGTTGTAGGGTAGGATCTATTATTCGAAGAATTATCTAGTCTTAGTAATATGTAATAGTATTCGCGAGCTAGTTAGGGAGAGATAACAGGGACTTCTTATGCAGCTGATGGCGGAGAGTGGGTCGGTGATTACCCTAGGGCAAGCCTAGGATGAAATTAGCGCATGAAGCAGTAGTAGTAGAAGGGACTTGGTGGAGTCAAGGCAGTTCTTGAGGAAAGTACGGATAGTTGTGGAAGGTAGTATGGGCCCGTACTAATGAAAGCAGAGGATCCGTACTCGAATCAAGGAAGGCTGAGAGGAATCCAAGGAACTTGTAGTATATGTGATCCCTCGAGATATGAAGGTAGTATGGGCCCGTACTACTGAAAACAGAGGATCCGTACTCAAATCAAGGAAGGCTGAGAGGAATCCAAGGAACTTGTAGTATATGTGATCCCTCGAGATATGATTAGTATTCTGATGTTTTTTATGATGTGTTTTTCAGAATGGTGGTACTATGCACTAGACCAGTCGGCACTTCGGGAGCCGGTGAGGGATCAGGCTCAGGCTCTGGAGCCGGGCAGCTAGACGACCATATGAGGGAGTTCATCTCATCTGAGATCACGCACAGCATTGTAGACTAGACTCCTGTGATCTTTGGTACGATCAAGGAGGGTATCATGGAGCTGTTAGACGAGAGGCTGAGTGCATTATGCACTGAGGTGGAAACCATGATGGGGTCACGCACACTGACATTCAGGGAGTTCAGAGAATGTGGAGCTCCCGACTATCATGGGGCTCGAGACCCCATTGCTAGCGGTAGATGGTTGGCGGATGTTGCCAACGCTTTCCGTACCAACAGATGTCCTGAGGGGGACAAGGTCTGACTTGCTTCCTGTCTACTGAAGGACAGGGCACGTGATTGGTAGGAGGAGGTCAGACGAGCCATTAGGGATGATGCAGTCGTAGATGCGATGACTTGGAGTGATTTCTCGGCCAGGTTCAGGGCCGAGTTGGCACCTGTGATAGAGGTGCAAGGACTTGCGAGGGAGTTCCAGGACCTCCAGTAGACTACGGAGATGGTGGCCGAGATCATCGCTATGTTCAGGGAGAGGGCCCTTCTCGTTCCACAGTACATGGCGGACGAGGAGATGTAAAAGGCCCGATATCATGAGATGTTGGGGAGTGATATCCGCCAGTTTCTGAGCCGCTCGAGCTGCAAGACGCTGGAGGATATGATTGCTAGGGCTCGAGAGAGGGAGTTGGATTTGGAAATGGAGAGGAAGAGGAAACTAGATGGGGTTCAGACAGGAAGTTCAGGCAAGAAGCCCAAGGTATCAGATCACAGATCGAAGAGCCGGCAGGGCCGCCGCCGGTGTGCAAGTGCGGAAAGATGCATGAGGGGGCTTGCAGGGCGGGGAGCTCGGGCTGCTTCAAGTGCGGCCGAACTGGTCACATGAGCAGGGATTATACAACTGCCACCACCACCACCGCAGTTTCAGATCTGATTTGCTTTCAGTACAATCAGAGGGGCCACAAAAAGGCCCAATGTCCGAGTTTAGTAGTAGCAGGACAGGTGGCTGCACCCGCTCCTGCCACGTTGAGGATTACAGATGGCCGTCAGGGCCGGGCAGAGGCGCCTACGGCGAGGAGCAGGGATTTTCAGCTTACTGTAGAGGAGGCACGTGCTGCTCCCAATGTTGTGACGAATATGTATTCTTTCCTTATCTCCTTATTTGTATTGATTATTGCTTATGTTTACTTGTTTTGTTATAGGATCGTTCTTAGTGAACAATATATAAGCTTTGGTACTGTTTGATTCGGGGGCTACCCGATCTTTTGTGTCGCTCGCGCTCAGCAAATGATCCGTAGGGGCTCCAGGGGAGCTGGATTGCCCACTTGATGTGGAGATAGCAGATGATAGGACCGTTCGGGTTGCAAGGGTGCACCGGGGATGCACACTACAGTTGTTCGACGAGCAGTTTTCCGTGGATTTGGTCCCCATTCCCATGCGAGGGAATAAGGTTATAGTGGGTATGGACTGGTTGAGCCCCAATGGGGGCAGTGATCGAATTTGAGCAGCAGATAGTGAGAGTTCGGACTCCTAGTGGGGGAGGGATAGTGATTCAGGGCGAGAGGCCGCAACATGGACTGACGGTATGTTCAACAGCGAGAGCGAGGCGTTACCTTCAGCATGGTTGCGCACGGTATGTCGCCTATGTTATGGATACCCGTGATAAGGATAAGGCGACAATGGATGATGTACCGGTAGTGCAAGAGTACCCAGATGTATTCCCGGAGGATTTTCCTGGGATACCACCGGAGAGACAGGTTGAGTTCAAGATTAACCTAGTCTATGGTGTGGCTCCGATAGCCAAGGCACCATATCGGTTGGCTCCTCCCGAGATGCAGGAGTTGTCTACGCAGCTACAAGAGCTGCTAGATAAGGGGTTTATCAGGTCGAATAGTTGGCCATGGGGAGCCCCGATCCTGTTTGTGAAGAAGAAGAACGGTTCACATCGCATGTGTATAGACTACCGGGAGTTGAATAAGGTAACAGTGAAGAACCGTTACCCCCTCCCGATGATTGATGATTTGTTTGATCAGCTTCAGGGCGCATCTTGGTGCTCCAAGATTGATCTGCGATCGGGTTATCACCAGATGCGAGTCAGGGATGAGGATGTGCAGAAGACAACTTTTAGGACTCGCTATGGTCATTATGAGTTTGTGGTGATGTTGTTTGGGCTCACCAATGCTCCAGCCGCGTTCATGGACCTCATGAACCGCGTGTGCAGACCGATGTTGGATCGGTCTGTAATAGTCTTCATCGACGAGATCTTGGTTTACTCCAAGACTCAGGAGCTGCATGAGGAGCACCTGAGGGAGGTGCTGGAGACACTGAGGAGGGAGAGACTTTTTGCAAAGTTCTCCAAGTGTGAGTTCTGGTTGCGTGAGGTGCAATTTCTAGGGCACCTTGTCAACCAAAAGGGTATTCTGGTCGATCTGGCCAATATAGAGGACGTGATGCAGTGGGAGGTTCCGAGGTCTCCAACTGAGATTTGGAGTTTTCTTGGTCTAGCGGGTTATTACCGGAGATTCATCCAGGATTTCTCCAAGATCGCTGTTCCTTTGACCCGACTGACCAAGAAGTCGGTAACATTCCGCTGGGGGCCTGAGTAGCAGGCAGCTTTCGAGACTCTCAGACAACGGTTATGCGAGGCACTAATTTTGACCTTGCCGGAGGGAGTCGATGACTTCGTATTTTACTGTGACGCTTCGATCACAAGCTTGGGAGCGGTATCGATTCATCGGGGTCACGTGATAGCTTACGCATAGATGCAGTTAAAGCCTCACGAGGCTAACTATCCGATGTACGATTTAGAGCTGGGGGCTATGGTTTTTGCCCTCAAGATTTTGCGGCATTACCTCTATGGGGTCCGTTGTACCATTTACACGGACCACAAGAGTTTGAGGTACCTCATGGATCAGCCGAATCTGAACATGAGGCAGCGTCGATGGATAAATGTCGTGAAGGATTATGACTGTGAGATTCTTTACCACCCGGGCAAGGCCAATGTGGTGGCCGATGCCCTGAGCCGCAAGGCGGTAGCAACCCCGATTCGAGACATTCGTCTAAGGATAACAGTGATTACTCCATTACTGGAGAAGATCAGAGAGGCGCATGTTGAGGGCCTGAAGGAGGAGCACGAGAAGTGCGAGCGGATCATAGGCCAGGTGGCCTCCTTTGATTATGACAGCCGTGGGTTCTTGACTCTACATGGGAGGGTATCAGTACCGTACTTGGGTGGAGTACGGCATATTCTGATGGATGAGGCCCACAAGTCCAGGTTCTTCATCCATCCCGGGGCGACAAAGATGTACATAGATCTTCGTCCTGATTACTGGTGGCCCTGCATGAAGCGGGATGTAGCCTGGTATGTGGAGAGATGCTTGACCTGCAGGAAGGTCAAGGCAAAGCACCAGAGGCCCCACGACAAGATGCAGCCGCTAGACATTCCTGTGTGGAAGTGGGTGTTGGATTAGTGTCCAAGCCCATAACTATAATTGGTATATACTTGACCCGACCCGGCATGGTCCATTTGGGTTGCATGGCATCGGGACATTTAGATAGACCTTTTGTGAGAAGAGGATATTTGTGACAAATTAATATATTATAAGTTCTAATATATTAATATGAAATCATATTATTTAATTAGTATTGATCAAGAATTAATTTGGTGATCAAAAGAGACTAATTAAATATATGGGGATTGATTATGTAAATCATTCATTCTTATATATGTGGGCTTATGATCCATGATTCCTTATGTTGGGTTTAACCCATGTGGTGACCCATGGATACTCCATGGAGGTTAAAACCCATGGAGCATAAGGAATGGGTAAAGTCATGGGTTACATGGTGTAACCCTAATGTGCACACTATATAAAGACCCCATTGGTTGGTGAAATCGGCAGTAGTGCATACACAAGAGGGCAAGCCGATTTCAAAGAGTCAAGTATCTCTTCTCATGGTTATTCCAAATGTTGATGATGTTGTGTGAACCATTTGAGGTGTCACACTTGGGGCACTAGGCTCTTAAGCTCCATGGAATCAAGCTACAACAAAGAGGTATGTATTCTATCTAGTTTTGTTATCCTAGTACATATGATTGTATACTAGTTAGGGTAATACCTTGGAAAACTGATATTTGCATGTATAATAGAGAAAACATAGATCCAAGGGATTTAGGGTTGCATGTACACCTTAGGAGTGTTAGAATGCTCATAACCCAACAGTGGTATCAGCGCCTAGGCTTGTTTTCAAGTTATACATGCTGAAATAGCTTAAAAATCAAAAATTGTGGCTTCCTGGGCATTGGACTCGCTGAGTCCACTGATGGACTCGCCGAGTCCATGAAGAAATTCATCCTACTCATCGAGTAGGTTCATACACTCAACGAGTAGAAGCCCCTGACATCATATTTTCGACTTTTAAGGCTGGAATTGGTCTAGAATCATTACCTTAAACTGTTTTGGACTTATAAAACCTGTTTTTGATGTGGTAATGATTATGGTAAACCAATTTCAAAGTCATTATCAAAGTTTCAAGTTTTATATATGTTTATATGATTCTTGAAAATTGTTGATATGAATTGTTCATGCTTATGAGTTTTGGTAGATCATAGGAATTATATGCAAATTGTTTGTTAGTGTAATTCTTGATCTTAATGACATTGTATGGACTCCATAACTTGTCCTCAAGTTATGGATTACCAAGTTTTTTGTGTCACCTTGTTTTATGAGTTAATTTTGATTAATGAAGAAATTTTGTGTTAGTTGTTTTCAATCCAAATTGATCTAAAAGTAGTTCATAAAATGTGTTTTTGTAACTTGTCCTCAAGTTATATGAAAAGTCACATTTATGAATCTTAAATTTATAAAGGTGTTATAGGTTACAAAATGAAGAGTTTTTTTCTCATACATAGTTTTATGGACTTCATAACTTGTCCTCAAGTTATGGATGTTCAAGAGTCTCTTCATTAAAGTTTTTAAAACTTTAATTAAACTCATAAGTTATGAAAATCCAAGAGTTTTGAATGGTTTCAATACTTGCCCTCAAGTTTTGGAATTTGTAAAATTTACCCCTTATGTATACTTTAATTCCAAATCAAACCTTAGAATTTTAAAAGTTTAAAATTCAACCCTTATACTATTATTATATTAAAAGTTTAATTATATAGATATGTATAAGATTAAGTCAGTCTTACCGTTAGTAGGCCTCATTCATGAAGCCGGTCTATAAGGGGGGTATAAGGTTACTGCCTATAAAATGGCAGTTTAATGGGTGTCCACTCTCACCCATCGCTTCCTTGACTGGTGGAGGGTCGTTAGCCGAACGGTTAGGACAATGACTGTAATTCTTCCTTCATTAAAAGTATAATGATAAATACTAAGTAACTAAACACCTATAAATTCCCAATCTTAGTTACTTAGGAAAATGTGAAAAGGTGCTAACCCATGAAATTGCACTTTGCACCTTTGTTAAGTCATTAGTGGAGCGTGTGTGGTTAACCGGCACACTAACATGGGACTGACAATGTGTGGCAAAGGGTAACTTAATGTTTATCATGAGATGGTGGAGCGCGTGTGGTTAACCGGCACATCAATTAGGTGATAAAGTTAAGGGTACCAAGTTAATTTGCATGGTTATTCACACCTTGTTTGTGATCCTCGACATCCCAGTCACAAACTTGAGAGGGCACAATCGAGATTCAAACATGCCATTGAAAGTTCAATGTATCTCAAAAGATCTAGGAGTTTCAAATCCAATTAAAACTTAATTATATTTCGTTTTCATGGTGGAAATTGGTAAATCGTCATTTACCTACCTTCAAATATTTTATAACTTGGATTACGTCATCCCTCTTCCAGTTATAAATAGTTTGTTGGGTCCTAGCCTTAATATTTCATATTGGGTGTTATATTAAGGACTTTAAATCAACTAACTTAAATTTCTCCCATTATAAATGTCTAGTTTAGACAGCTATGGTCTTCCCAAATCTTTAGGAACAAGCTTTCCTAATGAAGATGATATCCCACATGGCAATCAAGGTGAAAGATTAATCCCTTTGTTGTGCATTAATGGGACTGGAAATCATACTTCACTTTCTCCTCCTCCTCTAATAATTCTCCCTAACCCACAAGTTTAAGACTTGAAAGTTCTAAGTCACTCAATCCCTATTGGCAAGTCGGGAGAGTCGGGTGTCGAAGTCTCAAGGTTACTGGCTGTTGACTTGGTTCTTCAGTCACTCCCTCATGACAGATCACGACATGACCCTTATCGATCTTACCTATTTGCTTGTTGCTGCAAAATCAGTAATGATTTGGAGCACTGGTAAAGCAAATTAGACTGGAAGATCTACTTCCCAAACCTATTTGGACATTAACAATTGTGACATTGGAAGTCCAGAAAAGCTTTCTTTTCCCAATGGAAAGAGATTGGCCATGGTCAAGTCATTTGAATGATGGTAAAGAGAAAGGCTAAGTCTGAGACAATCAAGTGTACCATTTCCAAAAGGTCCATATGTTTCTTTTGCCAAAGGAAGGGACATTGGTTGCGAAGCTGCCGAATTTACCTGGAAAAGTTCATAAGGATGGTAAAAGTCAAAAATTTGACTTTTCTTCAGGTAAAGTCCATTATCTAACTCTATGAAGTCTCTCTTGGAGATTCTTAATACATGATGTAATGTAATTACATTTTGATGTTTTGAAGAATCAAAGAAAACCTAAAGAAATAGTATGCTGATTCTGATCGCGAAGATGGATTTCGATCGTAAGGTTCGGTGATCATAATTTTGAGCTGCTACTTAAGAGTTATGATATATTGCTTAGGAAAACACAACAACATGTTTTTCATATGTAGTTGCATTGTAAGGATAAGTTTTATGCAAGTTTTTTCAAATAAAAGAAAAAGTTTTGATTTTATTTATTTTAAGTATCCTTACAATGACATTTGTGAAAAATTGTTGTTTATATGTTTCCATTGATAAGCAATATTGGAAAATGGATTTGAGTCTTTCATTTGTGGTAGTGTCATAATTTACCAAATAAGGAAAGATTCTCATCACCCAAGTTTCAGTTAGATAGAAACTTGGAATCATGCAAGTTGTATTGTGTGATGAATGAGAATTTTCATCTTTGGGAAATTAAGACTAAGTCCTTGCTCACATGTATATGTGAGTAAAGTGAAGGACTAAAGGATTGGGTACACTTGGTTATGCGCTGGTCAGGCCGACCACAAGGAATGATAAAGATTATTCGTCATGATTTACTAAAGTTTAGTAAATATGGTTTGGGTCAAAATTTGGTTTATACTTTACTTTTCTAGGAAAATGTATTTTTATGTCTAGGACAGTAAACAGCTCGGTGTTTACGGCTATATATGTGTTTATGGTTGTGTGTACGACCGTACACGGGTTTACGACCGTAAACCTGTGTACGGCCAACTGTCTCATATATATATATATATATATATATATATATATATATATATATATATATATTGAGGAGTGCATGTGAGGAGCAAAGGCTAGAGAAGGAAAGCATATTCTAGAGAGAGAAAACTAGAGAGAAGAATAGTGTGTGTGAGAGAATCTAATGTGTATGGAGCATCACTCATATCTTTGAATACATCATAGATTCAAGTTATTCTTTTTCTCCTTCTTCTTCATTAGATCTGGCATCATCCGTTTGATCGGGATTCCGCACCATCAAACGGATCTGATTGATACACAAGCAGATTGGGGACTTACAAGTGGTATCAGAGCTTGGATTGTATCAATCAATTTTGTCAGATCTGGAGCGTATTTGATCTTATTTTTGAAGGATTTTTGCATTTTTGGATAGATCTCTAAAAATTAGGGGGGGGGGGGGTTTGTTCTTCGCGTTTTTCATAAAAACGAGTTCTGGATCGAGTTTTGGAGCAAAAAGTGTGAAAAACGTCGTTTTTCTTCGCATCTGTTGAAGGTGTATGGCCAGTTGAAGGTGTACGGTCCTTGGTGTACGACTCAGCAGCCTCGCACATGTACGGTCCAGCTTCGTTCTCAGCAAGCAGCTCCAGCACGTGTCCGACCATCTTCGCACACGTGCACGTCCTCGCAGCACTGCAGCGTACATTAAAAAAAAACTTGGGGGATGCTGGGGATCGAACCCGGGTCTCCTCCCTAATCAACCAACGCCTCTTCCACTTGATCTACCAACGAACTCGTTATTCAGCCTCTGTTTTTAAATCTTAAGGATTCGCTTTCTCGGTTCATTTTTCGTATTTTGACATATTTAGCCCAAAAAAATCAATTTCTTTTATTTTTAAATTTCATTTTTAACCCAAAAATTTTAGTTTTTAATTTTTGACTTTTTTCCTTAAATTTAAACTTTGACCTTCAAGTTTGATCTTTGACTTTAAACTTTTACTTTTTCGTTTAACCTTCAAATTTTCAAATTTAGCTTTTCGGTTTGACTTTTAAGTTTGAATTTGACTTTTCAAAGTTGACTTTTAAAGTTTGACTTTTTGAACTTGAATTTTAAGGTTGACGTTCTCAGTTTTTAAGTCAAAGGGCAATTAAAATAATATAAAAAAAATAAGTTCCTCAAACATCCCGGTCAATGAAGTTTCTTGTTCTCAATCTTGTATTAAGACTGTCAAGTTTTTACGTGAACAAATCGAGTTGATTAAAAGAGAAAATGAGGATCTAAAATATGAGAGGTATACTATATGGGAAGAACAAAAACCATTAAAAGAAAAATTAGAGTTCAAAACTAGTGATTTTAGGAAAGTACAAGAAGATTACAGCAACAAGTGTGAGAATTATGATCACATTAAAAACAAACTTGCTGATGTAACCAAAGAACTTGACACATTGAAAATTCGTTTTGAAAATGCTGATTTTAATTTTAAGAAGTTTGACGGGTCAAGTGAAAAGGTTGCAAAAATAATTGAAAAACAAATGCAGTGGAGAGACCAGAAACAAGTAGGTCTAGGATATGAGAGTGTCCCTCCTCCATTTAACCATTCGTATTATGTTAATCCCTTGACTCAAGAGGAGATAGACCGGGAACCATTTATGGTGTACGATAAACCAGATCCTCAGGTGCCAGAATGTAGTGCTAGGAAATTAGATACTAACGTTTCTACTTCCGATGCAGATTCATCTCTAAACCAAGGAAAGCAAAAGGATGGAGACAAAGTGTCTAATGATAAACCTGATGTTTTGATTTGTGATGATGTGGTTTCAAAATCTGATGATTCTGATAAGAGTGATGATGTGTCTGATAAGTCTGATGTTACTAGCACATCCACTCCATCTACACCTGTCACACAATCTGTTTCTTGCACTTGTACATGTGGGAACAACCAGAAAAAAGGCAAGGGCACGCCACCAGGGGCAGGAAGAAACAACTTCCCAGTGAAGAAAAAGACATGTTTTCACTGTGGAACACTTGGACACATTGCCATAAATTGTCCTAATCATGCATACGTTCCCTACTACGCACAAGGATGGCAAAATGCGCCAAGAGGGAGATACTCCAAAGGAAATCATTCGAGATCACAATCGCGAAATGGCGACTGGAATGCCCAGAAGGCCAATAATCAAACCCACAAGGCCAAGAATTAAAATCCCAAGGACAAGAAGGGAAAGTTGGCCAAGAAGCCAAGCTCAAGAGATGCTCCTATGAAGCCAAGACCGGTTAGGTCAAAGTCATCTCGGCAGCCGACTTCAAGTTCAAAATCAAGTGCCGAGGCACCCATCCGCTCGAAAAAGAAATGGGTTAAACCCAACTATAGATGGGTACCGAAGGTTCACTCTCCCAAATCTTCTAATGATTCTAATATTTCTACATCTTCTGTTTGTGATACACAAGATATGTCATGGGAGAGAGTTCCTTGCACATATGACAAAGGTCAACCCAGTTTCAAAATGGATTGGGTTCTAAAGACCAACTAATCCCGCTCTGTGTCGGAACAACTATGGAGGCATATCATCAGACTTCGGTTTGTTGGTAGTGGCTGTTCCTGGCACATGATAGGAGACATCTCTCAACTGTGCAACACTCAGAACTTTGTTTGAGAGTATGTGTCCTTTGCGGGAAAGGAAGAAAGGAAGGGATCACTCATGGGTTTGTGCTTAATGACATGAAGAATTTTCGGATCTGTTCTGAGATTATGCGTGCTATTCTCAGACCTTCTGGATGCAAATTCAATCAGTGACTTACGGTTTGATTTTTCTTCTCGATACTCCTGAGTTTATCTTACACTAATTCATTTTGAAGACAATTATTTTCTTTCTTATAGTTTTTCTTTAGTAGGTATTATCGGGGAAGTGATATCAAGAAAGTGATAACGGGCAGTCTAAACATGTGTAAGGGACTAAATCTGAATTGTCTAGACTCTGTGTTCAATGTGCTGGTAGGCATGAAGGATTTGACAGTGTGGATTTAGATAGAATTTTTTGGACTGTCCATACGACGCTCGGGTAGATTGAGCAGTGAGATAAACATGGGAACCCACAAGATACACTAAATTAATACGCATCTAGAACTGTGATTCAACTTTTCCTTGATGTACGGACTTATGTCCTTAATTCTGGTTTTGATAGGGCGACTGGGGGGTTCTGATAAAGTAGGTATGTAGGAAATTATTTTCTTGCTTTCTATCTGTCAGTCATATGTTGCTTCCTCTGCGTGATTGGAAGAGATCCGACCTGGAATGCAACATATGCAACTCTATTTCTACGCACCTCCTTATCTATGAAATTCTTTCTATCTGTTAGCCATATGCTGTCCCCTCTGCGTGATCGGAAGATGCGAACTGGGACACAACATATGCAACATTCTACCTCTCAATCTCTCTATCTCTGTTAGTCATATGTTGTCCCCTCTGCGTGATTGAAAGAGATCCGACCTGGGACACAACATATGCACCTATTTCTAAATCTGACTTCCTCCTTAATAATTATTTACTCACCTAAAGTAAGGAGTTCTTTGGAAGTTCTTGATAACCAGAGTATATCGGGAAGTGGGGAACACGTTCTAGTGCAACTAAAATTGAACCATTTAAGAGGTTGTCTGTAGATCTCGCTGCTTAATTTAAGTGGACAACAATACCCGTGGTCGTCGTCAGCTAAATGGTATATTTGGGAAAATTTGTCGATATCCTTCGTGTTTAAGTGGACAACAATACCCGTGGTCGTCAGCTAAATGGTATATTTGGGAAAATTTGTCGATATTCTTTGTGTTTAAGTGGACCACAATACCAGCAATTAACCAGATGTATTCATGAAGGTGAAGGTACTGATAAACAAAGTTAAGACTGTCTCACAACTTTGATCCCAAATATTTTGGTTTTATTAAATTTGTTCATAGTTTTCCTCTATGCACAAATTTAGGGGGGGAATTAAAAAAAAAAATTCAAAAATCAAACGAAAATCAAAAAATTAAAAATCCAAAAAATAGTGTTACTGTGATCAAAAATCCAAAAATATTCTTGCTACTGTTTTTAAATTTCCAGAAAATATGAAAAATCCAAAAAAAAAATTGTGTGCTAAGTTTTCTTTTAGTTTTTGTTTTGTCTTGAAAAGTGAATTCAGATGTAGATGAGACTCATGGAGACTGTATCGAGATTTCTGAGCCAAAGCTTCATTTGTGATCATCGAAGAATTCTCATTCGAAGGAACAAGAAATGAAGATTATTCTTCCAACATTCCATCCTTTAATCCCAGAAGCAAGGTCAAGCTGTACTTGAAGATTATGTGACAGATTGCATTGAAACCTCCTCAATCAATTTGCTGCTATTCTTGTACCTGCTGAAGTGATCCAAAAGATTAGATCTCTCTATTGTTCTCTCTAAATATTCTCAAGCTGAAAGCGCCATCTTTCAAGAATCTCTACAAAAATCCTCCTCACCCAACATGCGTTCAATGCCAAATTCTAAAGAAAAGCCCAACTGCTCAAGATGAAGTCATTTATTGAAGATTCATTAAGTTCATCTTGAAGCTGTGAAGAAATCGAAGATAAATGCTGAAGCCAAGCTCCAAGTGAAGATTAACAAGAAAAGCCAGCTACTTTTTAGGGGGAGCTTGTTGGGTCAATTAGAAAATAAAGCTATAAACCAAGGGGGAGATTGTTGGGTCAAAATTTGGTTTATACTTTACTTTTCTAGGAAAATGTATTTTTATGTCTAGGACCGTAAACAGCTCGGTGTTTACGGCTATATATGTGTTTATGGTTGTGTGTACGGCCGTACACGGGTTTACGGCTGTAAACCCATGTACGACCAACTGTCTCATATATATATATATATATATATATATATATATATATATATATATATATAGTGAGGAGTGCATGTGAGGAGAAAAGGCTAGAGAAGGAGAGCATATTCTAGAGAGAGAAAACTAGAGAGAAGAATAGTGTGTGTGAGAGAATCTAATGTGTATGGAGCATCACTCATATCTTTGAATACATCATAGATTCAAGTTATTCTTCTTCTCCTTCTTCTTCATTAGATCTGGCATCATCCGTTTGATCAGGATTCCGCACCATCAAACAGATCTGATTGATACAGAAGCAGATTGGGGACTTACAATGGTTATACTTACAAGTTTAAGTGTAATTCTGAAACTTTGGAAAAGTTTCAATGAATGGCAGGACGAATGAGAAGAATCAAATTAGGCAGAAAGATAAAAGTTTCTCCAATCTGAAAAGGTGGGAGAGTGCTTAAGTATCTTGGTCTATGGTTATCTTGGTGATTATGAAACCATATCACAATTGATCCTCTAAGGACACCTTAGTGCATTTGTTTGGCTAAGGAGAGGAATTGTGAATTATTGAAATGGTTAAATCAAAAGATAAATCATACTTCGTTCCAAAATCAAAACTTAGAGTCATACTCCAAGATTGAGCCTTGAGTGATATAATCTTAAATTGGTGTAAAACACTTGTCAAATGTAGAGTAAAATGTTTTCTACTCTTGTACATTTGAGATTGGTAGGTTGTGATGTTTTGGATAAGATAAAGACCAACTAACACCAATTGTGAGAAGTGTTTAACTTGATAAGAATCCGCACTAACTCTTGAATATTTGTTTTGTCAAGGAATGATTCTTGACAAAAGAGAATCTTATATGTCAAGAGGTCAGTGGGAGTCTTTAAAAATCTTGAGATGGTTTCAAGAACTAATCAAGAGTATTGTTAATCACTAGCCCAGGACTTGAGGTTTGTAACCTATCGTGTTGACATATTCTTATTTCTGTGCCTATTCCAGTTAAAGTTGACTATGCTTGTGAGTTCTATGAGTTATCAATTGTTTGCATAACAACCTGGAAGCGATGGTAGGCCCTTGAGCTGCCGGGTGGCAAGAAAAATGAGATTGGGCAAGTTCAGTCGATATGAGTTTGGATTTGTCACTAACCTTGTCTTGTGATTATGGCTATGACAAATTCACATGGATAGGAGCATATACACCATAAAAATCCAAGTGTCATAAGGTTTTTCTCCGATTCATGAAAATGATGGTGAGGAAACGCTTTCACTAAGTAGATTTTAAGTAGACAACAATTATGATATTTGCATTCTCAAAGTCATTAGTGGAGCGCGTGTGGTTAACCGGCACACTAACATGGACTTGTGAGAATGGAAAAAGGTCTAAACATTATGATTACGTCATCCCTCTTCATAATTGTTTAGACACACATGTGAGGTATCTAAGGAAAGGTGTATGATTTTGATAAAGTCTTATCAAAGCAATCTCGTATCAGAAATCTGAACTTTGGTAAGAAAATCAATAAAGTATTGATTTCTAGAAGTCCATTTGATTTCTGGGTACATGTCAAAGCTAGTGGGAGCATAAGTGTTATGCTAGTAAGATAATAATCATTATGCTAGTGGGTGCATGATTATTATGGTTAGTGTTGCAAGTTAGCAATGTTAATTATAGAAAACAAAAGGTTCAATTCACTTTGAAAAGTTGTTTTGCTATAATTAAGGGAGAGGATTTATACTTCATTCAAATTCTAAAAGCTTAGATTGAGATTTTAATCAACTTTAGTCAAGGATATATATGAATGTTATGTTGGAATTGTTCAACATAAGGAAATTCTATATATGTTGCATTCTCAAAATTCGATTATGATTACGATATCCCTCTTCATAGTTCGAATTGTGAGAACATGGAAAATAATTTTTTTTAGCATGAATCGGGTCCCATATGCTTCGGGTATAGGATCGATTACATGTGCTATAATAGTTATCCATTCTAATTTTCCAAATGCCTAGGGCGTTAAGAGGGAAAAAGGAATATAACTGGATTTGACTAAAATGATTAAGCAATTGTCGAGGACAATCTGAGGTTTGCCAAAGATTGGTTGCTCATGGACAATTGGAAGTATAGAGATAGGACCATATTGACATATTCTGAAAGGATGCAACTCTTATTCAGAAGTGATAGTCAAAATGGGAATATGGAATTGTCTCCATAGGTGGAAGTTATTCTTTGAATCCGTGTAAGATTAGAAAACTTAATGCAAAGAAGGATGTTCAAAGGAATGTACTTTGAATGTGAGACTTCGTTTCCATGGAATTGATCTCCATTGGAATACTTTGTAATGTTTGTTGCCAAGTCTTTGTGACTTGGGCATAATCATTACAAGGGGATCATTGCATATAAGTTTAGAATCTAACAGATTACAGTAAATGGCAAGAATTTGGTATTCTTACATTTACAATAAGGATTGGGATTGTGAAATGAGCATCATTGAAATATTGTCAATCGATCTGTTTCACAAAGTAAGGATCATCAGACAAACATAGTGTGCATACTTGGAGTATGGCATAACTATTGTTTGGACAAACATAGTGTGCATGCTTGGAGCATGGCATGACTATTGTTTTAATTCAAGTATTAAGTTGATAAATCGAAACATTATACAATGAATAATGAGTAATCAATATGGTGCTTAGATAATAGGTGTTTTATTTACTCTCAAAGTGTTGGGGCCATATAGGATTAGTATTATTCTTGTGTTTCACTTTGCATGTTTTGACTTCCAGAATAACTAGGTCGTTCTTCCTGAATGACTAAGTTGTTCAAACCATCCACAGTCGATAATACGTTGGAAGTAGGTATTAAGGCAAGGCTGTCATGAAGCTGGTTTGTAGATGTCCAACGTAGTGGACATAGCAAGAGTTGCTACAACATTCATGAGTGCTCATAAGTTTTGAGTATTGGATTAAACCCACGCTCATTTGACTCACTTCATGGATTTTATCACGAGTGAATCATGAGACGATAATATCTTATATTCTTCAAACCTAGAGATATGAGTTGTTGACTATGAGTTGGTTATACATTGATTGCACGAAAACGCATTGGTAACTCGATGTTATAAAACGTGCCTTTGTAAATGATTCAACAAGTAGTTAGTACAAGCATATGATTCAAAGTTTATCTATTCCTTTTACCCTTAAAGGGATAAAAGCGATATCTGTGGGCCCCTCGATGATCTAGTGATGACACCCTAAGTGCTTGGCCAAGCCTGGACTGATTTGATTTGTTCAATTAGTCGGTCGTCATAAATCGAAAATCGGGAAACAACAAATGGAAAGAGAGAATGATGATAATCCATGTCTCAGTCCATATGATATCTAGAATGG
Organism: Lactuca virosa; assembly: GCF_052849685.1. Lineage (NCBI taxonomy): Eukaryota > Viridiplantae > Streptophyta > Magnoliopsida > Asterales > Asteraceae > Lactuca > Lactuca virosa. The sequence continues at coordinate 140,912,244 of NC_136427.1, read as the reverse complement.
AGGAATATATGATCACTTATCTAATGGACGCGCCAGTGATTTGTTCAGAGTTCGACATCAACTTTTAGGAGCTACGATTGTTGGTCAGGTTGGAGTCATACTTGCAATAATAGTTATTAGACTTATCCAAGTGGGAGACTGTTGGATTAGTGTCTAAGCCCATAACTATAATTGGTATATACTTGACCCGACCCGACATGGTCCATTTGGGTTGCATGGCATCGGGACATTTGGATAGACCTTTTGTGAGAAGAGGATATTTGTAACATATTAATATATTATAAGTTCTAATATATTAATATGAAATCATATTATTTAATTAGTATTGATCAAGAATTAATTTGGAATTAATTTAGTGATCAAAAGAGACTAATTAAATATATGGGGATTGATTGTGTAAATCATTCATTCTTATATATGTGGGCTTATGATCCATGATTCCTTATGTTGGGTTTAACCCATGTGGTGACCCATGGATACTCCATGGAGCTTAAAACCCATGGAGCATAAGGAATGGGTAAAGTCATGGGTTACATGGTGTAACCCTAATGTGCACACTATATAAAGACCCCATTGGTTGGTGAAATCGGCACTAGTGCATACACAAGAGGGCAAGCCGATTTCAAAGAGTCAAGTATCTCTTCTCATGGTTATTCCAAATGTTGATGATGTTGTGTGAACCATTTGAGGTGTCACACTTGGGGCACTAGGCTCTTAAGCTCCATGGAATCAAGCTACAACAAAGAGGTATGTATTCTATCTAGTTTTGTTATCCGAGTACATATGATTGTATGCTAGTTAGGGTAATACCTTGGAAAATTGATATTTGCATGTATAATAGAGAAAACGTAGATCCAAGGTATTTAGGGTTGTATGTACACCTTAGGAGTGTTAGAATGCTCATAACCCAACAGTGGGAAGATATCACTATGGAATTCATCACTAAACTTCCCAGGACCGCATGTGGTGTAGATTCGATATGGGTCATCGTGGATCGGTTGACCAAGAGTGCTCATTTTATCCCGATCCAGGAGGGCATATCGGCCGAGAAGTTGGCCGAGCTTTACATGCGTGAGATAGTGGCACGACATGGAGTGCCTGTCTCGGTGGTGTCAGACCGAGATGTCCGTTTCACTTCTAGATTTTGGAAGCGGTTTCATGTAACGCCCGTGTTTCGAGGCTAAGCATTGATGTGATGATGTAATAGTCTAGGTCAACCATTATAACTCGTTTTGAAGTGATAAAGATGAATTGTTTGAGTATTATATGAATTATGTGAATTTATGTGCTTTATACTTAATTATGATGATATAATAAATTAAGTGTCAAAAATAAAACATTAGATAAACCCGATATCTATGAAGAAAGTTGTAGTGGTTGTGACAAGGATTCCGGAGATATAAAGAACGCCGAAATCCGAGTTATAATGAAGAAGCTATGGCATGTCGAAGTTTCGCGACAGAACTGACACGACGCTGTGTGACGTAAAATAAATTCAAAATTAGCCGACGAAGTCTAAACAAAGTTGTATAGTATGGTCTTACCTACATGTGGATATAAAGAACAACGAAAACGGAGCTCGTATGCGAAAGTTATGAATTTTTGAAATTAGAGGTACGCATTTCAAAGCTTATCCGAAGGGAACGCCTCACGTGCGAGGGTACGCTAAGCGTACCGAAGTACGCCCTGCGTACGAAGCACGTACGCCCCTTAGTCTCCTTTCCTCCTGCGGTCCGAAGCATGCCACGATGACCCATACGAATTGTGACACGCGCCCTACTACGCCCCGCGTAGTGCGAGGCCTCCGACCTATAAAAGGGATGCGAGGGTAGCTCATTTCCTTTACACATTTTACACTTTCTTTCTCTCTCTACTCTCTCTCTAGCCACCCTAAACCAACCCGAAGCCTAGGAAACCTCCCTAGCATTAGAAGAAATCCCTGGAGCCCCCGAAGGCTCCGAGAGAAAGAGTTTTTCGGTTTAGAAACTCTTCTCCCGCAGAGCCCAGTTTTCAAGCAAACCTCCCGGTTTCATCAAAGAAGATCATTTTAAGAAACGAAGCGCTGTCTGAATCACCACCTTATCAAGTGAGTGTATAGTCACTTTCATCTTACACATAGATATGAAGTATTTTATATAAATTACGTGCTATGTGTATACATATTATCTCTTTACTTGAGATCTATGTTGGATGAAAGACCTTTCAGAGCTGAACTTTTTCCTTCAGATCTAAACTTTTTCTTTCGGATCTAAACTTTTTCTTCAGATCTAGACTTTCTCACTTCAGATCTAAACTTTTCAGATCTAAAATTTATATATATATATATATATATATATATATATATATATAATTTATACTTGAGATCTATACTGTATGAAAGATTTAAACTTCGTTTTCATATTTGAACTATATATGTATTTTATATCTACAAATATGTTGGGTAAAACATGGGTAGATGAAATAGTTGGTGTGTGATGAAATAAAATGATGAGAGGCCTCGGTGTTGACGATGATCCAGTCATCTAGCGGAGTATGGATGACGACCACAAACTTTTCTAGGAAGTCCAGTGGAACGCTAGCAGGCTCGCAACCTGTAGGTGTTTGTGAACGATGTGTCCACCAGTGTACTCCATCCCCCCATGGTTGCCTTACAGACCTATGTGGCTGAGGAATCCCCTTAGCAGTAGTGTCCATCCCGATGAAATTCCTTAGGATAGGTCCCTTATAATAGATGCTTCAGGGACGTAAAGTGAGGATAATGGGAACCGGTAATCGGGTTGAATAATTGTTGAAAATAATAAACATTTTTATTGTGGGTTGAAAACCCTATATGCTCAGCAGGCTCCCCAGCCTGACCCACTTAGTTTCTTGTATTACAGGTAGTGACAAGAGCATAGTTGGATGATCTGACGAGAGATTATGGGTTTTAGGCCAGTAGAAAATAAATAGAATGTTGTAAGGCCTATGGTGTTTTTAGGCCAATTTTGTTTTGTGGCCTAGGATGTTTTTGGTTTATGCTTTTGAGCTGTATCGATGTTGACATCTTGAGTTTTGTAATACAATGAAAATAAATTTCTTTAAGAAAATGCTTTGATAAATCTTTATCATATTTTGTTTTGGGAACAAATTCCGCAACACTTTTCTTTGAAAGATTACTCTGATTTTATTATAAAAGCATAAACGAAATCGGTCTTTTTTGGCCGTGAAATTGGGGATGTCACAGTTGGTATCAGAGCATTAGTTTAAGCGGACTAGGAATTTGTAGGATTTCTAGACTTACACTTAGAATGTTAAGTGATGATTGTGAGATGAGTGTCTCCCATATTTTAGATACGAGCACTAGTTTATTTTAGGAAAGATGCTCACAATGCTTTTATGTGCTAAATGCTTTATGTTTACCTTGTATGCTATTATTTGTTTAGATCTATGGTATGTTGCCGACCGGATCTGGAAACCTTATGCGTTCAGTATTCTAAGCGTTCGATTATGATATTAGAACTAGCATGTAACGTTTCAAAGTGATAAGGAGAATTTAAACGTCTATCGTGAATAAAGATCTAAATTCGCCTAATTTGGTCTATAGATCGAAATGGCAAGAACCTGAAGCCGATCTGGAAACGCGAATGAGAACAGGAATCAGCAACCTCGTTCCCAAGTGATTGAGCAAGTGCCAATAGTAGAAGTTGCACCTGAGCCAGTCACAATGACTGGAGTTTAAGCCATGATTCGGGCTATGATGACTGAACAGAGGGAAGCAATGAGACAACTGTTGCTGAATAACAGGGATGAACCTTCGATGCCTGTTGAACAACCAGAACTGAATGACGGACAGTCAGAGGAAGGGAATTACAGCTGAACTGTCAGTCATGTGGAACCCTCACTAGTGAGAAGGAATGACCTGGAGTGGGAAATCGACAGAGATGGACGTATGTATAAGAACTTTTTGGGTGCCAAACCACCAAGTCTTTTCGGAAGCCCAAAGCCTATAGAGATTATGGACTGGATCTCCGAAATGGAGATGGTATTTGAAAGCTGTAACTGTAGCGATAAGCAGAAAACCGTCTTTGCGATTCAACAACTGAAGACCTGAGTCTTGAGCTGGTGGAAATTGTTGGTAGATACGATGCCACGAGGAGAAGCTTTGAAGATGTATTGGGAAGCGTTCATGGAGCAGTTGAAGATGCAGTACTGCTCCGAGATAGATCTGATCGATCTAAACAATGAGTTCTAAAAATTGAAGAAAGGGAGAATGAGCATTAATGACTATGCTACTGCATTCACCGAGAAGATGAAGTTATTTCCATACCTGGTGCCGACTGAGCTCGCCAAGATAGAAAAATTTGCTAACGGATTGCCATCAGACTTTGGCCCAACAGTCAAAATGGCAAGCACGTTGAAGGCAGTCGTGTCACACCCCTAAACCAGACGGCGGAAACGTCCGGGGGTGGATGACTTCATTTGTAGTATCACAACACATGCATCATAGTAATCAAAGTACAAACAACCATTGCATTAATAAGTATAAGTTTTTACATGTGTTCAATCAATGTATATCGACACCAAAATAGTTATACAAAAGAAGAAGACATGACTAAAAAATAGCTCCATCTTCTCAAAAGCTCGGGGAGTACCTGTCTACTGATTCCCTGAGACTACAAGTAATTTAAAAAGAGACTATCAACATAAAGTTGAGTGAGTGTATAAGCATTTATGTTTGAAAGTATGTTTTCTGTTTCTTGAATATGTAAAATGTTCCAGAAAATCCTATATTTTCTGCTGTATATGAAAAGTAGTTTTAATCACATAAAACCGTTCTGTTTGCAAACTAGTGTTTTGTTTTTGTATCCTTTTTGTATAAACTGTAAAATTGAGTGTGCCTGGCTTCACCAGCTGTTATTGAATACTGAGATGTAATACTGTAAACTGTAATTTTGGTAAACTGGTACTTTGAAAATGTACTCGTGTTTAGTTAACTATACACTAACCGTATTGTTAATATCTTTTTAATGAGTTATTATAACCATACTGAGACTAGATGGCCTAAAACAACGCTTTGAGGGCATTAAAAGCTGTTGATAACAACTGTCACTCGTAGGCGTGTATGCCTGGCTGTAGCTAGCAGTATGAGTGCGGGGTTGTCAATCCCAATATAGATCTATACACACTTGTTTTGATCCCCCGACTGTAGATTATGGTTATAATGTCAGGACTTTAACTATGTTGTTTAAATGAATTAAACCACCTGAATCAAATGACTCATAAAAAGCATATAGACGTTACGTGTATAATATAAGTGAAAACCCAATCATTCTGAAATAATGATTGATTGTATATTCCTAAATTAGTATTCTTAACATGTATTTGAAAGCTGTATACTCTTGATTAGTTTTGAATCAAACCCTTGTTCTTGTAAAACAGTGTATTCTAGTATACTTGAATCGTGAATTAATGTTCTATGTATCATAAATTATACCTATTATAATTTATATGTTCTTTCTGAATTGGTACTAACTGTTCATGAATGCAACCCCTTGCTCAACATGTTACAAAGGGTATCTAAACTGAATGAAATAACTTTTATATTTATATACATATACAATTATATATAAGTAAAATTTAAACGACATTCGGACAAATAACCGATACTATAAGCCCACATCCAAACAAGGAAAAGGAACCAAAGAGAGTTATCAGTCCTAAGCCTTTTAAATCTTATATATATATATATATATATATATATATATATATATATATATATATATATATATATATATATATATAATATGATTTTTGAGAAAAAACATAAGTTTATAAAATCATTTAAAGAGTTTAACATTTTGAAATACTTTTGATGACTTGATGTCATTTTAACACAATTTAAAACCATTTGATTTGATAACAATTGAAATCCATTTTAGTAATATATTTTGAAACCATTTGCTTGTAACACAAATATCCATGTGTTAGACTTGTATTCCCCCCCCCCCCCCCTTAAAACAGTAAAAACTATGAAAATACGGGGGTATGAACTCACCTTTTGGAGGGTGATTCAAATGATGATTTGGTATAGGATGTTTAGTTCCACGAGTGAAATCCCGCAACAAAACAAGTCCTATATAGTAATTTGTATGACATATATGCATCCAATTAGCTAATATAATCATAGGAATGATTGGAAATTGGAGTATTTTGTAAGTATATCTTACAAATTAGAGTGTTAGAAGCTAAAATGGAAGCCGATAGGTGTTCATGACCAGGAGAGGGGTTCACGGCCCTAGCTTGAAGGGTTCACGACCCAATGTTCTTGAATGATTGAAGAACACTTGATGATCCTAGACCAGTTTCTAAGAAGATTCAAAGGTTTTGAGGTACTTGTTCTTCGTGTTCTTCGCGTGTTCTTCGTGAAGACTAGTGAAATCAAATGATTTTAAGCGTAGTATAAGAAGATTGAATGATGTTCTTGAAATGATAACAAGATCAAGAAGTGATACCTGTTAGATCTTATGAAGAACTAGTGACTTAACACTTGAATATGATGAGAAAGGATGAATATAACATGTTTTTGAGGAGAGAGGTTGTTCTTCGTGTTCTTGGCTGATGATACTTGAGAGAAAAAGACTTGGAATGGTGTTTGAAAGTGTAAAAAGTGAGGAAAATTCGGCTGAAAAGTATAAGTATGCGAGGGTTCACGGTCTAAGGGGTTCACGGCCGTGAACCTTGTATACGGTCCGAGGTCGGCTAGAATGATCACGGCTGCGAGGGTTCATGGTCTGAGGAGTTCACGGACATGAACCTTTTGCGGCCCGAAGGTTTGCGGTCTGAAGCGAAGGAAGAGAATGAGATGCGAAAGTTCTTGGTTTTTAAGCATTTCTCTTCTTATTTCACCCACAATTATTTTAAGGATTTTTAATAAACAAAGGTTGTTATTTTAACCTTAATAAAAACCCAAAACAATAAAGAAGACTTTAATTGACCCAAATTTGACTTTGGTTGACTAGGGTTGACTTTACAAATAGAAAATAACGGGATGTTACAAGCCGTTAGAGCAGCCAAGAATGTTGAGACCCAGTTAAAAGAAAAGGGTCTGGAGAGAACGAAGGTTGGGGAGAAGAGGAAGTTTGATGGATATTCAAAATCCAACAAGAAAAGTAAATCCTCGAAGTCTGGTTCGAGAGGAGGAGGAGGCGAAGTGAAATGGTGTGAAAAGTGCAAAAAGAAGCACCATGGGAAATGTGACGAGGAGCTCACTTGTCTTAAGTGTGGAAAGCCTGGGCACTATGTCAATGAGTGAACCTTCAACAAGCAAGTTTGTTATGGGTGTAATGAGGATGGGCACATCTCGAGGGACTGCCCGAAGAAGAAGGAGACAGCAAGGCCCAATATCCCACCGAAGCCGAAGGTGAGAGCTTTCCAGATGACCCTGGAAGCCGTGAAGGATGCATCATGTGATAACCCGAAATTTATTCCGTCACTGTAACCCTTTCCGTTAATAAAATTTATTTTATTAATAAAATTGTCCATTAACTTTTAAGTTAAATAATTCATCTAGGGTTATTGTCTTAATTTCCTACGTGTAGGAAATCAATAAAATCACAAATAATACCCTCGATAATCCTTTGGAAAAATTTCTAGTTTACGACTAAGTCGGGTTACGGTCATTTAATCGGGTAAAATCTTAAACTCTGTTTAATGTCGGGATTTGGGTGTGTCCCCACCTAACCGTGGACTCAACCCCATATAAGGGTTGAGTGGACTCCATTTGAACCTTTTTCACCCACCTTGGAACTTTCTCTCTCTACTCTCTCTCTAAAAATCGGGTTTTGATCAAGAATCACCTCATTCAAGCTCCAAAATCGTAAGTAATCCTTCCTAGCTTGTTGTTTAACTTAACATGCATGCAAATCTATGGGTTAAACTCTCAAAAACCCTAAAAACTTGTGTTTACGGTTTGGGAACACCTCCCAAAACCGTAAACTCCCAAAAGGGGGTTTTGAAGCCCCAAAACCCTTCCAAACCTCTTCTAGTGTTTAGCTATGGCTTAGAAACTTGCATGCATGAACTTAGAACCCCAAGATCATGACTTTTTGGGGGTAAACATGAGTTTACGGTCCATGAACATTCATGAACCGTAAACACCCTAAAATGGGGTTTTGATGCCCCAAACCCTCTTCAATGCTTGGCTAATGACCTAGAAACTTGCTGGAATGATCTTAGAACCCTAAAACATGGATTGAATGGTGCAAACATGAGTTTACGGTTTGGGAAGGTCTCCCAAAACCGTAAACACCTCCAAAGGGTGTTTAAGTGCCCTTAACACCTTGAATGGCTTACCTTTGGGTCTAGAACCTTGCATGGATAGCCTAGAACCACCAAAACACAAGAGAAATGAACCAACATGAGTTTACGACCGTAAACTCATGTGTTTACGACCGTAAACTCATGTGTTTACGGCCGTAAAATCCCCAGGGAGTGGTCCAAGGACCGTAAACTCCAAGAAGTGTCCATTTCTAGCCCCAATCACTTCCTAAGCCATGGATTCGAGTCTAGCATAATTCCTTGAGTAGTTTAAGACCTTTGAACACCCAATGGCACCATTACCATGAGTTTACGGCCGTAAACTCATGGGGACAATGGTCCAGAAACCGTAAACACATTTAATTGTAACCAATTGAAGTGTAAACTCCATAGAGAGGCCATACACTCCTTATATGCAACCTTTAGCACTCCTTGCACTTGAAACAAAGTGTCTTCATGCATTAGAGTGTCTTTACTTACCTAATTAGTGATTAAATAATTAATTAGATACATTTATGTATCACTACATGTTACATAGGATCCGTGTGTGTGTTCAAGTCCTCACTTGACACCTAGCATCCTACCCGACACTTCCATCCACTTCACTCATTTCAGGTGAGTTCATACCCCTTAATCAACCTTTTAAATATTTTTAAATGCTTTTATGGGGGGGGGGAATACAAGTTGAATCAAATAAGTTATAGTATCAATCGCGTGTGATTTATAACTTGCAACCAAAATGATTTTTATACTTTTAACTGCTTTACCAACAAAACTGCTTAAAGTGTTTATCAAACTCATTTTCATGTTAAATTGTTATAAAAATATTTCTAAACTCTTTTAACTCCTTCTGTTCCCAAAACATATCTACACCAATATATTTATATAAGTAAGACTTGAAGGACTTAGGACTGATAGCTCACCTTACTTCCTGTTCTTGTTTGATTGTGGACTTAGGGAATATTGTTATCTGTCCGAATGTCGTTGAATTCTTAGTTATATATTATATATATTCGTGTTGAATATTAAAGTCTTCACTCCATTTCAATACCTTTGTGTATCAAAGGCATGCAACCAACCTTACTATTTAACTATAATAGGTATAGTTAAGGATTACTACTCGTGTATACTATTACAATGGTACCTACCAGAGTCCGTATAGTTATGAGTCAATACATGTTAAACACTAATAAAAGAGAATACTATATAATATACAAGAGAACACTCTATACACTATACTAGAAAGTAAATTATACATTATACAAAGAGAACATACAATAGAATGTGACATACTATCTCTCGATACGACACTTCACTGTGCTATCACCGTGTAACCAGAGTCTCCTGGAGGGAGAGTGGGCATTATGTGTATAGATCTATACGGGACAGACACTCCCACATCCCGACTGCTAGCTACAGTCCGAGCTGACTAGGCCTAGGGGTGACAAAATGTCACATTTCTACAGATGACTCGGAGGGTCATCAGGGATTCGATCGTCAATCAGCATGGTTACATACGAGTTCACATTTCGACCTTTAATTAATACATTAAGAATTAAAGGCAAAACAGACTCCCCGAGGTGTATTGTACATTTAATACTACCTGGAGTCTGCATTTTCATTTCATTAGCTGGCAGTGATACTGCTGGGGTAGAACACTATTTTCTCAATTACTTTACATGAATGAAGTCTAAAACTATATTTTCCTACTATAGTTTCTCTGGGAAAACTTTTACATTTTCAAAGGATCAAACATACATGCAACCGGGTCTTGGTAGAAGACCACTTTTATTGGAAAACATAGGGTTTTCCTAGGGAGCATACTATTTTCCAACATTGAGATTAATTATTATACTACATGGTTGTAATCATTTTTATACAAGCAATGACACTAAATACTCATGAACTCACCAGCTTTATGCTGATACTCGCTTTCAAAATAACTTGTATTCTCAGGTCATCAGTAGACAGGTACAGATGCAGCTTTTGAGAAGATGGAGCACATACAAGACTCCTCTTTATTTTGATTATACTTTTGGTATCTAACAAACTGTACAGAATACGCTTGTATTACAAATATTATATTAATGCAATGGATGGTTTTGCTTGTCTTTACTATTATGCATTGTTATGATACTGCACATGACGTCCTCCACCCCAGAACGTATTCCGCCGTTCTCGGTTTTGGGGTGTGACACATCAGACGTCGCTTCAGGTATCTTTCTTGTAAATGGATTGCCTGCCAATATATTGTTTGATTCTAGAGCAAATTACTCCTTTATATCACATAAGTTTGGTGGAAGACTAGCATTGGCTACAGAAAAACTTGATAATGCTATAGTTGTAGAAGTTGTCAGTGGCAAATTCATACATGTTTGCGCTTGCATTAAGAATATCATCATCGACTTGAACGGAAACGAGTTCCATGAGGAGCTGTTACCCATTGAGTTGAATGGTTTCGATATCGTATTGGGAATGGATTGGCTCAGCGCCAATGATGCCGAGATATTATGCAAGAAAGAGATAGCGATGGTAAACCCGCCTAGGAAAGAGTCATTTATGGTGTACGAGGACAAACACAGAGTGAATTATGGAATCATTTCCCTGATGAAAGGCAGAAAATGTTTTCCAAAGGATGCACATCGTACTTCGCATTTGTGATCGATGCTAAGAAGGAGAAAAAGGAGATGCAAAGTATACCAGTGGTGTGCGACTATTTGGAAGTCTTACCCGAAGATCTTCCCGCATTACCCCCTGATAGACAAGTAGAGTTTCGAATAGACTTGTTACCAGGAACGACACCAATAGTAAAAGCACCATACCGACTAGCACCAACGGAGATGAAGGAGCTTATGACGCAACTTTAGGAGTTATTGGAAAACAATTTCATTAGACAAAGTTCATCACCATGGGGAGCTCCGGTGTTATTCGTAAAGAAGAAAGATGGAAGCATGAGGATGTGCATAGACTACAGAGAGCTGAACAAGGAAACAATGAAGAACATGTGCCCATTGCCAATGATTGATGACGTATCCGATCAGCTTCAAGGTTCGAGCTATTTCTCCAAAATCGATCTTAGGTCAGGATATCATCAGCTGAAGGTGAGAGAGCAGGATATGAAGAAAACCTCATTTAGAACAAGGTACGGACACTATGAGTTCTTGGTTATGTCATTTGGACTCACCAATGCTCCAGCAGCATTCATGGGTTTAATGAACAGGGTTTGTAAACCATTCCTCAATAAATCCGTAATAGTGTTCTTATATGACATTCTGGTTTATTCAAAGAGCCAACAGGGGCATGGCAAGCATCTGCGAGAAGTGTTAGAAGTTCTAAAGAAGGAGAAGCTGTACGGAAAGTTATGCAAATGTGATTTCTGGATTCGAGAAGTCCAATTCTTGTATCATGTGGTTAACCAAGAAGGGATCATGGGTGACCCAACTAAGATTGAAGATGTGATGAAGTGGGAATGACCAAAGAGTCCCACGGTGATCCAAAGCTTTCTGGGATTAGCCGGATATTACCGAAGGTTTATCCAAGGCTTTTCTTCGATAGCTGCTCCATTGACAGCTTTGAGCCATAAAGGAGCTACTTATACTTGGAGTGAGAAGCATGAGGAAGCATTCAAGAAGCTAAAGAAGAAGTTATGTGAAGCACCGATTCTTTCTCTACCCGATGGAGTTGAAGACTTTGTAGTTTATAGCGATGCATATGGAGTTGGGTTAGGTTGTGTTCTAACCCAAAGGGATAAGGTGATAGCATATGCATCGAGGCAATTGAAAGAACATGAAAAGAACTACCCCACTCATGATTTGGAGTTGGCAGCAGTAGTATTCTTCCTAAAGATATTGAGGCATTTGTTGGATTAGGTGTCTAAGCCCATAACTATAATTGGTATGTACTGGAACCGATAGTAGCATGGTCCATTTGGGTTGCATTCACCAGAACAATTTGATAGGAAGGATATTTGAGAAAGAGGTTATTTGTGATTTATTAATATATTATAAGAATAATATATTAATTGAGAAATCATATTATTTAATTGGTATTGATCAAGAATTAATTTGGAATTAATTTAGTGATCAAAAGAGACTGATTAAATTAACAGGGTTGATTATGTAAATCAGTGATACATATAGTTTGGGCTAATGATCCTTGATTGATTAGTGATGGACTAAGCTTATGTGAGAGTCCATGAAGTGTTAGTCCAAATGAATTATTGGATCAAAAGCCTAAGTGAATGGATTAGGGTTTACAAGTGACCCTTGGAATTCTACACTATATATGTAACCCCTAAGCCCCTAAAATCGACACATAAATATTCTAAGAAGAGTATAGACGATTTTGGTGCCTCTTAAACCTCTCTCATAATCCTTCATTTGTTCTTGGGGTTTTGTGACTTATTTGAGGCATCACATTTGAGGTGCTAAGCTCTTGTAAGGCCAAGTTCTACAAGCTACAACAAAGAGGAAATCATCTAACTCTTTTTATGTTTCAAATATCAATGTTGTATGCTAGTTAGGCTTCATGCTTTGGAAAATGAAAATTGAATGTATAACTAGAGAAAACTTAGATCCAAAGCATTAGGGTTGTATGTGCACAATAGGGATGTTATAGTGCTCAAAACCCATTAGTGGTATCAGAGCCTAGGGTGTTTTCTGTTATCGTGAAGTTGAAGCAAATTGAAAACTGCACTCTGACTGTTGGACTCAACGAGTCCTATGAAGAACTCGACGACTCCATGATGAACTCGACGAGTCCATTGCCAGACTCGATGAGTTGGACAGTCTGTTGGCAGATTTTCAGGTTTTTTTTGGCCTGAATTGGATTAGGATTATTACCACAACTGTTTTGTATCATAAAATCCATTTTTCTTATATGGTAGTGATTATCGTCATCCAATTAAAAGATAATTGTCAAATTTTAAGATAATTACTAGATTATATGATAAGCTAATTATTTGTATTATTTGATTTGAAATTATATTGCTATATGAGTTGAATTAGATCAAATTGGTAAATGATAAAAATATGTGATTATTTTACTTGTTTAAATTTTGATCTAAATGGGTTTGAAGAGGTACAAAACTTGCCATCAAGTTTTTGAATTCAAAAGGTCTTGAAGAGTTACAAAACTTGCTATCAAGTTTTGGAATCCAAAAGGTTTTGAAGAGTTTCAAAACTTGCCCTCAAGTTTTCGAATTTAAAAAGTCTTATTTATGAAACATTAAATTCCAAAATTAGAGAGTTTTTGAAGAGTTTCAAAACTTGCTCTCAAGTTTTGGAATTTGAAAAGTCTCATTTATGAAACATTAAATTGTAAACCCTAGAATTTTAAAAGGTTAAAATCAACCCTTATACTACATAATATTAAAGGATTAATACTTATATATATATATATATATATATATATATATATATATATATATATATATATATGTATAAGACAAGTCAGTCTTACCGTTAGTAGGCCTCATTCACGAAGCTGGTCTATAAGGGGGTATAAGGAAATTGCCTATAAAATGGCGATTGAATGGGTGTCCACTCTCACCCGCCGCTTCCTTGACTGGTGGAGGGTCGTTAGCCGTACGGGTAGGATAGGACATTAATACTCGTTAAAAAGTATAATGACAATTATAAAAGTAACTAAATGTTTTTATAAATTCCCAATCTTCGTTACTTTAGGAAAAATGTGAAATTGATGCTATTCCATGAAATTGCACTTTGCACCTTGCCAAGTCGTTAGTGGAGCGTGTGTAGTTAACTGACACACTAACTTGGACTAGCAAGGGTGGCAAGGGGTATCTTGATGTTTGTCATAGATCAATGGAGCGTGTGTGGTTAACCGACACATTGATTAGGTGATAAATGACATCAAGAGTACCAAGCACATTTGCATGGTTATTCACACCTTGTTTGTGATCCTCGGTATCCCAGTCACAAACTTGAAGGGCATAATCAAGATTTAAACATGCCATTGAAAAAATTCAATGAATCTCAAAGATCTAGGAATTTCAATTCATTTAAAAATTAATCCTAAATTTCATTTTTCATGGTGGAAATTGGTAAATCGTCATTCACCTACCTTCAAATATTTTGCAATTGGATTACCGCATCCCTCTTCCGAATTGTGAAATATTGTGTTGGGTCCTAGCCTTAATATTTCATTTGGGTGTTATATTAAGGATTCTTATCTAATCTAAACTTTGTCTTTCTTTTTAGATGTCTACCCCAAACGCTGTTGGCTCCAACCCTTCCGGCTCTTTCTCCCTCATGAACTTATGTGGGAGGGTGATTTTTGATGGGTCGAATTTCAATGACTGGATTAGGAACATACGGATGGTAACTCGTTACATGGATAAGGAATATGTCCTCGATAAAGAACTAAATAAGGTTGATGAAGCGACTGCTACTCCTGAAGAAATTGCTGAATATAGGGCTCATGAGAAGGACGCGACAACGGTGTCGTGCGTCATGCTTGCCACTATGACATCTGAACTCCAAAAGTCCTATGAGGACTACTATCCCTTCGAGATGCACCAAGAATTGATGGAAATGTACCATCAAAGTGCTCGACAGGAAAGATATGAAATTGTTTCCTCCATGATAAAAACCAAAATGAAGGATGGAGAGTCCATCACGGCCCACTTACAGAAGATGCAAAGATATGTGGACCGCTTGCTGAAGTTGAATGTCAATTTTGATGAAGAGTTGGCTATCGACATTATACTACACTCTTTACCTTCTTGTTATGATTAGTTTAGAATGACTTATCATATGAACAAGGAGGAAGTCACTCTAAGCAAGCTTCAAGGCCTTCTCAGAACTGCTGAAAGTAGTTTGAACGTAAAATCTGTTGTACCTACTCCTACTGCTGCTGCCCTAGTCCTGGCAATTGGACATGGTAAAGGGAAGAAAAGGAAATCTCCTACAAAGAATCACAAGGGAAAGTCTCGTGATGGAGCATCTTCTAGTGGGTCCAAAGGTGGTTCTGCTGCTCCCTCTTCCTATCCAAAGGAAGCAGAGTGTTTCCATTGTCATGAGAAAGGGCACTGGAAACGAAGCTGCCCTAAGTACTTGCAGGACATTAAGGATGGGAAGATAAAGCCCACCTTCGCAGGTATTTATACTATTCGTTCTAATAACTCATCATATGCTAATTCTTGGGTCCTTGATACATGATGTGGTTTTAACAATTGTTCTGATTTGTAGGGTCTAAAAAGAAGTAGGTATGTGGAGCACGAGAAGATGAACTTGATCATGGGGAATAGGAAAGTGTCGCCTGTCACCAAGATTGGAGTTTATTATTTATTGCTTAGTAATGGGTTAGAGTTAGATTTGAATAATTGTGGCGAGAAACATTATTTCTTTTCATGGTTTGTATAAACAAGGTTTTAGATTTTCATTTAATAATGAAATTGGTTCTATTAATGCTTTATATAATGGTAAGTTTTATTTTGAAGCATTGCCTTGTAATGGTGTATATGAAACTGTGATGGTTGTAGACAACTTAGAAAATAATGTATTTCATATTGATTCATCCAATGGTTTGGACAAGGCATGCTTGTGGCATTGTCGTCTTGGACATGTCAACAAGAAGCACATTGGCCAACTCCAATAGGATGGAGTGTTGGAGTCATTTGACTTAAAGTCGGATGACACATGCGAATCTTGTTTACTTGGAAAGATGACCAAGTCACCTTTCACTGGTACTTGTGAAAGAGGTGAGGGTTTGTTGGATCTCATACACACCGATGTGTGTGTGCCCTTCAGATCTGCCACAAGGGATGCTAACCGCTTCTATGTGACTTTTACCGATGATTATAGCAGATATGGGTATATCTACTTAATCATGCATAACTCGGAAACCTTTGAAAAGTTCAAAGAGTTTAAACAAGAAGTGGAGAATCAGCTGGGCAGGAAAATTAAGATGCTCCGATCCGATCGAGGTGGTGAATCTCTTAGTATTGAGTTCCACAACTATCTTAAGTAGTGTGGAATTGTTTCATAATTGACGCCACCTAGGACACCGCAACTTAATGGTGTAGCTGAGAGACGCAATCGAACCTTGTTGGAAATGGTTAGTTCCATGATGAGTCGAGCTTCGTTACCTATCTCATTCTAGGGGTATTCCTTAGAGACTGCCGCCCATATCCTTAATCTAGTCCCAACTAAGAAGGTTGCCAAAACAGCTCACGAAATGTGGACAAGTAAGGTTCCATCATTAGCACATATCAAGGTTTGGGGTTGCGAGGCTTTCGTAAGACGAGAGACTCACGACAAGCTCAAACCTCGTAGTGAGCGTTGTATTTTCATCGGCTACCCATAGAAATCCTTTGGATATCGCTTCTATAGACCGAGTGACAATGTTGTCTTCGTTGCGAGGAGAGTGGTTTTCCGCGAAAGAGAACTCATATGCCAAGAGGATAGTGGGAGGCAAATTGAACTTGAAGAGCTTCAAGAGTTAAGTGATGAAGGAACCTCAAACTCTAGCGCTCAACCCGAGGAGGAAACTCCTGTTGAACCAGGTGACGAGTCCGTACCTCTGAGACGTTCCGCTAGAGTTAGTGTTCCACATGTGTTATATGGTTTTCATATAACAATTGAAGGTGATACATTTATCAGTGATAGTACATTGATAAATTTGGATGAACCTAACAACTACAAGGAAGCCATGGTGGGTCCCGAGTCCGCAAAATGGAAGGAGTCTATGGACAGCGAGATTCAGTCCATGTATGATAATCAAGTTTGGAACTTAGTTGACAATGTACCGGGTCACAAGACAGTTGGGTGCAAGTGGATCTTCAAAAAGAAGACCGACATGGATGGGAAAGTACACACATATAAGGCACGATTGGTTGTGAAGGGCTTTACTCAAACTCCTGGAGTTGACTATGACAAGACCTTCTCACCAGTGGCTAAAATCAAGTCTATAAGGGTTATGCTAGCCATAGCTGCATTTCATGATTATGAAATATGGCAAATGGATTTCAAAACCACTTTCCTAAATGGGAAGTTGGCTGAAGATGTTTACATGAGTCAGCCAGAGGGTTTTGTCGATGTGAAGTACCCTAATAGAGTGTGTAAGCTTGAGAAATCCATTTATGGATTGAAACAAGTATCTCGCAGATGGAATCTTTGTTTCGATGAGAATGTCAAAGAATTTTGCTTTTCGATAAGCAAGGATGAGTCCTGTGTATATGTCAAAGATATTGGGAGTATAGTTAGCTTTCTGGTATTGTATGAAGACGACATACTTCTCATAGGAAATGACGTTCCAACCTTGCAGGAGGTTAAGTCTTGTCTTGGAAAGTGTTTTGCTATGAAGGACCTTAGAGAAGCTGCTTACATTCTAGGGATAAGGATATTGAGAAATAGGAGTAAAAGACTAATATGACTTAGTCAAAGTACCTACTTGGACATGTTGTTGAAACTTTTCAACATGGAGAACTCCAAGAAAGGAGAATTACCTATCCAGAGCAATACGAAATTGAGTAAGACTCAAAGCCTGAGTACCGATGCCGAGATAGCAGAGATGAGCCGAGTACCATATGCTTCTGCAGTTGGCTCGATCATGTATGCTATGATATGTACTTGCCCTGATGTGGCCTTTGCTTTGAGCATGGTCAGCATATATCAAGGGAATCCTGGTAGAGCTCACTGGACTGCGGTAAAGAACATTCTCAAGTACCTCCGAAGGATAAAGGACAAGGTCCTTACACTCGGTGGGAGTAATGAATTGAGAGTGACAGGGTATAGTGACGCCAGCTTTCAGACCGACAGAGATAATTTCCGCTCTCAGTCGGGCTGGGTATTTACCCTAAATGGAGGAGCAGTAACTTGGAAAAGTTCCAAACAGGAGACTTTAGCTGATTTAACGTGCGAATCAGAGTACATAGCAGCAAGTGAAGTGTCGAAGGAGGCGATATGGCTAAAGAACTTCATCGAAGACCTTGGAGTTGTACCAACTGTAAAGGAGCCTATGGAGATTTTATGTGATAGCGAGAGTGCGGTCGCCTTAACCAAGGAACCAAGGGACCATGGCAGATCCAGGCACATCGACAGAAAATATCACTTCATAAGACATCGGATAGAAGAAGGACTCCTCGTAGTAAAGAGGGTATCGTCAGTAGAGAACCCAACAGATCTCCTTACGAAGGGACTAAGTAGGGTTAAGCACTTGCAGCATGCTACAGGTATTGGGCTAAAAGACGATATTAATTTTAGCGATTAGATAGTTGTTTAGAAACTTGTAATAGATAAAATGTAATTGACATTTGATGATAGAATAAAAGCAGTTTTATTTATGAGTAAAGTTACTATCTTGTGTCAATTGTTTCAATTTGCATGTTTTGACTTCCAGAATAATAAGATTATTTAAACCATCCACAGTCGATCATACTTTGGAAGTGGGATATGAGGTTAGACTGTATTGAATTGGCTTGTAGATTGTCTAAGGTGTTTAGACATAGCAAAAGTTTGCTACAATGTTCATGAGTGCTCCTGAAATAAGATTTTAGTATTGGATTAAACCCACGCTCACATGAATCACTTCATGAAATTTTATCACGAGTGATTGTGGGACGATAATATCATATAAACTTCAAACCAAGATATATTATTTGTTGATTACGAGTTGGTTGTATATTGATAGTGCGTAAACAGTAACTTGATGTTATAAAACGTGATGTTGTGTATAATTTAACAAGTAATTACTACAAGCATATAAGTCGAAGTTTATCTATTCCTTTTATCCTAATAGGAATAAAAGTGATATCTTGGGCCCCTCGATGATTTTGTTTTCACTTATGTGCCGAGCCCGGTCAGGACTCAATTGATGTGTTCAATTAAGGTCTATGTCAAACAAATCAGAAATCGGGAAACAAAATGTTGGACAATGAGTATGACTTCATTCCATGTCTTTGTCCACACGATATCTTGAAGAACAGAGGATTATATGATCCCTTATCTAAAGGACGCGTTATTGATCAAAGTTGAAAACGACTTTTGAGAGCTACAATTGCTAGTCGGTTTTTGAATTCGTACTTGCATTTATATATATTAGACTTATCCAAGTGGGAGACTGTTGGATTAGGTGTCTAAGACCATAACTATAATTGGTATGTACGTGACCCGATAGTAACATGGTCCATTTGGGTTGCATTCACCGGAGCAATTTGATAGGAAGGATATTTGAGAAATAGGTTATTTGTGATTTATTAATATATTATAAGAATAATATATTAATTGAGAACTCATATTATTTAATTGGTATTGATCAAGAATTAATTTGGAATTAATTTAGTGATCAAAAGAGATTGATTAAATTAACAGGGGCTGATTATGTAAATCAGTGATACATATAGTTTGGGCTAATGATCCATGATTGATTAGTGATGGACTAAGCTTATGTGAGAGTCCATGAAGTGTTAGTCCAAATGAATTATTGGATCAAAAGCTTAAGTGAATGGATTAGGGTTTACAAGTGACCCTTGGAATTCTACACTATATATGTAACCCCTAAGCCCCTGAAATCGACACACAAGTATTCTAAGAAGAGTATAGACGATTTTGTTGCCTCCTAAACCTCTCTCATAATCCTCCATTTGTTCTTGGTGTTTTGTGACTTATTTGAGGCATCACATTTGAGGTGCTAAGCTCTTGTAAGGCCAAGTTCTACAAGCTACAACAAAGAGGTAATCATCTAACTCGCTTTATGTTTCAAATATCAATGTTGTATGCTAGTAAGACTTCATGCTTTGGAAAATGAAAATTGCATGTATAACTAGAGAAAACTTAGATCCAAAGCATTAGGGTTGTAGGTGCACCATAGGGATGTTATAGTGCTCAAAACCCATCAGCATTATCTTTACGGCACAAAGTGCAAACTTTTCACTGATGATAAGAGTCTTCAATATCTCTTTGATAAAAAAGAATTGAATATGAGGCAACGCCGCTGGCTAGAGTTGCTTAGGGATTATGACTGTGAGATACTTTACCACCCCGGTAAAGCAAATGTCGTAGCTGGTGATTTAAGCTGAAAAGTGAGCCTTGAAAGTAGAAGGCCAAGTGCGTTAAGAATTGAAGTTTTCTCAACGATTGTGGAAAGCATCAAGAAAGCTCAGGAAGAAGCTTTAGAGAAAATGACTGAAAGGAAGAGCGTTTGGGCAAAACGCTGGTGTTCGGTATGAATAATCAAGGATTGAAGGTATTCCAAGATAGGATTTGGGTACCTAAGACAGGAGGAATAAGAGATCTTCTGATGGAAGAAGCTCACAAGACCATGTACTTGATTCATCCCGGAAGCACAAAAATGTATAGGGATCTGAAACCGTACTACTGGTGGCCGACGATGAAGCTCGATGTTGCAAAGTATGTGGCCGAGTGTGTGACATGTGCGAGAGTTAAGGCACGACATCAGAAACCTTATGGGAGTTTAGAACCTTTACATGTACCCTGGTGGCCCTGCATGAAGCGGGATGTTGCGTGGTACGTGGAGTAGATTCGATATGGGTCATCGTGGATCGGTTGACCAAGAGTGCTCATTTTATCCCGATCCAGGAGAATATATCGGCCAAGAAGCTGGCCAAGATTTACTTGCGTGAGAGAGTGGCACGACATGGAGTGCCTGTCTCGGTGGTGTCAGACCGAGATGTCTGTTTCACTTCCAGATTTTGGAAGCGGTTTCATGTAATGCCCATGTTTTGAGGCTAAGCATTTATGCGATGATGTAATAGTCTAGGTCAACCATTGTAAATTGTTTTGAAGTAATAAAGATGAATTATTTGAGTATTATGTGAATTATGTGAATTTATGTGCTTTATACTTAATTATGATGATATAATAAATTTAGCGTCAAATAAAACATTAGATAAACCTGATATCTATGAAGAAAGTTGTAGTGGTCGTGACAAGGATTCCGGAGATATAAAGAACGCCGAAATCCGAGTTATAACGAAGAAGTTATGGCCTGTCGAAGTTTCGCGACAGAACCGACACGACGCTGTGTGACATAAAAAGTGAATTCACGATAAAGTGCTTTTTAGCCTTAGCGATCTAAGCGAGAGTCGTAGTGTTCGTTAAACCGAGAGTGTGCATAAAAAGAACGTCCAAATCTGACTTCGTATGAGGAAGTTATGAAATTTCTAAGATTTGGCATAGCTGTGTGCAGCCCGGAATTCGAATTATAGATCGAGTGATTTTTAGCCGACACAACCTAAACGAGAATTGAAGATCTCGTCAATATTAGTTCAACGGTAAAAAGATAGACGAAAATGGACATCGGATGAAGAAGTTATGAAATTTTAACGGACTTTTCCTTTCCCGGACTGTTAAAAATATAACTTTAAAAATAAAGTCAAAATTAGCCGACGAAGTCTAAACAAAAGTTGTAGAGTACGGTCTTACCTATGCATGGATATAAAGAATGTCGAAAACGAACCTCGTATGCGAAAGTTATGAATTTTTGAAATTAGAGGTACGCATTATAAAGCTTATCCGAAAGGAACGCCTCGCGTGTGAGGGTACGCTAAGCGTACCGAAGTACGCCTTATGTACGAAGCACGTACCCCCGCAGTCTCCATTCCTCCTACGGTCCGAAGCATGCTACGATGACCCATCCAAATTGTGACACACGCCCTACTACACCCCGCGTTTTGCGAGACTACGCCCCGCGTAGTGCTAGGCCTCTAGCCTATAAAAGGGCTGCGAGGGCAGCTCATTTCCTTTACACATTTTACACTTTCTTTCTCTCTCTACTCCCTCTCTCTAGCCACCCTAAACCACCCCCTAGCCTTGGAAACCTCCCTAGCATTAGAAGAAAGCCCCGGAGCGCTCGAAGGCTCCGAGAAAAATAGTTTTTCGGTTTAGAAACTCTGCCCCCGCAGAGCCTGGTTTTCAAGCAAACCTCCCGGTTTCATCAAAGAAGATCATTTTAAGAAACGAAGCGCTGTCCGAATCACCACCTTATCTTGTGAGTGTATAGTTACTTTCATTTTACACATAGATATGAAGTATTTTATATAAATTACGTGCTATGTGTGTGTGTATGTGTGTATGTGTATATATATATATATATATATATATATATATATATATATATATATTATGTTTACTTGAGATCTATGCTGGATGAAAGATCTAAACCTCTTTCTTTTCAGATCTAAACTTTTTTCTTCAGATCTAAACTTTTTCTTTCAAATCTAAACTTTTTCTTCCAGATCTGAACATTTTCCTTCAAATCTAGACTTTCTCACTTCAGATCTAAACTTTATATATATATATATATATATATATATATATATATATATATATATATATATATATATATATATATATATATATATATATATATATAATTTATACGTGAGATCTATGCTGTATGAAAGATTTAAACTTCGTTTTCATATCTGAACTATATATGTAATTTATATCTACAAATATGTTGGGTAAAACATGGGTATATGAAATAGTTGGTGTGTGATGAAATAAAATGATGAGAGGCCTTGGTGTTGACGATGATCTATTCATCTAGCTGAGTATGGATGACGACCATAGACTTTTCTAGGAAGTCCAGTGGAACGCTAGCAGGCTCGCAACCTGTAGGTGTTTGAGAACGATGTGTTCACTGGTGTACTCCATCCCCCCATGGTTTCCTTACGGACTTATAGGGCTGAGGAATCCCTTTAGCAGTAGTGTCCATCCCGATGAAATTCCTTAGGATAGGTCCCTTATAATAGATGCTTTAGGGACGTAAAGTGAGCATAACGGGAACGAGTAATCAGGTTGGATAATTGTTTAAAATAATAAACTTATTTTTTGTGGGTTGAAAACCCTATATGCTCACCAGACTGCCCAGCCTGACCCACTCAGTTTCTTGTATTATAGGTAGTGGAAAGAGCATAGTTGGATGATCTGACAAGAGATTATGGATTTTAGGCCAGTAGAAAATAGATAGAATGTTGTAAGGCCTATGTTGTTTTTTAGGCCAATTTTGTTTTGTGGCCTATGATGTTTTTGGTTTATGCTTTTGATCTGTATCGATGTTGACATCCCGTGTTTTGTAATACAATGAAAATACATTTCTTCTAGGAAATGCTTTGATAAATATTTATCATATTTTGTTTTGGGAACAAATTTCACAACACTTTTCTTTGAAAGATTACTCTGATTTTATTATAAAAGCATAAACAAAATCGGTCTTTTCTGGCCGTGAAATTGGGATGCCATATTTCACGACGAGATGGGTACTTGTCTCCACTTCAGCACCGCTTTCCACCCCCAGACGGACGGACAGAGCAAGAGGACGATTCAGACTCTCGAGGACATGCTGCGTGCATGTGTTTTGGATTTCGGTGGAAGTTGGGATACGTATCTTATGTTAGCGGAATTTTCATATAACAACAACTACCTCGCCAGCATAGACCAACCTCCCTTTCAGATGCTCTACGGGAGGAGGTGTAGGACCCCAATCTGTTGGGGCGAGTTCGGTCAGAGAGTCATGGGAAGTATTGAGGTAGTATGCAAGACTATAGAGAGGATCCAACAGTTCTGGAGCGGGCCCCAGACTGCTCAGAGTCTGCAGAAGAGCTACGACGACAAGCGGCGTTCAAACTTGGAGTTTCAGGTGGGCGACATGGTCCTCCTGAAGGTGTCACCTTGGAAAGGTTTCATCCGGTTCCGGAAGCGGGGCAAGCTGGGCCCCAGGTATATCGGCCCTTTCAGAGTTTTAGCCCGAGCGGGCAAGGTGGCGTACCGATTGGATCTTCCAGCGGAGCTCAGCCAGATCCACAACTCCTTCCACGTTTCCCAGCTACGGAAGTGCTTAGTGGATGATTCAGCGGTTGTGCCTCTAGAGGACATTCAGGTTGATGACAACCTGAATTACATCGATAGACTAGTAGCTATTCTCTATAAGAAGACGAAGGAGTAGAGGAATAAGAGGGTTGAGCTCATGAAGGTGCAGTGGAAGCACCGCAGGGGTTCAGAGTGGACTTGGGAGCCCGAGGAGGAGATGAGGGAGCACTACCCAGAGTTGTATCAAGATGCAGCAGACTTCAAGGACGGAGTCTAAGTTAAGTGGAGGAGAATTGTAACGCCTGATTCCTGGTACACATTTAATTATAATTTATTTATTTTTGTAGAGCTAATCGACGAGTTGGGAGCCCCAGAATCGTCGAGTAGAAACGAGAATGGACGCAGAGTTTTAAGCAGTCTACTCGACGAGTTGAGAGTCCTCAACTCGGCAAGTAGGCCTGCCAGAGTGAAACCCTAATTTTGGGGTTTTGCATCCTATTTAAGCATCTTATTCCACACCTTATAACCTCATTTCCAGCCTCCAAGTCCTAAACCCTAATCCATGAAACCCTAGAGCATTTTGTGAGTGTGTGAGCCATTATTGAGTGATTTTGTGTGTTCTTGAAGCTAAAAGAAGAAGAAGAAGGAGCTAGAAGGTTCAAGGAGAAGGTAGTATATCCAGAGACTTCCTTCCATCCTCATCATATTTTGGTAATCAAGTCTCTAGCTTGACTATTAGTTCATTAGATCTCTTTACTTCCATTTTATGTGGGTTTTGGTTCAAGAATCTCGATCTTTGGGACATGGACGTCCCAAGTGGCTTACCTTCCATATCTGAAACCATTAAGGGTTGTTAAGGCATAAAGGTGCAAACCTTATGCCATTAGAGCCCCATTCAAGCCTTAAGGACATTATTATGACCTTTTAAGCCCCAAAAGCCATGCATGGAAGTAAAGTCCGAGACTTTACGTGTTCACTGGGTGTCTAGGGCCTAGATCTCGATTTTCATGCTTTGGGTTAGAGTAATAAGGCTTTTGGACAAAGATCTACGTCTTAATGAACTAGGGTTTTAGCTAAACCCATTAAGGAGGATTATTAGCGGGTAAAGTTGGAAACTTTACCCTTAAGGGGGCATTTTCAGTGTGTAGAGGAAGTATGGACCTTAGATCTGGAGAGTAGGGGCTTAATCTGTTAAGATGGCCCAAACAGATAGAGGAACTCGTTGAGGCCATAGAGGAACTCGACGAGTTGAGTCGTGTTGTCCCGTTTGAGTTTAAGGAAGAACTCGACGAGTCTGTGAAGGGAATCGACGAGTTGATTCGCCAAATCGCGACTGTGAGTAGCCATAGAACTCGGCGAGCCAGGGTGTGACTCGATGAGTTAGTTCGCGATTTCAGGGTTCTAGGACTCGGCGAGTTGATGGAGCAACTCGGCGAGTCGGGTCAACCCTGAATGTTGACTTTAACCAAAATGTTGACTTTGACTAGGGGTAAAATGGTGATTTTACCCTTAGAAGGATTCTCAGTTTTTGACTATGTGATTATTGTGATAATGATAGCCGGGGAGTCGTTGGAGCAGCCATCAGAGATTCCTCACTTAAGATTTCAGCAGTCAGCTTGAGTGGTGAGTTTTCCTTTAGTAGGAACGGGTCTAAGGCACCAAGGCCGGCCCGTTTATGTATGATAGTATGTTTCGGATTAAGGTCTGATGCCGGGCGGGGCCCAATGTAGATTTATATGTTTTTCCGGATTTCTGTCCGATGTCGGGACGGTACCCGAAGAATGTTAGTATGCTTGATGTCTTTGTGATTCTTGCATGTTTATGTATTTTTATGTTTCCGGATTCTGGTCCGATGCCGGGGTGGTTCCCGAGGAATGTTTGCATGTTTCCGGATTTCGGTCTGATGCCGGGCGGGGCCCGAAGAATGTATGTGTTATAGCTAAGTAG
Organism: Lactuca virosa; assembly: GCF_052849685.1. Taxonomy (NCBI): domain Eukaryota; kingdom Viridiplantae; phylum Streptophyta; class Magnoliopsida; order Asterales; family Asteraceae; genus Lactuca; species Lactuca virosa. The sequence goes on along the minus strand of NC_136427.1, from coordinate 140,886,208 downwards.
TTATGCTTATGCTTATGTGTATTGGTAGTTGTTCTCATATGTATGCCGAGATTTGCTCGATGTCGGGTGGGGCCCGATGCCGGATGTGATCTGATGTCGGGTGGGGCCCAATGCCGGGCGGGGCCCGATGCCGGGCAGTGCCTGATGTAGTAGAGCGGGGCCCAATGTATGTGACATGCATTGATGTGTTTATGTGTGGTATGTGGTAGTTTGGGGAGACTCACTAAGCTTCGTGCTTATAATTTTTAGTTTTGGTTTTAGGTACTTCCACTAGTAAGGGGAAAAGCTCGGGATGACTGCATGGCACACACCACAGTTTCTAGCCTGGGAGGATTCACTCTGTTATTTTGACATATGATTTTGATACATTGATAGATGATATGAGATTTTTGAGATACATGATTTATGACATTTTGATACTTGTGGTTTTGTTATTATGATGTTTGATGAAATATGGTTTTCTTAAATCATTTAAAACGAAATTTTTGGACCGTATTTTGGGGATGTTTCATAAACATACTCTTGGTTTAAAAGTATATACTTTATGGTTTTATATTACATTTGATAACATATTTTTTGGGATAAAAGTACATTTGATACAAACATTTCAAACTTGTGAACTCATCGACATTACGTTGACATATTTTCAGACCGCATGTATTCTCAATGAATTCAGAAGCTGAAAGTCACATAAACTTGGAATAATCATGGGATCTTAGTTTACTTATCACTCAGTTGTTTTCATCGTTGCCTAAATATAAGGCATGCTTAGTATTTTCATATTTCATGTACCTTTAGAGTATGGATGATGTAACTTCTCTTTTGCATCAAATAAAAGTTTATACATTATGCTATGTTGTTGTAGTGTTCTATGTATGCAAATGATTATGATCCATGATGTCGTGTCACCACCTGACATTTCCGCCATCGGCTGGGGGGCGTGACATACCCCTTCATTTTCTAAACTTTTGTATTTACCCTCGTACCTGGATTTTCCCTCGTCTACTTTGAATAATGTGCATTGTACTACTTCTTTTTACAGTTATGCCCCTGCATTTTTATGGATTAATCAAAAACCATCCAACTTACAAAAAATAGTCTATAAACTCTTCTTAACGTTTGATAAATCACCCAACGGTTACTTATTTTAAACTTTTAGTGTTATATGAAGTTGTGATATGATATACTGATTTAATCAATTCTCATGCCTAATACGCAAGAAAAACACATGTAAGAACCCGCAGAAAAGTGAGGGCTCAAATACTAGTTCTATCAAAATTCCACAAAATTCCCTTTTGATTCCACAAATATCCACCGCATCCCATTTACTCAATTCTTAAGGATGGTGTTTTAGTTATATATATATATATATATATATATATATATATATATATATATATATATATATATATATATATATATATATATATATATATATATATCTTAAGGGCCACGCTAAGCAAGACCTATGAAGGCCAAGTTGGGTATTTTGGAATATTTGAAGAAATATAAGTGTGTTGCTATAATGGGTGGGGAATTGTAAATGAGTTTCTATTATGGGTTAGGATCCAAGTATGTTTCTATCATTGGTAAAGAAATGAAAAAATATTTGTATTATGCATAACAAAATGAAATTACATTGAATCCCTTATAATTCAAACAATTGTTGTTTATTACAGTAGAAAAATAATCAACATGCCAAGAGTAAGCATTAGTGTTCATGGTTCTTGGAGGCATCAGCATAGATAACCATATATCGTTTAGTATATATATATATATATATATATTCTGGAATAAAAAAACCTTAGCTTCAAGCACAAATGAATTACACATACCATCTCAAGTTTTGTATTAAATTCTACTAGTTGTACAACAACCGTGTTTCCTACAAGTCCATGTACTTTCAATGTTTTCCATTCCTTCATTCAACTCTCATGTTATGGACCCTATAACTTTGCTAGGTTAGGGTTGGGTCGTTGATTCCATTGCATGCCAAACATAATACAATTTTGTATTGTCTTGTCCAACATGAAAAATATCAATTCCAAGAACAATGAATCATATATGTTGTCAGTTCTTAATAGTGTTGATTCACCATTAGCGATCAACTAATAAGTTATAAGCAACAATCGATCATCTTTTATAAATCTTCCATCATATAAAAACAATTTCCAATGACTTGTAAAATAAATATAAAAATAAACATATGACCATAAAAAGATCTAAAGTTATGGTTCAAAAGATATAATACATATATTCATTGAAGACCAATTTTGTCTTTAGATAATATTTCTTGGCACGTTCGATGGAAGGCATTTAATTATATTATTCCTTCTTTATTAAAATGTAACACCTGTTTCTCGGGTACTTTTTATTCATATCTTAAATATAATTTTTCTTGCAAAATGGTCCTTAAGCAGGGCGTATGTAATGAATTATGCAGGGCGTAAGTCATTAAATGGACATGGGGACTTTATGCTCTATGCAGGGCGTACAATCCCTACACAGGGCGTAATTACTCAGAACCTAAACCCTCATTTTTTGGCCTATAGGCCCTATTTAAAGACCTTAAGTCCCTTGAGGCCTCCTTTATCACCAACCTTCACTCTCCCAAGCTTTCATTTCGAAACCCTAATCCCTTATGAGCTTGTTTGCGCCATTTTATGTGCGCTTGGTACACACTGAAGGAGAAGTCTATCATTGTGGATTGGTATGCCTCAAGTTTGAAGATCCAAAGCTTTCATCTCTTTTGCAAACTTTTGGAAGTATAAAGCTCTCACCTTTATGGTTATATGGTTTAGATCTAGGTTAGATTTTTGGTTTGCAAGCTTTTGGTCCCATGGTCTTGGTTCTTGTGAGTAAAAGCTACTCCAGAGCTTAAGGTTGTCATTTTTATGTTGTTTTTGAGGATCATATGTCATAAAACTGAAATCTTGGTTGCTATCTTTCACCCATGCAAGGGTTTAAGGTCATTAAAGGGCGGTATGGACCTAGGGTTTGGTTTTGGGCTCTATTAAGCCATGAAAAGGCATAAAATTGGGAACTTTATCCTTTTAAATGACCATTAGGTTCTAATCTTAGTGTTGAACATTTGGTCTTAAGACATTATGGGCTTAATGTTGGAGTTGGCAAACTACGAAGTTACACAAGGTGTAAACCTGGCTACGCAGCACGTAGCTTGGTTTGGCCCCGTTTTCTGTGAGAAACTCTACACAAGGCGTAGAGAAGGAGTACGCATGTCGTAGCTCCAGAAAAGGTATTGGTCATTTTTAGGGCTTTAGGCCGTGTTTGGAATTGAAAGGGTAAAATGGTCATTTAGCCTAGAGAGAGAAAGTATATAATGGACCCTTGATTATGGATTATCACAAATTGTTAATTAGGGTTGTCTTGGATATGTTCAGTGTGAGGAGCTTTTATAGCAACTGTTCGAGTGTGAGATTTATTTATCTTCCGACTGAGGTGAGTTTTGTCATTGTACTTGTGGGTCAAAGGCACCAATTCCAACTCGTTGAATAGTGTAGTATGCTAGTTGTCTTTGTGATACTTGTATGGAAGACCCCGGGGGTAGCCCATGGCATTTGTATGCAAGACCATGGGGAAGCCCATGGCAATTGCATGAAAGACCACGGAGGCAACCCATGGTAATTGCATGAAAGACCGTGGGGGTAGCCCATGACATTTGTATGAAAGACCATGAGGGGTAGCCCATGATAATTACATGAAAGACCATGGGGGTAGCCTATGTCACTTGGATTGTAAGACCCTGGGGTAGTGGTGGTTGTCGAGGCCAACAAAATTAATAACCCTAAATCTTTTACACTAAAATAGTATATAATGGTAATGGGTCGAATCCGCGGAGATTGGTTCAATTTTATAAATCTATTAAAAATCTGTTTGTATAAATACTTGTAAAATAACAATAAAAATAAAAATAGGGGTTTTGGTCTTTTAAAATACTTGTAATAAAACTAGAATTAAACTAATATTTAGATGGACAATTCAATAAAAATAATAATTTGATGTAAGATCAATAAGGGAAGGATGGTTGACTTAAGGTTTCCTCACTTTGATGGTGCAATACTTGTTTTAAATCCTCAATTTAGCTATAGTAATCCAAGAAGCTTGAGATTACCTAGACTTTTCTTAGTTGTTAAAATGGTTAGAGAAGCTCATAACATTTTCCTTAGTTAAAGTCACGATTTCCATTAAGCATGTAATTAGTGCAAGTCAACTAGCATTAAGAACCAAAAAGTCACCAAATCCAAGAGGAGCCAAATGCTTTCACTACCATATTGGAGAAAATGTTTTTATGATTGTGTGAAGTAAAACTAACACAAAATTCACTTGTTTCTTTCTAATTTGAGGATCCTTTACTTAATCAAGAAATTAGCCAACTAATCACCACAAGCACATTTAAACTCATGAATAAAAACATACAAGTAGTAATAAGATAATAAAACATAAAACATTCTCATAAGGATTCAAGAACAAGTTCATGGAGTCTTCAACATTCAACAAAGATTCTAAGGATTTCACCAAAGTCAACCATGTTTAGTTTAGCCTAACATGGCTAAACTCAAGAAAACAAAGTAAGAAAAGATTGTACCAAACATCCAACAAGATTTAGAGATGAAAAGATGATGTTGTTAGGATGAAAATCCTTAATGATCGTTTAGATTCAAAACAAGTAAAAGCAAGAACACAACGATGATCCAAATAATGCTGAATGATTAAGTGTCACGCCTCAGAAGAACTCGATAAAGAATTGCTACTGTAGAGGAGTGATTATGGTTACAGAATAATTATCAGAGTTAACAAAAATACGATGCATGCATGCACCTTAAATACTCTAACCCTAGAATTAAATACGGGAGGACAGGCCCAACCCTTTTACATAACAGACTACACAAAAAGCCCAATGACGCAACATCTAATACCCAACAATCTCCCCTTTTGCGTCAATTGAGGCAAGAATCCATTATCCTTGAATTCGCTTCTGCACTTCGTAAATCTTTGGAATGAAGCTCAAAAGTACATTGCGAACTTGAATGTACCACAAGACCATATTAGAGAAGCACTTGAGATCATCCTTACTGTTGCCATTGAAATTATTCACCAAGTCCAATATAAACTCAAGAAAGGATGTAGTGTACAAATGTTTGTTAGGAAGAAAGAAGCAGTTCTTGCAAGAATTTATCCTCAACTTGAGATGGAACATGACAGGTTCGTATTTCTCTTTATCTTTCAGCGACATGTTGTAGAGAACGATCCAGTCATAGGGGTTAAGACAAGGCAAGTCTGCGAGTGTGAATTCGTAGACCTGCTGACTGAGCCTCTAGCCACTTTAAAATTCGCGTTTGGGAAGCTGTCAGTTTCGATTGGTCCTGTGACTTTCACGGCAATTATTTTGCTTATAGACCATGTATCATATTACGACTTCATGTGCTTCAGATACAATGAGAAAAGCATGTGATCAATACCGCTATTTGTGGATGGAGCGTTTGCAACTTTCACAAAAGAGCGAAACTTGAAGGATTTTGGAGTGATTGGTAGATCCAGTTGCGAATCTTGTGTGTTTTGAAGATCAAACGACACAACTGGCTCTAACCAATACTGGCTAGGTAAATCAACAACATAATGCTGGATTCGCTTCAAAGTCCACTTAGGAAATAAAAGCTTTTTGTTTTGAAGAGTGGCTTGAGCTTCTTTCTCAGCTTTCTCCTTTTCTTCAGCCTCTCGGATGATCCATTGGTGCTCATCCAGTTCAGCCTCACGAGCCTTTCGCTTTTTAAGCTCATCTTCATCCAGCTCTTTGTCTTCACTGTTATCAATGATGTGATCTTCACTGAAAAGTTTTTCCTTACCCTTAGGCTCAGGTTCCTTTTTGACAACAGGTTTAGCTAGAGCTTTGGAGTCATCTTTCCTTGACAGACGTTCTCCCCCTTGTTTCGGAAGAATGCCTAATTCCGGAACACCCTCCAGCCTGTGAAGCATTGCGAAGACTGGCCTTAACTTCTCATGAACATGTTTTCTTACTGAAATTGTGATCATTGAGTCCCTGTTCTCAATGATAACCGAAAGTAAACCTGTAACATCAGTGATACAGCTTCACATAAAGGCCCTTTCAGACAACAAATCCTTGACTTGTTTCTCAGAAGCTACCAATACGACATTCAGAACTTTGATCTTCTCAGTTTTGATGGCAAGAGAGTACATGATTTTGCTCTCCATTGCGAGATTGTCCTGAAGCTTTGTAATTTGAGAAGAGATAGAGGTTTATAAAGCTTCACGATCAGTTTTGAGACCTTTGCGAACCTCTTGAAGTTTCGCTTTTTCTGCCTTCAAAGTGGTGTTTAGGCCATGAATGACTTCATTGGCCGATGCAGTATTGGACTCGGAAGAAGTTTGGAACTTTTCCATGAAGGCAGTAGCATCTGAAATTAGTTTATCGAATTTTTCGGTTGATATTGTGTAAACGGAAGCAGAATCTTTAACTGCTTTGTTCATCCTATCAATGTTATTAGAATGATCCTTCGTTATTCTTTCAAAAAGGGACTCGACCGCCGCTTTAGAGTAAGCCTCAGAAGAGGAAGCCTTGGAAAGGAGAAGCAGTTGGTCAAGTTTATCATGTATAGATGGGAGTTGCCCTTTCGTAACTAGGGTCTCGACTTCACTGTCAGTCCTTATTTAAAAGGGACTATAGGTGAAACCCATAAGATCTTCTTCTTCAGTATCACCAAAAATCATCTGGATCATCTTGGCAAATGGGAGAAATGGGTGGTGAGACATGAGTACAGAAACCTGAAGTTTTAGCCCCCATATCAGATACGTTGACTGAAATTGAATGTTCAACTGAGGTGGTTGGTGGGATTGTGGAATCAGAAAATAATGGAGTAGATAGGGGAATGGTGCTGTAAGGTTGAGATGAAACAGGAGGAGGGCATGGTGCAATGGTGATCGGTGTAGTGGTGGTTTTAGGAGAAGGAGGACGAGATGGAACAAAAGCATTATGAGTTTGGGTTACCTCAGGATTTGATGTCGCATCATCGTTGCGAGGAAACTCTTCCTCCTCGTTTCGAATTGGTGGTTCTTGTTCGTTACGATCATCTGATTGAGATTCAGACTCCGAACTTTCACTTTCTCTTGGAGTGGGGGACTTGCACTTGCGAGCAGGTTGCTTTCGCTTTTTAGGAGCAACAGTAGAAGGAGCAGCTTTCGCCTTTCGATTTGTAGGCGGTTTCGCAGCTGCTGAAGGTCCTTCCTTATAAGTTGTTTTCTTTTGTCCCTTCTTCGCACCTTTTTGTTCCCCCTTCTTGGGTTTATCTGCCTCAACTATAATTGCTTGCATTTCTAGATTTAAGGGACGAAACCCCGAAGCAGTCAGTTTCCTATATCCCTCCAAGATTTTGCTAGACACAAGCACATCACGAAACATTGCCTCTGGAATTGAGCCAATGAAAGAGAACTTTGAAGTATCAGAAACGATAATGTAAGTGGTGTGAAAGGTAGTTATTGAAGCCATCATCGCATCTTGGATCAGTGGGATCTTAAGCTTTTCAATGGACCTTTGGACAATGATGGTCCAAAAAAGTGCACATGAGATTTCACTGTGACGTGTGGTAGAGAGGGTGCTCTGAATAACTTGAGCCCATAGAACGGACCCATAATCGACTTTTAAACCTATGTAGAGACCATAGAGAATCACCATGAACATCTTACTGGCATAGTCAGACCCAGTCATTCTTTCAGAAAAACCTTTGAATAGTAAAGTGAAAAGACCATTCCATTGAGGAGGCAGATTTGGTTTCCTGAACTTCAAGACGGTGCTTAGGGTTTCTTTGTAGCCCATTTGGTAAAACATCTCTAGAAGGGCCGCACTAGACACCATTTCATGGTTGATCATTTTGTCTATCTGTGGAAGCCTTAGAAGTGAACAAAATCGTGTTTTGGTGATGGAAGTTGTGTGGTTGTGGATTTCAACAGTAATCCTCTGTTCTTCCTTGATATAATTGGCAGAAGAGTAAGATTTAGACAAGATCTACATTGGAACATTCTCCATCTTGGTGAGTGCAACAGTCAACGGAGAATACTTGAGACATTCAACGATTGGAAGCATAAAACGGTCGTACTTGCACGGCTCGAGATCGATCACAAAGTTCTGATGTTGCTTGATGGCTAGTAGGGAGGAGTGTGCAGTTTGATCTTAAACATAGACATTTTCAGAGGAACCCGCCATTTTTGAAGCTTGAGAAGGAAGAAGATGAACAGGAGAATGCTATGATCGCCGGAAATCTTTGAGAGGATTTATGAGTGGTAAAGAATGAAGAGTCGTCAAAATCCTTATATATTGTTTGATTCGTGAGAGAAATCCGGAGAGAGAATACATCGGTTACTAAAACGTTTCCTGAAAAAGCGCGACTTGACAACTGTAGATGTCAGACCCATGCGTCATACGGCGGCAAAGTAGCTCTCCATTAAAAATTTTACGAACCCATTTGAATTCTTATCGACAGGAATTGCCGCGTCAACATTGCCCCTTTCGCAGTTATAATTCGCCAGTCTCTTATGAACATGAATTTCATTTTAAGAGAACATAAGTTGAACTGTGAACCTGAAAATAAATGTAAGTACCACGAACCATAATTTTTGAAAATCACAAAGATTTTCGTGTCAGAGTGTCAAAGATAAAGAAATAAAACAACACTTTTATATGGGATTTTGTGATGTCTAACTAAAGACACGAAACTATGGATCCCGGGCATAGATCTCTTCCTTCGAAGTCAAGAAAGACTAAGAAGTGTCTGTGTGGTTTCCCGTTGAAATACGATCCAAGTGTTTTATAAGAAACATTGAAAGGCATCTTTTAGTAGGATTACAAGGTGGCTTCATCTTCATCCAAAATTTCAAACTTGACATAGGTCCGAGAGTTGAACAAAGTACTCGTGTGACCAGTGTAGTCAGTTGAACGGGTAGGTTTGGAATTATTTTGGTGACAAGATTAAATTCTGAAATCTCAAAAATAAAATAAAATTGGATCTTATGGGAAGAAGTGACTTGGGATAAGAACACTTCATAAAGATCTCGCAAAAGAAAAATAGATTTCTTGGTACAAACCACGAAAGTGGCTTTCGTTGATTCCATGGTGAAAATCTTGAACATTTAATTGTTCACCATCAATTCAATTAAGTGTGTTGGATTTTGAGTTTCACTCAGTTCGTGGTGGACGAAGCTAAGATCATTAACATAGATGTTGTGTAACCATAAATCTCAGTGGTATAGCTGAGAGTCTCAAGGGTTACATTCATGAGTGCGAAGGCAGTGGAGAAGTGTGAAGGTGGTTCCAGAGAAGCGAATGTACCGCTGCTATGCGAAAGTGACTAAGCAGATAGATCTTAACTCAAAGGGAGAAGAGTAAGGTAGCTCATGACTAATGTGAATTTGACAGCTTGGTTGGGAAGAAACGATTGGTAGAATCAGTTCATTAAGGCTTCACATCGAGTCTATTGAGGCTTCGGACAACATACAACAACATGTTTCTAGGGACACTTAGCTAATACATAGATAAAGAGATTTATACCTATCCCATCACACGAATTGAGATATGATACGAATCTATGCCTCCATGATCTTCTTAAGATATTTTTGGTGTTTTTGAGATTTGTGAAAATAAATGAAATAAAAATAAACACAAATAAAATATTTTTGTATTTTGAGATTTTCTAAAAAAGAATTAAAAACAGAAAAGATTGAAAAATGAAATAAATATAAGAAATAATATACATAAAGTACAAAAGGATATTGGAAAATCCAAACCACGAATGAACAGTTGATTGCGAATTACTACGAGCGTTCGCACCGATTTGCAGTGTTAAAGTAGACTGCGAATGAACAGTGGACTACGAACTACTACGAAAGTTTGCACCGATTCGCAGTGTAATAATTATGTATGCGAATGTGGTTTCGGAACAGATTCAGCTTCCATCATTCCTAGGCTTTGAAGAATTCTATTGAAGGTGGTTTCAGGAAAGGCTTTTGTGAATATGTTAGCTAATTGATCAGAGGATCTTACGAAGTGAATTTCAACGTTGCCATCTTCTATGTGATCCTTAATGAAATGATACCTCTGTTCTATGTGTTTCGTCTTTGAGTGTTGCAATGGGTTGTGACAAATGCGAATGACACTTTCGGAGTCACAATATAGTGGGATTCGTTTAATGCTCAAGCCATAATCACGAAGTTGGCTTTGAATCCAAATGACCTGGGATGTACATGAGGCAGCAACTATATATTCAGCTTCAGCTGTTGACAAGGATACACACGTTTGCTTCTTGGATTGCCAACTGACAAGTTTGCCATCGAGAAATTAGCATCCTCCAGTTGTGCTCTTTCCATCTAATCCACATCCCCCAAGGTCAACATCTGAAAACGCTTGTACGAAGAAGCCTGAATTTGCAGGATACCATATGCCAAGTGATGAGGTTCATTTCAAGTATCTGAAGATATTCTTGACGGCCACCATGTGATGTTCGAGAGAATTTGCTTGGAACCTAGCACAATAACAAACGGAAAACATAATGTCTGCTCTACTAGTTGTTAGATACATCAATGATCCTATCATCTGGCGATAAAGGGTCATATCAGCAACTGGTTTTTCAAGAGATGGTGTCAGTTTTGTTCCGAATGCCATTAGAACCTTTGCCTTAGAGTCTCCCACCATGCCAAACTTAGTGAGCAAAGTCTTCGTATATGCTTCTTGATTTGTGAAAATGCCTTCCGGTCCCTGTCTTATATTCAATCCAAGGAAAAAGTTAATTGGACCGATGGAGCTCATCTCAAATTTAGTTTCCATCAACTTTCAGAATTCAGCTGTTAGGCCGGGATTCGTAGAACCGAAAATGATGTCATCAACATAAATTTGGATGATCATCAGGTGGTCACCCTCTTTCTTGCGAAAGAAGGTTGGGTCAACCGAACCTTGTTTAAATCTGGACATTTTAAGGAAATGAGTGAGATTTTCGTACCAGCCTCTTGGAGCTTGCTTCAGACCATAGACTGCCTTGTCTAAAATGTAGCAATGATCGGGATACTTCTCGTTTACGAACCCAAGTGGTTGTTCCACGTATACAGTCTCTTCTAATTCTACATTCAAGAATACACATTTAACATCCATCTGAAAATACCTCGAAGTTCTTGTGCGTTGCGTATGCCAAGAAGATGCGAACAGATTCCAACCTTGCAACAGGTGCGAAGGTTTCTTCGTAGTCGATGCCTTCTTCCTGACAATACCCCTTAACCACGAGTCTCGCCTTGTTTCTTATAACATTCCCTTTTTATCCATTTTGTTACGAAACACCCTTTTTAAATGTACAACTGATGCATTTGGTGGAGTGGGAATCAACCTCCACACTTTGTTTCATTCGAACTCATTGAGCTCGTCTTGCATCGCTTGCACCCAATCAGAATGATCAAGAGCCACGTTGAAGGTTTTGGGTTCAACCTTGGAAACGAACGAATTAAACATACAAAATTACACTTTAGAGAATAGTGCAGTTTGTTTTAATTTTTGCTGAGATCTCGTAAGGACTCCTGCAGAAGATTCTCCAGTTACTTGAGTTCTTGGGTGATCTCTGGTCCATTTGGTTAGTGGAGGATAGTTTGGATCATAAGAGGGATCCAGTTCAGCATTTACTTCTTCGAATTCTGATTGAAAGTCCAAATCATCATTCACATCTTTATTCTCCCCCTCGAATTACGAGAGGTCCTCTTCTTCAGGAATTGAAGTATCTCGTGTGAATGGAGGTTTGTGAGTCATTGTGGGAGTTGAGTTATCTTTATCAGAGGGTGGGTCAGAAGAGAAAGACGAAGTAAACCCCCCTGCGATGGAATGTTCGTATCTTGTGGTGTAGATGCCCCCCCTGAGGACTTGCATTGGAGTTAGAATTCACCCCATGGAATGTAGTGTTCGTGTCTTGAGGGATGTTCACACTTGGTGGTTGTTGTGGCAAATCCTTCGCAGCATCGTCAATTATCTTCTTCAATTCATCCTCTTTGTTGTCAGCTACTTTTGATTCCGATGAAATGGCCTTCTCTGGCTCATCAAAAAGTAACAGTAATTCCTCATACATATTGGCTGAAGGAATCGTAGCTGGACATGGCTTAGGAAAGATTTCCTTCGATTGACTCTCATTCGACTAAATCCTCTTCAAGTAGTTTTCGTCAAACGTTACATAGTAACTTTCTTCCATCTTTTTGGATGGTTTGTTAAGAACCCTACATGCCTTAGAGGTCAGCGAATATCCCAAAAATATACCCTCGTCAGCTTTCGCAGCGAATTTGTTTCGTTGTTCTTTGGAGTTGAAGATGAAACACCTGAAACCAAATACATGGAACAACTTAACGTTAGGTTTTCAGTTATTGATGATTTCATAAGGAGTAATTGAAAATCGCTTATTTAGGATGGATCTGTTTTTGGTAAAGCATGCAGTTGCGATGGCATCTGCCTAGAAATAGAGAGGTAGACATGCGAATGACAGCATGGTTCTTGCAGCTTCGCACAAGGAGCGGTTTTGTCTTTCAACTACACCGTTCTGTTGTGGAGTGTAGGGAGCAGAAAATTTGTGTGAGACTCCCTTTTCAGCAAGAAATTCTTCAAACACTTGGTTTTTAAATTCCAGCCCATTGTTGCTGTGAACATTGCGAACCAGCTTTCGCAGTTTCAGCTCAATTTGCTTTATGAAATCCTTGAGTTTTGGTGTGGCTTCAGATTTCTGTTTAAGAAAGTACACCCAAGTGAATTGTGAAAAATCATCAACTATTACGAGAATATACTTACTACCACCGAAAATTTCTATTGCAGAAGGTCTACAAAGGTCTATGTGAAGAAGTTCCAGAGGTTCGATGACTTTCGTGTTCACTAATGATGGATGACTTTTTCTTCTTTGCTTCCCCATTTCACAAGCTGTAGATAAATGATCCTTGTCAAATTTTAAGAGTGGAAGCGCTCGCACATGATCGCCAAGAACAAGCTTGTTGATGTCTTTGAAGTTGAGGTGCGAAATTCTTCTATGCCATAGCCAACTATCGTCTGAGTGAGCTTTCGTAAGCAAGCAAATGGAAGGCTTTCCTTTTATCAGATTCAGATTTAAAGGATACATTTCGCCTTTGCGCTTCGAATTTAGAAGAACTACTTTCATCTTCTTTTCAATGATTTCAGATCCTTCATCATCAAATGATAATTTTAAGCCCGTCCCCACAACCAATTGACAAACACTTATGAGGTTGTGTTGTAATCCTTCCACATATGCCACCTTACGAATCGAAAAGTCTCCATTATTTATCATCCCATACCCTTTAATCCTTCCAAATGAGTTGTTTCCATATTTCACGTTTCCACCATATTTGAGAGCTCGAAACTCTCGCAACTCCTCCTTCCTCCCAGTCATGTGACGTGAGCAGCCACTGTCGATGTACCATTCAGCATCAAACTGCTCGTCACGTATAACCTGAAAGAATCAAGCAGATTTAGGAACCCAAAGTTTCTTGGGTCCTTACGAGCCTTTTACAGAACGGGGAAAAGTAATTGTAAGATCAACCATATAAGTACATTTAACTAAAGTGGTTTTATCTTTCTTTGTTATGGTAAAAACTTTTATTTTATCTTTTACGTTCGTTTCTTTTGGAAAATATTGTTTTTGTTTATTTTGGATTTGACTCTTTTTGAACCCTTTTTCAGCTTTCATTGAGTTAGTGGTCGTTTTCTTGTTTGGAACTTCAGAATCCAAAACTAACTTTCCTTTTCCTTTATCATCCTTGGATGAGAATTTCGTGGGTAGAGAATGATGAGGTTTTGGTTTTTCCATAGGTTTCTTTGAAAAAGAAGGTTTTTGAACAAAGTTCCTTTTGGGTTTCTGTGGATTGCAAGAGGGACAGTGCGAACATTGACTGGGGTTCACATGAGAACGAGATCTCGCATTTTGATTGGAACATTTTGCATTGCTAACATAGTTGGGATTTTAAGACTTCAAAAATTGCTTCCTTACATTGAGATTTCTTTGATATCTCAAATTCCTTTGCTGTTTTTGATCTGCAAGTTGCTCTGAGGATTTGTGAATGCTCGCCGTGGGTTTCGCTTTTCTTACATGAGATTCGTTCATCACTGACTTAGGTTCTCTTTGAATGTCCTTGGTTCCACTTGGACTTCCTTTTTCAAAGCTTGAGCGATTGTTTAGTGGTTCTGCCACATATCGTCCTTTCACTTTCCAAGAGGTCTTTTCTGACAAACCAAAGGTTTCATCTGCATTATCTATTGGAGCTGACCAAAAGTACTCATCACAACCATCTTTGTTGTCATCGTTGACGATGGACGTTAATTCAACAATTTGATTTTTGTCCACTCCGCCCGTTTGAAAGACTTGATTAGGTACAGTTTGGACTTTAGGAAAAATAGTTTCTTTCACTTTTAAAATTTCTGGTTTATTTTAGGAAATGCATGCGAACTCAACTGAATTTTCAGAAATCAAAGCTTTCGCAGGTTCAGTTAAGTTTTTAACAAACTCTCAACAGTCAATCTCATACTCTACAGATATTTCGCTCATATCACTGCCCTCATCAAATTACGATATACTTTCAACATTAATTTTGTTTTCTGAACTTAATTTGGCACTCAATGAATCGAACTTCTGCATAGTATCAGATTTTATTTGCTTCTTATCATTTTCATCCAGAAGCTGTTTTAACATATTTTTGTGGTCTTTGGACTTAATGTATGATTCAATTCTTTCCAGTCCTACCATGTAAGCATCAGAAGTCTCATCAGATGAGACGATGGATTCACACTTGTAACAATCGGCGTCAATTTCGTTTTCCTTTAATTCGAGAAATGGTAAAATCATCTTGTGAATTTTCTCACCAATCTCACGATCAAGGTGCAAGTGAGTAATGTCAAAGTAAAGCCTTTTAGCAATCAAACAAAAAATGTTTCGTTATTTTAAAAGCATCAAATTGTCTCATTGCAAGTAAATTAATTGATCCCTAGACTTAGACAAATCCGACTCGATCTTCTCAATCCACATTCGCCGCTCATCGCTTTTCGACGAAACCCTGATAATTTGATCAGTTAGGTTAGAGTTTGTTAAACGGGTTCTTTTTAAACTATCACTAATGCTTGTAAAAGTGAATTTTAGGTCATTTAATTCAGTCTCGTATCTAGACACAGGTATATTGAGAGATTCAAGAATTAGATTTACCTTTTTGATCAACTGTTCGCACTCATTAATTTGTTCACCGACTGGTTTCGCTGTGAAACATCTATCATCTCCTCTTTCTCCCTCAGTAGTACTCCTATGCGTTTGTGACCTTTCGTTTTTCACCATCAAGCATCTTCCTCCAAACTACGAACTCTCTTTTTTCACAACAAATGCCCTGTCGTGCATGGGTCTACGAACCTCGTCATCTTCAGAGTCTGTTGAACAGATCTCAACTCCTCCAAACTCGTTTTCAGCTGCATTTTCCTGCACAATTAAAGCCGGCATAGAGTTATCATCATTCTTTTTCTTCTTAATCTCCTCTAGATTTCGCATGTGGTAAGCCTTATCATCTTCTCCTTCCTTCTTCTCGTTTAACCTTCGCAGCATACACTCCTTTGCCAAGTGGTTTTTGCCATGGCAATAGTTGCAATCATATCCGGAGTCACCCATAAGATTCTTCTCTTTCTTGTCTTCATCCTTCTGTGAACCGTTCACATTTTCTTCTTTCACCTTTTCAGAGCTATAACTGGCCTGCCAATTTCGGTTCTTGTTCCGGTTGAAGTTTTTCTTTGCAAATCTCTTGGGCTGCGAAACCATCATAGCAAACTCTTCTTTAGAGAGTTCGCATTCAGAAAGCTCAAAATCTGAATCATCCTCTTCAGCTATTTTCTTAACCTTCGCAACAAGGGCCAATGAACCCATTCCTGAGACAACTTTCACTTCTTTAGCCACTTCATCTTCGTGTGACCTTAGGATACCAACAATTTTGGCAAGCCTATAGTTCTTGAACTGATCATGTGCCTTAACTTTAGACAACACTGCCTTCCATTCTGATCGAAGTCCATTCATAAACGTGACTTTTTGTTTAATTAACTCACGTCCAATTCCATGTTTCGTAACTCTGCTCAAAAGATGATTATATCGATTGAAGGTTTGACTTAAACTCTCTTTAGCCTTCTGTGAAAAGCACCAAACTCTAAAAGAAAGAGCATTTGTGTTGAGTGCTCAAGATCTGCATCTGTTGAGTAGAGTTCCTTAAGTCGATCCCATATGGCTTTGGCAGTGTCACAGGAACTAACCAGACAAAAAGTATCAGCTTCCAAGGCAAATCGAATGATCCTCAACGCCTTAACATTGCTGATCAGTTTTTCCTTTTCATCTTGAGGAACGTCCTTGATATCGAGAAGGAGTTTGTTGTACTCTTTTTGAGTTTTGATGAATCTTTTGCTTTCAGTATGAACCAACAGTCCAAGAGTTATAGCCTCCCATATCAGGTATCCATTATCTTCTAGGCCAAGAACATAATTTTTGAAGTGAAGAGCCCATACTTCATATTCATTAGGAAAGAGAATTGGGATCCTAGTGGTCGATCCAATGCTGCTTGAAAGATTGATGGAGTTGAAGTGAGAATCGTCGTGCTGCATGATGATAAGATCTTTAAAACCTGTTAAGAATCAGATGTGTAAAACAAAAGCATTTTTAGGGTAATATTGAAATTGCTAAACAACATCAAGAAGACTATGATGAACATTAAGCCAGATCCAATATTAACGGAAACCCTAAAAGCTCTTAAACAAAAGAGATGCATATTTATTACACAGTCTCTTGCTCTGATACCAATTGTTAGGATGAAAATCGTTAATGACCGTTTAGTTTCAAAACAAGTAAAAGCAAGAACACAACGATGATCCAAATAATGCTGAATGATTAAGTGTCACGCCTCAGAAGAACTCGATAAAGAATTGCTACTGTAGAGGCGTGATTAGGGTTACAGAATAATTATCAGAGTTAACAAAAATACGATGCATGCATGAACCATAAATACTCTAACCCTAGAATTAAATATGGAAGGACATGCCCAACCCGTTTACATAACAGACTACAGAAAAAGCCCAATGACACAACATCTAATACCCAACAGATGTTCTTCAAGTTTTCTTGGCCTTAAAAGTCACCAAAAACTCCAGAGAAAGTGCTCCCAAAATCGGATGTGCAAGTCTCTCAAAAGAACCCCACCAAACTTCCTCAAATAGAAGACAAAAGTGAAATCACGATTTTTCCCTTGCAGGAACTCACGCGGGCCGCATAAGAATTCCACGCGGTCCGCGTGAACTGACGGAGTATGGGACTTCTTTGAGTATTGGGCCTCCACAACTTAGTCCATTGGCCCAATTTGAGCCCGATCACCTTTGTAGGTCATTTTTCTTCAAGTTTTCTTCATTTTGAGCTCATGATGGCTTCTCCAAATAATCCATAGCTCGCACAATCGACCGATCATTAATCTCCGCACGCTCGAAAATTCTTCCCTCTTCGTTTAACTAAGAGTCCATCTTCTTTAATGCTCCATTCATCTATAGCCCACTCTATACATCACCTCCTCTAGTTATTAAGCCCAAAAATATTTATTGTCCTCTATTGTCCAATCGGCTCCCAAAGATCCCCTTCTGCTAGTCTCCTTAAAATTTGGAATTATGCTCACGATACTAGAAAGTACACGAAATAGTCATAAAATGACCAAAAGGAAAATATGCATGGAAAATATAAAAAGACGTAAATAAAATAAAACTATCAGGTAGCCCATGGAAATTGTATGTATGGTATGTCGTATTTTGGGGAACTCACTAAGCTTTATAATTACAACTTTATGTTTATGTTTCAGGTACTCCCGGTTCCAAAGGGAAGAGCTCGATGTGATTGCATCGCATCTACTAGTATTCCATATTTTATGATAAGATTTGTACTCTGATAACTATTTTATATATTTTCACACTTGGATGGGTTTTGGAATAAATGAATGATGGTTTTGATAGACTTAAAACAAAATATTTTACATGGAATATTTTGGGGCGTTACAAGTTGTTATCAGAGCCCTGGTTTGAGGGATTTGGGCACTCTCTCGAGTGTTTCTGAACTCAAACTGAGGAATTGGTAAAAAATTTCATAAAAGAAGTGATTGGTCAAGCTTAAGTAAGTATTGAATCTTAAGTAAGTATTTCCCAAAATACCTCCTAGGTTTTTATAGAAAATAGGTGTGATGCATGCAATTGGTCAAGCTTAAGTAAGTATTTCCCAAAATACCTATACATGTTTTATGATTGATGTTGATTTGAGTACATGAGAACTGCATGCTAGTATGGATTCAGATATTAGATAGACTGGCTTGATTACGGTATGCTTTGTTATGGATTACTCGATAATCGAATGGTGTTTGATTAGTGCTTTAGGAACATCCATTAATATCAGCTAACTACTAAGCGTATATGCTAAGTTACATGTTACGGGAATTAAATAAGTTTATAAAGTTAGGTTTAACTCTATTTCACAGCTCTTGTTTGAGTCCAACCGCTGCAGTATGATACTTTGAAGCCAAAGGATTATCTAGTGCCCATAGTATGTAATTGTATTTGGTAGGTAGTTAGTAGGTATTAGGGGAGTTTCTTCTGTAGTTGAAGGAAGAGAGTGGCGTGGAGGGAACCCTAGGAAAGCCTAGGAGGTGTTAGCACATAGGGTATTCTATCGTGCGAGTGAAGTATTTGATAATAGGGAAGCAACTTAGAGGATTCAGGACAACCCTTGGGGAAAGTACGGATAGGTGTGGAAGGTAGTATTAGGCCCTTACTACTAAGGATCAGTACTCGAACCAAGGTAGTTCACATAACTAATAAGGAGCTTGTAGTGTGTAGACTTCTACGAGTATTTTCTGATGGTTTGCATTGTTTATTTTCAGTATGGTGATGACACGAGAAGGAGCTTCTGGTTCAGGTTCAGGCTCTAGTACCGAACCTATTGATATAAGTTTATGCGAGTTCATTGCATCTAAGATTACGCGAGTGTTAACGTATGGTCCATTAGCATGGCCCATACGTCAAGACTTGGCACGCCAGCCTTACCCGACGCTCCAGTAGCGATTGCCTTCCAGCATTTTCTGGCGCCCGCACCTAGCACTCGCCTGGCACCCGGGCGCTCTCTTCTAGCTCCTTGCTAGTTGAGCATGAATTAGGCTGGCCTAAGGCCTGACGCCCTGACCTAACTCTCCCTTGACCTAATTGTCCCATGTAAATAGAATGTTTCCTCCTCGCTGAGGAGGCAGCTTCCAACCAGCTTCTAGTCACCCTCTCTAACCTAGAGCCTCCATGGCTAAAATCACACTCGACACACCAAGATGGTTATCTCTAGCTAGGGAGAACCATCTCATATTTAGTAACCGATCTAACTTGATCGTTGGAGCTTGCTCCCGAGGCACATTCCCTAGGGAAACTCTAACAATTTTGTTGTTACGACAACTTAAGTATCTCGTCGGAAACTCGCTGACGGCGCCACCTCCATATCTTCGTTTCAGATCAAACACAGAAGACTCGGCAGCCTGAGCACATATTGCAACATTTGGCGCCATCCGTGGGACCAAGAACGAATAACTATCGTCTCTTGGTCTCAACCTCAGTTTCGCCTCTAATTTGTTCAGATCCGTTGTTCTTCGGCTTAGATTTGCTCAAATCTGTTCATTTCAACCATCATTTGTTCAAATCCATTCAGCTCTCGCCAAGATCTGTTCAATATGCTTCCCAAATGTTCAAATCTCTAGATTGCTTCGTTTCTTCACTCAGATCTGTAGATATGCTCCATTTCTTGCTCATTTGATCATTTTCAAGCTTGCGAAGATCTTCCCAGATCTATTTTCGTTTATGCTTTGGTGGTTTGTTCAGCAAGTTGGGAAGAAAATAATTTTCTATGATCATTTACCAATTCTTTGTTCATATTTTGGTGTTTTATCCAACAACATGAAAATAACAAAAATTTTCATAAGTTCTTACACCATTTCCAGGTCATATGACCAACATAATCAATTTTTAGCTCATCAAAACATTTCTTAAGCATAAGAAAAGCTTCTCATATCCACTTTTGTTCATATTTTGGTGGTTTGTTCAGAAAAATGGGGAGGGAAGAAAGTTTTATGAGTTCTTAAACTCTTATCAGTTCATATCACAATAAAATCCCTTTTAGTTGGTGATTTTTTGTGTAAAACCTTTTTCTTTGAAGTGCTTATTAGTATATACAGCAGCAAAGCGTGTACAATTGATAAAACTCAGCTAAACCCCAAGAAATATGTTTTATGAGTTCTTATCATTTCATACATAGTACAAGAATGGTCCTATCAATTTTGTCCATCATTAGAAAACAAAAAGGAAAAAAAAAGGATTGTACAATGTATAGTACACCAAAAACCAAATGGTCAAAAGCTGTCATGAAAAGACAAAAAAAGCACAAAGGACACATCAGGCTTCTCCCAATTGGAACTAAGCTATCTTCAGCTCCATTTCATCGGTAACCTTAGCTGGACTACAGCCAGTCGACGGCGTCAAAGCATGTGGGTCAGTGCTGCCGACAAGTTGGGATCTGAGCGTCGTTGGTAATCTCCGGAAAACTGACGGCTCCAACTACACAACGTCGCTAGCCTTCGTTTTCTGGATCTGTCACCACCGACTGAAGTTACCAAGTACCACTATTGGTAGACTACCTCCGACGACGATAGTCGTCGTCGACCAGAGTCAGCGGGCCACCTCCAACACCACCTTCAGTCAACTGCATCCAGTCACGTAACATCTCCAGCCGACAAAGCACCTGTAATCACCAAACACTTTCAAGCCACGACCCAACAAGTCTAAGCCGCGACACAGTTTCTCTGATCTCCATAACCGCACCACCGCCTGCAACTACCTAATGATCTTGACAGCGACCCACCGGTCTCCATCGTCACCACATTTAGCCGCCAATGACCTTGAGCAGGTGACACAACAGATGCATCGCCTACAGCAGCTGTGACTGTAGCTGGCATTTGTCGCAGCAAACTATTAGGCCATAAGTGCTCCTTCCGTCATTGGTGTGTTTCTTGTGACAGATCATGAGAAAGAGGCTACGAAAGAGCTGTAAGACTGTTACAAGTAGGCCCCATGTGTGCATTGGTAACCCTAATATGGGTCAAACAAATTAAGCATTTGGCCTCATAAGTTCCAAGCGGGCTGTTATTATTTTGGGCTTTCTCCTATAATAAGCTTCTCAATGAGCTACTCATACAACACAAAAATGACTCAATTTTAAAAAGACAAAATCCAGCCATTTTACGCTCGCGTTCCGTAAGCTCTGCTCAACATTTTACTCTTTCAGAATAAGTGTTCGGTCCGGACGACTCGATTTAAGAAAAAAAACGGACTGATAATCTATGGGTTGTTGACATTACAATCTTAGGCTCCTCCAAATGGACTAATCATTTCAACTTTGAGCTCCTATAATTTTTTGGCTTCTATTAAATCACATTTTTAGTGGGATAGCTCAACAATTTATATTGGCTGACTTTGCAAAATAAAAATCAGCCATTACTTCTCGGGTACCGCAAGCTCCGCTCAACAAAATACATTTTTAAGATGTGTATTGCGGTCCGAAATCGCACAAAATTCTAAAAAAAAGAGAAGTTGGGTTAATAATGTTGTTGACATTTCAATCATGGACTCCACCAAGTGGGCCAAACAATTCCATTTTGGGATCAACAGCTTTCGGGCTCGAACAGTTTTTTGGGCTTCCATTAAATCAAATTTTTAATGGGTTAGCTCAACAATGTTAAAATGGGCCAGCTCCTGTGTGCTGCGATTCCGTCCAACAAAATATAATTCCAGAAGTTGCGTTGCAGTCAAACCACCTCGACATTTTAAAAAAAAGGAGGGAGAAGAGCAGTATGCTACCGCTGCCACTCGGGAAGCATTTCAAAGCGATTATGATCTTAATTAGTCTATGATTTCAAGAAAACATACTAACCTGATTGTGTTGTCTTTTCAAATAATTTCTCCAACATCGCGACACTCAGAACGCGTCGACAACGAGCTCGCGGAGAAAAGCCAGGTCAGTAAAGCATTTGCAGAGGAGTCGTGAAGTGTGCATTGTTGACCAGTCGCCCGAAGTTTCCCCGGTAAGCATAGAAATATATCCTCTACCCGACACTGTCTGCGGATCTCATCCTCCTCGTCGGGGCGCATGCGATTTTCCTACAATGGTGTTCCTATGGACAACTTTTGGTACGACTGGAATGTTGTAATCACAAATCAAGTATGTTGCATACAGACTTGAAGCTTGACACAACAATTGTGTCAAATGACATTCTCAGAGGCTGTATGGCGAGGTCGCGCTTCTTAGCTACCCTGGCTTGTGTCAAATACATCTTTGCTACTCCACGAAGTGTTTCTAAATATCATCGCAATAGAAAGGCTCAAATTGAAAATCGACGTCGGACGCACATCGACCTACTTTGGATACAAGGTCTACATATCTCTCTTTTCTCAAGTAAATCAATACCATATATATATATATATATATATATATATATATATATATATATATATATATGTATGTATATATATACATACATATATATATATATATATATACATATATATATATATATATATATATATATATATATATATATATATATATAAACCAAAAATATTTACTAAAAATTTATTATGACAATCGTGGCATGCATTTACCTTTAGGGAGTTAAAGTATTGTGACATCCCCATTTTCACGGCCAGAAAAGACTGATTTTCTTTATGCTTTATAAAAATCAGAGTACTTCTTTTAATAAAAATCTTGCGGAATTTGTTCCCAGAAAAACATGATAAATACGTTATCAAAGAATTTCCGAAGAAATGTATTTTTATTCATTTGAAAACATTTAGGATGTCATCGTTAATACAGAAACATAAGCATAAACAGAACTTACATTCATTTACACTAGTGATCTACATCTCTTTTAAATCTCTCAGTGTAATGTAACTTCATATCGACACCTGTGATACAAATAAACTGAGTGGGTCAGGTTGGGAAACCTGGTGAGTACATAGGGTTTTCAACCCATAATAATATAATTATTATGTTTAAACATCAAACAATCAACCCAATTACCCATCCCCATTATCTTCTTTACTCTTAAGGATCTACCCTAAGAATCAATTATTCATCGTTCATTCATTCTTAAGGATCATCCTAAGGAATCGGCACGAAGTCCATCGTTGTCAATGACACAGCTGTCAAGCACAGCTGCTAGTTCTATCACTTAGGCGCAGCCGCCAGAATTGTGACATTCTATGTGAGGCACAGCTACCAATATTGTCCTTCGAGCACATCTGCTAGGGTTATCTCGTTTATTGACAGTATCGTTTTCGAGAGTCCACTCGCAATACATGTCAATGGGTTTTTAGAGTACACCGGTGAACACATCGTTCACAACACCTACAGGTTGCGAGCCTGCCAGTGTTCCACTGGACTGTCTAGAATAGTCCGTGGTTGTCATCCATACTCTGCTAGATGATGGGGCCATAATTTGGGAAAGGCTTCTCACATAGTCCACCTCTCACACTTACCTCGTGGTCTATAACACCTCTCAACTCATCATCCAACTCATATTCCATCTATTACATCTACCCATGTTTTACCCAACATATTCTCGTATATATATATATATATATATATATATATATATATATATATATATATATATTAATATATATACATATATATATATATATATATATATATATATATATATATATATATATATATATATATATATATACAGTTTAAATCATTTAAAACATGTATAAAATCGTTCATCCAGCATAGATAGCAAGTATACATATAATATGCACACATAGCACGTAATTTATTTAAAATACTTCATATCTATGTGTAAGAGGAAAGTAACTATGCACTCACTTGAAAAGGTGGTGAATCCGAACTCAGACAGCGCTTCGCTTCTTAAAAATAATTTCCTTCGACGAAACCTAGTATTATTACCACTAGAGTTTAGTCTATTATTCGCCGAGACTAATTAATAGTCTAGCTATTATTACCATTATATAAGCGTTAAACAATACTTATATAACCCATAATAATAGCCCAAGTACTTATTATAAGTTCCTAATAACGCTAGTATAATTAAATAAACGATATATTAAAAATAGCGTAGGCGTAGCTCACTTACAGCGGGTTTTATAGAAAACCGGGCTTTGCTTGGAGCAGCGTTCCCGAGCCGAAAAGCTCTTCTTCTCGGAGCCGTCGAGCACTCCGGGGCTTCCGCCTCGTGCTAGGGAGGTTCCCTAGGCTTTTCGGGGGGTTTCGGGGCTAGAGAGAGGTTCTAGAGAGAGAGTAAAGAGAAGAAAGAATGGGAAAGGTGTGAAGAAAATGAAGGTGAGAGAGGTTCTATTTATAGGGTGAAAAATGGCTAAACTTGGCGCCACATGTCACCATCTAGTGGCAAGACTTGGGGAGAAAGCAATGGTCAAGATTGTGCCACATCACCCATTTTCGCACACCACACTTCCGACTTCTAAAATCCGTAACTTTCACATACCACCTCCGTTTTTGACGTTCTTTATTTCCACGCGTAGGTAAAAATAAGATCTACAACTTTCATTTTGACTCCGTCGGCTAATTCTCGACCGATCTTAAATTTAACAGTACGAGGAGATTATACTGTTAAATGTCCGCGTAAAATTCATAACTTCTACATACGGACTCCGTTTTCGTCTATCTTTTTACCGTTGAGTTCCTATTAATGAGATCTTCAATTCTCCTTTAGGTCGCGTAGGCCAAAAACTGCTCGATCTAAAATTCGAGTTTCGGGTCGTGCACTGCTATGCCAAATCTTAGAAAATTCATAACTTCCTCATACGAAGTCAGATTTGGGCGTACTTTTTTTGTATGTTCTCAGTTTAACGTTTTCTACGAATTTCGTTTAGATCGCTAAGGCTAAAAGTCGCTCTATCGTAAATTCACTATTTACGTCTCCCGGTGCCGTGCCGGTTTTGCCGTAAAACTTCGACGGGTCATAACTTCTTCGTTATAACTCGGATTTCGGCGTTCTTTATATGTACGGAAACTTTGAGACGTATTCTAAAACTTGGTTAAGATTATTTATTCTAAATAATCTTATGTCGAAAAGTCGTTTTCGACCCCTATTATCTCTAAATTGACTAGCCCGGATCTACGGGCGTTACAATTATCCCCCCCTTAGGATGATTACGTCCCGGAATCATCAACGAAACAGGGCTCACATGATGACTCCATACGTTATCTCTTCATCCTAAGTCATAACTTTGATGTTTCTTTGAACGAGTATCTAACTCTTAGACTCCTTGACTACAGGCGGTGCTCGATCTTACATCCGCTCTCTATCTTATGTTAGACTTCCAATCATGATCTTGTTGGATTAGGTGTCTAAGCCCATAACTATTATTGGTATGTATTCGACCCGAGAGTAGCATGGTCCATTTGGGTTGCATATCATCAGGACAATTTGTTAGGATGGACTTTTGAGAGAAGGTTATTTATGGTTTATTAATATATTATAAGTAATAATATATTAATATGAAATCATATGTTTTAATTAGTAGTGATCAAGACTTAATTTGGAATTAATTTAGTGGTCGAAAGAGACTAATTAAATCTATGGGGACTAATTATGATAATTAGTTATATTTATATGTGTTGGGCTTATGATCCATGTTGGACCAAGTTTATGTATGGATACATAAAGAGTTGGGCCACATGAACCATGGATCATAAAACCCATGGGTATGGATTTGGGTTATATCCATGACCCTAGAAATCCCACATATAAATAGATACTTCATTGCCCAAAATCGCCACTTGTATCTTTTTAGAGTTCATGGTGTCTTTTGTGTGCATGGAATTCTCTCTCAAGTTCATCCTTTGTCCATGGTGTGTTGTGATTCCATTTGAGGCTTCCACACTATTGGGGCTAAGCTCTTTAAGGCCAAATACACCAAGAATTCAAGCTCCATTAAAAGGTATGTCATGCTAACTAGTATATTATAATTTTATGTTAAATGCATGCTAGTTGTAAGATTAATACCTTGGAAACCATTTGCATGTATAATTAGTAAAAACATAGATCCAAGGTATTTAGGGTTGTATGTGCACCATAGAATGTTGTAGTATACCAAAACCCAACAGTGGTATCAGAGCCAGGTTGTTTTCAATTATACTTGATGCAAGTTGCTGAAAAAAAAACTGAAAAAAATCGAATTTTTTGCTGTCGGGACGAGTCCATGAACAAATTCATCCAACTCGTCGAGTTGGTTCATGCACTCGACGAGTTGGACCCCCTGACAGCTTATCTTCGAGTTTTTTTGGCCTGTTTTGGATTAGAATCATTACCGCAAAGTGTTTTTGTTCATAAAATTTGTTTTTTGATACTATGGTAATGTTTATTCTCATCCAAATAAAGGATAATAATCAAAGTTTCAAGTTTTATACATGTTTATATGATGCTTGAAAAATGTTGATTATGGATGTTCATGTTTATGAGTTTGTTTAGATTAATAGGAAAAATTATGAGATAGTTGTTTTCAATCCAAATTAATCTTGAAGTTGTTCATAATATGTGTTTTTGTAACTTGTCCTCAAGTTACATGAAAAGTCACATTTATGAATTTTAAAACCCATAAAAATTCCATAAGTTATGAAAAAATGAAGAGTCACATTTTTAATGCTTTTAAAGTCTTCCATAACATGTCTACAAGTTATGGAACTTGAAGGGTTTTTTCCATTAAACCACTTTAAAATTCATAAGTTATGGAAACCATAAGTTTTTTGAATTGTTCACAACTTGTCCTCAAGTTTTGGAATTTGTAAAGTCAAACCCCATATACACTTTAATTCCAAACCCAAGAATTTTAAAAGTTAAAGTTCAAACTTTATGGACTTCATTAAATTAATTAAAGTGTCTAATTAAAAGAGTTAATAATTCCATAAAGACATGGTTTAAGTTTAATTAAATTAAGAGTATAGTTTAATTAATAGATTAAACCACCAAGTATTTTAAATGTTTAAAATACACCCTTATACTATTATAATATTAATAGTTAATACTTATATATATATATATATATATATATATATATATATATATATATGTATAAGAACAAAGTCAGTCTTACCGTTAGTAGGCCTCATTCACGAAGCCGGTCTATAAGGGGGGTATAAGGTTACTGCCTATAAAATGGCAGTTTAATGGGTGTCCACTCTCACCCACCGCTTCCTTGACCGGTGGAGGGTCGTTAGCCGAACGGGTAGGACAATAACTATAATTCTCCCTTCATTAAAAGTATTAATGATAAATACTAAGTAACTAAACCTTTTATAAATACCTAATCTTAGTTACTTAGGAAAAAGTGAATAAGGTGCTAATCCATGAAATTACACTTTGCACTTTGTTTAAGTCGGTTAGTGGAGCGTGTGTGGTTAACCGGCACACTAACTCGTATTTAACAAGGTAGGCAAAGGGTAACCTAATGTTTATCATAGTATCGATGGAGCGTGTGTGGTTAACCGACACATCGATTGAGGGGTAAACACTTAAGGGTACCAAGTAATTTGCATGGTTACTTCACACCTTGTTTTGTGATCCTCGGCATCCCAGTCACAAAATCTGAAGGGCACACTCGAGATTGAAACATGCCATTGAACAGTTCAATGAATCTCAAAGATCTAGGAGTTTCAAAAACCAATTAAAACCTAATAATATATATTTCGTTTTGATGGTGGAAATTGGTGAATCGTCATTCGCCTACCTTCAAATATTTTATAGCTTGGATTACGACATCCCTCTTCCAAGTTATAAAAGTATTGTGTTGGGTCCTAGCCTTAATATTTCATATTGGGTGTTATATTAAGGACTTTAAATCAACTATCTTGAGTATCTCCCAAAAGATGTATGGTTTAGACATTTATGATCTTCCCAAATCTCTTGAAACAAGCTTTCCTAAATGAAGATGATGTCCCATGGAAATCATACTTCTTTCACCTCCTCCAACTATTCTCCCTAACCCACAAGTTCCTGAAAAGTTTAAGGTCACTCAAGCCCTATTGGCAAGCAAAGGTCTATGTGTGATCACATCTTGGAGATGTAGTCACATATTGACAAGCCGGGAGAGTTGGGTGTCAAAGTCTTGAGAAAGTTGGTGGCTCAACTACTTTCTAAGTCACATAGTGAGTTCTTTTGGAACACCTATGAAACAGACTATGACAAGACCCTTAATGATCTTATCTATTTGCTAAGATCAACTTCCTAAAAACTTTATGGACATTGACAATGATGACACTGGGAATCCAAAAAAGCATTCTCTTCCCAATGGAAATGGATCGGCCATAGTCAACTCGGTTGACCAAATGGTAAAGAGAAAAGCTAAGTCTGAGATAGTCCCATTACCAAAGGGTCCATATGTTTATATTGCCAAAGAAAGGGGCATTGGTTGCGAAGCTGCCAAATTTACCTAAGGATGTTAAAGTCAATAAGTTTGACTCTACTTCAGGTAAAGTCCACTATCTAACTCTGCTAAGTTTCTATTCTGAGATTCTTGATACATGATGTGACTGGGTCACATGTTGATGTTTTAAGAATCAAAGAAAAATGAAGAAACTTAAAGAAAGAATATGCTGAATCTGATCGCGTAGATGGATTTCTATCGCATAGTTTGAAGATCGGATTCTTGAGCTACTTCTTAGGAGTTATGATATTTTGCTTAGGAATAGATAACAACAAGTTTTCATATGGATTGTAAGGATAAGTTTTTCCGCAAAGTTTTAAAATAAAAGGTAAATCTTTTGATTTTATTTATTTTAAAATATCCTTACAATGGCATTTGTGAAAATCTGTGTTGCTTATAAGATTCCATTAAGAGCAAGAGTGGAAATATGAATTTGATTCTTTCATTTGTGGTAGTGTCTAAATTTACCAAATAAGGAAAGATTCTCATCACCCAATTTTCAGTTGGATAGAAACTTGGAATCATGCAAGTTGTATAGCATGATGAATGAGAACTTTCGAGCATTGGAAAAATTAAGACTAACTACTTGTTCACATGGGTGTGTGAGTCAAGTGAAGGATTAAGGGATCGGGTACACATTCTTGTGCACTGGTCAGAGTCCACCACAAAAGATCGTTAAGACTATTTGTCATAATTTACTATAGCTCAGTAAATATGGTTATACTTACAAGCTTAAGTGTAATTCTGAGACATTGGAAAAGGTTCCAATGTATGGCAGAGCGAATAAGAAGAATCAATTTAGGCAGAAAGATAAAAGTTTCTCAAATCTGAAAAGATGGGAGAGTACTTTAGTATCATGTTTTAAGACCATCTTAATGATTTTGAGACCTTATCACAATTCATCCTCTAAGTGCATTCTGATAGTTAAGAAGAGGAGTTATGAATTATTGAAGTGGTTAAATCAAGAAGATGATTCATACTTCGTTCCAAAAACAATTCTTAGAGTTATACTCTAAGATTGTAACTTGAGTGACATGTCTTAAAGAAGGTTTAAAACACTTATCAAATGTAAGAGTAAAAGTTTTCTACTCTTGTACATTTGAAATTGGTAAGTTGTGATGTTTTGGATAAAACAAAGACCAACTAAGGCCAATTGTGTGAAGTGTTTGTCTTGATTAGAACCCACACTATCTCTTGAATATCTGACAAGAAAATCTTATATGTCAAGAGGACAGTGGGAGTCTTAAAGGTCTTGAAAGTCTCAAGAACTAATCAAGAATAAAACCTGAAGTTCTTCACTAGCACACGACTTGAGGTTTATAACCTATCGTGTTGACATATTCTGTGCCCATTCCAGTTAAAGTTGGCTTTGCATATGAGTTCTTAGAGTTCTCAATTGGTTTCACAACAACTTGGAAGCAATGGCAGGCCCTTGAGCTGCCAGGTGGCAAGAAATTAAGATTGAGTTCAGTCCATATGAGTTTGGATTTGTCATTATCCTTATCTTGTGACTATGGTTTTGACAATTCACATGGATAAGAACACATACACCATTAAATCTAAGGGTCATAAGGTTTCTCTCCGATTCATGAAAATGATGGTGAGGAAACACTTCCACCAAGTAGATTTGAAGTAGATAGCAATTGTGATATTTGCATTCTCAAAGTCGTTAGTGGAGCTGTGTGGTTAACCGGCACACTAACATGGACTTGTGAGAAGTGGCAAAGGTCTAAACAATTGAGACTATGATTACGGCATCCCTTTTCATAGTTCTGAAATTGTTTAGACACACCTGTGACCTATCTAAGATAAGGTGTATGATATTGATAAAGTTTTATCAAAGCAATCTAGTATCAGAAATCTGAACTTTGGTAAGAAAGTCAATAAAGTATTGTTTTTTCTAGAAGTTCAACTGATTTCTGAGTACATGTCAAAGCTAGTGGGAGCATAAGTGTTATGCTAATAATCATCATGTTAGTAGGAGCATGATAATTATGATAAAGGTTGCAAGTTAGCAATGTTAATTATAGAAAACAATAGGTTTCAATTGGGAAAAAGTTGTTTTGCTATAATTAAGGGAGAGGAAATTATACTTCATCTCAAATCTAAAAGCTTAGATTGAGGTTTTAATCGTATTTAGTCAAGTATATATATGAATGTTATGTTGGAATGGCTCACCATAAGAAAATTCTAATATAGGGTCCATTATTTGCGTTCTAAAATTCGATTATGATTACCACATCCCTTTTCATAATCTGAATTATGAGAACTTGGCAAATTGAAATGGAAATATTATAGCAAAAGACTGGTTTAGTCTTTATGTGATACATCATGAATCGTGTCCCATATGCTTCGGATATAGGATCGATTGCATGTGCTATATTCATCCTTTCTAAAATTTTCCAAATGCCTGGGGCATTAAGAAGGGAAAAGGTCTAGAATTGGATATGACTAAAAGGATTAAACAATTGTCGAGGACAATCTAAGGTTTACCAAAGATTGGTTGCTCAAGGACAGTTGGAAGTATAATGATAATTCTGGAAGGACCATATTGAGATAATCTGTAAGGAGGAAACTCTTGTTCAGAAGTGATAGTCAAAATGGAATATGGAAATGTTTCAAAGTTAGAAATTATTCAATCTGTGTAAGATTAGGAAACTTAATGCAAGAAGGATGTTTCCAAGGAGTTGATCTCCTTTGGAATGCTCTGTAATGTTTGTTGTCAAGTCTATATGACTTTGTGCATAATCATTACAAGAGGATCAATGCATATAAGTTTAGAATCTAACAGATTTCAGTAAATGGCATGAATTTGAAATTCTTGCATTTGCAGTAAGGATTTGGGACTATGAAAAGAGGATCATTGGAGTTATGTTCAATTGATCTATTTCACAAAGTAAAGATCATAGACAAACATAGTATGCATACTTGGTGTATGGCATGACTAGTGTTTAGAAAACATAGTGTACATGCTTGGAGCATGGGACAACTATTGTTTTAAATTCAAGAATAAGGTTGATAGCTGAAACAGTATACAATGAATAATGTGTAATCATATGGTGATAAATAAAAGGTGTTTTATTTATGTTCATAGGTTTTGATACCATATTCGATTCAATTATTCTTGTGTTTCATTTTGCATGTTTTGACTTCCAGAATAAACTAGGTCATTGTTCTGGATGACTAAGTTATTCAAACCATCCACAGTCGGTCATATGTTGGAAGTAGATATAAATTAAGACTGTCATGGGTTGGCTTGTAGAGGTCTAAGATGTTGGACAAAGGGCTACAACACTCATGAGTGCTCATAAGTTCTGAGTATTGGATTCAACCCGCGCTCATTGGAATCACTTCATGGATTTTATCACGAGTGATCATGAGACGATAATATCTTATATTCTTCAAACCTAGAGATATGAGTTGTTACTATGAGTTGGTTATACATTGATTGCACGAAAACGCATTGGTAACTCGATGTTATAAAACGTGCCTTTGTGTATGATTCAACAAGTAGTAGAACAAGCCATATGAGTTGAAGTTTATCCATTCCTTTTACCTTTGGGATAAAAGCGATATCTGTGGGCCCCTCGATGATTTGGTGATGACAAACGTAAGTGCTCGGCCGGGCCTGGACTGATTTGATTTGTTCAATTAGTCAGTCGTCATAAATCGGAAATCGGGAAACAACAAATGGACAGAGAGAATGATTATAATCCATGTCTCAGTCCATATGATATCTAGAATGGAGGAATATATGATCGCTTATCTAATGGACATGTCATTTGATTTGTTCAGAGTTTGACAGCGGCTTTAAGAGCTACGATTGCTAGTCGGGATCTTGGAGTCATACTTGAATAATAGTTTTAGACTTATCCAAGTGGGAGACTGTTGGATTAGGTGTCTAAGCCCATAACTATTATTGGTATGTATTCGACCCGAGAGTAGCATGGTCCATTTGGGTTGCATATCATCAGGACAATTTGTTAGGATGGACTTTTGAGAGAAGGTTATTTATGGTTTATTAATATATTATAAGTAATAATATATTAATATGAAATCATATGTTTTAATTAGTAGTGATTAAGAATTAATTTGGAATTAATTTAGTGGTCGAAAGAGACTAATTAAATCTATGGGGACTAATTATGATAATTAGTTATATTTATATGTGTTGGGCTTATGATCCATGTTGGACCAAGTTTATGTATGGATACATAAAGAGTTGGGCCACATGAACCATGGATCATAAAACCCATGGGTATGGATTTGGGTTATATCCATGACCCTAGAAATCCCACATATAAATAGATACTTCATTGTCCAAAATCGCCGCTTGTATCTTTTTAGAGTTCATGGTGTCTTTTGTGTGCATGGAATTCTCTCTCAAGTTCATCCTTTGTCCATGGTGTGTTGTGATTCCATTTGAGGCTTCCACACTATTGGGGCTAAGCTCTTTAAGGCCAAATACACCAAGAATTCAAGCTCCATCAAAAGGTATGTCATGCTAACTAGTATATTATAATTTTATGTTAAATGCATGCCAGTTGTAAGATTAATACCTTGGAAACCATTTGCATGTATAATTAATAAAAACATAGATCCAAGGTATTTAGGGTTGTATGTGCACCATAGGATGTTGTAGTATACCAAAACCCAACAGATCTTCATGTCACGATCTCAATCTTTATTGGAGACTCCTTATTTAAATAACTTGAGATAAGTTTCTTCCTTCGATTATCATAATAGACCGATAGGTCATGTTCTAATGACCTCTCATCGTATGTTGCAATGCTTAGACTCAGGTCTTTTAGAGTCAAATTTCGGAACAGACTATACCTTCCTTCATGTTCTTATCACATCTTAAAAGGTAGCATTTCTAGCTACAAGCAATTGCCGTGATACCTGTACTGATCGCTTTGATTATCTTTCATTTCAATCTTCCGGCTTAAGTTAGATGCTACATCAAACTTGGTTCTCTGAACCTCGTAACATACTCATCATAGTCGGACTCGATTTGATATGAACACTAGGGTCGGAATAACAATAATCTTCTTAGTCATTACCGAAACAATGGTAATGACATACCTGAACAAAACGGAATCAACTACTAGCTTCTCGGTAACCTTGTGACTTTCCCTGATCCAAGCGTGAGTCCTGTGCTTCTGGTAGTATATGCATCTACTACCTTTCACACCTACTCATACTCATCCCAAGTATTGTCTCGCAGTCCCCAAGTCACCATACAAGAAAATCACATAACAGTTTAACACACCAGATAACAAAACGAAGGCTTTATTATTTCTTGAAACTATTACATAGGTGTTCGAGTTCACCCTATACTATGCCTCTAACAGGTTACATTATACGATACTATCCCTTGGTTACTTCATAGCTCGATCTTTGGATATTAAGCCTTTACTCCTGAATCCTTGCATTGTTATCTGCTTCGTCAAGGATCATTTGAAATGCTCTCGCCTTTGGCTTTGGCGGCACATTTGGCTTTGTAGCCCCTTCTCTCTTTGGGCAGTCTTGCTTGAAGTGACCTTCCTCGTTACATGTGTAACATACCCTTTTTTTGAATGTACACTCTTTGATGTAATGCCCATGCTTTCCACACTTGAAACAAGTCACCTTTTCACCGCATGTTCCAGAGTGTTTTTTTTGCACTTCTCGCACCATCTTGCTTCACTTCCTCTTCCTCCTCTATACTTTAGAAATTTGGTCTCCTTGTTGGACCTTGAAGATCCTTCAAACTTCCTCTTCTCGCCAACTTCAGCTTTCTCCAGACCCTTTTCCCTAATCTGAGTCTCAACATTCCTGGCTGCCCAGATGGCGGCTTTCAAAGTGGTTGCTTGCTTGACCATTGGACCAAAGTCTGCTGGTAATCCATGGGCAAACTTGTTGACCTTGGGGAGCTCAGTTGGAACTAGGTAAGGAACAAGCTTCATCTTCTCCATAAAACTTGCAGCATACTCAGTGACACTCATCCTTCCCTTCTTCAGATTTTGCAACTCATTGTTGATCTCTAGGAGATCCTGCTCAGAGCAGTACTGCATTTTCAGTTGCACCACGAAATCTTCTCAAGACATCTTGCTTGCTTCTCCCTTGGGCATCGTGTTAGCTAGTAGCTTCCACCAGCTCAGTACTCCAGACTTTAACAGAGGGATCGCGAGAGCGGTCTTCTGTTTGTTGCTACACTCGTAACTCTCAAACATTGCCTCCATCTCGGAGATCCAGTCCATAACTTCCACCGGTGTTGGGCTTCCAGAAAGACTTGGGGGTTTTGATGCCATGAAATCCTTGTACTTGCATCTACGTCCGTCATTTCCTCCATCCTGATTGTTTCGTCTAACTATCGGTGGGTCGACTCGACCAACCGTCCCACTGTAGTCCCATCCTTCTGACTGCCCATCACTGAGCTCGGGCTGTTCAATAGGCACCGTAAGTTCCTCTCGATTTTGTTGAAGTAAACGCCTTGTTTCCTCCATCTGACAATCCAACATCATTTGGATCATCGCTTGTACTCCGACCATGGTTATTGGCTCAGCAGCGGCTACCACAACCGGTATTTGCTCAATCACTGGGGGTTGGTTTCTGTTCCCATTAGCATTCCCGGCTCCACTGCGGGTTCTTGCCATTTTGATCTATACACCGAATAAGGTGAATCTAGATCTTTATTTAGGATAGTCGTTTAAATCGTCCTTATCACTCCGAAACTGTAACAACGTGGATTTTCAAAACAATTTTTCATTTTAAAACATACTTTCATTCACACTATAATCATAAAAATATAATGTATCCACTGTGTCATAGAAAACATGTCCCAAGATCTCATATACATAAATCCCCTTCAGTGTGTACAGATCATGCCGGCGCCTTCCCGCGATCCTCGCTAGTACCTGAAACACATAACATAACAACTGTAAGCATAAATGCTTAGTGAGTTCCCCAAATACCACATACCCCACATACGCCCTTCTAGGCCATAACTCTATAGGATCTTCTGATCCATGTGTCTCAGGGGACTTCTGTCCCAAATCCCGGTAGACCTTCCGGTCCTACCCCTATTGACCTTCCGGTCCGTAACCCCTTGACCTTCCGGTCCATATCATCTTGACCTTCCGGTCCATACCATCTTGACCTTCCGGTCCATAGCATACATAACATACATAGCACATACATATCACATAACTGCATATAGCACATACATATCACATAACCGCATATAGCACATGCATCTCATAGCATACAAGACCTTCCGGTCACACATAGGTACCCTTCCAGGTACAGTATAGTGAGAAGACTCACCTCAATGAGGTCGGATGAACTCTCGTGCTCAACGTCCCGACTTAGCCTCATCCTATTATTCAAATAACATCCTGATCAATATTCTCTCATGATCTCATCTCTATAACTGGGTAGAAGGTCATTCTACCCTTCCTTGAACTCTCCTGAATCAGTCCTGACCAGAACCCTAAAGTCAACAAAAGTCAACGGTCAACTTTGACCCGACTCGCCGAGTGCACTAGGGTGACTCGACGAGTACATGCCTGCCCTCTTCGCCCCTGGTCCTCTCTTGACTCACTGAGTCAACCCTATGCTCCACGGGTCGTCACAGATCGCGAGTCGCGGGGCAACCCGACTCAACTCGTCGAGTCCTCTCATGGACTCGGCGAGTACATTCCATGCTCACACTCAAACGACCTTCTGAGGTCAGATCTGTTCCTCTAATCCATAGATCTGGCCTTCCCAACCACTATAATCACGTAAAGGTCTGACCTTTACACTCATGCAATGACCAAAAAGCTTCTTTGGGTGAAATAACCCCTAAAATGGCAACCTAGGGCCATATCTCTAATGGAGTAGCAAAAAGCAATGTGAATAGGACTCTCTGGCCCTCTTAAGGTCCAGATCTATAAAGAACTCCACCTTGGGACCTCACATACTTCGAATCTAAGCCAAAGAAGGCCCATGGAGACCCTAGATTCAACTAGAACACCAAATACACGAGTTTGAGCACAGATTAGTACATCTAGTAGCCTCCTCTGATGAAATGGATGATAGATCTGAGCTCCACAACCTTCCTTGTTTGTCCTCCTTCCTTCTTTCTTGCAAAATCACACTTAGAATGATGAAATAGACCTCCTCTTGCACTACAAGCCTTCTCTATGCTCTCTAGGTTTTCTCAGGGGTCTGATAGCCGCAAATAGTGGCTATAAAGGTCCTTAAATAGGGCACAGGCCCCGAGAATTAGGGTTTCATTAAACAGCGTGGACTCGCCGAGTCCACGTATGGACTCGCCGAGTCCGTCACTTAACCAGTCCAACCATGCGCGATCCTACTCGGCGAGTCTGAGTGCCTACTCGTCGAGTCCCTCTCGAAAACTCAATAATAATACATAAAATAAGATACCTGAGAATCCGGATGTTACAATTCTCCCCCACTAGAATCAGACTTCGCCCTCGAAGTCCTACTCGACAAACAACTCCGGATGCTGCTCCCGCATCTCCAACTCCGGCTCCCAGGTCAGCTCGGACCCTTTCCGATGTTGCCACTGGACCTGCACCAGTGACACCTCCTTGTTCCTCAGAACCTTGATCTTCCGATCCCGGATCGCGATTGGCTTCTCCGCATAATTGAGGCTCGCATCCACCTGAATCTCCTCCAGTGGTACTACCGCCGACTCGTCGGCTATACACTTCCTCAACTGGGACACGTGGAAGGTATCATGAATCTGGGTCAACTCCGTAGGTAGCTCTAACCGATAAGCTACCTTGCCCACCCTCGCGGTCACCCTGAATGGACCGATGTACCGGGGTCCCAGCTTGCCCCTCTTCCTGAATCGGATCACTCCTTTCCAAGGAGATACTTTCAGGAGTACGAAGTCCCCCACCTGGAACTCCAACTCGGATCGTCGCCAATCCGCGTAACTCTTCTGACGACTCTGAGCCGTCAGTAGTCTCTGTCTAACCTGCTGTATCTTCTCTGTCGTCTGCAGTACTGTCTCAGTGCTGCCCATCACACGCTGCCCTACCTCTCCCTAACAAATGGGAGTCCGGCACCTCCTACCATACAACAACTCGAAGGGAGGCATCCCAATACTAGAATGGTGACTGTTGTTGTAGGAAAACTCAGCCAATGGTAGATACGTGTCCCAACTTCCCCCGAAGTCCAACACACATGCTCGAAGCATGTCCTCGAGCGTCTGGATCGTCCGCTCACTCTGTCCGTCTGTCTGGGAGTGGTAGGCAGTACTGAAATGCAACCTCGTACCCAACTCCTCGTGGAACTTCTTCCAGAACCTGGAAGTGAAACGTACATCTCGATCTGACATGATCGAGATCGGTACCCCATGACGCGATACCACCTCCCTCACATACAACTCTGCCAACCTCTCGGCAGAAGAGCTCTCACTGATAGTAAGAAAATGCGCACTCTTCGTCAGCCGGTCGACGTTCACCCAAATTGCATCGACACCCCTCGCGGTCCTCGGCAATTTGGTGATGAAATCCATGGAAATCTGTTCCCACTTCCACTGGGGAACCTCGAGCGGCTGCAACTTGCCATGCGGACGCTGATGCTCGGCCTTAACCTTATGACAGGTCAAGCACCTCTCGACAAACCACGCGACATCCCTCTTCATACAGGGCCACCAATAATCTTTCTTCAGGTCCAAATACATCTTCATGGCCCCGGGATGGATCGAGAACCTCGATCTATGCGCCTCCTCCATCAAAATGGTACGTGCCCCTCCTGCATACGACACCCAAATCCAACCCTGAAAGGTCATCAACCCTCGACTATCGGTGACAAACTCGGACACCTGCCCGATCACCCGCTCCCTCTTGCGGTTCTCCGGTATCACGGCCTCTGCCTGGGCCTCCCGAATGGTGTCCAACACCGGAGTCATCACAGTCAATCTCATACAAGTGCCTCGAATCAGGGCACTCTCCGCCCTACGGCTCAGCGCATCGGCTACCACATTAGCCTTGCCCGGGTGGTACATGATCTCACAATGATAATCCTTTACCACATCCAACCATCTCCTCTGTCGCATATTCAGGTTGG
Source organism: Lactuca virosa (assembly GCF_052849685.1). NCBI lineage: Eukaryota > Viridiplantae > Streptophyta > Magnoliopsida > Asterales > Asteraceae > Lactuca > Lactuca virosa. Next base: position 140,847,555 of record NC_136427.1, on the reverse strand, counting down.
GCTGATCCATCAGATACTTCAAACTCTTATGGTCCGTGGATATGGTACACCGAACCCCATACAAATAGTGACGCCAGATCTTGAGGGCGAACACCACTGCCCCCAACTCCAGATCGTGGGTGGGATATCTCGTCTCATGAGGCTTCAGCTGCCTCGATGCATACGCTATCACATGCCCTCTCTGCATAAGCACCGCACCCAACCCCGATATCGATGCGTCACAATACACCACAAAATTCTCCATCCCTTCCGGGAGGGCTAACACAGGAGCTTCGCACAATCTCTGGCGAAGTGTCTCAAACGAGGTATGCTGCTCCGGACCTCATGAAAAAGCAACACCCTTCCGGGTCAATCTGGTGAGAGGCACGGAAATCTTGGAGAAATCTCTGATAAATCTCCGATAGTAGCCGGCCAATCCCAAAAAGCTCCTGATCTCGGTGGGAGATCTCGGCACCTCCCAACTCATAACCGCCTCAATCTTGGCCGAATCGACCAATATCCCCTTCTGATTAACGAGATGCCCCAAGAAGTGGACCTCTCGCAACCAGAACTCACACTTGGAGAATTTGGCATAAAGCCTCTCCGTCCTCAATACCCCGAGAATCTCTCTCAGATGCTCCTCGTGCTGCTCTCTAGATCTTGAATACACTAAGATATCGTCGATGAACACGATCACCGAACGATCCAACATCGGTCTACACACCCTGTTCATGAGATCCATGAACGATGCTGGTGCATTGGTGAGCCCAAAAGGCATCACCACAAACTCGTAATGCCCATAATGACTCCTGAACGCTGTCTTCTGGATATCCTCATCACACACTCTCATCTGGTGATATACAGACCTCAGATCAATCTTGGAAAACCAAGACGCTCCCTGCAACTGATCGAACAAATCATCGATCCTCGGTAATGGATACCGGTTCTTGACCGTCAACTTGTTCAACTCCCGGTAATCAATACACATCCGGTGTGAACCATCCTTTTTCTTGACAAAAAGGATCGGCGCTCCCCATGGTAAGCTACTCGGTCGAATAAACCCTTTCCCCAACAGCTCCTGAACCTGCGAGGATAACTCCTGCATCTCTGGCGGCACAAGGCGATAAGGCGCCTTGGCGATAGGTGCTGCCCCCGGAACCAAATCAATGCGGAACTCTACCTGCCTCTCGGGAGGCACACCCGACAACTCCTCGGGAAAAACATCCGGAAACTCGCGCATTATCGCAACGTCATCCACCGAACTTGGCCTCCCAACGGCCTCTCGTGTGTCCATCACATAGGCTACAAACCCGCTGCAGCCTTGCTGTAGACTCTGTCTCGCTCTGGCCGCCGAACAGAACGCTGACCCACATCGGGTACCCTCGCCGTACACTGTAAGTACTCCCCCACTAGGGTCTCGTATCGTCACCAACTGTCGCTCGCAGTCTATCACAGCCCCAAATCGGCTCAACCAATCCATACCCACTATGACACACACGTCCCCCATCGCTATCGGGACCAGATTTATCGGGAACTCAACGCCGAAGATCTCGAGTACACATCCTCGTATCACCTTCGTAGCATATACCGCTCGCTTGTCAGCTATGGAAACTCGCAGAGGTCGACTCATCGCCTCTCGTCTGCTACTTGTTGGATTAGTGTCTAAGGCTGTAACTATATTTGGTAAGTACTTGACCCGGTTATGCATGGTCCTTTTGGGTTGCCTTCACCATAGCAACTTGACAGGATGATTTGTTAAGAGAGAAGAGATATTATTAATATATTATGAGAATAATATATATTTAAGGAATAATAATATTATTTGATTAATCTAAGTCATATATTAATTGAGAATTAATTTGGTGACTTAAAGAGGTTAATTGAATAAAGGGCATAAACTGTCAAATGTGTGATAGTTGTATTTTGGGCTATGTATCCTTATGGATATTGGGGTGGACGAAATTTAGGGTTTGGGAACCTTAAATTCGTCCAAGCCTTGTATCTAGAAGGATCTTGGATTGCTTAGGGCCTAAGTCATTCAATTAGGGTTAAAGGAGAAACCCTAATAGCTCATAGTATAAATAGAACCCTTGGGGTGGAGAAATCGGCACTCTTGCAAGCCAAGGAACCCTAGGGCCGATTTCTATCCCTCCTCTCTCTCTCTCAAGATCATCTTCTTGCTAGTTGGTGTTTGTAAGCCATTAGAGGAGTGACAATTGTGACTCTAAGCTCCAAGAAGAAGAAGTATCAAGCAAGTAATTCAAGGTATTCTTTCAGATCTGATTTCATATGATTAGATTCAATATATTACATTAGATCTAGTATTGCAAGTCTTGGATTCAATGCATGTTCAATTAGAGAAACCTAGATCCAAGCAATTAGGGTTTGCATGTGCACATAGGAAAGTTCTTATGGCTCAAACCCATCAGTGGTATCAGAGCTTTGATTGATTTCTATTGAATTGTTGCATTGGTTGATTGCTTGTTGCTTGAAAAATTCGATTTTTGTGAGACTGCCTGATGAACTCGGCGAGTTCCACTGTGGACTCGGCGAGTTCCCCTGTGGACTCGGCGAGTCCATAGAGGTACTCGGCGAGTTCGAGCGTCAGAAGGAGGAAGTTTCGGGATTTCTTGCTGTTTTACTTGAGGATACTTGCCTTAACTGTTTTGGGTCAATAAAAATCCGATTTTAATCATATATATGAGTATATTCTTGACCAAATAAAAGATAATTGTCAATTAGTTGAATAATAATTTCCTTATATGATTATAATTGATTATTTGAATTGAATTGGTAAATTGTCTTGCAAGTAATTCTAAATAAGATCAAATTGAGATAATCTAATTAGTTGATTTATATTATTTGCTATTTGATCCTTATGTTTTGAAAAGTTCTAAACTTGTCCTCAAGCTTTGAAATTTTATATTTTATGATTAAATGTTTAATTTGGATAATTTAAATTTCAATCCCTAGAATTTTACAAGTTTAAAATTCAACTCTATACTATTATATTATTACAAGCTTAATATATATATATGTATAATTTAAAATGCTAGTCTTACCGTTAGTAGGCCTCATTCACGAAGCCAGTCTATAAGGTGGGTATAAGGTTGCTGCCTATAAAATGGCGCTTAATGGGTGTACATTCACACCTACCGCTTGCTTGACTGGTGGAGGGTCGTTAGCCGAACGGGTAGGATAGGGCAAACCTCCTCTCATTAATAAGTATAATGAATCTATATAAAGTAACTAAACATTTTTTATAAAATTCCCAATCTTAGTTACTTTAGGAAAAGTGAATTGATGCAATCCCATGAAATTACACTTTGTACCCTTGCTAAGACATTAATGGAGCGCGTGTGGTTAACCGGCACATTAATTGGGTTCTAAGCAAAGGTGGCAAACAGTGACTCATTGTTTGTTATAGTTCAATGGAGCGTGTGTGGTTAACCAGCACATTGAATAGGTAACTGTAACAGTGGGGGCACCTTGTACATTTGCATGGTTATTCACACCCACTTTGTGATCCTCGGCATCCCAGTCACAAACGAGAGGGGCATATCGAGATTTAAACATGCCATTGAAAGGTTCAATGAATCTCAATGAAATCTAGGAATTCTCAATACATTTAAAACTTAAAGCTTATGTTTTTCATGGTGAAGAATTAGTGAATCGTCATTCACTTCCTCCAAATTATTTGCATGTTGGATTACGGCATCCCTTTTCTAATGTGTAAATAACGTTGTTGGGTCCTAGCCCTAATTTTTCATTTTGGGTGTTAATTAGGGACTTAATCTAATCAAACTTTGTTCTTTCTATTTGTAGATGTCTAACGCAAACAACGCAGCTGCTAGATCATTTCCTCTAATGAGCCTTTGTCAAAAAGTGACATTCGATGGAACGAACTTTAGCGAATGGATAAGATACATTCGCACAATCGCGCGTTACGAGGACAAAGAGTATGTTCTCGATGAGAAGCTCGAAAAGATCAATCCAGAAACTGCTACTCCTGAAGAAATGGCTGTCTTTGAGAACCATGAGCGTGATGCAACGAAGGTCCATTGCATCATGATAGCCACAATGAACTCAGAATTCCAAAAGTCCTATGAGGACATGTATCCTTATGAGATGCATCTAGACTTGATGGAGAGGTATCACCAAAGCGCGAGGCAAGAGCGCTATGAAATCATAACGAATATGATTACTGCTAAAATGGGAAGTGGAGAGTCTCTTACTGTGCACTTGCAAAAGATGCAAAGGTATGTTGATCGTCTTCGCAAGTTGAATGTCAACTTTGGGGAAGATTTGGCTATCGACATTGTTCTTCACTCCTTGCCCTCATGCTACAACCAATTTAGGATGACCTACCACATGAACAAGGAAGAGGTCACCCTAAGTAAACTCCAAGGGCTCCTAAGGACTGCTGAGAGCAACCTCAAGGACAAGTCTGTTGCACCAACTCCCAATCCACCCGTTGCTCCTGTTTTGGCTATTGGACAGGGAAGGGGCAAGAAGAGGAAGGCTTTTTCAAAGAACCACCACAAAGGAAAGTCCCAAAATGGTTCCTCTTCTAGTGGGACCAAGGTTGATCCTGCTAAGCCCAACCCAAACCCAAAGGAGGCAGAGTGCCACCATTGCCACAAAATAGGGCATTGGAAGAGAAGCTGCCCGGAATATCTGCAAGCCATCAAGGATGGGAAGATCAAGCCATCTTTCGCAGGTATTTACACAATTAAATCTAATGATTCATCTCATGCTATTTCTTGGGTTCTTGATACAGGGTGTGGTTACCACATTTGTTCTGATTTGCAGGGACTAGGAAGAAATAGGGACGTGGAGCTTGGAAGAATAAATCTGATCATGGGAAACAGAAGAACGTCACCTGTCACCAAGATTGGAGTGTATTCTTTAGAGCTTAGGAATGGTTTATATTTAGAATTAAATAATTGTTGCTACTCGCCAGATATGGCAAGAAACATCATTTCTTTTCATGGTTTATTTAAACAAGGATTTAGATATTCGTTTAATAATGAGAATGGTTCGATTTATGCTTATCTAAATGGTGTTTTATATTTTGAAGCAATGCCTTGTAATGGAATTTATGAAACTGTTATGGTTGTAAATAACCTAGGAAATGATGTGTTGTGTATGGATTCTTCCAATGGTATGGATAAAGCATCCTTGTGGCATTGTCGTCTTGGACATGTCAACAAGAAGCGCATAGCCCAACTCCAAAAGGATGGAGTGTTGGAGTCGTTCGACCTTAGGGAAGATGACACGTGCGAATCTTATTTACTTGGAAAGATGACCAAGTTACCCTTCACTGGCACTTGTGCGAGGGGTGAGGGTTTATTGGATCTCATACATACAGATGTATGTGGACCCTTTAGATCCACCACAAGGGATGCAAATCGCTTCTATGTGACTTTCACAGATGATTATAGCAGATATGGGTATATCTACTTAATCAAGCACAAGTCAGAAACTTTTGAAAAGTTCAAAGAGTTTAAACAAGAAGTGGAGAATCAATTGGGCAGGAAAATCAAGATGCTTCGATCTGATCGAGGTGGAGAGTACCTAAGTCTTGAATTCCACGACTACCTCAAGGAATGTGGAATAGTTTCACAATTGACGCCACCTAGGACACCACAATTGAATGGTGTAGCTGAGAGGCGTAATCGAACCTTGCTAGACATGGTTCGTTCCATGATGAGTCGTGCTTCACTACCTATCTCATTCTGGGGGTATGCCTTAGAGACTGCCGCCCATATCCTTAATTTAGTACCTACAAAGAAGGTTGCCAAAACACCTCACGAGATGTGGACAGGGAAAGCTCCCTCGTTGGCACATATCAAGGTTTGGGGCTGTGAAGTTTTCGTAAGACGAGAAACTCACGACAAGATCGAACCTCGTAGTGAGCGATGTATATTCATCGGCTACCCACAGAAATCCTTTGGATATCTCTTCTATAGACCGAGTGACAATGTTGTCTTCGTTGCGAGGAGAGGGGTTTTCCGAGAGCGAGAACTCATAAGCCAAGGAGACAGTGGGAGGCAAGTCGATCTTGAAGAGATTCAAGAATCTAGCGATGAAGGAACCTCTAACACTGGCGCTCAACCCGAGGAGGAAACTCCAGTTGAACCAATTGACGAGTCCTTACCTCTTAGACGTTCCGAAAGAGTTAGAGTTCAACCCCAGTTTTATGGTTTTCATATTACTACCGAAGGGGACACGTATATTAGTGATGGTACACTAATAAATCTAGATGAACCTAATAGCTATGAGGAAGCCATGGTAGGCCCAGAGTCTGTGAAATGGAAAGAGGCGATGGACAGCGAGATCCAGTCCATGTATGACAACCAAGTTTGGAATTTGGTTGACAATGTACCAGGTCGTAAGACGGTCGGGTGCAAGTGGATCTTCAAGAAGAAGACCGACGTGGATGGAAACGTGCACACTTATAAGGCGCGATTGGTTGCGAAGGGTTTCACTCAGACTCCTGGAGTTGACTACGACGAAACCTTCTCACCAGTTGCGAAGATAAAATCTATTAGGGTGATGCTAGCCATTGCTGCATTTCATGACTATGAAATATGGAAAATGGATGTAAAAACCGCTTTCCTTAATGGGAAGTTGGCTGAGGATGTTTACATGGCTCAGCCAGAGGGTTTTGTCGATCCAAAGCATCCCAATAGAGTGTGTAAGCTTGAGAAGTCCATTTATGGGCTTAAGCAAGCGTCTAGCAGATGGAATCTTTGCTTCGATGAGAAAGTCAAAGAGTTTGGATTTGTACGAAGTGAAGATGAATCATGTGTATATGTCAAGGCTAGTGGGAGTATAGTTAGCTTTCTCGTTTTGTATGTCGATGACATACTGCTCATAGGAAACAACGTCCCGACTTTGTAGGAGGTTAAGTCCTGGCTCGGGAAGTGTTTCGCTATGAAGGACCTCGGAGAGGCTTCCTATATTTTAGGAATAAGGATAGTGAGAGAACGAAGTAAGAGACTAATAGGACTTAGTCAGAATACTTACTTGGATAAGGTACTAAAACGTTTTAGTATGGAAAACTCGAAAAAGGGAGAACTACCGATACAGAGTAATGCCAAATTGAGTAAGACTCAAAGCCCGAGTACAGAAGCCGAGATAGCTGAGATGAGCCGAATACCCTATGCTTCCACAGTTGGCTCTATCATGTACGCTATGACTTGTACTCGCCCTGATGTGGCCTTTGCTTTAAGCATGGTCAGTAGATATCAGGGGAACCCAGGTAGAGCTCATTGGATTGCAGTCAAGAATATACTTAAGTACCTTCGGAGGACCAAGGAATGGTTTTTAGTCCTCGGAGGGAGTGATGACTTAAAGGTACGAGGGTATAGTGACGCCAGCTTTCAGACCGACAGGGACAACTACCGTTCGCAGTCGGGCTGGGTCTTTACCCTTAATAGGGGAGCGGTGACTTGGAAAAGTTCCAAGCAAGAAACAGTAGCTGATTCAACATGCGAGTCAGAGTACATTGCAGCGAGCGAAGCGTCAAAGGAGGCTATGTGGTTGAAGAACTTCATTGGTGATCTTGGAGTTGTGCCTACCATAAAGGAGCCTATGGAAATTTTCTGTGATAATGAAGGAGCGGTTGCCTTGACCAAGGAACCGAGGGATCATGGTAGATCTCGACATATCGACATAAAATATCATTTTATTAGACATCGAGTAGAAGAAGGACACCTCGTGGTAAAGAGGGTATCGTCAGAGGATAACCCAGCAGATCCGCTTACGAAGGGACTTAGCAGGGTTAAGCATTTGCAGCACGCTAGGAGCATTGGGCTAAAGGACGATATTAGTTTAGATTAGATAGTTTGGAAACGTGTAATAGATAAATGTAATTGACATTTGATGATTAAATAAAGGAGTATTATTTATAAGTAAAGCTACTGTCTTATGTTAATTGTTTAACTATTGTTTCATTTTGCATGTTTTGACTTCCTGAGTAATTAATTATTTGATAATAATTGAATTATTCGAATAGTCCACAGTCGTTCATATGTTGGAAGTAGGTATGAATGAAGACTGTCATGAATTGGTGTGTAGATTGTCTAAAGTGTATTAGACATTGCAAAGGTTTGCTGCAACGTTCATGAGTGCTTATGAACTTGATTTGAGCATTGGAATAAACCCGCACTAGTTGGAATCACTTCATGGAATTTATCACGAGTGATCACAAGATGGTAATATCATATAGTCTTAAAACCTAGATATATGGTTTATTGTTTGTTAATTGGTTATGCATTGATAATGCGCAAACGCATCAGTAACTTGATGTTATAAAACATATTGTTGTGTGTAATTTGATTAGTGGATAGTAAATGCATATAAGTCGAAGTTTATCTGTTCCTTTTATCCTAAGAGGGTAAAAGCGATATCAGGGCCCCTCGATGATTTGATTTGACTTATGTGCCGGGCCCGGTCAGAACTAAATTGATGTGTTCGATTAAGTTCTATGTCAAATGAATCTGAGATCAAGAAACAAATTGCAGGACAATAAGTATGACCATGTTCCATGTAATTGTCCGCACGATATCTAGAACAGAGGATTATACGATCCCTTATCTAAAGGACTGGATACTGATAAGATCAGAGTTGACAGCGTCTTTGAGAGCTACGATTGCTAATCGGATTGTGTTTGCATATATAGTTACTAGACTTATCCAAGTGGGAGACTATTGGATTAGTGTCTAAGGCTGTAACTATATTTGGTAAGTACTTGACCCGGTTATGCATGGTCCTTTTGGGTTGCCTTCACCATAGCAACTTGACAGGATGATTTGTTAAGAGAGAAGAGATATTATTAATATATTATGAGAATAATATATATTTAAGGAATAATAATATTATTTGATTAATATAAGTCATATATTAATTGAGAATTAATTTGGTGACTTAAAGAGGTTAATTGAATAAAGGGCATAAACTGTCAAATGTGTGATAGTTGTATTTTGGGCTATGTATCCTTATGGATATTGGGGTGGACGAAATTTAGGGTTTGGGAACCTTAAATTCGTCCAAGCCTTGTATCTAGAAGGATCTTGGATTGCTTAGGGCCTAAGTCATTCAATTAGGGTTAAAGGAGAAACCCTAATAGCTCATAGTATAAATAGAACCCTTGGGGTGGAGAAATCGGCACTCTTGCAAGCCAAGGAACCCTAGGGCCGATTTCTATCCCTCCTCCCTCTCTCTCAAGATCATCTTCTTGCTAGTTGGTGTTTGTAAGCCATTAGAGGAGTGACAATTGTGACTCTAAGCTCCAAGAAGAAGAAGTATCAAGCAAGTAATTCAAGGTATTCTTTCAGATCTGATTTCATATGATTAGATTCAATATATTACATTAGATCTAGTATTGCAAGTCTTGGATTCAATGCATGTTCAATTAGAGAAACCTAGATCCAAGCAATTAGGGTTTGCATGTGCACATAGGAAAGTTCTTATGGCTCAAACCCATCACTACTGATGTGCCGACTAAACGCTATCGACACAAAAGATCGACTCGCACCCGAGTCGAATAACACTAAGGCAGGTACAGAACTCACAAGAAAAGTACCTACGCATATCATCATATAAGCATAATATCTCAATTCAACATAATCAATTAAAGAAATACATACCAGCCACAACATCAGGTGCTGCGCGGACCTCCTCCGCTGTCAACTGGAAAGCTCTCCCGCGAGCCTTTGGTGCCTCGGCCTTTGCTGGCCGAACCTCGGTAACCCTAGCAGCATGTGCAGATCCCTGTGCTGATCCCTGATGTAGCTGCGGACACTCGGCCTTCCGATGGCCAGTCTGGTGGCAATGAAAGCACACCATAAATCTCTTGGGGCAATCCTTGGCGATATGCCCCTCCTTGCCACACTTGTAGCAAGCACCTGATCGACAAACCCCATCATGTCCCTTGCCGCACTTCCCGCAAGTGCGGCCCTTATGGCCTCCAGATCTCGTATCCGCGGACTTGGTCCGCTTGGCTGCCGGCTGAGACTGAGCCGGCAACCGATCCATCCTCTGAGACTCGGCCTCCTCCCTGGCCTGAGTCTCCAACTCAATCTCCCTCTTCCGGGCATTTTCCTGGAGCTCGGCAAATTTCCGGTACATCGAGTTCGACACGAACTCCTGAATGTCTCTCCTCAGAGCGCCCAAATACCGGCTCATACGTGCCTGCTCAGTAGACACCTGCTCAGGGCAGAACATCGCCCTCTCATGAAACTTCCAGGTAACCACAGTAACCGAATCAGTACCCTGCTTGAGGGTCAAGAACTCCTGAACCAACCGTTCCCTCTCCACCGGGGGAACATACTCATCTCTGAACATAGTGGTAAACCTCTCCCAGGTCACCGCTGAGATCTCCTCAAGAGTGAAGCTCGCCGTCACGAACTTCCACTAATCTTTTGCTCCCAATCGAAGCTGGTTCAAAGCGAACCGTACCCTCAGATGCTCCGGACATGAACACGTGTAGAAGCATCCCTCGATATTAGCAATCCATCTCATCGCAGCGATCGGATCCTGCATCCCATCAAACTCTGGTGGCTTCGTGTTGCTGAACTCCCGTAGCAACAACGAGTCACCTCCCTGAGGTCTGGCAGCAGCCACAGCTGCAGTAGCTGCAGCAGCAGCAGCCTCAGTCACCGCGGCGTACCGCTCATCGAAAGTCTCAATCAGTGTGGTCTTGATAGACCCAAACATCTCCGGAATCTCGGCCCTGATCGCCGCCGCCACCTCATCGTGGATCATCTGACGAAGCTCCTCGTCACTCACGCCGCTCGCCTCAGGTCTGTGGCGTGTCCCAACCATGATGTCTCTGAAATACAACACAATAATATCAGAGACTCGCTCGAGTATACTTGCACTCGATAACTCAACCCCACTTGTTCCTTAGTACCCAATGGATTCCTACTTAGGGTGCGCACTGCTCCAGTGTCTTCAGTAGTACGGGCCCTATACTACCGTCCACACCGCATCAGCATTCACTCTAAGTCCTCCTCCTTGGATCCCAGATCACAAGTACACTATATCTCACTGGCATAGGCTACTCTTCGGTAGGCCTCTCATCAGCTCCTCACTGCTACCTACTCGCTCTCAAGCATCACATAGCAGCAAAATCCTTCCTAGGCTAAGGCATCACAAATCAGGCCACTCTAGTCCTAATATGAATACCTAGCCTACTCTAGCATGCATATCATATCGTATCATATCTCATAACACATAATGTAAGGGTATTTTGGGAATTCACCGTTCGGGCGCTGGCTGATCGCACACACTGCTTCCTTCTGCCTTTCTCAAAACTTTTACTCTTTTTAGAAAAATTGTTTATTTATGTAAAACTTTCTCATTTCCTCAGTTTGAGTTCAGATTCATCCGAAGATGCACCCGAATCCCTCAAACCAAGGCTCTGATACCAACTTGTAACAACTTGGATTTTCAAAACAATTTTTCATTTTAAAACATACTTTCATTCACACTATAATCATAAAAACATAATGTATCCTTTGTGTCATAGCAAACATGTCCCAATATCTCATATACATAAATCCCCTTCAGTGTGTACAGATCATGCCGGCGCCTTCCCGCGATCCTCGCTAGTACCTGAAACACATAACATAACAACTGTAAGCATAAATGCTTAGTGAGTTCCCCAAAATACCACATACCCCACATACGCCCTTCCAGGCCATAACTCTATAGGATCTTCCGATCCATGTGTCTCAGGGGACTTCCGTCCCAAATCCCGGTAGACCTTCTGGTCCTACCCCTATCGACCTTCCGGTCCGTAACCCCTTGACCTTCTGGTCCATATCATCTTGACCTTCCGGTCCATATCATCTTGACCTTCCGTTCCATATCATACATAACATACATAGCACATACATATCACATACCTGCATATAGCACATACATATCACATAACCGCATATAGCACATGCATCTCATAGCATACAAGACCTTCCGGTCACACATAGGTACCCTTCCAGGTACAGTATAGTGAGAAGACTCACCTTAATGAAGTCGGATGAACTCTCGTGCTCAATGTCCCGACTTAGCCTCCTCCTATTATTCAAATAACATCCTGATCAATATTCTCTCATGATCTCATCTCTATAACTGGGTAGAAGGTCATTCTACCCTTCTTTGAACTCTCCTGAATCAGTCCTGACCAGAACCCTAAAGTCAACAAAAGTCAACGGTCAACTTTGACCCGACTCGCCGAGTGCACTAGGGTGACTCGGCGAGTACACGCCTGCCCTCTTCGCCCCTGGTCCTCTCTTGACTCGCTGAGTCAACCCTATGCTCCACGGGTCGTCACAGATCGCGAGTCGCGGGGCAACCCGAATCAACTCGTCAAGTCCTCTCATGGACTCGGCGAGTACATTCCATGCTCACACTCAAATGACCTTCTGAGGTCAGATCTGTTCCTCTAATCCATAGATCTGGCCTTCCCAACCACTATAATCACGTAAGGGTCTGACCTTTACACTCATGCAATGACCAAAAAGCTTCTTTGGGTGAAATAACCCCTAAAATGGCAACCTAGGGCCATATCTCTAATGGAGTAGCAAAAAGCAATGTGAATAGGACTCTCTGGACCTCTTAAGGTCCAGATCTATAAAGAACTCCACCTTGGGACCTCACATACTTCGAATCCAAGCCAAAGAAGGCCCAAGGAAACCCTAGATTCAACTAGAACACCAAATACACGAGTTTGAGCACAGATTAGTACCTCTAGTAGCCTCCTCTGATGAAATGGATGATAGATCTGAGCTCCACAACCTTCCTTGTTTGTCCTCCTTCCTTCTTTCTTGCAAAATCACACTTAGAATGATGAAATAGCCCTCCTCTTGCACTACAAGCCTTCTCTCTGCTCTCTAGGTTTTCTCAGGGGTCTGATAGCCGCAAATGGTGGCTATAAAGGTCCTTAAATAGGGCCCAGTCCCCGAGAATTAGGGTTTCATTAAACAGCGTGGACTCGCCGAGTCCACGTATGGACTCGCCGAGTCCGTCACTAAACCAGTCCAACCATGCGCGATCCTACTCGGCGAGTCTGAGCACCTACTCGTCGAGTCCCTCTCCAAAACTCAATAAAAATACATAAAATAAGATACCTGAGAATCCGGATGTTACAGAAACGTTTACATGTTAGTTCTAATATCGTAGTCGTACGTTTAGAATCCTAAACACATCAGGTTTCCAGATCCGGTCGGCAACAGACCATAGATCCGAACAGATAACAACATATGAGGCATAAATCATTTAGCACATAAAGCATATTAGGCATACTTTCCTAAATAAGCTAGTGTTCACATCTCACAATCATCGCTTAGCATTCTAAGTTTAAGTCTAGAAATAAATCCATATTCCTAGTTCGCTTAAACTAATGCTCTGATACCAACTGTGACATCCCCATTTTCACGGCCAGAAAAGACCGATTTTGTTTATGCTTTATAAAAATCAGAGTACTTTTAATAAAAATCTGCGGAATTTATTCATTTTAAAACATTTGGGATGTCATCGTTAATAAAGAAACATAAGCATAAACAGAACTTACATTCATTTACACTAGTGATCTACATCTCTTTTAAATCTCTCAGTGTAATGTAACTTCATATCGACACCTGTGATACAAATAAACTGAGTGGGTCAGGTTGGGAAACCTGGTGAGTACATAGGGTTTTCAACCCACAATAATATAATTATTATGTTTAAACATCAAACAATCAACCCAATTACCCATCCCCATTATCTTCTTTACTCTTAAGGATCTACCCTAAGAATCAATTACTCCTCGTTCATTCATTCCTAAGGATCATCCTAAGGAATCGGCACGAAGTCCATCATTGTCAATGACACAGCTGTCAAGCACAGCTGCTAGTTCTATCACTTAGGCGCAACTGCCAGAATTGTGACATTCTATATGAGGCGCAGCTACCAGTATTGTCCTTCGAGCACAGCTGCTAGGGTTATCTCGTTTATTGACAGTATCGTTTTCGAGAGTCCACTCGCAATACATGTCAATGGGTTTTTAGAGTACACCGGTGAACACATCGTTCACAACACCTACAGGTTGCGAGCCTGCCAGTGTTCCACTGGACTATCTAGAATAGTCCGTGGTTGTCATCCATACTCTGCTAGATGACGGGGCCATCATTTGGGAAAGGCTTCTCACATAGTCCACCTCTCACACTTACCTCGTGGTCTATAACACCTCTCAACTCATCATCCAACTCATATTCCATCTATTACATCTACCCATGTTTTACCCAACATATTCTCGTAGATATATATATATATATATATATATATATATATATATATATATATATATACAGTTTAAATCATTTAAAACATGTATAAAATCGTTCATCCAGCATAGATAGCAAGTATACATATAATATGCACACATAGCACGTAATTTATTTAAAATACTTCATATCTATATGTAAGATGAAAATACCTATGCACTCACTTGAAAAGGTGGTGAATCCGAACTCAGACAGCGCTTCGCTTCTTAAAAATAATTTCCTTCGACGAAACCTAGTATTATTACCACTAGAGTTTAGTCTATTATTCGCCGAGACTAATTAATAGTCTAGCTATTATTACCATTATATAAGCGTTAAACAATACTTATATAACCCATAATAATAGCCCAAGTACTTATTATAAGTTCCTAATAACGCTAGTATAATTAAATAAACGATATATTAAAAATAGCGTAGGCGTAGCTCACTTACAGCAGGTTTTATAGAAAATCGGGCTTTGCTTGGAGCAGCGTTCCCGAGCCGAAAAGCTCTTCTTCTCGGAGCCGTCGAGCACTCCGGGGGCTTCCGCCTCGTGCTAGGGAGGTTCCCTAGGCTTTTCGGGGGGTTTCGGGGCTAGAGAGAGGTTCTAGAGAGAGAGTAAAGAGAAGAAAGAATACGAAAGGTGTGAAGAAAATGAGGGTGGGAGAGGTTCTATTTATAGGGTGAAAATGGCTGAACTTGGTGCCACATGTCACCATCTAGTGGCAAGACTTGGGGAGAAAGCAATGGACAAGATTGTGCCACATCACCCATTTTCGCACAGCACACTTCCGACTTCTAAAATCCGTAACTTTCACATACGACCTCCGTTTTTGACGTTCTTTATTTCCACGCGTAGGTAAAAATAAGATCTACAACTTTCATTTTGACTCCGTCGGCTAATTCTCGACCGATCTTAAATTTAACAGTACGAGGAGATTATACTATTAAATGTCCGCGTAAAATTCATAACTTTTACATATGGACTCCGTTTTTGTCTGTCTTTTTACCGTTGAGTTCCTATTAATGAGATCTTCAATTCTCCTTTAGGTCGCGTAGGCCAAAAACCGCTCGATCTAAAATTCGAGTTTTGGGTCGTGCACTGCTATGCCAAATCTTAGAAAATTCATAACTTCCTCATACGAAGTCAGATTTGGGCGTACTTTTTTTGTATGTTCTCGGTTTAACGTTTTCTACGAATTTCGTTTAGATCGCTAAGGCTAAAAGTCGCTCTATCGTAAATTCACTATTTACATCTCCCGGTGCCGTGCCGGTTCTGCCGTAAAACTACGACGGGTCATAACTTCTTCGTTATAACTCAGATTTCGGCGTTCTTTATATGTACGGAAACCTTTAGACGTATTCTACAACTTGGTTAAGATTATTTATTCTAAATAATCTTTTGTCGAAAAGTCGTTTTCGACCCCTATTATCTCTAAATTGACTAGCCCGGATCTACGGGCGTTACAAGTATTTATGCAACAAATATAACCTTTTATACATAGTAGAAATTTTTTTACCAACATCTTATTTTCATATGAAAAGATGCCATATTTTGATAATTGAATTGGCAAACAGTTTTCGATTTCATCAAACCATTTCATTATCATTGGTGCTTAGCTACTGATTGCATACTACCGAAACATTTTTACCCAATATACAAGTATTTTACCTTACAAGCCTACACAAAGGCACATGTTGTGAACAATTTCCAAAACATAGGGTTTTATACACTTTACTTGCCATTATCATGTATTAATCTTACTATTA
The DNA here is from genome assembly GCF_052849685.1 of Lactuca virosa. Lineage (NCBI taxonomy): Eukaryota > Viridiplantae > Streptophyta > Magnoliopsida > Asterales > Asteraceae > Lactuca > Lactuca virosa. Next base: position 140,831,491 of record NC_136427.1, on the reverse strand, counting down.
TTTACATAGTATGGAGCTCGATAACTTGCTCTCATTGTTTACAATGGAATGTACAAACGCATGGGGCTCAAATGTGCAAGCACAAGCCAATACATACAAAAAAACTCAAGTTTAGCCATGCTAGTATCTAATACTAGAAAAGCACCAACAAAAATCGCAAGGTTCAATGGGATACCAATCTCCAATACAACCATGCTTACAACAAAACTGCTAAAATATCGCCTTGTTAATCGCCATCAAGTTGTGAACAAGCCACACAACACATTACAAATGACAAAGTATTATAGGCACACTCACACCCCCCTTTGGTTGAATCAGCAATACAGAGAAGCAAATCATACTCAGGCACAAGGGCCCCAATATCACATATCCATAGTTCACACTCCTCACCCTTTCTAAAAATGGGGGAGTAGAAGGGTTGCCACAACACTATGCAGAAGTGTTAACTCTATTTCGAGCAAAGTTCCGAACTACATAACAAGCGAACATTGTATATGATTGTGCATCCTCGGGAAGACATTAGTGTTATAAATGAAGGATCAGCTTCATGGCCCGATCCTCAGCGCTGTATTGGCTGAATCTCAACAGTCGTGCTGCCCAACTCTCAACAACCTTGTTGTCCAACTCTCAGTAGCCTCATCTCTTAGCAGTCATGTTTACCAGCCCCATGAAGTCTTGCTACTCAACTCTCAATAGTCGTGTTGACTATCCCCAAGCAATCTCGATGCACAGCTCTCAACAACATTGTTGTCCATCTCTCAATAGCCTCAGCTCTCGGCAAACAGTATCACTATGATCTTGACTGCCTCTTGGTGAATAACACTACCATTGTTGCATAAATCATGTTACTACCAAACCATTTGCATTATGTATAGGCCAAGACAGTGAGGCACCGATTGTCACTACAACCAATGATATAGAAAAGCATCATGTACCATTACATTCGGGCCGAACCGACCACCCGGGTCGGGCACATAAATCAAAGGCTACTAAGCCTAATCTTGCGAAAGGTTCAGAAGGTTCATAAACCTTGCCTTGAGTTTCTTGGCTTCCCATCCCGACTACATTATAGCGACAAGATCTCCTTGTAAGGTTCAGACATAATCTTTGGCTGGAGTTGCTTGGCTTCCCAGCCCGACCCCATTATTGCAGCCTGCTCTGTGTACAAGGATCATAAGGTTCATAACCTTTGCCTTGAACCACTTGACCTCTCAGCCTAACCCCATTATCATGACATGCTCCATAAATAAGGCTTGAAGTCTCACAAGCCAGATCCATTTCCATGCAATGCCAATCCGCATGACATATATGTGATCGCTGGCTGCTAAGCCTGATCCACTTCCACGTGATGCCATTCTGCATGATATATTCATGATCGTTGGTTGCTAAGCCCGATCCATTTCCACGCGATGCTATTATGCATGATAAATTCGTGATTGTTGGCTGCTAAGCCGTATCCACTTCCACGCGATTCCATTCCGTGTGACATATTCATGAATCGCTATAAGCCCGATCCATTTCCACGCGATGCCATTCCGCGTGACATATTCGTGATCGATGGCTGCTAAGCCCAATCCATTTCCACGAGATTCCATTCCGTGTGATGTATTAATGATCGTTGGTTGTTAATACTAATCTTTTCCTTATGACACTCTCCTGCGTGACATCTCTGCGATCTCTGTCTGCTAAGCTCGGTCCATTCTGCTAAGCCGTGCAATATAATCTACACGCCGCTGCACACCGTAAGTCGCGTGTCACAAGCCTATGACATGCTTACCACCACACATCTAGTTTTCCTTGTTTTATAATTAGCATGGTCATTCTATGCTCATACTATCAATAAGGAGTTTCCTACATTACATCTTACCATATCAAGGTTACTCTTCAACAAAGAATGATATCACGATAGTAACCCTGCTACTTACAATCCCTCAGCATCTCTCTTGCCTGTCTCTTGGCAATAATGTTGCTGTCTATCATTATAAAACAACCTCGTTATGTATTCTTATATCAGCCTTGTCACATGCACCATATTTTAATACACCTACATACACTACCCACATGATACTAGGTGGAAATCAGCTAGGTATAGCCCTTGAAAGAAACACCTTGAACATGGCTATCAATTCTCATGAAAAAGTAGACTACGTAGGTGATTAATTGGTGACATCCCACCAAGACACGATAGAAACACCACGAGATCAATGTTGCATATTAATATAACAGCTTCGATGTATATGTTATCATCATGAATACTTGTTGATGTCTAACCATTAGCATCGAATGGACAGCTCTGGCGTATCGGCCGAATAGTGGAAACACAACAGAACGAAGCTTGTATCTTGGAAGCACAAGAAGGGAGGCCTATCCCCCGGACTTGGAACTCGCACAATTCGTGCCACTTTTACTCCTAGAGTAAGGAGAAAAGACAAAATTAGACACAGCAAGGGCGAGGGCAATGTGATTTAACTCCGAATGGATAATCACACCCCAAGAGTTAGCTCTTCTTCTGCGCCTATTTTTGTGTCAAAGTTTATTATTATTCAAGCTTGATATCTTTTCAATAAGAGGTTGTGCACATTTACCGAGTGATAACAAGTACTGATCCGCATCACTTGAGCGAAATCGATGCGAGAATGCAACCAATAGGCTTCAAAGGCTCATAACCATTCCCTAAACATGCCAGTCTAATCCAAACACCCATTACCTTTTCCCATGACATGAACAAAGGCTTTAAAGGTTCATCCCTTGATATAAAAAAACCCAATTCCTAAACGCCTCAAGGTGACGATATCAGCTTAACTTAGATGACTAGGGCCAGAGTACAACACTCGTTGGCCCAAGACTTAGAACAAAGTCTTAAAGGGTAACTAGAAAACATTTCTTAAAGGAGAATACCCTAATAAAATTAAACCATCCAAGGTCCATAAAAAAGGATAGCAAAGGCCATAGCCTAAAAATATAGGCTAACAACTCGAAGAAAGGACGAACCCCAAGCTCACGAGTGCGAACTCTCGGGCCAAAACCAAAAAGCTTTGGTTAAGTATGAATCCTAAGCTGTTGAACCAAAAAACTTTACCCTATCAAAGGGAAGCATCCGTCGAGTCTTAACACCCTACAAAGCAAGTACGATTCACTCTCAGTCGATTCTTAAGGCTGACACGAACCTTTGGAAAGAAATCCCGCTAGTGGAAAAAACATGAACAAATAAATCTCATGGACCAACATTATCCCTAGAGAAGAAACCAAACCAGTGGCCAAAATGAACCATACAGGACCAAAGCAAGCAAGCTTAAGGCAACACATATCCCACTAACTTTGCAAGACAAAAATAAGTCTTACTCAGCGTCTACGCACCGCGACTCAGCTCAATAAATTCTGTCTTCAGAATATGCATCGCGGTCCGATCCCCTCAATTTCGTTTTTCAAAAAAAAGGAGGGGGGAAGAGCAGCACACAACTACTGCTACTCCATGAATCGTTTCAAAACGATCGCAATAGAAAATTCGAATACAATTATAATTTGATTGTGTTATCTTTTCAGATAACCACCCTAGTGTCGCGACACTCAGAGCGCGCCGGAAGAAGAATTGTGGAGCAAAGCTCGGTCTGTAAAGCATTTACAGGGGACTCGTGAAGTGTACATTGGTGAATAGTCACCCAACGTTCCCCCCTGGGCACATAAATATATCTTCTACCCGGTACTGGCTGCGGGTCTCATCCCCCCCGCTGGAGCATGCATGTCTTCCTCAATAATGTCTCTATGGACAACTTAGGGGTGTTACAGGGAGGCAAGAATCATGGATCGAGTACATTGCATTTTCTTTACGAACCTCGGAGCTTGGCATAACAGCCGCGCCGAATAAGAGTCCCATAGGCTGTATGGCGAGCTCGTGCTTCTTAGCTACCTTAGCCTAGCATCTTATCAACACCATTGTTACATAGCAACCCAACTTTGCATAACATCATTAGCATCCTCGCTCTGCATACCATTAGTAACATCCTTGCTCTACATAACACCATTAGCAGCCCCGCCCTGCATCATGTTACCGACAACAACTACGTTGCACCGTATCGACCAGATCATAATCTTGAGAAGAAAGGATTATCAAGCCAGACAGTGTTGCATAAGCCCATGTCTACCTCATCGTGTAACATCACATCTTATGTCGTTCTTTTTATCTCTTTAATGCATTGTTGCTTTGATTGTACCTAGTCCAATGTCATTGGTCGCACAACAATCACATCGGACGGGGGGGGGGGGGGGGGGGGGGCTTTTTATCATTTGGTCCATTAGCATCGCCCAGAAATCAAGACTTGGCGCGCCAGCCTTGCCTGGCACTCTCCTGGTGCTCGCCTTCCAGCCTTGTCTGGCGCCTGCACCTGGAACTTGCTTGGCGCCTGGGCGCTCTCTACCGGCTCCTTGCTAGTTGGTCCTAAGTTAGGCTGGCCCAAGGCCTAACCTAACTCTCCTCTGACCTAATTGTCCCATATAAATATAATGTTTCCTCCTCCTTAAGGATTCAACTTCCAACCAGCTTCTAGTCACCCTCTCTAACCTAGAGCTTCCATGGCTAAACTCTCACCCGACACACCAATATTGTCACACCCCCAAACCAGAATGACGGAAACATTCGGGGGTGGGTGACATCACGTAACATCATAACAGTTGAATATTCGTAAAGAAAGTAAACACAACCATCATAAATATAATTTAAAAGTTACATTGTTGCATGTGATACATGTATCACAAAACTTAGTATCAATAGATTTACGGAATGAAAAGTCCACATTTCTTGTAAACGAAAGTGTTTCCTTTTTACAGTGTTTATGTAAAGATGACATGAATAACTCGTAAACTATACCCATTATAGTTTTTCAAAAGTGTGGTCCATTTGGTGATAAAAACTCGATGTAATACCAACTTTGCATGTAAAGTGTAACGTTGGTATGAATGCTTGTTTAACATTGATGAACAAAACGTAGGTAAAGTTTTGGAAACCATATGTAACGATGCATATTTTAGCATAAGTTTTATCTCATATTTCACTTGTATTTCCTCCCCTAAAACATGAAAAATAGGTGAAAATGTAGGGGTATGAACTCTCCTGGAAAGTGTGGTGATTTGAAGAAAACAAGATTTTCTCAGGCAGCACTCCGACCGGAAAGTGGTATATTCCTCGGGAATCTCGGAGCTTCGGACCTTCGTTGGGACTTGGATATGAAACCGGGGTGTCGGGATAGTTTGGGGAGGGTAGAAGTAGGAAATTTGGGAGAGAAGATGGTAGATGAGCAAGTAAAATTCGGAAGTCTCGCATGCTATTTATAGGAGGGCTGTCAGGATTCGTACGCTGGGCGTACTCCAAAGTACGCGGGGCGTACCTCGTATGCTGGGCGTACCCTCGTATGCGGGGCGTACGTCAGTGATGACGTCTCCGGTCGCCGGTCTTCAGATGAGACGGTAGTAGAGGGTGTAGGGGCGACGTGGCAGATCCGAGGCCGTGCATTGGGTACGCTGGGCGTACTCCGAAGTACGCGGGGCGTAATCCTTCGGATAAGCCTCGAAGTGTGTGCCCAAATCTTTTAAAATCCGTAACTTTGGCATACGAGCTCCGTTTTCGACGTTCTTTATATCCACGCGTAGGTGAGAATATACTCTACAACTTTCATTTAGACTCCGTCGGCAAATTTTGACTTTATTTTAATTATATTTTGTTTAATATGCCAGGACAGGATAAATCCGTTAAAAATTCATAACTTCTTCAATTCTCGTTTAGGTTGCGTAAGCTAAAAATCGTTCGATCTTTATTTCGAATTTTTTTAGTTGTCAACTGCTGTTCTGAAACTTAGAAAAATCATATCTTCCTCATACGAAGTCAGATTTGGGCGTTCTTTTTATGTACGCTCACGGTTTGTTATTATCTACGACTTTCGTTTAGATACTTAAGGCTAAAAAGTATTTTATTGAAATTTCACTTTTTATGCTTAACAGTGTTTTACCGGTTGGGTCGCGGATTTTCGATTGGTCATAACTTCTTCGTTATAACTCGGATTTGGGTGTTCTTTATATTTCTGAAAACCTTGAAACGATATCTAACATTTTATGTATCCCAATTGAGACTTTAGAACACCTCATTTTTGACGCTATTTTTTTATTGATTCCAAAATAACTTATAATATTTGACTTTTGAACATTACATTGACTTGAAATATCAGATTGTCACATCATCCCCCTGTTAGAGGGAATTTCGTCCCGAAATTTAATCTAAGACAGAGTTCATGGACTAGGAAAAAGATGCGGGTACTTTTGTTTCATCTGATTCTCGCCTCTCCCAGGTGTATTCAGCTCCTCGCTTGGCATTCCAACGGACCTTCACAATGGGTATGCGACTTTGTTTAGTTCTTTTAATTTCCCGATCCATGATTTCTACTGGCTCCTCTACGAAGTGGAGACTCTCGTTGATTTCAATTTCGTCCAGAGGGTTGACGAGGGTCTCATTGGACAAGCACTTCTTTAGGTTTGACACGTGAAAGGTAGGGTATACGTTATTGAGTTCCTGCGGTAATCGAAGTTTGTATGCCACCGGGCCGATCCTGGCAAGGATCTCGAATGGTACGACATACCTAGGGTTTAGTTTCCTATGCTTTCCGAAACGTATTAATCCCTTCCAGGGTGAGACTTTCAATAGCACCCGGTCCCCAACCTGGAATTCCAAGGGTTTTCGTCTTTTATCCACATAACTCTTTTGTCTGTCTCTTGAAGGCTTTAGTCGTTCTTGGATTTGGACAATCTTCTCGGTAGTTTCCCTTATGATTTACGAGCCAGTAAGAGTGCTGTCGGGTACTTGACCTCTAGCTAGTTGCGTGTCACCCACTTTAGCCCAGCGAGGTGATCTGCACTTACGGCCGTAGAGGGCTTCGAATGGAGCAACTTTGATGCTAGTGTGTTAGCTATTGTTGTACGAGAACTCGACTAATGGTAAATGGGTATCCCAAGCCCTACCAAAATCGATCACACAAGCTCTTAGCATATCTTCTAAGATTTGAATGGTTCTCTCGCTCTGGCCGTCGGTTTGCGGGTGGTAGGCGGTACTCATGTCTAGTCTCGTTCTTAGGGATTTTTGTAGTGACTGCCAGAACCGCGAGGTGAATCTACTATCTCGGTCCGAGATAATGAATATTGGTACACCATGCAGTCGTACAATCTCCCTAATGTATGTTCTAGTTAGTTTCTCCAGCTTATATGTTTCCTTTATTGGTAGGAAGTGTGCAGATTTTGTTAACCTGTCGACGATCACCCAGATGGTGTCAAGTCCACTTGCTGTCTTGGGTAACTTGGTTATGAAATCCATGGTTATCCACTCCCACTTCCACTCGGGTATTTCCGGCTGTTGCAACAATCCCGAGGGTTTTGGTACTCTACCTTGACTTTGGCGCAAGTCAGAGATTTGCCTACATAGGTAGCAATTACGGATTTCATGTTTGGCCACCAATACAGTTTCTTGAGATCCAGATACATTTTTTCCGAACTAGGATGTACAGAGTATCGAGTCTTATGGGCTTCATTCATGACAACATCTCTGAATCCGCCAAACTTCGGCGTCCAGATCCGATTCACGAAGTAACGAACTCCGTCATCCTTGACTTCAAGATTCTTATCCATTCCCCTTAAGGCCTCCCCCGCCATATTTTCGGATTTCAAGGCTTCTATTTGAGCTTCCTTGATTTGTGTGGACAGGTGTGAATGGATCGTCATGGTTAAGGATTTCACTCGGCGGCCCGAGTATTCCATTCGGATGAGGGCATCAGCTACTACATTAGCTTTTCCGGGATGATAACGAATTTCGCATTCGTAATCGTTTAGTAGTTCTACCCACTGCCTTTGTATCATGTTGAGTTATTTTTGATTGAGGATGTGTTAAGGGCTTTTATGACCGGTGAAGATTGTATATTTTGTGCCGTAGAGATAGTGTCTCCAGATCTTTAGAGCGAAAACAACTGCTCCTAGTTTGAGATCGTGTGTGGTATAGTTGACCTCGTGCGTCTTGAGTTGTCTCGAGGCGTATGCGATGAATTTTCCTCGTTGCATTAGGACACATCCAAGTCCCTGGTTTGACGCATCACAGTAGACCACAAAGTCTTCTGTTCCTTCTGGAAAAGATAATATAGGTGCGCTGCATAGAGCTCGCTTCAGTGTTTGGAACGCAGTGTCTTGTTTTTCTCCCGAGCTGAAGGTTACACCTTTCTGAGTCAGGGTGGTAAGTGGCTTAGCAATCTTCGACAAGCTTTGTATGAACCTTCGGTAATACCCAAAGAGGCCCAAAAATTGTCGGATTTCCGTTGGAGTCCTTGGAGTTGTCCAGTTCTCGATTGCCTTGATTTTGGAAGGGTCCACGTGTATCCCTTCCTTGCTAACCACATGACCTAGGAAATCTACTCTCCGAATCCAAAATTCGCACTTTGAGAATTTCGCATAAAGCTTCTCTGTCCTTAATGTTTCCAAGACCTGTCGGAGGTGTTGGCTATGTTCCTCTTTAGTCCTTGAATATATGAGTATATCGTCTATGAATACGATCACAAATTTGTCCAGGAAAGGACGACATACTCAGTTCATTAAGTCCGTGAACACCGTCGGTGCATTTGTCAACTCGAAGGGCATTACTACAAACTCGTACTGACCATAGCGAGTTCAGAATGCCGTTTTGGGAATGTCTCCTTCCAGAACTCGCAGCTGGTGATGCCCAGATCTTAAATCGATCTTGGAGAAGTAGCTCGCTCCTTGTAGTTGGTCGAACAGATCGTCTATGCGTGGTAATGGATATCGGTTCTTGATCGTGAGCTTGTTCAGTTCCCGGTAATCGATGCACATGCGAAAAGATCCATCTTTCTTCTTTACGAACAGAACCGGTGCTCCCCAAGGTGAGAAGCTCGGTCTGATGAATCCTTTGTTGAGAAGCTCGTTCAGTTGGCTGGATAATTCCTTCATTTCTGCCGGTGCTACACGGTACGGCGATTTTGCTACTGTGGTAGCTCCGGGAATCAAGTTGATTCTGAACTCGACTTGACATTCTGGTGGGACTCCTGGAAGATCTTTAGGGAAAATGTCGGGGGAATTGCAGACTTCCGGAATGTCTTTAATGTCTTTCGTTTCTCGTTTCTTATCTACCACGTGGGCTAGGAAGGCATGATATTCTTTGCACATATATTTTCGGGCTTTGACGCAAGAGATGATTTGCAAATTGGTACCGGGTTTGTCACCATAGATGACAAGGGTTTCACCACTTGGCAGATTAAGGCGAACGACCCTTTCGTGACACAGCATATCGGCATGGTGAAGACTTAACCAATTCATACCGATGATGACATCAAAGCTTCTTGTGGTGATCGGAATTAGATCGATTTGGAAAAGGTGTTCATTTAGAGCTAGTGTGCAACCTACATACAAATCGTTTGTGCTTTTTGTTTTACCGTTTGCCATTTCTAATGTAAATATCTTATTGAGGGCTTGGGGTTTTTGATTAAGAAAGTATTTGAATTTATGACTTACGAAACTTATCTCCGCACCACAGTCAAAGAGTATGCATGCATAAATGTTGTTGAGGAGAAACGTACCCGTAACCACTGTGGGATCGGCTATTGCTTTGTTCTGTGATATTGCTAGCACTCTTCCTATGCCGCCAACATTCTTTGCCTTAGGGCAATCCCTCTTGTAGTGCCCAGTTTCCCCACACCCATAACATGCCTGGCTCATTCCAACACCAGGAACTTGGGTGATTGGTCGCGCCGGTGCCTTATAAAAATGGGCAGTGTGCCCTTTCCTGTCATAGTTTTTACAGTGCATCTCCCGACAATTTCCGTTGTGATGGTAATTGCATTTGTTACACTTTGGTAGGTTCCCAGCATATTGTTTTACTGGCGTAGGGGTAACAGGGACAGCAGTGGGGGCAGTAGCGGCATGGACCGCCACTATTTGTTTCTTTGAAGGTTCTTGCGAAGTTTGACCTTTCCTCTTGTTCCAAAACTTCTTCTTGTTGTTGTTGTTGGCATTGTTGTTATTGTTGCTGCTTCCTTTGATTGATTCTGGGACGACGGTCGTGATATCTTGGCAGACCCCATGATCAACGAGGGACTGTGCCAGTTGTTTGGCACTGTCGAATGTCGTGGGTTTGGAAGCTAGCACACTTCCTCGAAGTTGGGGCGACAGCCCCCAGATATACCTTTCCACCTTCTTGCTTTCTAGGGCCATCACCCTGGGCAAAGTATCGTCAAGTCACTGAACCTATTCGTATAGGTTGTGATGTCCGAGCCCACCATAGTCAGGCCCCAAAGCTCCTGTTCAAGCTTCTGAATCTCGCCCCTTGGGCAGTACTCTCGCAGTAGCATTTGCTTCAGGTTCTCCCAACCCATGGAGTTTGCCACCACTAGAGTTAGTGACTTGACATGGCCATTCCACCACGTTAGGGCTCGTTCGGAGAAAGTACAGGCAGCAAATTTTACTTTTCTCTCTTTGGGGCATGAGCATATCTCGAACACGGCTTCCGTTTTCTCTATCCATTGGGATAGAGCCATTACTCCCCCGATTCCATTAAAGGGGATGGGTTTGCTGTTGGAGAAGTCCTTGTAACTACATTCCCCGGAACGACCCTGGTTTTGGCCATTAGTTGAATTATTTATTCCTCCTCCTGATCTGTTGTTACTCATTTGTGCCATTGCTGCGGTTACGTCAGCCGTTACAGCAGCCTGAAAAGTAGCAGCATCCATTGATGGAGGTGGTGTTGGTGTTCTTGTAGTATTGAAGCGTCGGGGATTCCTTCTTGGCGGCATGATTCTGCCATATGTTAAGAGACGAATTCTTGATAAGTCTTCAGAAATGATTATGGAAAGTATTATATGTTTTGCGTTCTGAACATTAACGAATTTTGTAAGTTAATGGGAACTCACAATAATAAGTGTATGATTTCCTTAGTATTTTAAGAAGTTAAATGGAATACTCAAAGAAATAATAAATGCGTGTCAATCTCATTGATATTAATATTTGATACAACGATCAGGAAAATTTGACCTTACATAGGTCTAGGGTACATCCATGAAAGCGGGAAAATTTTGACAGCATTCGGACCCCCGAATTGTGCACTCACAATCCGCCGGGTTTACATTTAAAAAGAAAGAGTAACACTAACGCTTAGTCGATAAGTATATACATAGCACCAGAAGTACGTGCTCTACTCCGAGCGGGTGGCACGCTGCGGACCATGGTATGTGGTTGTGGAAGTCTGGGCTCGGGCTACTTGACGCTCAACCTCGATGATGCATCTCTCCATTGCGGCATGGCTTTTACGGAACTCCCTCACTTCGAATCTAGCAACAGTAATGTCCTTCTGAAGGGAAAAGGTGTGCTCTATTATTCGCTCATGTTCTTCGTCCAGACGACGAATACGTACTGCAGTGACAGCAGCGGTGGCCCCAATGTCCAAGAGTTGGCTAGCATTCACTCTTCCTTACTCGCCTTGGTTGTCAATGCGACGAACCATGACAGGGAGTGCCCTATCAGCCGAACCCCCGTTGTTGAGGTTATAAAAGCCTCGTCCCATGACGTAAGGTGGTCGCTGTCCTTATTCCTTGCTCCATCGTTTCAGGTCCACAGCCCAGCGGGGCGCCGGGCCCTGAAAGTTCCTTTGGGGATTTGCTGCTCCTCGGGGAGGATTGTAGATCTCGGGTTCCGAGTCGGTGCTCCCACCATCTCCTTCCTCTTCTGACTCTTCGTCTGGGTCTTCCTCGGGATCCTCTTCGGAATCCTCCTCTGGCTCTTCCTCGGGAATCTCTTCGGGATCTTCCTCTAGGTCCTCCTCAATCCAGCCTCCATTACCCTGGTTAGGGTGGTAGGGATCCCCGAGAATGTGAAATCCTACCATTTTGTATGGTCGAGAATAGAGGCAAGAGAATTATACATAAAACTTGGGAGTAAAAGGTAAATTTTTTTTTTGATAAGTATAATTTTTTATTTATTTGACGATTCCTATTTCTAACTAAATATCGAGGTTCGCATGATTTTAACAGTTCTTTTAGTTTTACAAAATACTCCTATAGTATTTCAAATTTGTAAGTTCGATTCTAGAATTTTATTTGGTAAGTTTTTGACTTGTTGCTCACTACGACCATTCCCCGACATACGTTGGTCACATCTAGGATAAATATAGTTGATCAGACTATATTTATTCTCGATCTAATTACATACCCCGAGGCCTAATCGTAACTTCACAACTTGACTTAATACTTTTGTAAAATTTTGGCTATGATAGTAGACCGATGCATGCATGTACTTTATACTTTTATAAAACTAGCATTTTATTTTCTTAAAAGTATACTTTGTGAAAACGTTTTGTCAGAGGGTTTTAGTCCCTTTGCATTTATAGTTTGTATAACTTATGTGGTTCGATATACTTAGTTCACTATAAACAATGCTCTGATACCAATCTGTCACACCCCCAAACCAGAATGGCGGAAACATTCGGGGGTGGGTGACTTCACGTAGTATCATAACAATTGAATATTCGTAAAGAAAGTAAACACAACCATCATAAATATAATTTAAAAGTTACATTGTTGCATGTGATACATGTTTCAAAAGAATATTACAAATATGGTGATTTAAAATGTTTTGATAACTGACGCCTTAGCCTTCCTTCTCCAAAAGCTGATGTTTACCTGTATTACTGATTCCCTGAGAAATACAAGTAGTTTTGAAAAAGTGTCAACAATTAAGTTGGTGAGTTCATAAGCGTTTTTGTACTAAAATTTGTATGTCTTTCGGTAAAAATAACTGAACGTGTTTTCCAGAAAATCCAATATTTTCTATGTATGTGTGATAGTTTGAAAAAGTTCCAAAGGCTGGAATGCAATAGTATCTTTTATGCTAAAATGGTGAAAGTGGATTTATACATATATAATGTAATTACTGAATGCATTTAAGAGTCTCGTAAATCAAAAATATTTCGATACTCCATGTGAGTTTTATAACCATGCTATTGACCCAGACTGCCTGTAACAACGTTCTTCAGGCGTTGCAGTGTTATGACGTTTGTCACCCCAGACCTGCCGGTCTAACTGTAGCTAACAGTTTAGGTGCGGGATTGTCAATCCCGTATAGATCTATACACAAGTATCACGCTCTCTCTACAAGAGATTATGGTTTATAATACAAGTCTTGAAATGCGTACTTGAGAGTATGGTGAAGCCGGATGTATCACAAAACTTAGTATCAATAGATTTACGGAATGAAAAGTCCACATTTCTTGTAAACGAAAGTGTTTCCTTTTTACAGTGTTTATGTAAAGATGTCATGAATAACTCGTAAACTATACCCATTATAGTTTTTCAAAAGTGTGGTCTATTTGGTGATAAAAACTCGATGTAATACCAACTTTGCATGTAAAGTGTAACGTTGGTATGAATGCTTGTTTAACATTTATGAACAAAACGTAGGTAAAGTTTTGGAAACCATATGTAATGATGCGTATTTTAACATAAGTTTTATCTCGTATTTCACTTGTATTTCCTCCCCTAAAACATGAAAAATATGTGAAAATGTTGGGGTATGAAATCACCTGGAAAGTGTGGTGATTTGAAAAAAACGAGATTTTCTCAGGCAGCACTCCGACCGGAAAGTGGTATATTCCTCGGGAATCTCGGAGCTTCGGACCTTCGTCGGAACTTGGATATGAAACCGGGGTGTCGGGATAGTTTCGGGAGGGTAGAAGTATGAAGTTTGGGAGAGAAGATGGTAAATGAGCAAGTAAAAGTCGGAAGTCTCGCATGCTATTTATAGGAGGGCTGCCAGGATTCGTACGTTGGCCGTACTCCGAAGTACGCGGGGCGTACCTCGTACGTTGGGCGTACCCTCGTACGTGGGGTGTACGTCAGCGATGACGTCTCCGGTCGCCGGTCTTTGGATGGGACGGTAGTAGAGGGTGTAGGGGCGACGTGGCCGATCCGAGGCCGTGTATTGGGTACGCTGGGCGTACTCCGAAGTACGCAGGGCGTAATCCTTCGGTTAAGCCTCGAAGTGTGTGCCCAAATCTTTGAAAATCCGTAACTTTCGCATACGAGCTCCGTTTTCGACGTTCTTTATATCCACGCATAGGTGAGAATATACTCTACAACTTCATTTAGACTCCGTTGGAAAATTTTGACTTTATTTTTAATTATATTTTGTTTAATAGGCCGGGACAGGATAAATCTGTTAAAAATTCATAACTTCTTCATCCGATGTCCGTTTTCGTCTGTCTTTTTACTGTTGTACTACTAATGTCGAGATATTCAATTCTCGTTTAGGTTGCGTCGGCTAAAAATCGTTCGATCTTTATTTCGAATATTTTTAGCTGTCAACTGCTGTTCTGAAACTTAGAAAAATCATATATTCCTCATACGAAGTCAGATTTGGGCGTTCTTTTTATGTACGCTCACGGTTTGTTATTATCTACGACTTTCTTTTAGGTACTTAAGGCTAAAAAATATTTATTGAAATTTCACTTTTTACGCTTAACAGTGTTTTACCGGTTGGGTCGCGGATTTTCGGTTGGTCATAACTTCTTCGTTATAACTCGGATTTGGGTGTTCTTTATATTTCTGAAAACCTTGAAACGATATCTAACATTTTATGTATCCCAATTGAGACTTTAGAACACTTCTTTTTTGACGCTATTTTTTTATTGATTCCAAAATAGCTTATAATATTTGACTTTTGAACATTACATTGACTTGAAATATCGGATTGTCACAAAGATGGTTCTCTCTAGCTAGGGAGAACCATCTCATATCTACCAACCAATCGAATTAGATCGTCGGAGCTTTCTCCCAAGGCACAGTACCTGGGGTAACTCTAATGATTTTGTTGTGATTGCAGCTTAGGTATCTTGCCAGAAACTCACTGACGGCGCCACCTCCAGATCTCTGATCCGGATCCAACACAGAAGACTCGGCGGCCTGAGCACATATCCCAACAATAAGGTATCCTTGATGCAAACCCTATGATGTCCGGGCCGATCAAGGAAGGGATTATGTAGTTGATGGAGGAGTGCTTTCATGCTTTTCAGGTAGAGATAACCGCAAGACAGTTGGGTGCATGCATGCTCTCGTTCAAGAACTTTCGGGCTTCAGGTGCATCGAAGTTCTTTGGGAAGAAGGGCTCCATTATCAGCAGAAAGTGGGTTGCAGATATGGAGAGCACCTAGATCACGAGCCTCTACCTAAAGGGGTTGAAGGTGAGGTATGCTGCTTGTTTACTGAGAGATCGAGCAGGCGACTGGTGGGAGGAGGTTGGCCATGCTCTGGGAGCACCACTTGTGGAGGCCATGACATGGCTTGATTTTGTGACCAGATTCAGAGTGGAGTTTGCACCGGATATTGAGGTGTAACAGTTAGTGAAAGAGTTTTAGGATCTCAGACAGACTACAAAGATGGTGGTGGAGATCACCGCTCAGTTCAAGGAAAGGGCATTGTTGATTTTGCAATATGTTGAGGATGAAGAGATGAAGAAGAACCGATAACACATTATGTTGAGGGAAGAGATTAGAGAGTTTGTTAGTTTTTCAGTGTGCCTTACTTTGAAGGATATGATTGATAGGGCCCGTGAGCGGGAGATTGAGCTGGAGCTTCGTTTGAAGCTCAATCCGATTTAGATACAGGTTTCTGAAGGCTCAGCAAAGAAGCCCAAAACTTTTTATTCTCGATCTATTGGCGATCAGGCTCGGAGCCTTTGTGGAAAGTGCAGGAAAATGCACGATGGGGTGTGTCGGGTCAGTAGTTTAGGCTGCTTTAGGTGCCGAAAGAGAGGTCACATGAGCATAGATTGTACCCAGGTTTCAGGACTGATTTGCTTCCATTGCAATCAAAGAGGCTACAAGAAGGCCGATTATCCGAGTTTGAAAGTAGGGGAGGTTGCAACACCTGATCCAGCGACATTGAGGATTACTGATGGCCGCCAAGGTAAGGCGGATGGGCCAATTGTGAGGAGTCGATCTTTCCAGCTGATAGCCGAGGAGGCTCGTGCAGCACCAGATGTGGTTATTGGTATGTATCTTCTCCCTATCTTATTTATTGTTTATTTTTTTGTGCTTAATGTGCATGTGATTGTATTGGGACTTTCTTAGTGAACACTGTTTCAGCCTTGGTTCTTTTCGATTCAGGCGCCACCCAATCGTTCGTATCTCTTACAATCAACAAGAGACTTGGTTACACACCTAGTGAGCTTGATTATCTGCTGGAGGTGGAGATCACCGACGATCATTTAGTTAGAGTAGCGAGGATTCATCAGGTTGTATTTTGGAGTTATTTTGAGAGAGTTATCCGATCGACGTTCTTCCTATTCCATTGCGTGAGAGCAAGGTTATCGTGGGGATGGATTGGTTGATCCCTAATGGGACGATCATCGTTTGCGAGCACCAATTAGTTTGGGTTTGAACCCCAGGTGTGGGAGAATTAGTTATTCATGGTGAGGGTGCTCAGCATGGACTAGCTCTCTGTTCAGATGCGAGAGCTAGGAGATATCTTCAAAATGGTTGTTTGGTTTTGTGGCCTACACGTTGGATACCCGTGAGGAAGGAAAGAAGATAGTTGATGATGTGCCGATCTTTCGGGAGTATCCATATGTGTTACCAGAGAATTTACCTGGAGCGCCTTTAGAGAGGCAGGTTGAGTTCTGTATAGATCTGGTTTCAGGTGTGGTTCCGATAGCCAAGGAAACTTACAGGTTAGTACCTCCAGAGATGCAGAAGTTGTCTATACATCTTCAGGAGTTGTTAGACAAGGGGTTTATCAGACCGAGTAATTCACCGTGGGAAGCACCGATATTATTTGTGAATAAGAAGGATAGTTCTCACAGGATGTGCACTGATTACCAGGAGCTGAACAAGATGACATTGAAGAACCGTTACCCACTACTGATGATCAATGATTTGTTTGATTAACTATAGGGGGCATCTTGGTTCTCCAAGATTGATCTACAGTCAGGATATCACCAGATGAGGGTCAGAGAGGAAGACATGTAGAAGACTACTTTCAGAACTCGTTACGATCTTTACGAGTTCGTGGTGATGCCTTTCAGGCTCACCAATGCTCCAGTTGTGTTCATGGTCCTCATTATCTGCGTGTGTATATCGATGATGAATCGGTCTATCATTATATTTATTGATGATATTATGGTATATTCTAAGACCAAGGAGCAACATGAGGATCATCTGCAAAAGGTTCTAGAGACTCTAGGGAAGGAGAGACTTTATGCCAAGTTCACCAAGTGTGAGTTCTGGTTGTGTGAGGTGTAGTTTTTGGGGAACCTTGCCAATCATAGGGGATATTCGTCGACCTAGCCAAGTTCGAGGTCGTGATGCAGTGGGAGGTACCAAGATCTCCATCTGAGATTCGGAGTTTCCTTAAGTTAGCAGGGTATTATCGGAGGTTCACCGAGAACTTCTCCAGGATCACAGTTCCGTTGACCAAACTGACAAAGAAGACTATTAGTTTTCGTTGGGGACCTGAGCACCAGGTGACATTTGAGACTTTGAGATAGAAGTTTTTGAGGCTATGCTTTTGACCCTACCTAAGGGCATGGAGGATTTCATGGTTTATTGTGATGCTTTGATCACAGGGTTGGGTGCGGTGCTTATGTAGAGGGGTCATGTTATTATGTATGCTTCGAGGCAGCTGAAGCCTCATGAGGAGAATTATCCTAATAATGATTTTGAGATGGGGTGCTATGGTTTTTTACCTCAAGATTTGGCATCACTACTTGTATCAGATTCGTTGTATCATTTACATAGACCACAAGAGTTTGAGATATTTGATGGAACAGCCGAATCTGAACATGAGGCAACGCAGGTTGCTCGACGTGGTGAAGGATTACGATTGTAAGATCCTTTATCACCTTGGAAAGGCCAAATTGGTGGAAGATGCTCTCAGCCATAAGATGGCTAGTACTCCTATCAAAGATATGAGTTTGAGGATGACAGTGATTACCCCACTCTTGGAGCAGATTCATGGGGCTCAAATTGAGGCTATAAAAGAGCAGCACTGGAAGAGTGAGCGCATAGTGGGTTAGGTGTCCTATTTTGATTATGATAGTCGAGGATAATTGACCCTACAACGAAGAGTTTGGGTTCCGTATATTGGAGGTACTCGTCAGATTCTGATGGAGGAGGCGCACAAGTTGAAGTTCTCTATTAATCCGGGTGCGACAAAAATGTACAGAGACCTCTAACTCGATTATTGGTGGCTTGGTGTGTGGAGAGGTGCTTGACTTGCAGGAACGTCAAGGTCGAGCATCAATGATCGCATGACAAGTTGGAGTCGTTGGGTGTTCTCGTTTGGAAATGGGAAGAGATCACGATGGATTTCATCCTGACGTTACCGCAAACAGCGTGAGGGGTGGATTTAATTTGGAACATCGTAGATCGATTGACCAAGAGTGCGCATTTTATCCCTATTCAAGAGAGCATCTCTGTGGAGAAATTGGCAGATGTTTATATGTGTGAGGTTGTGGCACGACATGAGGTTCCAGTATCAGCGGTCTTAGATCGGGATGTACGTTTTACTTCTATATTTTGGAAGAATTCCACGAGGATTTGGGTACTCGACTGCAATTCAACATGACTTTTCATCCGTAGACTTATGGACAGAGTGAGCGGACTATCCAGACATTGGAGGATATGATTCGAGCAGTGGATTTTTGCGAGATCTAGGATTCGTTTCTCACATTAGCTGAGTTCTCATACAAAAATAGCTACCACGCGAGTATTGATCGACCTCCCTTTCAGATGCTCTACAGGAGAAAGTATCGAACCCTAATTGGTGGGGTGAGGTCGGTCAGCGATTCATAGGGAGTACATAAGTGGTACTTAGGACTATGGTTTTGACACAGATGGAAAGCGGCAGGCTTCAGACCACGCAGAGCTGACAAATAAGTTATGCTGGTAGACACCAATCAGATTTGGAATTTCAGGTCATGGATATGATACTCCTGAAGGTGTCACCATGGAAATGTGTCATCTGGTTCAAGAAGCGGGGAAAGCTGTGCCCCAGATATATTGGTCCTTTAAGGGTTATTGCCCGGGTGGGCATAGTTGCATATCAATTGGAACTACCCGAGGAGCTCAGTCAGATTCACAACATTTTTCATGTATCTCAGTTGTGGAAGTGTTTGGTTTAACTCTGTAGTGGTACCTTTAGAGGATATTTAGGTGGACGAGCACATGAACTATATAGATAGGCCGGTTGCGATCCTTGATAGGAAGACGAAGGATTTTCAAAACAAGGTGGTGGGTTTGGTGAAGGTGCAATGGCAACACCATAAAGTCTAAGAGTGGACGTGGGAGTATAAGGACGAGATGAGGAAGAATTACCCATAGTTATTTGCAGCGGTGGACAGCGAGGATGATGTCTGATTCAAGTGGGTGAGAGTTTTAATAGCCGTTTCCTAGGTACTTTTCATTCATAGCTTAAATATAAACTTTCTTGAAAAATGATCCTTACGCAGGGCGTAAGTAATGAATTATGCAGGGCGTAAGTCATTAAATGGATGTGGGGACTTTATGCTCTACATAGCGCATAATTACTTGGAACCCAAACCCTAATTTTTTAGGGTTGAGATCCTATTTAAAGACCTTAAGTCCATTAAGGACACCTTTATCATTAGCCTCAATTCTCCCAAGCTGTCATTTTGAAACGCTAATTCCTTGTGAGCTTGTTTGAGCCCTTTTCGTATGTTCTTGGTGAATATTGAAGAAGGAGAAGTCTATCATTGTGGATTGTTGTGGCTCAATTTAACATCCCAAAAATACTAAGTATTTTTTTTTTTAAATTAACCAAACCATCAACCATATATTTCAAAAACCATCAAGTATGTCATAGTAGAAAAACATTTATCAGAGTACAATCCTAAAATCATAAAATGTCAGACACAGGTGGACACGATGCGATCATGTCGGGTCCTTCCCTTTTGAATCGAAAGTACCTGAAAAACGTTTAAACATTAATCGTAAGCACAAAGTTTAGTGGGTTCCCCAAAATACCACATACCATACATACACATCATCCATATAAATCATCCTAAAGCATGAAACGGGTCAATTTCACCCCTGAGTCCCTTCTGATTCCCTGAGTCCCTTCCAACTCCTTCAGTTTTTTTCAACCAGTACAGGTCTATTTCACGCCCTACAACTAAGCATAAATTCATACTTACAAGAGTTACAATGACAACAAGCACATATAGGCATATCACTAAGTGTCATGAAGACCACTACTATCCTACTACATAATCCAGTGGGCCGACATTGGTGCTTTTTATCCACAAGTACAGTAACGAGAATCACCTAACCAACGATGATCAACTGTTACTGCTGCGAATACATATGTTGTAACCCACCTATATAGCCATAGAAGAATACCCTTAGCTTTCTTTCCAATCCTAGAGGTTTGATCAAAAGTCAACATAAGTCAAAGTCAAAGTCAACGGTCAAAGTTGACTCTCCACGTCGTAGCCATCCGTGGCTATGTCGTGGCCCTCAGACAACAAAACAGACGTGTTTTCCCCAATCGCCACACCATAGAAACCTAGGCCATGCTGTGGGTACTGGTTTCAAAGCGTCTTAATGGGTTAAGTTGAATCCTCCGATTCCAAAGGTTCCAAAGTCTAGATTTTATCATTTTTATTGTATAAATGGATAAAGTTTCAAACTTTATCCCTTGAGACTCACCAAGAGGTCTAGATCTCAACTCTTAGGTTCAGAAGGCACAACCATGGCATGGGCTTAACCAAAAAGCACTTAATCCCTTAAGTCTCAAACCCATCTGCTCCAGAATAGATTATAACACCAAAACCAACTTAAAGATTGGTAATTTTTAGACATGAATGTCCAATGCATGTCTTGGACTCAATTTAGGTCAAAATGGGCTTTATGACCAAAATATTATGCTTAGCTCAATCAACGAATCTAACTTTAGATCTAAACCATGAATTACTCCAAATGGTCCATAGTTTCATAAAGTTGCAACCTTTATGAAATCTCAACATCCCAACTAACAAGATCAAGAAGAAAATGGGACAAATTCAAGACCTAGAAACCTATATTAAAAAAGTTGGAGCCTTGAACACTCACAAGGGTCCAGAATCGAGCTAGGAAGGGAGATCGGGACATTCTTGATGATCCTTGGCTTACTCCTTCTTGCTTCTTCCTTTACAATCTTTCAAAATTACTCAAGAAAGCTTCAAAAATGGAGGAAAAGGAATTAGGGTTTGTTCTGACTTAAAGAGGGTGGTGAAGGTTGAGGGTGAGCAAGCCCTAGCCTTCTTATTCCTTTAAATAGGGTGCAAACCTGGAAAACTAGCATTGAAGACATTAGTGGCGGCCACGTTGTGGTCTTGCCTGTCACATCATGGCGAGTCAAAAAGGATCCACGACCAAAAGATGCCTCGCCACGTTGTGGAGATCCTTCCCCACGTCGTGGCGACTCCCAAAATCAAATTTTAAATTAAAATAATATGTACCTCCAAAACCGGGTGTTACACTCATGCTTGAAGATCCAGAGATTTCACCTCTTTTGCAAACTTCTAGAGGTATAAAGCTCTCACCTTTATGGTTCTATGGTTTAGATCTAGGTTAGATTCTTGGTTTGAAAGCTTTTGGTCCCATGGTTTTGGTTCTTGTGAGTAAAAGCTACTCCGGAGCTTAAGGTTGTTATTTTATGTTGTTTCTGAGGATCGTCATAAAAATGAAATATTTGTTTCTATCTTTCACCCATCCAAGGTTTTGAGGTCATAAAGGGTGGTATGGACCTAAGGTTTGGATTTTGACTCTACTAAGCAATGAAAATGCATAAAGTCAGGAAGTTTATCCTTTGGGAATACCATGTCCCCTACCTGAAACTCCAAATCCAATCGACGCCTATCAACATAACTCTTATTTCGGCTCTGCGCGGTTTGGAATCTCCCGCGCACCCGCTGGATCAATTCGGTAGTCCGAAGAACCACCTCCATGCTACCCATGGCTCGTTGAACGGCCTCGCCCGAACAAATTGGGATCCTTCACTTCCTCTTGTATATCATCTCAAAAGGATGTTGATCAATACTGGTATGGTAGTTGCTGTAAGAAAACTCAGCCAATGGGAGGTACGTATTCCAGCTACCGCCGAAATCTAGCACACATGCCCAAAGCATATCATCTAAGATCTAAATAGTCCACTTACTTTTCCCAACAGTCTGTGGATGAAAAGTCATGCAGCAAAGAAAACGAGTATCCAAC
Source organism: Lactuca virosa (assembly GCF_052849685.1). Classification (NCBI taxonomy): domain Eukaryota; kingdom Viridiplantae; phylum Streptophyta; class Magnoliopsida; order Asterales; family Asteraceae; genus Lactuca; species Lactuca virosa. The sequence continues at coordinate 140,809,203 of NC_136427.1, read as the reverse complement.
TCCTCATGGAATCTCTTCCAAAACCTGGAAATGAACCTAACGTCCCGATCCAATGTAACGCTTGGTCGAGGTATTATTCATTTCTAAAAATATTAGAAATTTTGTGGGAACTCGACGGGTTGGGGAGCTCCAACTAGTCGTGTCGAGAATTTTATGGCTGCGGGCTTTAATGACCCAACTCGACGAGTCGGGGAGTCCCGACTAGACGAGTTGGCGGCTGAAGATAAAACCCTAAGTTCGTTCATCCTTTCAATATTGAGTGTGTGAGCTTTGAGAATTTATTTTGGTGGTTCTTTGGAAGGAGCTTGGAAGTTGAAAGCATCTTGCTTAAAAGAAGGAGTATAAATCCAGAAACTCTTCATCAATATCAGTCTTCTTGCGGTATAAAGTCGACATCTTGCTTTGTTATCATCTAGATCTCTTTAATGGAAGTTTTAGCACGATTTTGGGATTTTGATTGGGTTAGCCAAGATGTTGAAGGTTCAAGGGGTCATTATGTTAGATCTAACCCCTTCATGACTTCTCATGGTTGAAAGTTGCAAACTTTTCTTAGTTCCAAGTCCCATTCATGCAATAAGTCCCTCATTAAGTCCTTATAAAACACTAGAGTGTATTTCTAGCTTGCATGGACGTAAGGTTGGAAACTTTACGTGATCATCCAACCTTTGGAGTCTAGATCTATGTTTTAGGACTGTATTGAGAGAGTTCAAGGGCTTTATGGATTAAGACTCTCTCTAAAGAACATAGGGTTTGGGTTTGCTTCTATTTGGATGTTCTTAAGGGTAAAGTTGGAAACTTTACCCTTGTAGACATCATTTTGGATGATATCTGAGATTTGGAGTCCCTAGATTCGATGGTATCAGCTTAATGCATTTAGAGGTTGGATTTCTGGCCAACTCGACGAGTTTATTAGTGAACTCGACCAGTTGATGGGATTTTTCCTGATCTGTTCAGATGATAGAGAAACTCGACGAGTTGAGGGACAACTCGACGAGTTGAGGGACAACTCGACGAGTTGGGTCAACTCAGGACGTTTACTTTTACCTTTGACCTTAGTCTTTGACCAAGTTTGACCTTTGAGTGGTTTTGGGGCATTTTGAATTGTATTTAAGAAATTGTTTCTGTTTTAGGATTGTGTAGAGCGGATGTTGGAGTCCCGACCTAGTCAGCTTCCGTGTAGTACTGAGGTGTCTTCTCACCACACTCATGAATCGAATGCACCAAGGCCGTCCCATTAATTGATATGGATGATTCGTATTGGAATATGTAATGGTTTGCTATTTGATTTATGTATGGGTTTATGTGAAGACGATGGGGGGAGCCCATAGCACTTGGCAAGACCATGAGAGGAGCCCATGTCATGAGGATATAAGACCATGGGGGTAGCCCATGGCATTCCATTGAAGTACATGGAGGGAGTCCATGGAAAACGTGTATGTATGAAATTATGTGATTATATGATTTGTGTGATAGGGAAACTCACTAAGCTTGAGCTTACAATTTTATTGAATGTTTCAGGTACTTCTATTGATAAGGGCAAGGGCCAGACTAGATGATGTGGTGTGCATTTTCCAGTGTTTTCACATTTAGCTATTTGTACTCTGAATTTCAAAAAACTATGGATATGTATTAGGGTTTTGTACTTTCTATGGATGATGTTTACGGAACCCCATGTCGTGCAACAACCTCTCGAATGTTACATCCAAAACTACTGAGACTGGAACCCCATGTCGTGCAACAACCTCTCGAATGTAGACATCTGCCAACTTCTCTGCAAAATACTTTCCTAAATAGGTATGAAATGCGCTCTTATTCAATCGATCGATGATAACCCAAATCGAATCTACCCCTTGCACGGTCTGCGGTAGCTTCATGATAAAATCCATCATAATCGCCACTTATTTCAAAACAGGAACACCCAACAGCTACATCTTTCCATGAGGTCACTGATGCTCGGCCTTGACTTTCTTGTAAGTCAAACACCTCTCTACATACCCGACCACATCTCGTTTCTTTCAGGGCCACCAATAATCAAGCCGGAGGTCTCTATACATCTTTTTCGCACCTGGATGAATAGAAAACTTCAATTTATGCGCCTCCCCCATTAAAATCTGCCACGTACCTCCGAAATATGGAAACCCAAACCCCCGATGAAGGGTCTATAATCCCTGACTATCACAATCAGAAGAGGACACTTGACGCACTATACACTCACTATTCCGGTGTTCCTCGTTCATAGCCTCCACTTGAGCCTCACGAATTTTCTCCAAGAGTGGGGTAATCACCGTCATCCTCAGACATATATCCCTGATCGGGGTACCAGTCGCCTTGTGTCTAAGAGCATCAGCCACCACGTTGACCTTCCCAGGGTGATAAAGCATCTCACAATCATAATCGGTCACCACATCAAGCCACTTATGTTGTCTTATGTTCACATTTGGCCGTTCTATCAAATACCTCAAACTATTGTGGTCCGTTTAGATGATACAACGAACCCCATATGAGTAATGACACCAAATCTTGAGGGAAAAAACCACTGCCCCCAGTTCCAATTCATGAGTGGCATAGTTCGCCTCATGTGGCTTCAGCTACCTCGAAACATAAGCAATCATATGACCCCTTTGCATCAATACCGCATGCAGACCCGTGATCGATGCATCGCAGTATACCATGAAATCATCCACACCCTCCAGTAAGGTCAGAATCAAAGCCTCACATAACTTCTGTCACAAAGTGTCGAAAGTCGCCTGCTGCTCAGGCCCCCAACAAAAAGTAAAAGACTTCTTCGTCAACGTGGTCAACGAAACTATGATCCTGGAGAAATTCTCAATAAATGTCTGATAATGCCCAGCTAGGCCAAGGAAACTCCGCATCTCATATGGAGACCTCAGAACCTCCCACTGCATTACGAACTCGATCTTGGCCGGATTAACCAATATACCTTTTTGATTGACAAGGTTACGCAGAAACTGCACCTCAAGCAACCAGAACTCATGCTTGGAGAATTTGGCATATAGTGTCTCCTTCCTCAGAGTCTCTAGAACCTCTCGCAGATTATCCTCATGTTGCTCCTTGGTTTTAGAATAGACCAAGATATCATCAATAAACACCATGACTGAGTAATCCAACATCGGTCTGCAAACCCTATTCATGAGATCCATGAATATTGTTGGTGCATTAGTGAGCCCAAAATGCATCACCACGAACTCCTAATGTCCATTACGAGTCTTGAAACCCTTATTCTTAACATCCTCATCCCTTAGTATCATCTGATGATAGCACGAATGCAGATCGATCATGGAGAACCAAGACGCACCTTTTAATTGGTCGAACAAATCGTCAATCCTCGAAAGCGGATAACAGCACTTCATCGTTAACTTTTTCAGCTCCCGATAATCGATGCATATCCTGTGGGAGCCATCATTCTTCTTCACAAATAAAATAGGCGCTCACCAGGGTGAACAACTCAGTCATATGAACCCCTTGTCTAACAGCTCCTGCAGTTGTATAGACAACTCCTACATCTCCGACGGTGCTAACCGACAAGGTGCCTTGGTTATCGAAGCCACACCTAGAACCATATCAATACGGAACTCCACCTGCCTTTCCTGAGACACTGGTGGAAAGTCCTACGGGAACATTTATGAACACTCTTGAACAATCGACACATCATCAATCGTCATATTTCTCTCCTCTCTTGTGTCCACTAAATAAGCCACAAAACTAGAACAGCCATGCTGTAGATATATCCAAGCTCTCATAGTTGAACAAAGAGTTGGTCCACGCTGAGCACCCTCATCGTGAATAACTAGTTCTCTCTCACTTAGGGTTCAAACCCGAACTAACTGGTACCCGTAATCAATCATAGCCCCATTGGGTCTCAACCTATTCATCCCCAGGACCACCTTGCTCTGCCTCTAATGGATAATCAAGCCCCTTAGAGCATCACCAAGTCTCTTGTTGAGCACAAGAGATACAAATGATCAGTTAGCATCCAAATCAAATAGAACTAATGATGAATCGTAGAATCAAGTAATCATCAAAATCAGTGTAAAACGAATGCAGATTGAACAAACGATGTAAATAAGATCTAGTTTCTGCTCATTTATGCTTTCAACTTTTACAGGGAAAATAGACAGGTTCTGTAAAGGACTCTTATCTAACTCTAGTAAAGTTCCATATTTATAAGAACAGTGAAAGCATACAAAAAATACTAAGGCATTGAGAATTAAGCTTCGTACGAAATACACTTCAGTAAATAAACTTAACAAAACATACGAAGGGTAAAACAGACTTCGACATATTACAATATAGTTCGACCCTAACAATCTCCCCCTTTGTAATAATGTCGACCTTCGTCAGTTCAAGAGTATCTGTATAGCATACAAAATAACCCTTCGAATCTCAATGTACCATGAGATTATCTTCTTCAGTTCCTTCTTATCTCCTTCGTTATTCTTCTTGAAGCTATTCATACGAACAATGAAATTCGTATATTGGGATGTTGTATATCTTTCCACTTCGGAAGCTTGAAACAAGAATCTTTTAGCCTTCCCATTTTTATCTTTCCCAGCAAATACCATACCAAATGGCTTCAAACATATTTCTCCGTCTGCATACTTCTTCAACTCGGGTTGAGTTAAAGGAAGTTCCATTGGCACTTTTACAGTCAATCCCTTTGCTGTAGCTAACTCAACATCAGTAAGTGCTAAACATTCATAATAGTTGTCAATGAAAATCTTGATGTGAGCCAACCCAAGTCGAAAAACTTCAGGATCAGTTTCTCGAAGATATGAAGCATCTTTATCCTTTAGCAACAATGCAACTTGTATCAGATCATACAAGTTCATTAAAGGAAAATCAGCCACTGAGAAATCACACACTTGCCCATTTACCCTTGAAATAATAAAGTGAAGATTCTGCATCATATTTTCGAACAACACATCTCGCTTTATGCTTATCACCTTCTTTATCTTCACCAGTAACCAAATCTCCTCTGGAAGCTTTCCAAGTACAGCATGAAATTTGATCTTCATGTAAGTGTACTCATCATCATTGTCAAATTTCTCAGCAATTTTGTACTGAGCCATAATGAACATCATCTCATTGATGGAAAATCCAATTGACTCATATCTGTGTTGAGAACAACATAACTTTTCTTTGGTTTCTTTTCGAAAGCATACATATGGTTATATGCAACTTTCGACTCTATTGTTTCATAACTGAAATGCTTTGAACGACAACCCTTGTTCATCCCATGTGGATCATTTGCACGAAGTCGCATAATGCTTTGTACATTTCGGAGCTTTTCAACCTCAGCCTCCGCTTCAGCTTTCTTTTCTTCCTTTGACTTTTCGACCATAACCGTTTTGCCTTTGTCTTTTACAGAGGAATTATCAACCTTTTCCTTAGGCTTCGAACTGCTGCCACCTTCCCCAATCACAATTCCTTTGGAAATTGGTCTTGAAATTGGCTTCGTTGAAATTGGCATTGTTGTCACAACAGTCGAACTGACTGGCTCAGCAGTTGACACGGTTGGTTTTGTTATTGGAATCTTCGAAGAAAACACCTTTCCAACAACTTTTGCATCTGCATGCAAATCTTCACCACTAGCCTTCGTACCACCAACCTCCTTTTCTCCCCCTTGCACCCCTGTGAAAACAGGCGGGGCATTCGTCGGAAGAAGGCTAGAAATGTGAGAAAGAGGAGCAAGTTGTTTGTGTAAAATAGCTTCAAAATGAACGAACTTTTGAGACAAAAATTCCGGAGTGATCAACGGAGATGAAACTAATTTAACAGTTAAATCTTTGAGCTCCTTCAGTAGTTTGAGCACTTCCACAAAGCTTTGATTTTCCGTTGTCGACAATTGAGTAAGTTAAGGACTCAAATCTTCGTACAACTTGACATATTTGGTAACAGCATCACAAATAATGTCAACTTTCTAATTAATCGAAGCATAATCCCGTTGCACAATTGAGATTTCCTTTTGCATATCCTGTCGAAGCTCTTGAATTTGCAAATTCACATCTTCCCTCACTTTCTTGACATCTTGAACGAATAACACATGTCGTTCTTTCACCAAATGCTTGAATTCTTTCACCTCCCCTCTAAACATCGAAGTTAGAGAATTTACCCTTAATTCATCATTCTGATCATTGTGATCAATCTTCTCCAAGAGTCGAATCTCTGAATCTCGGACCATTCCAGAGACTTTACTCACCACCTTTGCTTCGAAAGTTTTCAGCAGACTATCAACTTCCATATTAGAGCCAGACGAATTACTCCCCAAATCTGCTTGAGATTGAAGAATAGAATTCAATTTCTTGTTGAGAATCTTGAATTGTTTCATCGTCATCAACATATGATCAGGAAAGTGATCTTCTTCATCATCGAACTATAAATCGTCAAACGTGCCTCCAAAACTTCATTGTCAGTATCAGTTTCAACAACAGGTGAAGTTTTAACAGGCGAATCAATTTTGGGTGAATCAGTGGATTGAGATGGAAAAAGAGTTGTAAAGGGTTGATGAAGAATGTTTTCAAAGGTTGGGGAACTTGTAGTATTCGGAATAATAAAAGGAGGTAAGGACATGAAAGTATCTGGCATAGAAGATACAGGAATACCTTGAGAAGTAGCCTCAACTTCTTTGTTCGACTCTCCCTCACCCATGTTGACATTTACATCCGTATCAGATACGTGTGTAAAAATGCCTGAAGTTCGAACCTCCTCAGTATGTGATTCAGTTAACGAAACTTTGGGTGGTACGACAGTGGTCTTCTCAGGAGTAGATACAGATTGAGAAACAATTGGTTCTGGTGTTTCAGGAACAATTTCTTCTTCAGATGACTCCTCTTGGATAAGCACCTTTCGTTGTCGTTTCTTCTTCTTTGAAATATGTTTGGCCACGTCTTCAGCTCTACATTTCTTGGATAGAGGCAAAACTGGAGCTGGAACCTCACAAAACATGACTCCTTGATGAGAGAGTTGTGGTTTACGAACATTAGAAGCAGAAGATTTTAACACACCATCAGAAGATTTTCGTGAACCCCTAGTCCTTTTCTTCAATCGTCGAAAAACACCAGATTTTGAAGGAATTTTCTCTGCCACTACAGTATGATCAACAGGTTCCACTGGTTTGATGACAATAGTCGAAATATTCACTTCAGCCGTCTCAGGCTTCTATGGAGACTTCGTGGATTCGTGCACAATCTTCTCAGGAGACTTCTTTGATTCGTACATTGGCTTCTCTGGTGTAGCCTTTGCATCCTTTTTAGAATGTTTAGACTTATTGGAAGGACCAGCTTCTTCTTTCGACAATTATTTTCCAGTCTCAACATCTGGATTGATAGTTTTCAAGTATTCAACCAACACTGAATTTGTTGGCTCAACTCTCTTTAACATTGCATCAGGAATCCGAGCAATGTGTGTGAATACTTCCAAATCATCCTAAACTTCCTTAGGTAAGTGATACTTCAGAAACTCAGCCTTTTCTTCATCAGCAGGAACAACAGTTCCTTCTTTTTCATAGAAATAACCAAGTATTAAGCTCCAATACCTAGCAGACGAAATGCTTTGAACCACAGTTGTGTAGAGTAGTCGACAGAGAGATCATAGTACAATCCTGCCACCATCGCATAAACCTCCATGCGACCTTTGTCTAAGCCAACACTTCGACCTGTCAAGCATCGAAGAAAAATTCCAAACAAGAAATTCCAAACAGTTGGCAGAGTTGACTTCTTGAAATCACTAATCTTCGTGAGTGGGGGTTGATGACCCATCTCATTAAACATATGAACAACTTGTCCATAAGTAAGATCAGTAACCAGTTGAGAATTGGGAATATCGAGAATTTGACAAAAGATTTTCTTGGACAAACGGATTTTCTTGTCATTCACCAGTTGAAAGGTGATGATATCCATTGCTTTCCTATAAGTAGCAGTGGATCCTGCCTGAGAAAGCCATGAGAGAGGAACTGCGAATGAATTGAACATCGCCTTTGAAAGAACATAACTCTTCAATGAGACAATTAGCATCTTCAATTCATCTGGATACAGAGACACATCCCCTTCCACTTGATAATTGGTGCTTTGAATCTTCATGATCGGTTGAGAAGTGATGTCTTCAGTTGTTCGAGAAGTAGAATCAACGCCAGCCATGATTAGGGTTTAGAAGCTTTGAAGAACAGAGCGAATTTGGGTATTTGAGTTCTTTTGTGAGCGTAAAAAGATAAAGAATCTGGAAATGCCCTTTTTATATGTAACCCTTAATTTGAATTGAACGCGGGATAGGCATTGATTGAGATCTGACGTGGCATCTTAAAAGTCGCACCAGTCTGCCAATAAAGTTGCTATGCGTCAAAAAGTAACTGTCACATCGCCTTGAAACCATGAAACGTCTCCTCACACAGTCTGTTCGTGTCACCTCAAGGAATAGTAACCGTCATCAACCTTCGGATGGAGGTTAAGCTCTTTCGTCTTTGGGTTTAGAGACGAAGTCATTTGCTAGACTGTCGAAATCATCAGCCTGAGTTGGTAGTACTCAGAACCTTAAGGATTTCGTGTGTGCTGTGTGCGAAAGAAAAGATAAGAAACAAATTAACGAAAATTTGGATCTGTGATGTGAAAAAAAATTTCGACACAAAAGCAGAGAAACCCCGGGAAAAGGTTACTTCATTAATTATCAAGAGAGATAATCAACTACTTGTGTATGTTCCCGTGAATGACAATCGAATACTTGTAGAGAAGTATCGAAGGGCTTCTTTTGTTAGGCTTATGGGGTGGTTTAGAATTTCGTTACATATCATCCTAAACATAAGGTGAGTAATTGTAACAGAAATTACTTGTTTGACCAATGTAGTCAGTGACAAGTATGCTTTGAAATATGTTGATAGTAACTTTGAAAGCAAATGAAACTCATACAGAAATCATATTAAAAAAAAATATTTGTTCTGGATCCTGTTGGGTAATAAACATCGTGGGTTTCGATAGTTTGATCAAGATCACGCATAATAAAAGAATATGATTTTGAGTTTCGAAAAATGGTACTGAAACAAATGTTTCGTCAAATCTGGAACCTAGTTCCCCGTCAATTTCTTATTAAGATATGAAGTTGGGTTTCACTTTCATCACGGCCTCATGATGTCATATCCTTAACTCAGAATTTTGATATATCTAAATCTTGATGGGTTGAATCAAAGATCTCTTGGATATATGTCTTCGTGTGTGCATGTGTAAGAAATTTTGAGATGAAAAAGATTGGTTTTGAAGAACGAATTGTACCTCTGTTATTTTCAGACAAAACAGATAACTCTTAACTCATGTGAGAAGAGTAAGGTAGCTCAATCGACTAATGTGAATATAAGTCTGACTTGGGAAGAAATTTTCGTATGAAAGATTTCATTAAGGCTTTCGTAAACACACATTGAGTCTACAGAGGCTTGGGTCAACATGCTGCAGCATGCTTTTAGGGAAAATCTAACTAGTACATAGTTGTCGAAAGTTTACCTTCCCAGAGAAACACAAGCATGACCCTTGAAAAAATGTTTGTGTTATCTGCACAAAGAAAAAGAAACAAAGAGAATAACAAAAATCTTTTTGATATTTTTGATTTTTCTAAGAAAAAAAATGTTTTGAGTTTTTGTGAATTTTTCGAAAAATGAAACAATTAACAAAAGAAAATATTTTTGGTATTTTTGATTTTTCGAAAAGAGAACTACAAAACGAAAATAAAATCTTTTTGGAGTTTTTGATTTTTCGAAAAGAAAACTAAGATACAAACAAACGAAAATTTGTAAACAAATCACAATTTGCCCCTCTTACGAAAATTTGACAAACTAACGAAAATTGTACAAACTTACGAAAATTTGACAAACTAACGAAAATTTTGTACCACACAACCAACATGCAAATTTTCGAATTCGAAGCGTGTCGAAGCGTTGACTATGAACAGTAACCGCTGAATGGCGGCTTATTGCCTCTGAATCGACACATTTGTATAACACACATTTGCTATACATTCAAAATCTGTCCTGGAACTGAACTCGCTTCAATCATTCCTAAGCCTGTCAAAATTCGAACAAATGATTTTTCATCCAAAGCTTTTGTAAAAATATCAGCAAGCTGATCAGTTGTTTTTACAAAATTAACTTCAATGTTTCCATCTTCCACATGATATTTGATAAAGTGATAACGAAGAGCTATATGTTTTGTTTTCGAATGTTGTACTGGATTATGACAAATGCGTATAGCACTTTGAGAATCACAGTACAATGTAATCTTTTTCATATTCACAGCATAATCTCACAACTGACTTTGAATCCAAATAATTTGTGATGTACAAGCAGCAGCTTCTACATATTCGGCTTCAGCAGTAGAAATAGAAACACACGTTTGCTTCTTCGACTGCCAACTAACCAACTTTCCATCCAAAAATTGACAACCACCGCTTGTACTTTTTCGATCCAATGTACACCCTCCAAGATCTGCATCTGAAAATGCCTGAATGAAAAAACCTTTTTTCGAAGGATACCACAATCCTAACAAAATTGTTCCCTTGAGATAACGAAAGATATTCTTCACAACTGTTAAATGTGGTTTTCGAGGATTTGCTTGATACCTAGCACAATTACATACAGAAAACATGATATCAGGTCTACTTGAAGTAAGATAAAGCAATGAACCTATCATGCTCCTATATAAAGTAAGATCAACCGCAGGCGATTCTAACGAAGGTGTTAGCCTTGTGCCAACAGCCATTGGTACTCTTAACTTCGTGCTATTTGTTAATCCAAAGTTTTCGAGCAAATTCCTTGTATATTTCTCTTGATTGATGAATATGCCTTCTCTGTTTTGACATATGTTTAAGCCAAGAAAATTATTGATTTTACCCATCATGCTCATTTCAAATTGGCTTTTCATCAAATTTTCGAATTCACTAGACAAAGTAGGGTCAGTAGAGCCAAAAATAATATCCTCAACATAAATTTGAACAAGCATCAGATGACACCCAACTTTCTTTCGAAATAATGTGGGGTCAACTGATCCTTGCTTAAATTTCGACTGGTTTAAGAAACTGGTAAGAGTTGCATACCATGCACTTGGTGCTTGTTTTAACCCATATACAGCTTTATCTAGAATATATACATGATGAGGATGCATTTCATTTACGAAACCTGGAGGTTGTTCTACGTAAACAGTTTCTTTGAGTTCTCTATTGAGAAAGGCACATTTCACATCCATTTGATAGACATCAAAATCCTTATGAGCTGCATATACTAAGAATATTCGAACAGCCTCGAGTCTTGCAACAGGGGCAAAGGTTTCTTCATAATCAATTCCTTCTTGTTGCGAATATCCTTTTACAACTAAACGTGCTTTATTTCGTACAATATTTCCATCTTTGTCGGTTTTGTTTTTGATAATCCATTTTAACCCGACAATCGAAACATTTTCAGGTTTAGGAATTAATCTCCAAACCTTGTTTCTTTCAAATTCAGCCTGTTCTGATTGCATTGCAACAACCCAATCTGAGTGTTCCATTGCCATCTTAATTGTCTTTGGTTCAATTTTAGATATGAAAACATTGAACATGCAAAATTCTTGATGAATATTTAATACCTCATTCTTCGCACGAATCTGAGCTCTTGTTAATACTCCATCTTGAGGATTTCCAATGACCTGATCTATTGGATGAGTCTTTGTCCATTTCTCTAACGGTGGATAAGCCGGATCAAATTCCAAAGGTGCATCTTCGTACATCTCTTCATTTTCAGATCCTACAACAGAAACATTATTATTTAGATCATGAAAATCATCATTTCGATTAATATTTATTGTATCATTTTCCTCCTCAACACGATTATCATTTTGATTCTCCCCCTCAACTAGATGCTCCCCCTCAACAACATCATCCATTCTCCCATTCTCCCCCTCGAAAGAATGCTCCCCCTCAACCAGAGTATTCGAATCCAAGTGCTCTCCTTCCACTGGATTATCAAGCATACTTTCGCCAAGTCCAAGAGAATTCGTTGTTGAATTAACATCTACTATGTTTCGAGGAATTTCCAAGTCATCATTATTCTTTGAAGATTCAGAGTGATGATTATCATTCACATGAACTTCAGCATCCACAACCCTGTCAAGAATACCAAAAATTAAATCATAATCAAAATCAGATGAATTTGATTCTTCAGTTTCATCAGATGATTCATTAAGAATTGGTTTTTGTTCAAATTGCTTTTCAACTTGTTTCACATAATAATCATCGAAAGTAAGATTGAAAGTTTCTTCGACTTTTCTTGTTCGTTTATTTAACACTCTATATGCAACCGAATTGTGCGAATATCCCAAAAATATGCCTTCGTCAGCTTTAGCTTGAAATTTTGAAAGGTTATCTTTAAGATTCATTATAAAACACATGCAACCAAAAACATGAAAGAAGTTAACATTAGGTTTTCGATTAATGATAATTTCATACAGAGTGATATTGAATCGACGATGAATGAAAGATCGATTTTGAGTGAAACAAGCTGTCGAGACTGCTTTAGCCCATAGATATTGAGGAAGATTCGCATATGTCAACATAGTTCTTGTTGCTTCACAAAGTGACCTATTTCGTCTTTCAACCACACCATTTTGCTGCGGTGTATAAGGCGAAGAGAAATTATGCGAAATTCCTTTTTCTGTTAAGTACGAATCCAACACTTTGTTCTTAAACTCAGATCCATTATCGCTTTTGATCTTTCGAACATTTTTCTTCAGACTCATCTCAATCTTCTTAATAAACTCGATCATTGTTTGAGCAACCTCGGATTTTAACCTGAGAAAATATACCCAAGTAAATCGTGAAAAATCATCAACAATAACCAAAATGTACCGTTTCTTGTTGAGAGTTTCAACAGTCGATGGTCCACAAAGGTCAATGTGTAGAAGTTCCAACGGTTCTACAAATTTCGAATCTATCACAAGTGGATGGCCTTTCCTGTGTTGTTTCCCTTGTTCACAAGCTGCACACAATGTATCATTGTCAAATTTTAGTACAGGTAAACCACGAACAAGATCATCAACAACCAATTTATTTAAGTTTCGAAAGTTTAAATGCGATAAACGTCGATCCATAACCAGCTGATGTCAGAGGAAGCTTTCGAAAGTAAGCACACTGAGGGTTTGCCGATGATTGGTTTGCTATCAAGAGTAAACATGTCACCATGTCGTTTGGATTTGAGCAAGACTTCGTTAGTTTCAACATTTGAAATGATGCTACCTTCTTCGTTAAACACCACTTGATTGCCAGTGCCCACAACAAGTTGGGAAACACTTATCAAGTTATGTTGAAGACCTTAGACAAAAGCAACACGATTAACAGTGAATTTTCCATTCGTGACTTTACCATAGCCTTTCACTTGGCATTTGTGATTATTGCCAAACTTCACAACTCCTGCATTCTCCAAGCTGCGAAAATCTCTCAGGTTTTCCTTTCATCCAGTCATGTGACGTGAGCAACCACTATCAATATACCATTTCTCATCATATTGCTCGTTACATAGTACATGCGATCAATGAAAGAATTTAGGTACCCAAGACTGTTTGGGTCCTTGGAAATTAGTTTTGAAAACAGAATGAAATGAAGAACTTTTAACCCAATCACAAACTTTAGTTTTGAGACTATCAATTAAGTCCACATCATTATTTAAAGAAACAGAAACATAAGTTTTTGTTAGTTTGGGATTGTCACTGACACATACATTCGTCTTTTTAGATTGAGTATGATCAAGCTTGTCTTTCGAAACCGGTTGCCAAGTTTTAACCGAAACATTCGAATCTTTTGATGACGGGCTTTCAGTTGACGAAGAATTCACATAACTCTCATAAGCTTCGTGAATTTGTTGTTGAGAATATTTCCTTGATTGATATTTTCGACCTTTTCCTTCAAGTCAATGATCTATGTTTTTGTCACGAGACAACCCTTTTCTGTACGAAACTTTTAAGTTTTGTTTTCCTGTAGGATTTGGAAATTTTGGTTTTTGTGGAAAGAAATCAACATTTGATTTAGGTCGAAATGTCATACCGTATCGACTTCCATCATTGTTGCCATCACTTCGATTTTGAGAAAATCGATTTGGAGATTTTTGTTTTTGAGAAAACCTTGTTTGTTGATTAAAAGAAAATCGTTGATGCGATGATTGATTTTGAACAGTCTTTGATGTATTTTTGTTATCACTTGAAACTGATGAGTTTGAAATTTTCGAAAAATTTGTTTTTGGTTGAAATTCAGATTTAAATTTATTTGTTTGAGTGGGATTTTGCTGAAGATCTGAATAAATTTCTAAATGAGAAGACTTGTTTTCAACAGATTTAGTCTTTTTGTTTTTAGTTGTTTTCAAATTCAACCCATTTTGTTGTTTTCTAAGTTCCATGGTTTGCCAAAAAATCTTCTTTCGAGCTTGTCTTTTTGAAATTGCATTTTCTTTTGAAAACTTGTCAATTTGTTCTTTAAATTCTTTGGAATTTAATTTAACACTAGTGTCTTTTTCCACAACAACTTCTTTTGTAACTTCTTTCACAATTTTCGATTTTTCAACCCATTTGTGTTGTGGTTTTTTTCTTTGAAAAACATACGATATCTTTGTTAAGGTATTTTCGACTGTGCTTTGATTTAAAAAGAATCCTTCATTCGTTGTCTTCTTGTTGTCATCTTCGACCATTTTGTTGAATTCTGGTTTAATGTTCTCAACATTTCCAGTTGTAACAAACACTTGATTTGGAAAGACAACATCACCAGTACACTTGAAATTAGGATACACCACTTGATTTGTTTCCAAATAATGGGCTCCTTTTTCAGACAACACTTTGTCGAAATTTTCAGTGTCCCCAAATACTTGATCAACAACAACACGAGGAATTTCTTTTTCTATTGAATCTTTGTTTGAAGAGACCTTTTTGTCCAATTCGTCATCATCATTATCATCATCACTGCTATCCATTTGACTATCTCGGATATCCACAAACTCATAATCACAAACTTTTGAAGTTGAAGGTTTTTCAGTGTCAATCTTAACTTCCAAATCCTTAAGTTTTTCTTTTCCTTTAGATTTTGATGCAACATTAATGACAGACAACTGAGAACAATCAACATCCTCAATATCACTAATTTCGCTAATATTGTCAGAGTTATCTTCAATATCGGCAAAATTAGATTAAGAATCAGATGTCGAATTCTCAGTCTTTTTCAAAATTTTGATTTGTTCTGACTTTGTCAAAGTATCATTCACAATGTTAACCAATTCATTTGTATCAAGACATTCATCAATTTTGACAATTTCATAAGCATATCTATCATCAGGAATTTTGTCAAACTCAGCAATGTTTTTCTCACAATCATACGAAATATTATCTACCTTCGCTCTTTCGTATGCTAGAAAAGGTAATAATTTCCTATGTTGTTCCTTGCTAATATCACACGAATGATGCAATGCTGTTAATTTCGCATATAGACGTTTAGCAGAATTGCAGTTGATATTTCGTTGAGCTAACAAAAGTTTTACATCACTAGATAACGAATCACGATCACACATTATGTTTGTTATTTGCAATTCTAAACATTGTATCTTGACCACTTTCGAATCTAACTTCTTCTGTGTCTCTAACAACTGATTGCTTAATTTATTAGCTTCATTGCTAGCAAAAACAACCAAATTATCGAAATAAGCAACAGTATCATCAAAAGCAACAATTTCAGAATCATATGCACTTAAAGGAATATTGAAAGATTGAAGAATGTTACGTACCTTTGTTGTCATTGGAGACTTATCAGCAGATTTTGACACAAAGCAACGGCCCTTGACCTCTTCGTCTGAATCTTCCTCCAGCTTCGCATACATAGCTCCATGCGTAGGATTACGCATTTCCTCATCATCGGAGCCCGAAGACCAGATTTGATATGTGCCATCATTCTCCTGTTCACCTTGAGCCACCAAAGACAGATTTTTCGCCTTTGTACGTACCTCTTCCAACCTCTCAACATAATATGCCTCATCCTTCACTCTATTCTTCTTCTCATCTTTCTTTCGAAGCATGCAATCATTTGCTAAATGATTGGCTCCATTGCAGTAATGACAATCCATACCAGAATCTCCATTCAATTTCTTCTCTTTCTTTTCCTCAACACCCTTCACATCATTCTTCTCATACTTCTTCTTCTCTTCTCCTGCAGCTTTGTTCACGAAACTTCCTTTTCCTTCACTTTGCTTCACCTTCGAATTAAACGGTTTCTTGAAAAACTTTTTGACTTGGTTGTTAGAGTAAAAAGCAATTGCCTCATCATCCGAATTCATTATAAACCCTCTTCATCATCAGAATCATCTTTTTCGACAGTTTCCTTTTCAGTTACTTTTGAGACAAGTGCTAATGGACCTCCCAGACTAAGCTTCGACTCTTCTGCCATTTCATTCACTTCACTTTTGTGAGTTTTCAGTTGATTGTACAAATCATTCAAAGAAGATGTTTCGAAACTCTGTTGATTTTTCACCATCATGCTAACACTTCTCCATTCTTTACGGAGTCCCATAACAAAGGTGAGATTAAATTCCATGGCAGACCTCGTGATTCTATAACGATTGCATTTGTATATCAGCTCATTCAGCCTATCATACTAACTTTCAATCGTTTCACCATCTTTTTGCTTGAAATCCTTCAATTCAATCAAACATTGCTTAACGGAATTGATTTTCGTCTTCTTGCTGCCTTGAAACTTTTCTTTTAGATTATTCCAGATTTCCTTTGCAGTTGTACAACTTCTGACATAGTTATACACCACTGGAGGCAATGCACCACGCAACTCCCTTATGCATCGTTTTTCAAGTTTCTTCATACGATCATTTTGATTTTCCACACTCGTAGTACTGGATGAAGATCCAATTGGTTGAAGGTTCGTTCGAAGAGTAACATTCCCTGAGATGCAAGTCCAAAGCTCTTCATCGATTCCATTCAAGTAATCCTACATACGATCAGACCACTGATCATAGTATTCAGGAATGAGCATAGGAATCTTAGTTGAAGATCCTAGGAGATGAGAGTATGAAGTCATCGAGTTGAGATTGAAGTTCTTCATTGATGTACGGAAGAAAATTTTTGAGAAGTTATGAGAAATCAAAGAGAATTTGAGAGCAAATTGCTGAATTGAATAGAAAAACAAAGTAGAATACTCGATTCAACAAATTTGTGGCAGAATCGAATCACAACTCAAGATCTAGAAAGCTTTTTCACGTTAAAAGATGCAGAATTTTTTGAATCAAAATTTTGATTCAAAAACCTTTTGAAACAGAATGAAAATTAGATCTCAGATCATGATTCCTGCTCTGATACCAATTGATGAATCGTAGAATCAAGTATTAATCAAAATCATAGTAAAACGAATGCAGATTGAACAAATGATGTAAATAAGATCTCGTTTCTGCTCATTTATGCTTTCAACTTTTACAGAGAAAATAGACAGGTTCTGTAAAGGACTCTTATCTAACTCTAGTAAAGTTCCATATTTATAGGAACAGTGAAAGCATACAAAAAATACTAAGGCATTGACAATTAAGCTTCGTATGAAATACACCTCAGTAAATAAACTTAATAAAACATACGAACGGTAAAACAGACTTCGACATATTACAATATAATTCGACCCTAACAACTAAATCAGGAACACTGTTCACTAGGAACATCCCTAGATAACATCAAATAATAAGCATAAACTGTTGGGTTTTGAGCATTCTAACACTCCTATGGTGTACATGCAACCCTATAAACCTTGGATCTATGTTTTCTCTATTATACATGCAAATATTAACTATTCCAAGGTTTCATCCTAACTAGCATATTATGAAGCACCTATACTACAAAGTTCTAGTTAGATGACATACCTTTTGATGTAGCTTGTTGTCTTCAAGCTTTAAGAGCTTAGCCCTAATAGTGTGGTAGCCTCAAATGGAATCACAAATCACCAAAACACCTTGGAAGAACTTGAGAGAATATGTATGCACACTAAAATCGGCCCACTCTTATTTTCACACACTTGTGCCAATTTTGTGACCCAAGGACCCCTTTATATATTATGGAGGATTAGGGTTACATCCATGTAAACCCTAATATCCATGACCTTTCATTTACATAGGATCCATGGGTTAAAAGCTCCATGGACCATCCATGAAAGCTTAGCCCAACCTAAATGAACTTGGCCCATTCCATATATATAAGAGTCCATATTTAATTAGTTCTTTTTGATCACTTAATTAATTCTAAATTAATTCTTGATCAATACTAATTAAATAATATGATTCCATATTAATATATTAGAACTTATAATATATTAATATAAATCATAAATATACTATTCTCAAAAGACTATCCATATAAATTGTGCCGGTGAAGTGCAACCCAAATGGACCATGCCGGGTCGGGTAAAGTACATACCAAATATAGTTATGGACTTAGACATTAATCCAACAGTCTCCCACTTGGATAAGTCTAAAAATATTATTGAGTATGATTTCAAAACCCAACTGGCAATCGTAGCTCTTAAAGCCGCTGTCGAACTCTGACCTTGTCAATGACTTGTCCATTAGATAAGGGATCATATATTCCTCCATTCTAGATATCATATGGACTGAGACATGGATTATAATCATTCTCTCTGTCCATTTGTTGTTTCCCGATTTTCGATTTATGATAACTGACTGATTGAACAAATCAAATCAGTCCTGGCTTGGCCAAGCACTCAGATGTGTCATCGCTAAATCATCGAGGGGCCCACAGATATCGCTTTTATCCCGAAGGTAAAAGGAATGGATAAACTTCGACTCATATGGCTTGTTCTACTACTTGTTGAATCATACACAAAGGCACGTTTTATAACATCGAGTTACCAAATGCGTTTTTGTGCAATCAATGTATAACCAACTCATAGTAACAACTCATATCTCTAGGTTTGAAGAATATAAGATATTATCGTCTCATGATCACTCGTGATAAAATCCATGAAGTGATTCAAATGAGCGCAGGTTGAATCCAATACTCAGAACTTATGAGCACTAATGAGTGTTGTAGCACCACTTTGTCCACCAACTTGGACCTCTACAAACCAACCCATGACAGTCTTGATTCATATCTACTTCCAACATATGACCGACTGTGGATGGTTTGAATAACTTAATCATTCAGGAAGAGCGACTTAGTTATTCTGGAAGTCAAAACATGCAAAGTGAAACACAAGAATAAATGAATCAAATATGGTATCAAACCCTATGAATATTAATAAACACTTTTATTTATCACCATACTGATTACTCATTATTCATTGTTTCGGTTTTATCAACTTTATACTTGAATTAAAAACACTAGTTGTCCCATGCTCCAAGCATGTACATTATGTTTTTCTTAAACAATAGCTTTGCCATACACCAAGTATGCACTCTATGTTTGTCTATGATCCTTACTTTGTGAAATAAACCAATTGAACATAATTTCAATGATTCTAATTTCACACTCCCAAATCCTTATCGAAAAATGTGAGAATTTCAAATTCCTATCATTTATCGAAATCTGTTTAGATTTTAAACTTCTATGCACTGACCATCCTGTAATGAATATGTACAAAGTCATAAAGACTTGTCAACAGTCATTATAAGGTATTCCAATGGAGATGAACTCCATGGAAACTAAGTCTCATATTCAAAGTACATTGCTTTGGACATGCTTCTTGCATTAAGTTTTCTAGTCTTACACAGACAACTTCCACTTATGGAGACAACTCCATATTCTCATTTTGACTATCACTTTTGAATAAGAGATGCCTCTTTTCAGAATATGTCAATATGGTCCTTCCAAAATTAGCACTATACTTCCAACTGTCCTTGAGCAACCAATCTTTGGTAAACCTCCGATTGTCCTCGACAATTGCTTAATCATTTTAGTCATATCTAATTCTAGACCTTTTCCCTTCTTAATGCCTCTGGGCATTTGGAAAAATTTAGAAATGACAAATATTATAGCACATGCAATCGATCCTGTACCCAAAGCAAATGGTACACGATTCATGATGTCTCACATAAAGACATGATTCTAGACCAGTCTTTTGCTACAATATTTTTATTTGCCATGTTTTCAAAATTTGACTATGAAGAGGGATTCCGTAATCATAATCGAATTTTGAGAACGCAAGATATAGAATTTCCTTAAGTTGAACCAATCCAACATGAAATTCATAAATATATTCTTGACTAATGATGATTAAGGTCTCAATCTAAGCCTTTAGAACTGAAATGAAGTATATCCTCTCCCTTAATTATAGCAAAACAACTTTTTCAATCCCTGCAGCCTCACGAATTGAAACTTTTGTTTTCTATAATTAACATTGCTAACTTGCAACACTAACAATAATTATCATGCTCCCACTAACATGATGATTATTAGCATAACACTTATGCTCCCACTAGCTTTGACACGTAGTCAGAAATCAGCTGGACTTCTAGAAGTCAATACTTTACAGACTTTCTTACCAAAGTTCAAATTTCTGAGACGAGATTGCCTTGATAAGACTTTATCAAAATCATACACCTTTCCTTAGATAGCATGCATGTGTGTCTAAACAATTTCAGAACTATGAAAAGGGATGCCGTAATCATAGTCTCAATTGTTTAGACCTTTTGCCATCTGCTTCAAATCTACTTGGTGGAAGTGTTTCCTCACCATCATTTTCATGAATCGGAGAGAAACCTTATGACCCTTAGATTTTATGGTGTATGTGTTCTTATTCATGTGAATCGTCAAAACCATAGTCACAAGACAAGGATAATGACAAATCCAAACTCATATGGACTGAACTTATGCAATCTTAACTTCTTGCCACCTGGCAGTACAGGGCCTGCCATTGTTTCCAAGTTGTTATGCAACCAATTGAGAACTTTCAAAACTCCTATGCAAAGCCAACTTTAACTGGAATGGGCACAGAATATGTCAACACGATAGGTTAGAAACCTCAAGTCGTGTGCTAGTGAAGAACCTCGGGTTTTATTCTTGATTAGTTCTTGAAATTCTTTTTAGGATCTTTAAGACTCCCACTATCCTTTTGACATATAAGACTATCTTGCCAAATATTCAAGAGATAGTGCGGATTCTTTATCAAGACAAACACTTCACACAATTGGCCTTAGTTGGTCTTTGTTTTATCCAAAACATCACAACTTACCAATTTCAAATGTATAAGAGTAGGACACTTTTAATCTTACATTTGACAAGTGTTTTAAACCTTTCTTTAAGATATGTCACTCAAGTTACAATCTTGGAGAATGACTCTAAGAATTGTTTTGGAACGAAGTATGACTCATCTTCCTGATCTAACCATTTCAACAATTCATGACTCCTCTTCTTAGTCATAAGAATGCACTAAGATGACCTTTAGAGGACTAATTGTGATATGATTTCTAAATCATTAAGATGATCACAAACATGATACTAAAGTACTCTCCCATCTTTTCAGATTTGAGAAACTTTTATCTTTCTGCCTAATTTGATTCTTCCCATTCGTTCTGCCATACATTGAGACTTTTCCAATGTTTCAGAATTATACTTAAACTTGTAAGTATAACCATATTTACTAAACTTTAGTAAATCAAATAGTCTTAACGAGCTTTGTGGTGGACATGACCAGTGCACAAGAATGTGTACTCAATCCCTTTAGTCCTTCACTTGACTCACACATCCATGTGAACAAGTAATTAGTCTTGATTTTCCAATGCTTGAAAGTTCTCATTCATCATACTATTCAACTTGCATGATTCCAAGTTTCGGTCCAATTGAAACTTGAGTGATGAGGAACTTTCCTGATTTAGTAAATTTAGACACTACCACAAATGAAAGAATCAAATCCATTTTCCAATATTGCTGTCAGTGGAATCATATAAGCAACAATTTTCCACAAATGCCATTGTAAGGATACTTCAAATAAATAAAATTAAACAATTTTCTTTTATTTTAAAACATTGCGGAAAAACTTATCCTTACAATCCACATGGAAAATTGTTGTTATCTATTCCTTAGCAATATATCATAACTTCTTAAGCAACTGCTCAAAATTCTGATGCGATCGAAATCCACCTTCGCGATCAGAATCAGCATATACTTCCTTTAAGATTTCTCTCTATTCTTTGATTCTTAAAACATCAACATGTGACCCAGTCACATCATGTAATGAGGATCTCAGAATAGAACTTAACAGAGTTAGATAATGGGCTCTACCTGATGTAGAGTCAAACTTATTGACTTTAACATCCTTAGGTAAATTTGGCAGCTTTGCAATCAACGCCCCTTCCTTTGGCAAAATAAACATATGGACCCTTTGGTAATGGGACTATCTCAGACTTAGCCTTTCTCTTTACCCTTTGGTCAACCAGGTTGACTATGGCCAATCCCTTTCCATTGGGAAGAGAATGCTTTTTCTGGATTTCCAGTGTCACCATTGTCACTGTCCATAAAGTTTTTGGGAAGTTGATCTTCTAATCAAATTTGCTTTACTATCGTCCCAAATCATTGCTGATTCAGCAGCACCAAGCAAATAGATATGATCATTAAGGTTCATGTCATAGTCTGTTTCATAGTAGTCCCAAAGGAACTCACTATGTGACTTATAAAGTGATTGAACATCCAACTTTCTCAAGACTTTGACACCCAACTCTCACGGCTTGTCAATATGTGACTTCATCTCTAAGATGTGATCACACATAGACCTTGCTTGCCATTAGGGCTTGAGTGACCTTGAACTTGTGGGTTAGGGAGAATAATTGGAGGAGGTGGAGGAAGTAAAGTTCCAAGAGATTTGGGAAGATCATAGATGTCTGAACTCGACATCTTTTGGGAGATATTCAAGATAGTTGATCTAAAGTCCTTAATATAACACCCAATACGAAATATTAAGGCTAGGATCCAACAACCTATTTATAACTGGAAGAGGGATGCCGTAATCCGAGTTATAAAATAGTTGAAGGTAGGTAAATGACGATTTACCAATTTCCACCATGAAAAACGAAATAATTTAATTAGGTTTTTTTACTTGGATTTGAAACTGCTAGATCTTTTGAGATTCATTGAACTTTTCAATGACATGTTTCTATCTCGAGTGTGCCCTTCAGGTTTTGTGACTGGGATGCCGAGGAACACAAAACAAGGTGTGAAGTAACCATGAAAATATACTTGGTACCCTTAATATTTACCCCTCAATCGATGTGTCGGTTAACCACACGAGCTCCACCAATACTATGATAAATATTAAGTTACCCTTTGCCTACTTTGTTAAATCCAGGTTAGTGTGCCGGTTAACCACACACGCTCCACTAACAGCTTAAACAAAGTGCAAAGTGTAATTTCATGGATTAGCACCTTATTCACATTTTCCTAAGTAACTAAGATTGGGAATTTATAAGTGTTTAGTTACTTAGTATTTATCATTATACTTATAATGAAGGGGGAATTATAGTCCTTGTCCTACCTGTTCGGCTAACGACCCTCCACCGGTCAAGGAAGCGGTGAGTGAGAGTGGACACCCATTAAACTGCCATTTTATAGGCAGTAACCTTATACCCCCCTTATAGACCGGCTTCGTGAATGAGGCCTACTAATGGTAAGACGACTTGCTCTTATACATATAATATATTAAACTTTTAATATTATAATAGTATAAGGGTGTATTTTAGACATTTAAAATACTTGGTGGTTTAATCTATTAATTAAACTAGACTTTTAATTTAATTAAACTCAAACCATATATTTATGGATTAATAATACTCTTTTAATTAAACGCTTTAATTAACTATTAATAAAGTCTATAAGAGTTAATTTGAACTATTCAACAAAACATCATAATTCCAATTATTAAACTCAAAATTAAAACCATTTAATTAATTGTTTAAGTTATGAACCCAAGAGTTTTAGAATTCAATTCTTTTTTTCATAAAAAACTTTTCTCAAATTCCAAAACTTGAGGGCAAGTTTTGTAATTCTTGAAAACCTTTGGATTCCATAACTTATGGAAGTAATGGTGTTTTATGATGAAACTTTCCATGTTCCATAGCTTAAGAACAAGTTATGGAATTCTTTAAAACATTAACACCAAATTTTGTAACTCCATAAAAACTTTGAATCAAATTTTTTTTTTAAAAAAAAAAACTTTCATATCCATAACTTATGGAAGTTTCAAAAACCCTTAAGATCACAACTTTAAAAAAACTTTTGAGCTCCAAAATTTTATGACAAAATATGTAACTCCTTAAAACATTTAGATCAAACTTTTAAAACTAATAAAATAATCATATCATTTTATCTTTTACTAAATTTGACCTAATTCAACTCATATAACAAATGATTCAAATTTTACAAATAATTCGTTTTTCACAAAACAAGTAATTATCTTAAAATTTGACAAACGTCATGTTTTTTTTCCTTTTTTTTTCAACTTGAAAATAAAACATTTGCATCAATATAACAGAAAACAACCCATGGCTCTGATACCACTGTTGGGTTTTGAGCATTCTAACACTCCTATGGTGTACATGCAACCCTATAAACCTTGGATCTATGTTTTCTCTATTATACATGCAAATATTAACTATTCCAAGGTTTCATCCTAACTAGCATATTATGAAGCACCTATACTACAAAGTTCTAGTTAGATGACATACCTTTTGATGTAGCTTGATGTCTTCAAGCTTTAAGAGCTTAGCCCCAATAGTGTGGAAGCCTCAAATGGAATCACAAATCACCAAAACACCTTGGAAGAACTTGAGAGAATATGTATGCACACTAAAATCGGCCCACTCTTATTTTCACACACTTGTGCCAATTTTGTGAACCAAGGACCCCTTGATATATTATGGAGGATTAGGGTTACATCCATGTAAACCCTAATACCCATGACCTTTCATTTACATAGGATCCATGGGTTAAAAGCTCCATGGACCATCCATGAAAGCTTAGCCCAACCTAAATGAACTTGGCCCATTCCATATATATAAGAGTCCATATTTAATTAGTTTATTTTGATCACTTAATTAATTCTAAATTAATTCTTGATCAATACTAATTAAATAATATGATTCCATATTATTATATTAGAACTTATAATATATTAATATAAATCATAAATATACTATTCTCAAAAGACTATCCATATAAATTGTGCCGGTGAAGTGCAACCCAAATGGACCATGCCGGGTCGGGTCAAGTACATACCAAATATAGTTATGGACTTAGACATTAATCCAATATAAACATCAAAGAAATAAATGAAATAGGGAGAAAATACATACCTATAACAACATCTAGCATTATGCGTGCCTCCTCGGCTGACAACTGGAAAGCTCGGCTCCTCACAAATGGCGTAGCCGCCTTGACCCGGTGGCCATCGGTGACCCTCAATGTCGTTGGAGCAGGTGCTACCACCGCTCTCCCCACTAAACTCGGACAATGGGCCTTCTTGCGGACCTTCTGATTGCAATCAAAGCAGATCAAATTAAACGCCTGGGTGCTGGGGCAATCCCTGCTTAAGTGACCGGTCTTGTGGCTCTTGTAGCAGCTTGACCCACCCATCCTACAAACTCTGGTGTGCGACTTGTCGCACGTACCACAGCAGCCCCGACTTTGCTGGCCCCTCGATCATGAATCAACAACCTTGGGCTTCTTACCCGAGCTCTCGAATACTTGCGCCTGAACTATCTTCCTCTTCCTCGTCGTCTCCAAATCAATCCTCTGCTCACAAGCCCGATCTATCATGTCCTCCAATGTCTTGCAGCTAGACGTGCTCACAAACTCTCATATCTTATCCTTCAACATATCATGGTACATACCCTTCTTCATCTCCTCGTCTGCAACATACAACAGAACTAGCAATTCCCTCTCTCGGAACATGGCGGTAATCTTTGTCACTGACTCAGTAGTCCGAAGAACGTCCTGGAACTCCCTCGCAAGCTGCTGGACCTCGATCACTGGTGCAAACTTAGCTCTGATTCTTGTAACAAAATCATCCCAAGTTATTGACTCAACAGCCTCGCCTCCCAAGGCATGGCCTACCTCCTCCCACTAGTCACGAGCTTTTTCTTTCAGAATACAGGATGCAAGTCTAACCTTCACCTCGTCGGGACATAGGCTGGACTGGAAGGCGTTCCCGATGTCCGTAAACCATCGTCTGCTAGCAATGAGGTCCTTGTTCCCGAAGAACTCAGGAGATCCACATGCCCAAAACTCTCAAAGAGTCAAAGAGCGTACTCCTACCATAGCCACCATCTC
The DNA here is from genome assembly GCF_052849685.1 of Lactuca virosa. Taxonomy (NCBI): domain Eukaryota; kingdom Viridiplantae; phylum Streptophyta; class Magnoliopsida; order Asterales; family Asteraceae; genus Lactuca; species Lactuca virosa. The sequence continues at coordinate 140,782,885 of NC_136427.1, read as the reverse complement.
AGTACGGAACATGCCCATACATTCATTCATCAACTACATAATGCCCTCCTTGATTGTACAAAAGATCACAGGAGTCTGCTCCAAATGCTATGAGTAATCTCAGACGAAATGAACTCTTGTATCTGATTATCCATGCGTCCGGCTCTAGAGCCTAAACCCGATCCCTCACCAGGACCTGAAGCACCTCGAGTGACCACCATACTGAAAATGAACAATACAATCATCAGAAAAACACTCAAAAACTTTTCACACATAACGAGTTCCTTAGTATCCTCATGTCTTCTCTTGCATCGAGTACAGATCTTGTGCTTTCAGTAGTACGGGCCCAATACTACCTTCCACACATATCAGTACTTTCCTCAAGAGTCACCCTGAATCCCCTAAGTAATTCTCATGCCAAACATTCTACATTCCCGCTAAACAACGCATTCGCTAATCTAGCATGCTTCCTAGTATCTCTTAGGATTACCTTCCTGTCATTCTCTGCCATCAGTTGCAGAAGAAAACTCCCACTAACACCTGCTAACTATCTTATGCATATAATTACATGCAACAGACTCTAGATAATTTTTTGACTGCAAGGTCTCACACTTTAATGGTTAGACTCAAACAAGAGCTATGCACTAAAGTTAAACCTAACCTTCTAAAATTATCTAATTTATGTGGCATGTAACCTAGCATATTCTCTTGATAGTTAACTAGTATTAATAGTGGTTTCTACAAGCAAAAAGCAAGCAACATTCAAGCATCGAGTTCTAATAATAGCACTACCTAATAGGCCATCCTAACATATCATCTGTAACCCATACTATCATGTTGTTCTAAAGGCTCATACAATATGCATACAAAGGCATCTCTCCTAACATACAATTCTAAGCAGATCCTTAGCCTTAATCTAGCATGTTGTTCACATATTCACATACTAAAAATAAATAAACATGTATGGGTATTTTGGGAACACTTACTTGAGCTCAGCAGATTGCATGCATCACACCCCATTTTATAAAAATCCTTTTAAAAAATATTTTCTTTTCACTTAATTCCTCAGTTTGAGTTCAAACACACCCAATAGTGTGTCTGAATCCCTCAAACGAAGGCTCTGGTACCAACTAGTAATATCTTGAAACTACTAAGTACTTTTTAAAAAAAAATCAACCAGAACAACAACCATATATTTTAAAAACTATCAAGTATGTCATAGTAGAAAAACGGTTATTAGAGTACAATCCCAAAATCATAAAATGTAAGACACATGTGGATGCGATGCGATCATGTCGGACCCTTCCCTTTTGAACCGGAAGTTCCTGAAAACATTTAAACATGAATCGTAAGCACAAAGCTTAGTGAGTTCTCCAAAATACCACATACCATACATACACATCATCCATACATATCATACTAAAGAATGCAACGAGTCTATTTCACCTGTTGGGTCATTGGATTGCGTCAATTGTAATTATTTTAAATAGTCCATTTTATGTAACGGGTTAGGCTAGTCTACCCAATGTCTTTAATGATTAGGGTTTAGGTATAAATAGTGCATGCATGCACCGTATCTATGGTCGATCCTCTTGTAACCCTACTCTGCCTTTACAATAGCAATTCTTCATCGAGTTCTTCTAAGCCATAGATTATTAATCATTCGGCACAACTTTGATCATCATGTTCTTTATTTATAGTTTAATTACCTGTTTGAAATCTGTCGATCTACTCATCTTTATTCTAACAATTGGTATCAGAGCAGGAGATTGTGTAAATCTACGCAAATCTTCTGTCGAGTTTCATTAGGGTTTTTGCTTTTATTAGATGTTTTCTAGTCTTCTTCATCGTTATTATCGATAATAGACGTTGAAACTTGATCTATATTCCAACCTAAACTCGATTTCAGTTTACACATCTGATTCATAACAGGTTTTATTGAATAGACAATCATGCAGCCTGATGATTCACACATCAACTCCACTAATCTCTCAAGCAGTATTGGATCTACAACAATGATCCCTATACTCTTTCCAAACGATTATGAAGTCTGGGCACTACACTTTGAGGATTATGTGCCAGGTCTTGAAGATAATGGATCCTTGATATGGGATGCCATAACCAAGGAGACGTTTTCTCATACTGGTACAAAAAGGGTTATCAAAACTCAAGCTAAGTACAACGATCTTCTTCTGGAAGTTGCAGATGTGCCTAAAGACGAAAAAGACAAGCAAATCAATAATGTCAAGGCTATGCGGATCATCAGTTTTGCTTTGCCTGTTGACACGTTTCGCTTAGTAAGATCCTGCGAAATAGCAAAAGAAATACGGGAAAGGCTTAGGGAACTCTACTCAAGGGACACTGATCTTGAGCATTCTATTCAGACTTTATTACTTTCAGAGTTTGGAGCTTTTGTTCAAAAGCCTGAGGAGAAATTGGAGCAAACATTCAACCGTTACAACCATCTTTTGAGCAGGATGGTGAAGCACAAGATAAAATGTGAATTGATATAGCAGAAGGTCACATTCATGAACGGGTTGAGATCCGCATGGAAGGTTGTGGTGTCGATGGTTAAAGCACATGACCAGTTCAAAACTACTCCTTGATAAAGCTTGTTGGTATTCTAAGGTCACACGAGGATGAAGTGTCAAGTGAGGGAAAAGTTGTTTCTAGCATGGGTTCGCTAGCTCTTATAGCAAAGGGTAAGAAGGTTGCTATAATGATGTCCAATCCAAAAAGGTTCGCAAAGAATAATTGTGGACGCAACAAATACCGAAACTGGCAGGAAAGTTATAGCTTAGAGAAGGTGAAGGATGAGAGTTCTAACAACTCTCAAAAGGAAGAAGTGAAGAAGGAGAAAAAGCTTGTAGGAGACTCCGGCTATGACTGCAATTATTGTCATGGCAAAAATCATTTGGCTAAGGAGTGCATGCTAAGAATAATGAATGAGAAGAAAGAGGAAGAGGATGATGAGGCTTATTTTCTCAGGAAGCTGGAGGAAATTAAAAAGAAGAAAAATACAGATGAAGCTAAGCCTGCTTTGATTGTACAGGAACGAGATGATGAGTTTGGAAGGGTTGAAGTGTGGTCGACTGATTCAGAGGACGAAGAGGTTCGCAAACCTACTCACGGGAGAAGCTTCGTTGTGAAGGATGATGTTTCGCAGTTTAGTGGAAGATGCCTAATGGTGAGCAAAGAAGTTTCAGAGCAAAGAGGATATGCTTCAGACAACTGTTTGCCTGGTAAACTATTTTGTAGCAAATCTGTGAATGTGAGAAGATGATCAGTAAGTTAATTCTATTCTCGAATCTCTAAACATTCCTATCTCCAAGTATAAAACTGAATTAAAAGACTTAAGATTTACATTTTCAAGTTTCAGTGATAGTCTAAAACGAACCCGTTTAACTAATTCTAAGTTAATCGATCAACTCGGCAGGGTTTCGAACAAAAGTGAAGAGAGGCACATGTGGATTGAAAAGTTAGAGTCAGATTTAGCTAGGTCTAGGTATGATTTAATTTATTCACAACGTGACAATTTGGGGCTTTTGAAACAAGGAAACATTTTTGTTTAATTACAAAACGCCTTTATTTTAATATTACACAGCTTCATATTGACTGTGAAATAGGAAAGAAAATCCACAAGATGATTTTGCCCTTTATTGAATTGAAATAGGACATAATCGATGCAGACTGTTACAGGTGCGAATCAATTGTGTCATCAGAAGAAGTCTCAGATGCCTACAAAATCGGTCTGGACAAAATTGAATCTTACACACAATCCAAAGACCATAAAGAAGTGTTAAGACAAATTTTGGATGAAAAAAGATAAAGAGAAAATCAAATTTGAAACTGTACAGAAATTTGACTCTCTATTCACTAAGTTGAATCAGAAAATAAACTTAATATTGAAAATGTATCTGAATTCGATGATGATAGTGACATGAGTGAGATCTCTGTGAAGGGTGAGGTTGATTATTCAGAATTTGTTAAAAGCAAACATGAATCTGCGAAAGTCTTAATTTCTGAAAATTCAGTTGAATTTGCTCGTATTTTTGAAAATAATCAAACGATTTTAAAAGAAAAAGCTTTAGTTTTCCAAAAGGTTAGAACAGTTCCTAACCAAGTTTCGCAACTACCGAACTGAACAAAAATCAGACTATATAACTAACGTCCCTGGTAGAAGAAGATAACGCTGATGGGTGCGACGAATTTTTTTGGTCAGCCCCCATTGACAATGCAGACGAAACCAAAGGTATCTCTGAAATGACCTCTTGGAAAACGAAAGGAAGATATGTAATAGAACTGATGAACAAGGTTAACTCAAGCTACGAGAAAGGGAGTCCGGGTGGAACCAAGAATGTTCCAAATGATACATCATCTGAACAGGCTGAAACTCCTGTCAGAAAGTCAAAACCTAGGGCTAGTGTTCATAAGCCTTCTGAGCGATTTGCTGCTCAAAAACGTCATAGAAAGCATTTATGGAAATCCAAAAATCCTAACTACGTGTATCAAGAAAAATCATCAAATCCAAATGTGAAAGTCTCTTCACATGCGAACCCTAGAAGTTTTTCAAAAACTCAATCTCAGTCTCCACTGGGTTTAAAACAAAAAGTTTTTCAAAACCCACTTTTTCAAATCAAGCAAAACCTTTGGAAAAGTCAAAGTCTCACTTTTCTCCTAACAAGAATGCTTCACAATCAGCCAAGACATCGAAAGATGTTAAGGGCAAAGAAAAAGTAGTTTCAGAGCCTAAAATTCCTTTAAAGAGGTCCGAAACTAACCCAAAGAGAGTTGAGAAGAAGTTTGTCAAGAAACAAATCCAAGATAAACAAAGGAATATATCCAAACAGGATAAGAACTTAAAAGATAATAGGATCAATTTTTTTTCAAATCGCAAAGAAAGATAACTCCACTTTAATTAAAAGATCTTATTTAGTTGATGTTGCAATTACTTTTCCTGTGAAAGCCTCACATGGACCTAAAAAACTTTGGGTTCCTAAATCTCTTTGATTTTTCTAGGTGATTCGTGACGAGCAGTTTGACTCTGAATGGTACATTGATAGTGGTTGCTCGCGTCACATGACAGGAAGGAAGGAAGAGATGAGAGAGTTTAGAGCACTGAAGGATGGAGGAAGAGTGAAGTTCGTCAATAATTCACTCGGAGAAATCAAGGGATACGGAATGATCACGAATGAAGAATTTTCTATTCGCAAGGTAGCATATGTGGAAGGCCTCCAACACAACCTAATAAGTGTCTCTCAACTGGTTGTAGGTACTGGATTGAAAGTATCGTTTATCGATGAGAGATCCGAGATCATCAAAAAGAAGACTAAAACAGTCCTGCTAAAGTCTAAGAGAAAAGACGAGATGTATCCTCTAAATTTGAACCCCATCAAATGGAAACCAGCTATCTGCCTACTTGCGAAAGCTTCATCAGATGATAGCTGGTTGTGGCACCATAGAATCTTGCACCTCAATTTCAAAGATATCAATAAACTCGTTCTTGGTGATCATGTGCGAGGGCTTCCACTCTTGAAATTCGATAAGGAACATCTTTGTGCAGCCTGCGAATTAGGAAAGTAGAGTAGGAAGATTCATCCAACAATTGTGAACACCAAAGTCATAGAACCAATTGAACTTTTGCATATAGACCTTTGTGGTACTTCTGCAATTGAAAGCATTGGTGGTAACAAATATATACTTGTAATTATTGATGACTTTTCTAGATTTACCTGGGTGCATTTTCTTAAGCATAAATTAGAAGCTACTCCCAAGCTTAAGGATTTTATAAAGCAATTTGAGATACAACTACGAAAGTTGGTTCGTAACATTCGCAATGACAACGGTTTAGAATTCAAAAACCAAGCATTTGAAGAATTTCTGACTGCGAAAGGAGTAACTGGCAACTTTTCGGCTCCTTACACTCCTCAACAAAAGGGTCGTTGAAAGACAAAACCAATATTTGTGCGAAGCCGCGAGAACCATGCTGCCATTTGCGAATCTGCCACTTTACTTCAAGACGGATGCTATTGGAACAACCTGTTTTACTCAAAATTGATCAATCCTCAATAAGCGATTTTCTATTACTCCCTATGAAATATTGAATAATCAAAAACCTAATGTCAAGTTCTTTCATGTATTTGGTTCCAGGTGCTTCATTTTCAATTCCAAAGAGCAAAGGAACAAATTCGATGTGAAGGCCGATGAAGGTATTTTCTTAGGGTATTCTCTGACTTCTAAGGCATATAGGATTCTCAATAAAAAATCTAAAAACGTAGAAGAAACCTGTTATGTCACATTCGATGACAATTATTTAAAGAAGTATCAGAAGGATGAAGTCAATCAAAGCAGATCTTTCCCAAGCCGAATCCAACAACGATTCCACTTGCCAATCTCTACGACAAATTCATGAATTTATTTGATGAACCAAAAAAAAGCGATATTATTAGAATCCAAAGCATCAGATAACAAGGAGGACGAATTGAAGAAAATTATCGACGGAGCTGCAAAGAATCTTGAGAGCGAGCTTCAGAATCCGAAAGATCCACAAGCTGTGAATGCTCCATTTCAGGGGGAGGGTTCTACATCAACCTCCACACCTGGTACACCTTTTCAGGGGGAGCATTCAACTCCTCAAGTGACTCACAAAAGTTCACTCCAGGGGGAGAATCCAGTTCCAAAAGAAGAGGAACATACATCATTCGAGGGGGAGAATGAAAATACGAATGACGATTCGGATATGCAGTCGGAATTTGAGGATGTAAATGTTGAAGTGGACCCAACCTATGATCCTAATTACCCTCCTTTGACCAAATGGACAAGAGATCATCCCAAAAGACAAGTAATTGGAGAATCATCTTCAGGAATTCTTACGAGAACACAACAAAAGGCAAAGCAGACTGCATTATTCTCTAAAGTGGAATATTGCATGTTTAATTCGTTTATCTTCAAAATTGAACCTAAAAATGTTAAGGTTGCTCTTGATCATTCTGATTGGGTGCAAGAAATGCAGGAGGAGCTCAATGAGTTCGAACGAAACAAGGTCTGGAGATTGATTCCCCCTCCGAAGGATGTATCAGTTATTGGTCTAAAATGGGTATTTTGTAACAAACTAGAAAAAGAGGGAAATGTGATACGAAACAAGGCGCGACTAGTTGTTAAGGGATATTGCCAAGAAGAAGGCATTGACTATGAAGAAACCTTCGCACCCGTTGCAAGACTGGAGTCTGATCGCATCTTTCTGTTGTATGCAACTCACAAGAACTTCGAAGTGTTTCGAATGGACGTTAAATGTGCCTTTCTGAATGGGGAAATTGAAGAAACAGTGTATGTGGAACAACCATCAAGGTTCGTAAATGAGAAATATCTGAACCACTGTTATATTCTAGATAAAGCAATCTATGGTCTAAAGCAAGCTCGACGAGCCTGGTATGAAACTCTTACTAGATTCTTAAAACAAGCTAAATTTAAACAAGGTTCGGTTGACCCAAACTATTTTTGCAAGAAAGATAGTGACCATTTGATGATTGTCCAAATTTATGTTGATGACATCATTTTCGGTTGTACAAATCCCAGTTTAACTGCTGAGTTCTGAAAGTTGATGGAAACTAAATTTGAGATGAGCTCTATGGGTCGAATTAATTTTTTCCTTGGTTTGAACATAAGACAGAATCAGGAGGGAATTTTTATCAACCAGGAGGCTTACACGAAGACCTTACTTGCTAAGTTTTGAATGGTGTGTGATTCGAAGGTGAAGGTTCCAATGACATTCGGAACGAAACTAACACTGTCTTTGGACAAACCAGCTGCTGATATGACACTCTATCGTCAAATGATAGGGTCATTGATGTATCTAACCGCTAGTCGTCCATGCATCATGTTTTCTGTTTGCTATTATGCTAGGTTTCAAGCGAATCCTCGCGAACCCCACATGACTGCTGTCAAGAACATATTCAGGTATCTTAAACGAACATCCTCTCTCAGATTATGGTACCCATCCAGTTCAGGGTTCTTTGTTCAAGTGTTTTCGGATGCTAATCTCGGAGGTTGCGGTTTAGATCGGAAAAGTACAATGGGAGGAGGTCAATTTCTTGATGGCAAACTTGTTAGTTGGCAATCAAAGAAACAAACTTGTGTCTCCCTTTCAACTGCTGAAGTAGAGTACATAGTCGCTCCCTCTTGTAGTTCACAAGTTGTCTGGATTCAAAGTCACCTTCATGACTATGGTATAAATATGAAGCGAATCCCCTTCTATTGCGATTCTGAGGGCGCCATTCGCATATGTCACAACCGAGTGCAACACTCTAAGACCAAACACATTACACTGAGGTATCACTTCATCAAAGATAACGTAGAAGATGGAAATGTCGAGATTCACTTTGTTAGATCCGTTGATCAGCTGGATGACATCTTCATAAAAGCCTTACCTGAAAAAACCTGTAATCGCATTCTTCTAGGCTTAGGAATGATTGAGGCTGAATCAGTTCTGAAACTACATTCGCTGTCTTAAAGTTTTGGTTGAACTGCGAATTGGTGTGAACGTTCGCAGTGACTCGCAGTCCACTGTTCACACTACGAATTGGTGTGAATGTTCGTAGTGACTCGCAGTTTACTGTTCACTCGTGGTTCGGAACTTCATGTATCCTTTGAAAACAAAAATAGAAAAATATTTTCTTTATCTTCAATTCTTATTTCTTTTAATAAAATATTCAAAAATACCAAAAAGATTAGATAAGTGAGTAGAATTGAAGACACATACCATGATGGTCTCAATTATAAATGATGGGGCAGGTAAAGATTTCGAATCTATGCACTAGTTAAGTGTCCCTAAAGCATTATGTTTCATGTAGTCTGAAGCCTCTAAGACTCTATGTTGAAGCTTTAATGAATCGATAACACCATTCGTTTCTTCCCAATTAGGCTATTCATTTACATAAGTCATGAGCTACCTTACTTTTCTCATATTGAGTTAAGAGTTGTCTGCTTGCTCACTTTCGAATAGCAAAGGTACATTTTTCTTTGGAACCACCTCCCACTACTTCTTCATCTCTTTCGCATTCATGAACGTAACCCTTTAGACTCTCAGATATTACCACTGAGGTTTACGGTTACACAACATCTGTGTTTATGATCTTAAATTCGTTACAACCATGAATTGAGTGAAACCTATAATCCAACACATATTTAAGAATTGATGATGAACAATAAACATGTTCTAGATTTTTCACCAAGGAATTAACGAATGTCCACCTTCGTAGCTTGTACCCTGAAATCTCTTTTTATTTTTGTGCGATCTTAATGAAATGCTCTTGTCTTAAGACGTTTCTTCCCAATAGATCAAGTTTTTGTTTTTTTTCTTGAGATTTCTACACTTATCCAACCACTAAAAATAATTCCAAAGCATACTTGTTCTTATGGCTACACTGGTCAGACAAGTACTTCATACGAACGTTCAGACTTATTTTGAGTTTCAGACTTAGTTGAAGAAGAAGCCACCCCTTTCGCCTTATTAAAAGAAGCATTTCACTGTTTCTACACAAACAGATGATCATAATTCAATGGGACACCACACAAGCACTTTAAAGTCTCTCTTGACTGTGAAGGAAGAGATCGTTGCCCGGGATCCATATACCTTATGTCTTTAATGACATCACTAGAATCCCGTAGAAAATTTATTTATTTCTTTATCTTTGGCACACTCTTGCACGAAGATCATTATGATTTTCAAAAATCTGGTTCGTTGTCCTAATGGTACTTTCAGGTTCGGAGTACAGTAAACGGTAATCAATTGCGAAAGTATGAAACTGTGAAAGTCAGCAACTGAAACGGAGCAATTAGTGGAGAAGATTTAGGCGCGTGAAAAATTCAAACTGCCCTGACATCACGCTGTCAGTTACGCCGTCTGACGTCACAGCTGTCAGTCACGCCTTTTTAGGCGCCTTTTTAGTAATTTGGGATTATTAACCGTCGATTTTTCTCTCTCTTATCATATCGTATATAAGGATTTCTACGATTCATTATTCATTACCACTTTCAAAGCAATCGAAATTCTTTCAGTGATTTCTCTCTCTACTATTCATCATCTTCTTCACTAAGCAACAATCACAGCCTCTTCTGAAACACCTTCTGTCGCTGAACAAATGGCACAATCAACTCTGCTCAACATCAAGGCCAACCAGAATCTAATCCTGGACCTTGATCCTACCAAGTACGACGCCTTTCTTCAACCTCTAATTGAGTTCATGCGCTATTCACCACTGGTAATCGCCCTGACGAAAACTGAGAATGTACCCTTCGTTCATCTGTCCAAGGCATATTCGACTACTAGCTACCAACAAGGGGAAGAGATGATCACTTTTGAAGTCGACAACAAGAATACCCAAATCACCAAGTCCAGGTTCTATACCTGCTGGGGATTTCTCAAGGTCGTGACCTAATTAATCCAGAATCCATCTCCAACTCTGCTATCTTGGAGATGTTCTATCAAATGGGCTATAGGGAGTATCTGGCCACCATCTCCAAATTCAAGAAGCCTAATCTTCTACCTATTTGCAATGCTCTGTTCACCCTGATTTTCAAAAGCTTTTCAGAGAGGGTAATAGGCTCAGACTGTGCTAGCAAGTTGTTCATAACCATTATGTATGGTGTTTACTTAGGCGTTAATCTTGACTACAGGTCGGTGCTTTGGGATTAACTCGTTTAGAGTATGCTTTCTACAACTAGGAACAATGAGATCTCCTGTGCATGCTTTTGGAAACTCGTTGTACAGAGGGCTATCGATCGCCTCAACATTCCGGTAATAGAGGGATCGATTATGGCTAACATTCATGTTTTCCACACCACAAACATCATTCTTCCAGACACTTCCAGATTCACCTTCATTGGATCAATCCTAGAATCGATGCTTTACAATGTCCCAGCTGACAGTGAAGTTCTTCAAGCTTATTGCAGTTTACCGCCTTCTGTCCACGACCAATGACTGATGCAATACGAAAGGTTCTTGATGATGTTGATAAGCCAAAGAAGGTGGATAAACGAAAGGGGAAGGCTGGTCCATCCAAACCTGTCCAGACTCCAAAGAAGAAAGTGAAGCAAGTCGCTCGCAAGCCATGAACTCCCACCCCAAGTGATGAGGAGGATTCACAATCCAACACTATCTATAAGATTCGCATAGAAGAGCAAGTTCATCACGAACAAGATGACACCGATGTCACTTCGCATCCCCAAGTTTCGGAGCCAATACCTACGAACCATGAGGTCACTTTTCACATGCCTACATCTGTTCCAATTACAGATGATTTATTTCAGGGTTTCACACCTCCTCACTCTCTAATTACTACTACCACTCCCATCACTATTTCACCATGTCCAACTATGGGTGTCTCGCAACCCCAAGCTACTCTCGCACAGTCCACTCTTTTGTTCACTGATTCTATAGGAACAACAACCACAACTACTAGTGAACCTCCATCTTCTGTCAACATATCTGATACGGGGCAGGTGCTTCAGGTTTCACTCTTGGTCAATGTTATACTCCTATCTCACCTCTTCGACAAGATAATACGGATACTGTTTTCGGGGGTGATGAAGATTTTGAAGCTTTTACTTATGATCCTTTCACAGTTCGAGAAGATAGTGATGATGATGCTCCAGTTATCAAAGGACAACTCAAGGCCATCAATGAGAAGGTGGACACCTTGCTTTAGTCTACCAAAACATCCTCTCGCAGTGACTATTCTGAGGAAACTAGCAAGGCATTTCTTGAAACCCTAACCAAAGAGCACACTATGAATCTTGACAAAACAAACAAGGTAGTTGCTGACACTTCATCTGTTTGCAAGGAAACGACCGAAAAAGTCGATAAACTAATTTATGATACTCAATATTTTATGAGTACTTTCCAGAATTCCTTTGAAACGAACACTAAAAAGGCGAATGCAGTAATAACTAGTCCTGGAACTACCCTTAGGACTGAGAAGGATGCTCTTGAGAAAGTTCGCACTGGCATTCAATCTGACAATACAGAGTTTCACACCTCCATCTCTTCCAAAATAGACAAGCTTCATGAAGATTTGGCTATTGAGAACAAAATAATGGATGAGCTCGCCGTCAAAACAGAAAAGGTGAATGTTTTATCTTTCAATCTCACTCATGATAATAAGCAAATTGACGATCTCTTGTCTGAAAAAGTTGTGATGAAGAGTTGCATAGCTGATGTGAATGCTTACTTGAACAATTTTATTGAAACTCGTGATTCTCTAATCACGATCTCTATAAGGAAGCATCTGATTGATAAACTTAGGCCTATGTTCGCAATGCTAAATAGGCTTGAGGGTGTTTCGGAGTCTAGCACACTTTCGAAACAAGGGGTAGACACTAAGAATCCATTTACGAAAGAAACCCAGAATCCAGCCGTTACTACTGAAAAATCTAATGTTCAAAAGCCAAAGTCAAATGTCGAACCGAAGGATAATGTAGCTTCGGGTTCGAAAGGTGAATAACATATTATCGATGACAGTGTATAAGATGAACCTGATAAGCATGAGTTGAAACGAAGGAAGGCTCGTGAAGTTGAGACTGATGAACACAATCGCATTGTTAGAGAAGTTGAAGAAAAAGAGAAAGCGCTTCGTGATGCTCAAATCACTCTAGAAGCTAAGAAGACGTTATTTACTCCTTGGTCTATAGAGAGAATTCTAACCGAAGCAGTTGACAACCCAAGCATTCACTGGTTAGAGTCGGCCACCTAGTTCAATCTAGAGAACACATTGGATTCACAACTTGATTTTCGAATTACCCCAAAAGCTTTTTTGTTTCGTAGATTTGATGTAATTGCAAATGCTTCATAATCGATGAAGGTGTTAACAAGTTACTCATTGAATTTTATCTAAAGCATGGCAAGCCCCAACACCTCACATGGAGCACAATGAAAATAAAAGTTGTAAAGGTGATTGGACCTATTCAAACATATAACTTTGTCAATGCCAAGTTTAAGACAACTCGAGGTTTGGAGAGTTCTGTGTTTGAGTTCTCACTTGCAGACCTGTCATGTTTAAATCCCTACGATTGGATAATGTTGTTACACCTCTTGATTAAGGAAGAAAAGATGTATGAACCAATTGTTTCTCATATCAAGAGGATGTTTGTTTCGTACATCCATGAAGTAGCGAAGATGGATGTTGAAATTGCCTCTGTGTTGCGAAAGAAACCAACATTCCTTCCCGAAGCTTCTGCGAATGACATCAAGAAGATGAAGATGGGGAAAATTGAAAAGGACAACTGGAGCGTGACGTTTCAACGAGGATCAAAAGAAAGAGGCTATGTCCAGAAATGTCTATTTGCTTTACTTGCTAAACACCTGCTCTCCACTTCATGCTTGAACTATGTTTTGGAGATCATTGAGCAATGCAACGCAAGTGATGCAGATGTGAAGAAGTGCTATTCTGATATGATACGATGGTACATTGCAGTTCGCAGTTCATTGCTCAATATCATGCCCAATCTCTTCAAGACATAAAAACAAACACAACCGTGAAGAGTCTCCTTCCTCAATCGACACAACGGGGGAGATTGTTGGGTCATTGGATTGCATCAATTGTAATTATTTTATATAGTCCATTTTATGTAATGGGTTAGGCCTGTCCACCCGGTTTCTTTAATGATTAGGTTTTAGCTATAAATAGTGCATGCATGCACCGTATCTAGGGTCGATCCTCTTGTAATCCTACTCTGCCTTTACAGTAGCAATTCTTCATCGAGTTCTTCTAAGGTAGATATTATTAATCATTCGGCACAACTTTGATCATCGTGTTCTTTATTTATGATTCAATTACCTATTTGAAATTTGTCGATCTACTCATATTTATTCTAACATCACCCATGAGTCCCTTTCGACTCGCTAAGTCCCTTGCGACTCTTTGAGTCCCTTCCAACTCCTTCAGTATCTTTCAACCAATATAATTCTATTTCACCCCTATAACTAAGCATACAGTCATACTAGCAAGAGTCACAAAGACAACAAGAACATACATGCATATTACTATGTGTCACAAGACCACTACTATCCTATTACATAATCCAATGGGCTGGCATTGATGCCTTTGACCCATAAGTACAGTAATGAGACTCGCCTAACCAACGATGATCAACTGTTACTGCTCCTACTATTGCGAATACATATACTATAACCCACCTATACAGGTATACGAACTACACCCTTAGCTTTCGTTCCAAGACTAGAGGTTTGAGAAAAAGTCAATGCAAGTCAAAGTCAAAGTCAACGGTCAAAGTTGACTCTCCACGTCGTGGCCATCCTTGGCCACGTCATCGCCCTCAAACGACAAAACATATGCATTTTCCCTAGTCACCACGCCGTGGGCACTGGGTTCAAAGCGTCTTAATGGGTTAAGTCGAATCCACCGATTCCAAAGGTTCGAAAGTCTAGATTTCATCATGTAACATCCCAAAATTTAAGACCAAAAATTTCATTTTTGATTCATAAAACATATTATAGAGAACAACATCAAGTTATCTTATTTCATAAAAACCATAGATCATATGTCTCAAAAGCATGTCATAAGTTATTAATAATGTTAGAGTACAAATCCCAAGAATCTCATATGCGGAAAATCGTGTGTGTGATGTGGTGCTATAGTGCCCACTCCTTTCCCTTCGAAGAAGAAGGACCTGAAAAAAAAATTGAAAACCGTAAACACAAAGCTTAGTGAGTTCCCCCATCATACCACATACCATATAATCACATAACGCCTAGCATTTTTGGGTGCTGGCCTCCCCTTCGGTCTCTTTCACCCTGTAACTGCCTAGCATATCTGGGTGCTGGCGTCCCCTTCGGTCTCTTTCAACCGGTAACTGCCTAGCATATCTGGGTGTTGGCCTCCCCTTCGGTCTCTTTCAATCGGTAAACGGGGACTATTTCACCCCTACTACTACCACATAATACCCTAGTATAAACATATAAATCATATATAGCCTAGCATATTTTGGTGATGGCTTCCCCTTCGGTCTCTTTCAACCGGTAACCGGCGACTATTTCACCCCCTACCACTACCACATAATATCATAGCATACTAGCACATAAAGCATAACAAATAGTGGCATACCAGACAATTATCACAAAGACAATCATCTCAACTATAATCACCTACTAATGGGCCGACATTGGTGCCTTCGACCCACTCCTACGGGAAGGTAACTCACCTCAATGTCGTGAAGTAGTTGAACTGTCCTCGCCTCTGGGATCAACCCTCCTCAAACTCCTACATATAAAATCTCTTTTAATTACCCTTTCATACTCATAACCCCTTTAAGGGTCAACTCTGGTCAAAGGTCAAAGTCAAAGTCAACATCCTAGTCAAAGTCAACATCCTGGTTGACTCAACTCGCCGAGTTGGTCCATCAACTCGTCGAGTTTCTTGATCCATAAAACTCTGGACATCTTGATCCGCCTTGTCGAGTTCTTTCATGAACTCGTCGAGTTTGAAGATCCATAAAACCCTGGATTCTCGATCCTACTCGTCGAGTTCCCCTTCATACAAAGTCGGGACATTTTACTCACAACTCGCCGAGTTCCTCAATCTTCATAACCCAAAACCATGGCCAACTCGCTGAGTCATCTCCTAGAATCAATGAGTTTGCTCAGTAACAGAAAAGGTTGGGGGACCACGACCCAACTCTCCGAGTTGTATGAACAACTCGTAGAGTCCCCCATAGTCTAAACCCATTCAGTCGTTTCTAGTTGGGTTCAATGCTTGCAAACCATAGATCTGGTCCCCTAGTACTAAGTTACCACGTAAAGTTGCTAAATTTACGTTCATGCATGGTGCCATGAAGCTAATAACACCAAAACTCAACTCCTAAATAGATCTAAGGCATAGAGAAGGGCCAAGATTTAATAAAATTGGTAACTTTGAGTCTCATAAGGCCATGGACATCTAGATCTGAGGTCATAACTCCAAAACATGCTTGTATCCATGAATGGTTCCAAAATAGGCTCCTTAAGGCCCTAAACTACTCCATGAAGAGATCTAGTAAATGATTAGTCAAGGTACGGACTTTATACCTCAATAAGGTTGCTTTGACAAAGAAATCTCTGGATCCAAAGCTTCTTCCTTCAACCAAGCACTTCTAACTTCCACTTCTTCAAGGAAATACCAAGGAATCACACTCTTTTCACTCACACACACTCAAAAGGCTCAAGATCATGAATTAGGGTTTTGCTGGACTGAGGGAGGCGATCAGGGAGGCCACAATAAAGTGTTAAGGTCCTTAAATAGGATGCAAACCCTGAAAATTAGGGTTTCACTCTGGCAGCCCTACTCGTCGAGTTGAGGCTTCTCAACTCGTCGAGTAGACTTCAAGTCCCGCATCCAAGATCTGTTTCTACTCGACGAGTTTAGGGCCTCCAACTCGTCGAGTCCCTTTGCAAAAATGAATAATGTGGCTTAAAATACATACCGGGATTCAGGCGTTACAAATCTCCCCCACTTATTTTAGACTTCGTCCTCGAAGTCTGCTGCATATCGTAATAGCTCTGGGTAGTGCTCCATCATCTCGTCCTCCAGCTCCCAAGTCCATTCCGAGCCCTTACGGTGCTGCCATTACACCTTCACTAACTCGACCTTCTTGTTCCTCAGATCCTTCGTCTTCCTGTCGAGGATGGCTACGGGCCGCTCGATGTAGTTCAGGCTGTCGTCCACCTGAATATCCTCTAGATGTACCACCGCAGAGTCATCTACTATGACAACCCGAAATTTTTATTTGTATAAACTCCTCAGTCAGCACATCAAATTAAATCCAAATTCATTTTAGTACGTTTTTGGCCGGTTTTCAGTCCGTTGGGTGTTTTATTTTTATACTCGTCAAGCGAACAAATAAAAGGAAGTATACTTTAGAGGTTGTCGTGCATCCCGTAAGTCTCAAAACTCCAAGAGTTTGGAGTTTACGGCCCCAAACATGGAGTTTACGGCCGTAAACTCTAAAGAGTTTAAATATGACACTTAGTCATTTTTGGCTCACTTTCCCACTTCCTAGTTCAAGAACACCCAAGTTTCCTCTCAACTATCATAAGATCATCTCTTCAAATCCGCCAAAATGTAAGTGTTTCCTTACTAGATTCGAACATGCAACACTTAATCTAGTGTTTATACATCATTTCATCCATGGATTCTTCATATTTTCTTAGATCTTCAAGTGTTCTTCAAAACACCAAGAACACACACTAGTGTTCTTGGCCCTTAAACACTCCTACAAGCTTCCCATAAGTAATTACACTCCTCCTAACTAGTTGTTTGCTTAGAATACATGTTAAACCCTTGAAGAACATCAAAATCCCCAAGAACATATGTGTTTACGGTTCAAGGAGATCTCCTTAGACCGTAAACACCTTCAAGTGGGGTTTAGGTGCCCCTAACACCTTCTATGGCTTGTATAAAGGACTAGAACCTTGCATACATGAGCTAGAAACACCAAAACATGGAATGGTTGGGTAACCATGAGTTTACGGCTGTAAACTCATGGGTTTACGACCGTAAACACATGTGTTTACGACCGTAAACTCCCAAGGAGTGGTCCAAGGACCGTAAACTCCAAAGAAGGGCCATTTCGAGCCCTAGTCACCTCCTAAGCCTTGGATTCGAGTCTAGCTTACTTCCTTGTGTGGTTTAGGACCTTAAAACACCCAATGACACCATTGCCATGAGTTTACGGCCGTAAACTCATGGGGGAAATGGTCCCAGAACCGTAAACCCATATGGTGCTACCATATGGGGAGTAAACTCCAATGTGAGGCCATACTCTCTTAAGATGCAACCCTTAGCACTCCTAGCACTTGAAACAAAGTGTTGTCATGTATTTGAGTGTCTTTACTTGCTTAATTAGTTATTAAATGACTAATTAGATACATAAATGTATCATTGCATGCTCAATAGGATCCGCGTGTGTATTCAAGTCCTCATTTGACACTTAGCATCCTATACCACCCGTTCATCCGAATCACCCACTTCAGGTGAGTTCATACCCCTTAATCAACCTTTTTAAATGATTTTAAATGCTTTTGTGGGGGGGGGGAATACAAGTTGAACTATAAAGTTATTATATCGACCACATGTGATTAATAACTGTATAGCAAAAAGATTTCTGCATGTTAAACTGTTTTATCCAACTAAAGGTTTCCAAATTTTGTTTTCAAATCTCTTTTAAAGTACCAAAATCTCTTTTAAATTACCAAGCTTTTATCAAAGTCTTTTAAACTTATATTCTTGATAGATTCATGTGTATATAGATATAGTTATATAAGTAGGGTTTGAAGGACTTAGGACCGATAACCCGCTTTATTTCTTGTTCCTTGTTTGGTTGTGGACTTAGAGCATCCGGTTATTTATCCGAGTGTCGTTGAAGTCCTAGTTATATATTATGTATATCTGGTTAGATGTTAATACTCTTATTCCAGTTCAACACCTTTGGGTAGCAAAGGCATCTAGATAACCTCTCGAGTAAACTATAATAGGTATAGTTTAGAAACCAACCATAACTTTCATGAAGGAGAACTTAGTTATATCTATATTCTAAGAACTTGTACTTATAGTAAAAAGAAAAGTATATAGAAATCAAAACACGAGATACATCCTCATGACGCGGATTTCATCGTTGTCGAGTGGTAACCAGAGTCTCCTGGAGGGAGAGCGGGCATTGTGTGTATAGATATATACGGGACAGACCATCCCACATCCTGACTGCTAGCTACAGTCCCGGCCGACCAAGCCAAGGGGTGACAAATGTCACATTCAATCCGACGCCAGCAGGTCGTCATGTTTACATCCGTCAATCAGTATGGTTACGAGTATCTTTACATTTACCTTATAATTCATGGCTTTAAGGTAATAAGTATTATCATGGTATTTTCTACATATGATACCATCATAATATATTTTCCTAGTTATACACTAGGCCTCATATTAAACCTTTAAACTGACCTACTTAGGATTAAAGGTTAACTTAGACTCTCTGAGGCGTATTGTTCACTTAATACCGCCTGGGGTCTGTATTTCATTAACTTAGACTCTCCGAGGCGTATTGTTCACTTAATACCGCCTGGAGTCTGTATTTCATTCACTTAGACTCTCTGAGGCGCATTGTTCACTTAATACCGCCTGGAGTCTATACTTCATTCCTTTAGACTCTCGGAGGCGTATGGTTCATTCGATACCACCTGGAGTCTATGTTTTATTCACTTTTAGTCAACAGCGTTACTGCTGAGGTAAAATAGTATTTTTCCCTATTACTTTTGCTTGTGATCTTCTCACATATTCCTTAAAGTATAAACTATATTTTGATAATAATAGTTACCTTTGGGGGAAATTACTCCTTAAACATAAAACAATTGGGTCTTGGTAGAAGACTACTTTTATTAGAAAATATAGGATTTTCTGGAAAGAATTCTAATACTATGTAAACTCAAATCACCATTATCTAGTGAGATTATTTTGAAGAAAAACATGTATTTATACCAATGTCATTAAATACTTATGAACTCACCAGCATTAAAATGCTGATACTCGCTTTCAAAATAACTTGTATTCTCAGGTCATCAGTAGACAGGTACACTCCGGGAGCTTTTACGAAGTCAGCCTAGTACCAAGCTGCAACTTATGTTATTTCCTATATCTACTTTTGATGTTATTGTTAAATGTAACCTATGTAAAATTATTACTATTAATGCAATGGTTGTTGTACTTTGATTACTATACTACATATGTTGTGATACTTGACATGACGTCCTCCACCCCAGAACGTTTCCGCCGTTCCGGTTTTAGGGTGTGACATCTACCAGAAACTTCTGCAGCTGGGAGGCATGAAAGGTACTGTAGATCTGACTAAGCTTGACTGGAAAATCCATCTTATACGCCACCTTGCCCACCCGGGCTACAACCCTGAAAGGACCAATGTACCTGGGGCCCAACTTGCCACGCTTCCTGAACCGGATGACACCTTTCCAAGGTGACACCTTCAGGAGAACCATATCCCCGACCTGGAACTCCAGGTCCGATCGACGTCTTTCGGCGTAGCTCTTCTTCCGACTCTGAGCAGTCTGAAGCCTGTCCGGACTTGTTGGATCCTCTCCGTCATCTTGAGTACCACTTCGGTACTCCCCATGATCCTCTGTCCAACCTCACCCTAACATATCAGGGTTATGCACTTCCTCCCGTATAAGATCTTGAAGGGAGGACGGTCAATACTCACGTGATAGCTATTATTATAGGAAAACTCTGCCAAGGGAAGGTAGGTATCCCAGCTACCACCGAAGTCCAGGACGCATGCCCGTAGCATATCCTCCAGAGTTTGGATGGTCCGCTCGCTCTGACCATCCTTCTGCGGCTAAAGTGCAGACGAGTACCCAACTCGTCGTGAAACTTCTTCCAGAATCTGGAAGTGAACCGTACATCTCTATCAGAAATCACGTAAACTGGAACTCCGTGTCGAGCTACTACCTCTCTGATGTAGATGTCGGCCAGCTTCTCGGCCGAAATGCTCTCCTGGATTGGAATGACATGGTCACTCTTGGTCAACCGATCCATGATGACCCAAATTGAATCCTCTGCTACTCTTCCTTGACCTTGTTGCAGTTCAGGCATCTCTCGATGAAACAGGCTACATCCCACTTCATTTAGGGCCACCAGTAATTAGGACGAAGATCTCTGTACATCTTCGTCGCCCCGGGATGGATGGAAAATTTGGACTTATGGGCCTCATCCATCAGAATCTCTCGTACTCCGCCCCAGTACGGAACCCAGACCCTCCCATGAAGGGTCAGCAGCCCACGACTGTCAGAGTCAAACGAGGCCACCTGACCTATGATCCGCTCACACTTCCGGCGCTCCTCCTTCATACCCTCAACCTGCGCCTCTCGGATCCACTCCAAAAGTGGAGTCACCACCATCATCCTCAAGAAAATGTCTCTGATCGGGGCTGCCTTGTGGCTAAGAGCAATGGCCACAACGTTGGCCCTCCCCGGGTAGTAGAGGATCTCACAGTCGTAGTCCTTCACCACATTTAACCGCCGGCGCTTCCTCATGTTCAGATTTGGCTGATCCATGAGGTACCTTAAGCTCTTGTGGTCCGTGTAAATAGTACAATGGACCCCATATAGATAGTGTCGCTAAATCTTGAGGACGAAAACAACCGCCCCTAACTCCATGTCGTGCGTCGGGTAGTTTGCCTCGTGAAGGCTTCAGCTACCTCGAGGCGTAGGCGATGACATGCCTCCTCTACATGAATGCCACGCCCAAACCCGAAATGGACGCATCACAGTACACTAAAAAATCCTCCATGCCCTCTGGCAGGGCTAAGATCGACGCCTCTCACAACCTCTGTCTCAAAGTCTTGAACGATGTCTGCTGCTCAGGCCCCCAGCGAATGACTATGGCCTTCTTCGTCAGCCGAGTCAAGGGTACTGCTATCTTGGAAAAGTCCTGTATGAATATCTGGTAATAGTCTGCTAACCTGAGGAAACTCCGAATCTTAGTTGGAGACTTCGGAACCTCCCATCTCATCACGGCCTCAACTTTGGCCGGGTCAACCAAAATCTCGTTCTAGTTGACAAGGTGCCCCATAAACTGCACTTCGCACAACTAGAACTCGCACTTGGAGAACTTGGCGTACAAGCTCTCCCTCCTCAGGGTATCCAACACCACTTGCAAGTGCTCCTCATCCTGCTCCTGCGTCTTGGAGTAAACCAAGATGTCATCAATAAAGACAATCACAGACCAATCCATCATCGGTCTGCATACGCGGTTCATGAGGTCCATGAATACGGCAGGGGCATTGGTGAGCCCGAAGGGCATCACCACGAACTCGTAGTGGCCACAACGAGTCTGGAAAGCAGTCTTCTGTACATCCTGATCTCTAACTCGCATCTGGTGGTAGCCTGAACATAAATCTATCTTGGAAAACCAAGATGCCCCCTGTAGCTGGTGGAAGAGATCATCAATCCTCGGTAGTGGGTAACGGTTCTTCATCGTTACCTTGTTCAGCTCCTGGTAGTCTATACACATCTGATGCGACCCATCCTTCTTCTTCACAAACATGATTGGGGCTCCCCAAGGCAAACTGCTCGGCCTGATAAATCCCTTGTCTTACAGCTCCTACAGCTGTGTAGACAACTCCTGCATCTCGGCAGGAGCTAACCGATATGGTGCCTTGGCTATCGGAGCCGCACCAGGGACTAGGTCGATCCTGAACTCCACCTGTCTCTCCAGAGGTATCCCATGCAGCTCCTCTGGAAATACTTTCGGGTACTCTCACACCATTGGTACATCACTCACAGGCCTTACCCGTCTCCCGGGTATCCATAACATAGGCGACATACCCTGCGCAACCCGGCTGAAGGTAGCGCTGTCACAACTAGCCTTTTTAGCTAGGAAATTTTGTCTTCATGTAAAGATCAACTCTTGTATAACTTGTAATCTAAGCTGATGTCAAGTACTATGCTCATTCAAAATCAACCATTTGAATCAAAACTCCTGCGTGAAGTTCAAAACCTAATTCAACACATCTCATATACTCAACTATGGGTTGAAACCCTAATATCCCGGCTCAAACATTTTAATGAGCCATAAATCATCTATTGGGCCTAATGGACCACTAAAACCTCAACTTGATTCTTTTAAGCTAAGAGTCTTCAATTGGGCCCTAATTGGACCCATATTCATTAAATAATAGCATTTTGGGCCATAAGACTTCTCATGGGCCTTACTGGGCCTAAAATGTCTCACTTTGTCATCATGGGCCTTAATGGGCTGTAAATGGTTTCATAAGCCCTATTGAACCATAAACTAACTTCTTGGGCCGAATGGGCCGAAAACTCCTATAATGAGCCTGATAATTTCGAAAATACTCAATAATGGCCCGAACTTTTCCTTTCTCCCCTTTCATTCTCGTATTTGAGTATATATATAAATACATGTAAAAAAAGAAATAATATGGGAAAATTGTGAGGAAGACACCTCACCATTGCATGGTGAGTATCCATACTTAATATCCATCAAATATCCATGTTAAACTCATTTATCCATGCATGTCCCATCTCACTTCTCTCTTCTCTCCCTCTTCTTCTTATTCACAGCCAAAGCCCCCTTCACTCACCACTCTCCATTCCAAACTTCCAACACTACAATCCTCCTATCAAAGCCATCTAAGGTTCTCTCATTTTCATCCCTCAAAAAAATTCGTGAACTAGGGTGTGTTCACCATGGTTTTCTTCAAAGATCATCAATCATTTGGTAAGCTACTATTTAAGCTTGATGATTAACTTCATTTTATGATAATCTTCACTCCTTAACATATCATTTCGTGATCCATGCCCTTAGACCCATCTTAAGTTCGAAAAACTCCACTCAAGAAGCTTCTAGGGCCGAGATCTCATCCATCCTTCATCAAAAACCGAAATATCCACAGCAAAGTGAGTTCATACCCCCTATTTTCGGTTTTTACTATGTTGTGGGGGAGAATACAAGTTGTTTTGTGTAGATCTATTTGTGTATGCATGATTTTATGTGTTTTTCATGATATATGTGTGATTATGTGTTATAAACTCCATGAACTTTAAAGTATGTTAAAATATGATGATATTTGTATAACATAACATTTATTGCAAACTTAATAGGTAAAGAAAGGTTTTAAAATACTTCAAAGTTGCTTAAAACTAAGAAAATTACATAAAAGGGGTCAAAATTGGCAAAATAATAAAAAATGAGGTTATTTTATGTAACTCATGGTTTTAAGGGACCAAAAAGGATTATTTTTGATAAATATGAACCCTTATGAAATTTTTGATTTTAAAAGGGTTAAAAATGTAAATTTTCACAAATGGGCCTCATTTTTGGGCTTTCACGGTTTTTGGGCCAAAATTTCAAAATTTTGGACTTTTGTGGCTTAAGTGTCATTATTAAACAAAGTTGTGCCAAAAATGTAAATTTATTAGATCTTGGACCAAAAAGATAAATTTATTTATAAATTGGCCGAGAATGCACATTTTCATAAAAATTAAACCAAAAATGATATTTTTAACAAAAGTGAGTTAAAAATGTTATTTTTACTTAAAACTAGCCTTAAATGCAAACTTTGGCCTTAAAGGACCTAAAATGTCATTTTTACCAAAAATGTGCCATAATTGTAAATTTTCGGTTTTTAGGACAAAAAATGACCTTTTACAAAAAGGTTGGCTTTTATCTCATTTTGGTAAACAACGAAGCTTAAACAACCAACGTAACAAACCACAGATCAATTACGTCATATATACTTTTATTGGGCCTGGAATATAATTTACATACTTAGTGGGCCTTAGTTGTCCATTTACATGTTTATTGGGCCTGGAATATACCTTATATGCTTATTGGGCCTGGGATATAATTTAAATGTTTAGTGGGCCTTAGTTGTCCATTTACTTGTTTATTGGGCCTGGAATATACCTTATATGCTTATTGGGCCTGGAATATAATTTACATGCTTAGTGGGCCTTAGTTTTCCATTTACATGTTTATTGGGCCTGGAATATATCTTATATGCTCATTCGGCCTAGAATATAATTTACATGCTTAGTGGGCCTTAGTTGTCCACTTACATGTTTATTGGGCCTGGAATATATCTTATATGTTTCTTCGCGTAAATTCGATTAAGGATCTAGTGAGACGTTTCGTTTGGCACCAAATGAGTGTACAAACGTAGCCTATAGTTATAACCAGAGTCTCCCGGAGAGAGAGAGAGAGAGAGAGAGAGAGAGAGAGAGAGAGAAAAGAGTTTGTCTATAGATCTATAAGGGGGTGACACCCCACACCTGAGCTGTTCGCTACAGTTAGACTAGGCTAGTCTAGGGTGACAAACCTTACCTTAAACAATTCGGCGTCTCACAGACGTCATGACAGGCGAAATTGTCATTATCAAGTATGGTTATAACGGCTCACTTACAGGAATTAACACCATTATAAAATTTACAGGAAACAATCGTTTGTGGAAAACACGGTAACCTACACGCACTGGTACTCAACCTCAGGTGTTGAGATTCCAACATTTTCATAAGCAGACAACATCGGGTTGTCTGGGGTTATTCTCTTTATATTCTCACAAATATTAACACACATGCATTAATACAAGATCGGACACAAACATTTCAAACCGTTTTTCAGAAAATATCGGATTTTCTGGTGTTTCCAAAGTAATACAAAACATTTTTCTTACACATGCTTATGAACTCACCAACATTACAATGTTGACCTTTTTAAATTAACTTGTATTCTCAGGAAATCGTTGAGCAGGTTGGTCAGCAAGAATACACGGATATTTTGCTATGTTTTGTTTTCATCATACTTGGATATTTTGGCATGTAATATTTAATTGAAATACTTGATCTAAACAATGACTGTTGTAATATTACATGTGTGATGATGATGATGTTATGTTTCAATTATATACATTGTGATGATACTACAAGAATGAAGTCACCTAAGCCCCCAGACGTTTCCGCCGTCTGGTTCGGGGGTGTGACAGATTGATATCAGAGCATTGTTTATAGTGAACTGGCATATCTAATCATACAAGATATGCAACTATAAATACAATGGGACTAAAACACTCTGAATAAAATAATAATAATACCCAGGTGTGCATTAATACTATAATTCTAGGAGCTTCTGGAGGAAACTGAACACTGTGGTTAACCCCGGACAATTATGTAGTCGTATTGGGGATAAATAGAGTCTGATCAACTATATTTATTCAAACTACGGCCAACATGTGTTTAGGAGTGATCATGGTAGGCAGTGAATCTAGAAACTTATCAACCTTGTATCCAAAAAGTTTTTAGGAAACTCAAACATAAACAAATAGTATTAAAGTAATTGGAATACTAACTACATGCACTTTCCTTACGCACACTTCTCATCCCTCAGTTTCTCACGCAGTCATCATGGAAGAATTCCAACAAGGTATACTTTACTATCAGGCCCTAGTGGCCAATGGGTTGATTGAAGGATAACCTGTTATGGGTTAGGAGGCAGATCCAGGCTTAGGACGTGAGGAATATTTGGAGACCGACTATGAGTTCGGGGAACCTGATTGAACGCTGACCTCGTGGCGCGACATTTCGGCATGTGATTTCACCACCAGACCCTCGCCACTTCTACTAGGATCAGCTTCACCTACCACCACTACTGTTAGGATTTCTTTTATGTACTACTTTATGTACTATCGACTTCATGATTAAGTGATTACACTACTCATGGAGTCGTCACGCTGTCGAATTTTATTCCTTTCACGTATTATATGCCTTAAAAAGGCAAATTTTCATGTATCAAAAAGATTATTATTAATGAAAGCAGTAAAATATATTATCATGATGTTGTTATCTGCTATGTGTTCTATTACTTTTATCTCATGTTAATCGTATGCATTCATTTACACGTACAACCGAATCACCGAACTGTTCTATAATTAAGGAATCGCGAAACTAGAATGCACTAAATACTCAACATCTTTTCGTTCCATGACAGAAGATGCCTCAAAGACCGAATCGCGGAAACAACACGGCACCAACACCACCGGAGATAAACTCAGCTGCGTTTCAAGCAGCAGTGTCAGTTGCGGTCACCGCAGCACCGGCACAGATTCACAACGGGAATAACGGTGGAGGTAACGGGCAAGGAGCCGGAAATTCAAAATAGGGTATGAACCAATAACCTACAAAGGTCTGTACCTACAAGGATTTCACGAATTCTAAGCCTCGAACCTTCAACGGGATAGGAGGCGCAATAGCTCTAAAGAGGTGGATAGAAAATGTTGAATCAGTATTCGAGATCTGCGGATGCCCCGAAGAGTGCAAGGTGAAGTTTGCAGCTTGCATATTCTTCGATCAAGCGCTTTCTTGGTGGAATGCTCACGTAGAGGCCATGACACTCCCAGTGGCGAACGCTATGCCATGGGAGGAGCTGAAAGAAATACTAATGGCAGAATACTGTCCCAGAGGGGAGATCCAGAAGATGGAGCAGGAACTGTGGAATCTCACAGTTCAGGACTCCGACATCGATGCTTACATCTCGAGGTTTAGTGCGTTGTCACTCTTGTGTCCAGGCATGATCACGTCTGAAGGAAAGAAGATTGAAAGATTCATTTAGGTATTGACCTCTCTAATTCAAGGAAATGTAATAGCAGTTAATCCGGAGACATATGACAGTGCTAAAAGATTAGCCAAGAAGCTCTACGACCATGGCAACAAGAAGGGTGCCAAAGAAGGAGAAACTGAAGGCAAGAAAGAAGGAAAAGATAACAACAACAACAAGGACAACAAACGAAAAGGGCGACAAAACTACGAGTCATCTAAAAAGAAACAAACTGTAGCAATCCACGCTGCTACCGCTCAGGTTTCCTCAACACCACATGCTCCAGCCTCGACTACACCAACTACTACCAGTCAATACTCGGGAACCCTGCCCAAGTGTAACAAATGCAGCTACCACCACTATGGAGAATGCAGAGATATGCAGTGTATAAGTTGCAACCGTAAGGGCTATACCACTCGAGACTATAGATATCAACCCCAACCAAACCAACATCCAAACCACAACAACAACATCAACAACAACAACAACAACAACAACAACAACAACAACAACAACAACAACAACAACAACAACAAAAACAACAACAACAACAACAACAACAACAACAACCGCAACAACAATAACAACAACAATAACGCTGGGGCTAGTCACACTTGTTATGGATGTGGAGGAACCGGTTATTTCAGACGCAATTTCCCCAAATCCAACAACCAAGGGGCAGGAGGATCAGGAAGGGTCCTGACGTTGGGTCAAGGTGAAGCAGTTCAAGACCCGACGGTTGTTACTGGTATGTTCCCACTTAACAACACTTACGCATGCATTTTATTCGATAACAGAGCCGAGCGGAGCTTCGTTAGTTACAAATTCAAACACTTACTAAAACAACAACCCCAGAAGCTAAACGAAGCCTTCACGAAGGAGATGGCTAATGGGAAAACCGAAACAACCAAAGATGTTTACGTAGGGTGCACATTAACACTAGACAACCATTCATTCTAAATAGATTTGATGCCAATAAATATTAGGAGTTTTGATGTGATAATCGGCATGGATTCGTTAAGCCCCCACCGCGCTGATATTATGTGTCATGATAAAGTCGTTCGCCTTCACCTCCCCAATCACGAAACCCTAATAATATATGGTGATAAGCTTGACGCCAATCTTTGTCTTATCTCGTGCATCAAGGCACAAAAGTTCCTGCACAAGAAGAGCTATGCTTTCCTCGCTCATGTTGTGGACAAAGCCAAAGAAGAAGTAAAAATTAAAGACATCTCAGTGGCAGGTTGAATTTTCTAAAGACCTTCTGGGAATACCCCCAGAAAGACAGGTTGAATTTCGAATCGACCTCATACAAGGAGCCACATCAATTGCCAAATCACCCTACAGGTTAGCTCCCGCTTAAATGCAGGAGTTATCCAGTCAATTAAGTGAATTGTTTAGCAAAGGATTCATCAGACCAAGCTTCTCACCCTGGGGAGCTCCGGTCTTGTTTGTCAAGAAGAAGGACGGATCCTTCAGAATGTGCATCGATTATAGGGAATTGAATAAGCTCACTGTCAAAAACCGATACCCACTCCCTCGGATTGAGGATCTATTTGACCAGCTTTAAGGAGCTAGTTACTTCTCACAAATAGATCTAAGATTCGGTTATCATCAGCTCCGAGTCCAAGAAGAGTACATTCCAAAAACTGCTTTCCAAACTCGATACGGTCATTACGAATTTGTTGATGCCCTTCGGTCTGACAAATGCCCCCGCAACATTTATGGACCTCATGAGTCGAGTCTGCTTCCCATTCCTTGATAATTTCTTGATCCTCTTCATCGATGATATTCACATATACTCCCAAAGCAAGGAGGAGCACGGTCAACATCTCCGTCAAATCTTGGAAACTCTAAGAGCTGAAAGGCTATATGCGAAACTCTCCAAATGCGAGTTCTGGATTCCGAGTGTAAACATCTTGGGTCATGAAGTCAGTGAGGAAGGGATTCATGTAGATCCTTCCAAGATCAAGGCCACTGAAGGCTGGGTGATTCCGAAAACACCAATGGAAATTCGACAATTCTTGGGTCTCGCAGACTACTACCGAAGGTTTATTTAGAATTTCTCCAAGATAGCCAATGTGACAACCGTCAAAATTCGAGTTAGTTCTAGATTTGATAAACTTAGTTGCACGTGTAGGCACACACATACTAGACTTAGTAACTAGAAGCTAAGTTATAATCTACTAGAAACTTGGAAACAATTAGAAACGATGGACAGTGTACTTAGATTTCACATTGTTATGTGAATTCTATAACTACTTAACTGTAGAGACTATCCATATTTGGGTCACTCTTTGACTCAAACACCTTTTCATAAATCATATACACACATCATGCACTTGACCTAGTAGTAGAAATTAGGTCTGAGTCTCATAGGAACTTAAGTCAAAGTTGAAAACTAGGACTAGTATACTTGATTCCTCAATTTCACTTAAATCTCGAAACCACTACATAGAATGCCAATAAACCGATAAAATAAACTACAAACATTATTTATTACTATAAAAGAGTTATAATACCATAAGGTAATCTAAAGTCTCAAAGTTTCTATTTATTTTGATATCCAAAGATTTACAAACTCTCAAAAACCCTAAAAACCCTAAAATCTCAAATTTATAAACTTTAACACCTAAAACTCCATAAAATTTGTTATGAACCTCATAATATCAATTGAAAATGACTAAATTCAGGAAAATATAACCAAGGAACAAAAACATTTAAGTCATTAACAATTGCCCATAATTTATAAGTCAAAAATCAAGGTTTCATGAACAAAATCTTGGTTAGGGTGTATATTTTATAAAAAGTTTGAAACTTTTATAAAATAATTGAATTTTTACAAACTTAAAAGAGAGGGAGGGCATTATACCCTCAAAAGTCGGCCACCCTCTCTCATCCTTCAATATTTTCCTTCCTAAAACATTTACACAAACCTTACACTCCATATATCTCATTCTCTCTCATTTTTCCAACACCTCCACTTCATTTTCTCTCTATTCTCTCTTCCTCTCTCCTTCAACCATGAATTTTATTCCAGAAAATGAGTCCAAGAACACACCTTGAACTCTAAATCTTCATCATCTTGTGGTGTTCGTGAAGGTAAACTCGATTTCTACTTCATTATTCCTTCAAAATCTCAAGTTTTCTTACATATCTTCTTCTTCTACACCATTCTATGGATGGATTATGAATCATATGTTCATAACCACGATTTTTATGATGTTGGAGGTAGTATTTCACCCAAAAACCAACATGCATGTAATGATCTTCAAGCTTAGAGGCTTGATTATCAAAGTTTGTTGTTAAAAGCTTTCAAATAGGTTCATAAAGGATTTATTCCCAAATAAATATCTAAAACTTCTTTTGTGATAAAATCCGATATTTTCCAGAATTCCACCAACAAAATGAGATGTTCTACAAATTTTCAGAAAATAATTCATTTTTCTCGAATTATTATAATTATTGCAAGAAACTAGGGCAATAATTCTTATAAAATACTTTATGAGGTCTATAAATCTTAGGTAATTTCGTGGATGACCCCTAAAGTAAACGATGACGTTTCAATGAGTTTCATCGATTTTTGTTACTGTTTGGTATGGTCTTGAATTTTCTTTTTGTTTAATACAAATAAATCATAAAACCATGTTAAGGAATGTGAAAAGGCTACATAAGATTTTTCACAGATCCTACCTCATGTGGAGTACTCAGAAAAAAAATTTCAGAAGTTTTCATGATGCATTCCTATTTTTCCCCTATTTTTGTATTTATAATGAACTAATAATGGGAAAAATATTTCTACTCATCCAAAATTCATGAACATTTACTAGACAACCTTATAATATAATAGAACTCTAAATAAAAATTGGTATGATTTTTCTATTCAGTATGCTATTTTTCTGCTATTTTATAAGATTAAATACACTTAAATCCACAAAATCTGATTAAACTATATAAAAATCACCATTGGTATTTTTCGTGGATTAGGTACACTTTAAATGAAGTTTACAAAAATTTTGGTAATTTACTTTAACTGTTTGATATTTATTCACCAATTAATGATTATTCTAGATAATAAAACAAAGAAAAATAGCAAAACTAATTTAAAAATATCTTTTATATTTTTCAAAGCTTCTATATGTATAATAACAGTGTTACAAAAAGTTTGGGCAATTTTGGAAACTGTCTTCTATTTATTTCCATTTTTGTTAGAATAAATGCACAAAAATCATAAAATCGGGTTAAACTGTATAGAAACTCATTTTTATATTTTTCCCAGCTTAAGAATGTTTAATGGCAGTACTATAAAGAGTTTGGGAATTTTTAGTATCTGGATACTATTTTTCACGAATTTATATTGATATGAAGGCTTAAAAAATTGGAAAAATAGTTAATCACATCAAAAAATCAAGGGAAAATTTCTGGAAGACCTCCAATGTATTTGGAACAAAAATGTAAAATTTGATGAATTTTGGAAACTGTTTGATAATATTTTTGGATTTTACGAGTTTAAAACACCTTTAAATATATTGAAATACCCTCAATTAATATTACAAAAATCTGGAAAATAATATCCAAAAATTATCTTAATCACATGAGTTATAAAATTTCACCATTTTAGAAAAAGTTTTGTAACTTAACAATATTAAATTTTGACACATTATTAGCATAATTCTATTGTAGTAGTAAGTATACTAGTATTAGATTTCAATTAGAGACTCATTAGTGTGTAACATTGTTGTAGGAAAACGATAGTGGTACGAGTGGAGCATAGTTCAAGGCACCATTTGTGTAACGTCCGCGTTTCGGGGTTAAGCATTATTAGATGATGTAATGGTCTAGGTCAACTATTGTAACTCTTTTTTTTTGTAATAAAGATGAATTATTTGAGTATTATGTGAATTATATGAATTTATGTGATTTATACTTAATTATAAAGGTATAATAAATAAAGAATAAAAATAAGCGTCAAAATTAAAGTGTGAGATAAACCCGATATCTTTACATAAAGTTGAAGTGGTCGAAACAAGGATTCCAGATATATAAGGAACGCCGAAATCTGAGTTATAACGAAGAAGTTATGGCCTGTCGAAGTTTCGCGGCAAAACCGACACGGCACCGGGAAACGTAAAAAGTGAATTTACGATAAAGTACTTTTTGGCCTTACTAATCTAAACGAAAGTCGTAGAATATGTTAAACCGAGAGCGTCCATAAAAAGAACGCCCAAATCTGACTTCGTATGAGGAAGTTATGAATTTTCTAAGATTTGGCTTAGCAGTGCACAACCCGAAACTCGAATTTTAGATCGAGCGGTTTTTGGCCTACGCAGCCTAATAAGAATTAAAGATCTCATTAATAGGAACTCAACGATAAAAAGACAGACGAAAACGGAGTCTGTATGTAGAAGTTATGAATTTTACGTAGTCATTTAACAGTATAATCTTCTCATACTGTTAAATTTAAGATCGGTCGAGAATTAGTCGATGGAGTCAAAATGAAAGTTGTAGATTTTATTTTTACCTACGCGTGGATATATAAAGAAAGTCGAAAACGGAGATCGTATGCGAAAGTTATGAATTTTTGAAAATCGGTTGATTTACACCCTGTGTGCGATGCCACGTGTCAGCACCAGGCTGTGCCTGGTTGTAGCCAGTTGGCTCACGACGTGAATCATCCCAGACAGCCAATAAATAGAGACGTAAAAAACCCCCAAAACACACACCTTTCATACCCTTTCTCTCCCATTACCCCCAAAACCTCTCTTCCATTCCCTAGTACTTCCTAAGTGCTAGAAGCGAGTCCCGGAGAGCCCGAAGGCTCCAAGAAAAAGAGTTTTTTGGTTTGAAACTCTGCCCGCGCGGAGCCCGGTTGTCAACAAAACTTCCCGGTTTCGTCAAAGTAGATTAATTTTAGAAGCAAAGTGTTGTCCGAATCACTCCTTATCAGGTGAGTGCATAGTCACTTTCATCTTACACATAGATATGAAGTATTTTATATAAAGTATGTACTATGTGTATATATATGTTATTTGTTTACCTGAGAGGTTTGTTGGATGAAAGATCTATACTTCTTTCTTTCAGATCTGAAACTTTTTCTTTCAGATCTACATTTTCTCATCTCAGATCTAAACTTTTTCTTCATATCTAAACTGTATACTTTGAGATCTATGTTGGATGAAAGATCTGAACTTCTTTCCTTCAGATCTGAACTTTTTCTTCAGATCTAGACCGTATATATATTTTATGCTTTGAAAGTCATGTTGGATGAAAGATGTAAACATTATTTGTCAGATCTAGACTGTATAAATATTTTATGCTTTGAAAGTTATGTTGGATGAAGGATTTAAACATTGTTTTTCAGATCTGGACTATATATGTATTTTATGCTTTAAAATTTATGCTGGATAAAAGATGTAAGCTTTATTTTACATATCTGGACCATGTATGTATTTTATATCTACAAATATGTGGGGTAAAACATGGGTAGATGAAATAGTTGGTGTGTGATGAAAGATGAGTTATAAGATGAGATAAAAGGTAATATAGATTATGAGATGAGGGTGAGAGGTGAAAATGAGAGAAACCTTTACCCAAACGATGGCCCCGTCATCTAGCAGAGTACGGATGACAACCATGGACTATTCTAGACAGTCTGTGGAACACTAGCAGGCTCACTACATGTAGGTGTTGTGAACGATATGTTCACCCGGTGTACTCTAAAAACCCATTGACATTTATTGCAGGTGGACTCCCGCAAATAATATTGTCGATAAATGAGAGCTATGGACTTAGCACCCATTGGATGAACCCTGGCAGCTATGGATTTAATGCCTGTTGTATAAGCCTTGGCGACGATGGACTTCGTGCCTATTCCTTAGGAAAACCCTTAGGAATGAGTGAGAGATGATCCTTAGGGTAGATCCCTAGGAATTAAAGAAGATAATGGGGATGGGTAATTGGGTTAATTGTTTGATAATAAAACATAATAACTTTATTATTGTGGGTTGAAAACCTTATGTACTCACCAGGTTTCCCAACCTGACCCACTCAGTTTATTTGTACCACAGGTGTCAATATAAAGCTACACTTCACTGAGGGATTAAAGAGATGTAGATCACTAGTGTAAATGAATGTAAGTTCTGTTTATGCTTATGTTTTTGTATTGACGTTGACATCCCAAGGTTTTAAAAGGAATAAAATACATTTCTTCAGAAGTGCTTTGATAACATATTTATCATGTTTTTCTGGGAACAAAATTCCGCAACACTTTTATGAAGAAGTTTACTCTGATTTTTTTTATTAAAAAGCATAAACTAAATCGGTCTTTTCTGGCCGTAAAAATGGGGATCACAGTTGGTATCAGAGCATTAGTTTAAGCGAACTAGGAATTTGTAGGATTTCTAGACTTAAACTTAGAATGCTAAGCGATGATTGTGAGATGAGTGACTACCATATTTTAGACACAAACACTAGTTTATTTTAGGAAAGATGCCTAAATTGCTTTATGTGCTAAATGAATTATGATGCTTTGTGATGCTACCGGATCTATGGTCTGTTGCCGACCGAATCTGGAAACTTTATGTGTACAGGTTTCTAAACGTTTGATTACGAAATTAGAACTGGCATGTAACTTTTCGAAGTAATAAGGAGATTTATACGTCTATCGTAAATAAATATTTTCTATCTAAATTCTCATCACTACACGTCGAACGTCTGATTTTGGTGTATAGATCGACATGGCAAGCACTCGAAGCAGACTCGGAAACGGTAACCCGCAGCCTGAGCAACAAGTGATTGAGAGAGCACCAGAAGTAGCAGCTACAACTGAGCCAATCACGATGGCAGGAGTACATGCAATGGTGCGGATGATGTTGGATCAACAGATGGAAAAGACAAGGAGTTTACTTCAACAAAGTAAGGACGAACTTACTGTGCCGGTATGCCAGACACCAACTCTTGAGGCAACCATCTGGGTTGCTAAGTCTATTGAAGAAATGATCAACGACAAGACTACCAACAAGGTTGAAGTTGGCAAGAAGAGGAAATTTGAGGGGTCTTCAAGGTCCAACAAGAGAAACATGTTCTCAAAGTCTGGCAAAGGAGGAGGTAAATAAAAATGGTGCGAGAAGTGCAAAAATAAACACTCTGGAAGGGAGGTGACTTGCTTCAAATGTGGAAGGACTGGGCATTACGCCAATGAGTGTACATTTAGTAAAAGGGTGTGCTACGGTTGTAGGGAAGAAGGACATATTTCTAAGGACTGCCCCAGGAAAAATGAAGCCACAAGAGCAAATGCGCCTCCAAAGCCGAAGGCAAGAGCATCTCAGACAATCCTCGACGAAGAAGGTGACAACCAAGGAATCACGAGTGAGGATTTTCTATCCAAAAATCAAGATATGTAGTAGCCATGCGGGTAGTATCTTATGATGTAGCCTATTAGAGGCATAGTCTAGGGTGAACTTGAACACCTATGTAATCGTTTCAAGGAATAATATAAAACCTTCGTTTTGCTATCTGATGTGTTAAGCTGTTGTGTGAATTTTCATGTATGGTGACTTGGAAAACTGCGAGACAATACTTGGGACGAGTATGAGTAGGTATGAATGGTAGTAGAGGCCTATGCTACCGGAAGCACAGGACTCACAATTGGATCATGGAAAGTCACAAGGTTACCAAGGCACTGGTAATTGATTATGTTTTGTTCATATCTGTTGTTACCATCGTTTCGGTAATGACTAAGAAGATGGTTGTTAATCCGACCCTAGTGGTCATATCAAATCGAGTCCGAATAAGATGAGTATGTTACGTGGTTCAAAGAACCAAGATCGATGTAGCATCCGAATTAAGCCAAAAGATTGAAGTGAAAGATAATCGAAGCGATCAATAGAAGTATTGTAAAAAGTGTTAAGCTAAGAAGCTTGTAGCTAGAAGTGTTACATGCTAGAATGTGATTATATCACATTAAAACATGAAGGAATGTATATCCTGTTATGGAATTTGACTCTAAATGACCTGAGTCTAAGCGTTGCATCATACAACGAGATGTCACTAGGACATGTCCCATTAGTCTGTTACGGTAATCGAAGTAAAGAACTTATCTTAATTTAAGTCTGTTTAAGAAGGAGCAGGAGTCTCCAATAAGGATTGATTTTGTAACTTGAGGGTTACGATTGAAAGTCCAACATGGGATGGAGAGCGGGTGCAAGATCGAGCACCACCTACAGACAAGAATTCCAAAAGTTAGATACTCATTCGAAGGAACATAATAGTTACGACTATTACCTAGGATGAAGAGATAATGTATGGAATTATTATACAATCCCTGTCTTGTTGATGATTCTGGGACGATTTGAAAAAAATTTGTTGTCTATGGTAACACATCGGGAGTTGGGTTGATTTGTGTTCTGATCCAAAGGGATAAGGAGATAGCGTATGTATCTCAACAACTGAAAGATCACGAAAAGAACTACCCCACTCATGATCTGGAGTTTTCAACGGTAGTATTCGCTTTAAAGATATGGAGACATTATCTTTATGGCACAAAGTGCAAACTTTTCACTAATCATAAGAGTCTCCAGTATCTCTTTGATAAAAAAAAGGATTGAATATGAGGCAACGACATTGGCTAGAGTTACACAAGGATTACGACAGTGAGATAATTTACCACCTCGGTAAAGCAAATGTTGTAGTTGATGCTCTAAGTCGAAAAGAAAACCTTGAAAGAGAAAGGACAAGAACGTTAAGAATAGAAGTTGTCTCAACGATTGAGGAAAACATCAAGAAAGCTCAGGAAGAAGCTTCAGAGGAAAAAAATAGACGAAAGGAAGAGCGTTTTGGCAAAATGTTGGTTTTCGGTACGAATACCCAAGGATTGAAGGTATTCCAAGATAGGATTTGGGGACCTAAGATGGGAGGAGTAAGAGATCTTCTGATGGAAGAAGCACACAAGACCATGTACTCGACTCATCATGGCAACACTAAAATGTATAGGGATCTACTGGTGGCCGACGATGAAGCTCGATGTTACAAAGTATGTGGCAGATAGTGTAAAATGTGCGAGAGTTAAGGCACAACATCAGAAACCATATGGGATTTTAGAACCTTTACCTTTACCCATGGGTAAATGGGAAGACATCACCATGGATTTTGTGACTAAGCTGCCCAGAACAAAGGACGGTCACGACCTGATTTGGGTGGTCGTTGATCGATTCACTAAGAGTGCACACTTCATAGCAGCTAATGAAAGATGGTCTATGGATAAGCTTGCAAATGCTTACGTGAAGGAGGTAGTAAGACTTCACGGTGTTCCTTTAATGATTGTATCAGACCGTGATAGTCGTTTCACGTCAAGGTTTTAGAGGATTCTACAAGAGGAATTGGGTACGAAATTGTGTTTAAGTACAGCTTATCATCCGAAGACCGATGGTCAGAGCGAAAGAACGATTCAAACGTTGGAGGATATTCTAAGAGCGTGTACCCTAGAGTTCCAATGTAACTGGGATGAGCACTTACCTCTGGTAGAATTTTCCTACAACAATAGTTACCATTCGAGCATCAAGATGGCACCCTATCAATCCTTATATGGATATAAGTGTCGTACGCTGTCTTGTTGGCTTGAAGCCGGAGAAAAGCAGTTTATGGTCCCCGAAATAGTCCATCAGACTGCTGAAAAGTTGAAGATAATTAGGGAAAGGATGTTAGTAGCTCAGGATCGTCAGAAGAGCTATGCTGATAAGAAGAGACGACCGATGACTTTTAAAGTCGGAGATTCTGTTTTGCTTAAAGTCTCACCGTGGAAGGGACTTATAAGATTCGGTAAACGAGGAAAGTTGAGTCCAAGGTTTATTAGACCATTTAAAGTTCTTCAGAAGATTGGGAACCAAGCTTACAAGCTCAAATTACCCGAGGAACTAGATGGTATTCATAACACCTTCCATGTGTGTTATTTAAGGAAATTCACAGGAGAAGTTCCAGACATAATTCCAATCTCAGAGTTAAGAATGGACGAGAATAAGAGGCTAATCGAAGAGTCTGAGGCTATCGTTGACCGTAAGACTAAGAAGTTACGATGCAAGATGGTCGACTTAGTGCTAGTCTGTTGGAAACATACGAATGGGTCGAATCTCACTTGGGTAACAGAAAGTGACATGATGAGTCGCTATCCGCATCTGTTTGTTGACGCATGATTCCGGGACAGAATCATCCTAAGGGGGAAAGAATTGTAACGCCCGCGTTTCGGGGCAAAGCATTATTAGATGATGTAATGGTCTAGGTCAACTATTGTAACTCTTTTTTTTAGTAATAAAGATGAATTATTTGAGTATTATGTGAATTATGTGAATTTATGTGCTTTATACTTAATTATAAAGGTATAATAAATAAAGAATAAAAATAAGCGTCAAAATTAAAGTGTGACATAAACCCGATATCTTTACATAAAGTTGAAGTGGTCGAAACAAGGATTCCGGATATATAAGGAACGCCGAAATCTGAGTTATAACGAAGAAGTTATGGTCTGTCGAAGTTTCGCGGCAAAACCGACACGGCACCGGGAAACGTAAAAAGTGAATTTATGATAAAGGACTTTTTGGCCTTAGTAATCTAAACGAAAGTCGTAGAATATGTTAAACCGAGAGCGTCCATAAAAGAACGCCCAAATCTGACTTCGTATGAGGAAGATATGAATTTTCTAAGATTTGGCTTAGCAATGCACAGCCCGAAACTCGAATTTTAGATCGAGCGGTTTTAGGCCTACGCGACCTAAATAAGAATTGAAGATCTCATTAATAGGAACTCAACGATAAAAAGACAGAAGAAAACGGAGTCCGTATGTAGAAGTTATGAATTTTACGTAGTCATTTAACAGTATAATCTTCTCATACTGTTAAATTTAAGATTGGTCAAGAATTAGCCAATGGAGTGAAAATAAAAGTTGTAGATTTTATTTTTACCTACGCGTGGATATAAAGAACGTCGAAAACGGAGCTCGTATGCGAAAGTTATGAATTCTTGAAAATCGGCTGATTTACACCCTATATGCGATGCTACGTGTCAGCACCAGGTTGTGTCTGGCTGTAGCCAGCTGGCTCATGACGTAAGTACCCTTTCTCACGACGTGAATCGGCCCAGACAGCCTATAAATAGAGGCATAAATCACCCCCAAAACACACACCTTTCATACCCTTTCTCTCCCATTACCCCTAAAACCTCTCTTCCATTCCTTAGTACTTCCTAAGTGCTAGAAGCGAGTCCCGGAGAGCCCGAAGGCTGCAAGAAAAAGCGTTTTTCGGTTTAAAACTCTGCCCGCGCGGAGCCCGGTTGCCAAGAAAACTTCCAGGTTTCGACAAAGAAGATTATTTTTAGAAGCGAAGTGCTGTCCGAATCACTCCTTATCAGGTGAGTGAATAGTTACTTTCATCTTACACATAAATATGAAGTATTTTATATAAAGTATGTGTTATGTGTATATATATGTTATCTGTTTACCTGAGATGTTTGTTGGATAAAAGATCTATACTTCTTTCTTTCAGATCTGAAACTTTTTCTTTCAGATCTACACTTTCTCATCTCAGATCTAAACTTTTTCTTCAGATCTAAACTGTATACTTTGAGATCTACGTTGGATGAAAGATCTGAACTTCTTTCCTTCATATCTGAACTTTTTCTTCAGATCTAGACCGTATATATATTTTATGCTTTGAAATTTATGCTGGATGAAAGATGTAAACATTATTTGTCAGATCTAGACTGTAAATATTTTCTGCTTTGAAAGTTATGTTGGATGAAGGATGTAAACATTGTTTTTCAGATTTGGACTATATATGTATTTTATGCTTTAAAAGTTATGCTGGAAAAAAGATGTAAGCTTTATTTTACAGATCTGGACCATGTATGTATTTTATATCTACAAATATGTTGGGTAAAACATGGGTAGATGAAATAGTTGGTGTGTGATGAAAGATGAGTTAGAGGATGAGATAAAAGGTAATATAGATTATGAAATGAGGGTGAGAGGTGAAAAATGAGAGAAACCTTTACCCAAACGATGGCCCCGTCATCTAGCAGAGTACGGATAACAACCATGGACTATTCTAGACATTCTGTGGAACACTAGCAGGCTCGCTACATGTAGGTGTTGTGAACGATATGTTCACCCGGTGTACTCTAAAAACCCATTGACATTTATTGCAGGTTGACTCCCGCAAATAATATTGTCGATAAATGAGAGCTATGGACTTAGCACCCGTTGGATGAACCCTGGCAGCTATGGATTTAGTGTATGTTGTATAAACCTTGGCGACAACCCTTAGGAATGAGTGATAGATGATCCTTAGGGTAGATCCCTAGGAATTAAAGAAGATAATGGAGATGGGTAATTGGGTTAATTGTTTGATAATAAAACATAATAACTTTATTATTGTGGGTTGAAAACCCTATGTACTCACCAGGTTTCCCAACCTGACCCACTCAGTTTATTTGTACCACAGGTGTCAATATAAAGCTACACTTCACTGAGGGATTAAAGAGATGTAGATCACTAGTTTAATGAATGTAAGTTCTGTTTATGCTTAT
The DNA here is from genome assembly GCF_052849685.1 of Lactuca virosa. Classification (NCBI taxonomy): domain Eukaryota; kingdom Viridiplantae; phylum Streptophyta; class Magnoliopsida; order Asterales; family Asteraceae; genus Lactuca; species Lactuca virosa. Next base: position 140,742,170 of record NC_136427.1, on the reverse strand, counting down.
GTTTCTGTATTGACGTTGACATCCCAAGGTTTTAAAAGGAATAAAATACATTTCTTCGGAAGTGCTTTGATAACATATTTATCATGTTTTTCTGGGAACAAAATTCCGCAACACTTTTATTAAGAAGTTTACTCTGATTTTTTTTATTAAAAAGCATAAACTAAATCGGTCTTTTCTGGCCGTAAAAATGGGGATGTCACAATTTGCATCATCTCAATGCAATGTGAGTATTCACGACTCCTCCTATTTTCGGTTTTTATGTTTTGGGGTGGAAAAGCATGTCCGAAAAGCTATTTATTATTCACTGTATTTAAATTGAATTGTATCAAACTTGATTGCTATATTTTGCTATAATTTGCTACATTTTGCTATATATGTCTATGCAACACGAAACATGAGAACTTATCGTCTTAAGTCCCTTCCCTTATACTTTAATCCAACCATTAACTCTTTGAGCCAATGGTCATTGTGGATAGCGCTATTAGGAATTGACAACTCCTCACTCGTCTGATTACTTGAGTGCATGATATCATATTAATCTATGGAACGATAAGCATAGATCTTGATAGGGCATCAGTCATAGGCTTGGTTGTGAACTCATTGTTTGCTCATATACATTCAAACTTGTTACTTATTATAGCAACAAACTTGTTTATTAATTATAGCAATGACCTTTGTTTCTCATTATAGCAATGAACTTTGTTTCTCATTACAACAATGAACTTTTATTACTGGAAACTTATATACATGTTTTAGCAATGAAATTGTTTGCTCCTTGTAGCAACGAACTTGATTACTCATTTTAGCAATGAAAACTTGTTTACTCGTTTGAGTAACGAACTTTATTTCCCATGAGAATATGAACGTTGCATCTCATTTGGGCAACATACTTTATCTCTCATGATGACAATGAACTTTGTTTATACAAACTTATTTACTCATTTTAACAATATACTTTTATTTATGGAAACTTTTATCAAAACTTTGATTTCGATTCATGAAACCAATATTATTTTTTTTGTCTGTGAGTACTCACAAACTATTTTTATAGTTGACGCTCGTTTTACATGTTTTTTCAAGAATCATCGAGTAAGTGGCACTTAGGGACACATCACTTTTTGGAGCATTCGCATGTGTTATATTTCAATTTTCATTGTAATTTATTTTAAAAGTTTTTCAAACCCATTGTAAATTTGTAATGATTTTTAATACTATGGTTGGTGTTGTCTTTTAACTTTTGCTATGAAACCCTTTATACTGTCACGCCTCGTGTTTCCGCTTTAGCGGGGTGTGACAGCCAAGCCCATCACCACTTTGACACAAAAAGGGGTATCTTTCAAGTGGATGGATAAGCAAGAAGCTGCCTTCCAAACCTTGAAGTGAGCCCTCTATAGTGAACCAGTGCTATCCTTACCAGAAGGAACCGAAGACTTTGTAGTCTACTGCGATGCTTCGAACCAAGGGCTAGGCTGTGTCCTCATGCAGCGTGGAAAGGTGATAGCTTACGTGTCTAGATAATTGAAGACGCGTGAAGTAAATTACACCACCCATGATCTCGAGCTGGGAGATGTGGTCTTCGCCCTAAAGGTATGGAGGCACTACCTCTACGGTACAAAGTGCACCATCTTCACGGATCACAAAAGCCTCCAGCACATTCTAAACCAAAAGGAGCTGAACATGCGGCAACGAAGTTGGGTTGAGCTGCTAAATGATTACGAATGTGAGATCATGTACCACCCAGGCAAGGCTAACGTGGTAGCGGATGCCCTGAGCAGGAAAGAATACTCAGGTCGCCGGGTGAAGACATTATCGATAACCATACACTCCCACCTAACCTTAGAGATCAGGGGAGCCCAATCAGAGGCATTGAAGCCAGAAAATGCCGCAAATGAAACGTTGTGTGGGATGGATAAAAACTTTGAAGCCAAAGAGGACGGAGCTTACTACTTCATGAATAGAATCTGGGTCCCTAAATTTGGGGGAATCATAGAGATAGTCATGAACGAGGCTCATAAAATGCGATATTCCGTCCATCCAGGTTCGGATAAAATGTACCTAGACATTAAACAACATTATTGGTGGCCAAATATGAAGGTAGAGATCGCCACTTACGTGGGAAAGTGTCTCACTTGCGCCAAAGTGAAAGTGGAGTATCAGAAGCCCTCGGGGTTATTACAACAGCCAGTGATACCCGAGTGGAAATGGGAAAGGATTACCATGGACTTCATAACTAAATTACCCAAGACAGCAGACGAATTGGATGCTATCTGGGTGATTGTTGATAGGTTAACCAAATCTGCCCATTTCTTGCCAATAAAGGAATCGTACAAGATGGAAAGATTAACACGAATCCATATAAAAGAGATCGTCAGACTTCATGGGGTGCCAATATCTGTTATCTCGGATCGGGATAGTAGATTTACTTCATGATTTTGGCAGTCGCTCCAGAAGGCAATGGGAACACAACTAGACATGAGCACTGCTTACCACCCTCAAACCGATGGCCAAAGTGAACGGACCATTCAAACACTTGAAGACATGATCCAAGCCTGTGTGATCGATTTTGGCAAATCATGGGATACCCACTTGCCCTTAATTGAGTTCTCGTACAACAACAACTATCACACGAGCATAAAGGTTTCTCATTTTGAGGCTTTGTATGGTCGCAAATGCAGATCGCCTCTCAGCTGGGCTGAGGTGGGTGACACCCAGCTGGCAAAAGGACAATAACCAAGCAGCACTCTTACAGGACCAGAGATCATTCGAGAAACAACATAGAAGATAATCCAAATCAAGGCACGACACCAAGCATCTCGAGACCAACAAAAGAGTTATGTTCATAAACGGTGAAAGCCACTGGAATTCCAAGTCGGAGATCGGGTACTATTAAAGGTCTCTCCCTGGAATGGGATGATCCATTTTGGGAAACGGGAAAAACTAAATCCACGATACATCGGGCAGTTCGAGATTCTTGCCCGAATTGGTCCGGTGGCATATAAGTTGCAGCTACCTGCGGAGCTCAGCAACGTACACCTCGTGTTCTACGTCTCGAATTTGAAAAAGTGCTTAACAGATGAAACCCTTGTCATTCCTCTGGAAGAGATTGAGATAAACGAGAATCTCCTGTTCTTCGAGGAACTGGTTGAGATAATGGACAGGGAAGTGAAAAGTACGAAGCAGAGTCGCATTCCAATTATTAAGGTTCGATGGAAAGCTAAGCGTGGACCAGAATTCACATGAAGCAGAAGTACCCTCACCTATTCTCTCATTCATAGTTCTATCTTTCAAAAGAATTTCGGAACGAAATTCCCTCTAACGGGGGGATGATGTCACAACTAGCCATTTTAGCTAGGAAATTCTGTCTTCAAGTAAAGATCAACTCATGTATAAATTGTAATCTAAGCTGATGTCAAGTACTATGCTCATTCAAAATCAACCATTTGAATCAAAACTCCTCAGTGAAGTTCAAAACCTAATTCAACACATCTCATATACTCAACTATGGGTTGAAACCCTAATATCCCGGCTCAAACATTTTAATGAGCCATAAATCATCTATTGGGCCTAAGGGACCAATAAAACCTCAACTTGATTTTAAGCTAAGAGTCTTCAATTGGGCCCTAATTGAACCCATATTCATTAAATAATAGCATTTTGGGCCATAAGACTTCTCATGGGCCTTACTGGGCCTAAAATCTCTCACTTTGTCATCATGGGTCTTAATGGGCCGTAAATGGTTTCATAACCCCTATTGAGCCGTAAACTAACTTCTTGGGCCCAATGGGCCGAAAACTCCTGTAATGAGCCTTATAATTTCGTAAATACTCAATAATGGCCCGAACTTTTCCTTTCTCTCCTTTCATTCTCGAATTTGAGTATATATATAAATACATGTAAAAAAAAGAAATCATATGGGAAAATTGTGAGGAAGACACCTCACCATTGCATGGTGAGTATCCATGGTTAATATCCATCAAATGTACATGTTATACTCATTTATCCATGCATGTCCCATCTCACTTCTCTTTTCTCTCCCTCTTCTTCTTATTTACGGCCAAATCCCCCTTCACTAACCACTCTCCATTCTAAACTTCCAACACTGCAATCCTCATCTCAAAGCCATCTAAGGTTCTCTCATTTTCATCCCTCAAAAAAAAGTCGTGAACTATGGTGTGTTCACCAAGGTTTTCTTCAAAGATCATCACTCATTTGGTAAGCTACTCTTTAAGCTTGATGATTAACTTCATTTTATGATAATCTTCACTCCTTAACATATCATTTCGTGATCCATGCCCTTAGATCCATCTTAAGTTCGAAAAACTCCACTCAAGAAGCTTCTAGGGCTGAGATCTCATCCATCCTTCATCAAAAACCGAAATCTTCAAAGCAAAGTGAATTCATACCCCCTATTTTCGGTTTTTACTATGTTGTGGGGGAGAATACAAGTTGTTTTGTGGAGATCTATGTGTGTATGCATGATTTTGTGTGTTTTTCATGATATATGTGTGATTATATGTTATAAACTCCATAAACTTGAAAGTATGTTCAAATATGATGATATTTGTAGAACATAACATTTATTGCAAACTTAATATGTAAATAAAGGTTTTAAAATACTTCAAAGTTGCTTAAAACTAAGAAAATTACATAAAAGGGGCCAAAATTGGCAAAATAATAAAAAATGAGGTTATTATAGGTAACTCACGGTTTTAAGGGACCAAAAAGGATTATTTTTGATAAATATAAACCCTTATGGAATTTGTGATTTTAAAAGGGTTAAAAATGTAAATTTTCACAAATGGGCCTCATTTTTGGGCTTTCATGTTTTTGGGCCAAAATTTCAAATTTTTGTACTTTTGTGGCTTAAGTGTCATTATTAAACAAAGTTGTGCCAAAAATGTAAATTTATTAGATCTTGGACCAAAAAGATAAATTTATTTATAAATGGGCCGAGAATGCACATTTTCATAAAAATTAAGCCAAAAATGATATTTTTAACAAAAGTGAGTTAAAAATGTTATTTTTACTTAAAACTAGCCTTAAATGCAAACTTTAGCCTTAAATGACCTAAAATGTCATTTTTACCAAAAATGTGCCATAATTGTAATTTTACGGTTTTGAGGACCGAAAATGACATTTTACAAAAAGGTGGGCTTTTATGTCATTTTGGTAAACAACAAAGCTTAAACAACCAACGTAACAAACCACAGATCAATTACGTCATATATAGTTTTATTGGGCCTAGAATATAATTTACATACTTAGTAGGCCTTAGTTGTCCATTTACATGTTTATTGGGTCTGGAATATACCTTATATGCTTATTGGGTCTGGGCTATAATTTACATGTTTAGTGGGCCTTAGTTGTCCATTTACATGTTTATTGGGCCTGGAATATCCTTATATGCTTATTGCGCCTGGAATATAATTTACATGCTTAGTGGGCCTTAGTTGTCCATTTACATGTTTATTGGGCCTGGAATATACCTTATATGCTCATTGGGCCTGGAATAAAATTTACATGCTTAGCGGGTCTTAGTTGTCCACTTACATGTTTATTGGGCCTGGAATATATCTTATATGTTTATTCGCGTAAATTCGAATAAGGATCTAGTGAGACGTTTCATTTGGCACCAAATGAGTGTACAAACGTAGCTTGTAGTTATAACCAGATTCTCCCGGAGAGAGAGAGAGAGAGAGAGAGAGAGAGAGAGTTTGTGTATAGATCTATACGGGGGTGACACCCCACACCTGAGCTGTTCGCTACAGTTAGACTAGGCCAGTCTAGGGTGACAAACCTTACCTTAAACAATTCGGCGTCTGATAGACGTCATGACAGGCGAAATTGTCATTATCAAGTATGGTTATAACGGCTCACTTAGAGGAAACAATATTTTGTGGAAAACACGGTAACCTACACGCACTGCTACTCAACCTCGGGCGTTGAGATTCCAACATTTTCATAAGCAGACAACATCGGGTTGTCTGGGGGTCATTCTCTTTATATTCTCACAAATATTAACACACATGCATTACTACAAGATCGAACACAAACATTTCAAACCGTTTTTCAGAAAATGTCGGATTTTCTGGTGTTTACAAAGTAATACAAAACATTTTTCTTAAAAATGCTTATAAACTCACCAACATTATATATGTTGACGTTTTTAAATTAACTTGTATTCTCAGGAAATTGTTGAGCAGGTTGGTCAGCAAGAATACACGGATAATTTGTTATGTTTTGTTTTCATCATACTTGGATATTTTGGCATGTAATATTGAATTGAAATACTTGATGTAAACAATGACTGTTGTAATATTACATGTGTGATGATGATGATGTTATGTTTCAATTATATAAATTATTATGATACTACAAGAATGAAGTCACCTAAGCCTCCGGACGTTGCCGCCGTCTGGTTCGGGGGTGTGACAAGCGCTTAGCCCTCACTGCAGAACACATAGTTGGTCCACGCTGCGGCCTATCGCCCTGAATCACCAGCTCTCCCCAACTTGGGGTCCTGACACGTACCAACTGCTATGCACAGTCGATCGCCGCCCCATTAGGGCTCAACCAATCCATGCTGATGATAACCTTGTTCCCACGCAACGGAATGGGAACCAAATCCACGAGGTAACGCTCGTCATACAACCTCTAAACGTAATCTCTGAAAACCTCTGATGCCCGGACAGATCAGTCGTCCGCAATATCGACCTCTAAAGGGCAATCCAACATGCCTGGAGACTTAGGAAACCTCTTGCTAAAAGTAAGAGAGACAAATGATCGGGTAGCCCCCGAGTCAAATAACACATGTACAGGTATGTCGTTCACAAGGAACAATCCTAAACAAAACACATAAACATAGCACATAAATATCATAACCGACATGTAATAAGAGTTAGGGAGAAGAAAACATACCCTTCACTACATCCGGTGCGGCACGTGCCTCCTCGGCGGTCAGCTAGAAGGCTCGGCTCCTCACTACTGTAGCATCTGTCTTGCCCTGTCGGCCATCCGTGATCCGCAGGGTCGCTGGAGCTGGCGCTGTCACTGGTACTGCTGGTACCAATCTCGGGCAGTTGGCCTTTTTATGGCCCTTCTGATTGTAATGGAAGCAAATCAGGTCTGATGTCTGAAAGGTGGGGGTAGGGGCAGTACAATCGCTGCCAAAATGCCCAGTCTTGTCGCACTTTTAGCAACCCGATCCTCCAGCTTGACAAACTCCCTCATATGACTTGCCGCATTTCCCACAGCGGCCCCGGCCCTTCTGGCCCTTCGACCTAGAGTCGAATCCCTTGGGTTTCTTCCCTGAAACCCTAGCAACCTGCTCAGTCTCCGCCTTCCTCTTCCTGAGGTGCTCTATATCAATCTCCCTCTCCCTCGCCCTCGCAATCATGTCATCCAAACTCCGGCATGCCGAGTAGCTGACATGTTTTCGAATGTCATCCCTCAACATGTCGTGGTACCGGGTCTTCTTCATCTACTCATCCCCCACATACTGAGGCACCAGTAAGGCCCTCTCCCTGAACTTGGCGGTAATCTCCACCACCGACTCAGTCGTCTGCCTCATATCCAGAAACTCGCTAGCCAGCTGCTGAAGCTCCACAGCCGGTGCAAAACTCAGCCCTAAACCTGGTCACAAAGTCCTACCAAGTCATAGCCTCAATGGCTGGGGCTCCCAACGAATCACTGACCGCCTCCCACCAATCTCGAGCTCGATCTTTCAAACATCCCGCAGCATACTGGACCTTCGACCCCTCAGGGCAGAAGCTCGTCAACTGTGCAGACTCGATGTCTGCAATCCACCTCCTGGCCACAATAGGGTCCTTCACCCCGTGGAAATCTGGCGCACCACTCCTGAACGCCCTGATGCGCTCCTCCATCAGCTCGATGATCCCTTCCTTGATCGACCCAAAAATCACCGGGGTCGCTTCAAGGATGCCTCTCGTAATCTCAGAGTCGATGATCTCGCGTAGTCCGTCATCAACCGGCTCGGAACCTGTACCCAAACCTGAACCTGATCCTGTCCCAGACCCTGAACCTCCTGCTATGTGACGTGTCACCGTCATTCTGAAACAAAAACACATAATTATCTGGGTCATACATAACCTCGAGAGGTCTCACATACTCTACAAGTTCCCTGGTTCTATCTCAGCTCTCCTTGACTCGAGTACGGATCCTCTGCTTTCAGTAGTATGGGCCCATACTACCTTCCATATCTATCCGTACTTTCCTCAAAGATTGTCTTGACTTTACCAAGTCCCTTTCACTACTATTGCTCACTGCACTAATCTCATCCTAGGCTTACCCTAGGGTAACTCTCCAACCTACTCTCCGCCATCAGCTGCATAAGAAATCCCTGCTACCTTTTGTGACAACCCGTAAATTTCCATCTTGTAAAGTCAATCCAATCAATCAAAAGTCAGACTTGTTTCTATTACCTTTTAGCCTTGTTAAGGGTCATTTTAATGAGTTCTAAGCCCATTACACTCAGGGATTGTGTGTTAGGAAGTGTTAGCTTGAGATCATTGAGTTGCAATCGAGTCGTATACAACCCTCATAAGTAGTTCACGTCCGCGAACCCATCTTGGGGCGTGAACTGATGCTATATATATATATATATATATATATATATATATATATATATATATATATATATATATATATATATATATATATGAGTTTTAGTCATTTTTGATTCATTTCTCACCTCTTGGCCGTGAACCTCACAAGTCTCTCTCAAGTATCATCCACTAGAACTTCAATCTTTCATTCTTAAACACCCCTTTCGTTTGCTACTCCATAGAAGCTTACTAGGATCTTCAAAAACCCACCAAAACACCAAGATCTTCAATTGTTCGTCATCATTTGGGACGTGAACATTAAGTGGGTCGTGAAGCCTTCATGCGTTCATCCTTTGGGTCGTGAACATCAAGTGGGCCGTGAACAACTCATCAATTTGGGCCGTGAACCCCATTAGGTCGTGAACCATTCAAGCCCAGCGATGAACCCTCCTTGTTGGGTCGTGAACACCCCCTTCAGCCTCCTAACTTGCTTCTAACACTTCTTTGGTGAGTTCTCTTGCATCCTAGGTTGTTTCCCAGACACCTTTGTAGTTAGATTCACTATTTACATGCCTATATGTATCAATATATGTCATTTAGGACTCGTATGTGCCTCGAGACTTCATTCGTGGAACTTATCATCCTTATTCGAATCTTCAATTGAATCACCCACATAAGGTGAGTTCATACCCCTATAATCTATCTTTTAAATGTTTTTAAATGCTTTTAACGGTGGGAGTTATACAAGTTGAACACAATTTAATTGTGTTAATATTTACCTGTGATAACCATCACATTAAAGAATTTCTTATGCTTTAGTCAGTGATTAAATCAATTCAAATACTCTTTTAAAAGATGTTACATTGTTGTTTATAAAACTCTGTTTTTAAAGTACATGCATAACTCAGTAGATAATCGAGTCTTTTCTACAAATCAGGGACAGTTCAAAACAAACATACTAGTAAACTATAGTAGGTATAGTTTAGGGATTCAGTTCGTACTATAACTAGAATAGGAAGGAACATACTATAAAAAGAACAGGAAGGAAAATACTATAAAAAGAACAAGATAACAATATTGTGAAACTACTACTTCACGGCATAGCAATATACTTGTTATGTCGCGTTTTGTAACCAGAGTCTCCTGGAGGGAGAGCGGGCATTGTGTGTATAGATCTATACGGTACTATGTGTATAGTTAGTGCTTCAGTAGTTATTTTATACAACATTACTATACACTTTCATTTTCCCATTACATTCATATAGTGATATTCTCACATAACAAGTAATGCAAACTATTTTCTAGAAAAGATAGTCATAAACTTGGGAAAACATATTTTTTTACGAGAGAACCAACAAACAAAACAGTTGGGTCTTGGTACATTCAGTTAAAAAAGGGGGGGGGGGTTATAATGCTAACTTTATGATTCCTCGGTAGATACATTAGGGATATATATTAATCGAATCCGACAGGCAGTGGGATGTGTGCTTTCCGCTACATTTCCTGTTCCTTGTTTGGTTATGGGCTTAGAGCAGATTCACACATATATACATGTATACACCAATTAATCATAGGGAGTAACAGGTATGGGTCAGGTCATAGCATACAAATTCAGTATACCACTTTCTAGTACAAAAACATACTTTTCGGATAGAACATTAAGTAGGTGAAACTCGAAACTTATCTGTAAAAGGTTTGATACGTATTATTAAACCAGTATAAGTTAAAGGACCCTAAATGGCTAATTCTATAATACCTTATCTTATACATCAGGGTTATATATAATTAATATCCGATAGGCAGTGGAATGTATGCTTTCCGCCTTACTTCATGTTCCTTGTTTGGTTGTGGGCTTAGGGCAGATTCACACATTTAACTGTTCGTTCGATATTAGATTATGTAACTAGTATAAACTAAGTGATTATAGAAGGAACTATTGTGGTTACCATTTTACTAAAGGAAATATATGATTTTCTTAAGGAATGTTTTTATCAAATATAAAGAACTATTGCAGTTAACTCCGTAAGTACCAAATGAATACGCCATGGTTATATAAAATGAAGATCTAACAAACAATGGGATGTGTGACTTCCGCCTCATTTCCTGTTCCTTGTTTGGTTGTGGGCTTAGGGCAGATTCACACAATCGATTGTCTGTTTACTCTGGATTGTATATAACTTGTATCCATTTAGTACTCATAGAAGGAATTGTAGAGTCATTTTTACTTATCATTCACCACATCAGAAAATATACGATTTTCTGGAGGAACATGTCACACCCCCAAACCAGAATGGCGGAAACATTCGGGGGTGGATGACTTCATGTAGTATCGTAACAGTTGAATATTCGTAAAGAAAGTAAACACAACCATCTAAAATATAATTTTAAAAGTTACATTGTTGCATGTGATACATGTTTCAAAAGAATATTACAAATATGATTATTTAAAATGTTTTGATAACTGACGCCTTAGCGTTCCTTCTCCAAAAGCTGATGATTTACCTGCATTACTAATTCCCTGAGAAATACAAGTAGTTTTGAAAAAGCGTCAACAATTAAGTTGGTGAGTTCATAAGAGTTTTTGTACTAAAATTTGTATGTCCTTTGGTAAAAATGACTGAGCGTGTTTCCAGAAAATCCAATATTTTCAATGTATGTGTGGTAGTATGAAAAAGTTCCAAAGACTGGAATGCAATAGTATCTTTCATGCTAAAAAGGTGAAAGTGGATTTGTACATATATATTGTAATTACTGAATGTATTTAATAGTCTCGTAAATCGAAGATATTTTGATACACCATGTGAGTTTTATAACCATGCTATTGACCCAGACTGCCTGTAACAACGTTCTTCAGGCGTTGCAGTGTTATGACATTTGTCACCCCAGACCTGTCGGTCTAGCTGTAGCTAACAGTTTAGGTGCGGGATTGTCAATCCCGTATAGATCTATACACAAGTATCACGCTCTCCCTCCAAGAGATTATAGTTTATAATACAGGACTTGAAATGCGTACTTGAGAGTACGTTGAAGATGAATGTCTCACAAAACTTAGTATCAAAAGATTTACAGAATGAAAAGTCTACATTTCTCGTAGATGAAAGTATTTCCTTTATACAGTGTTTATGTAAAGAGGCTATGAATAACTCGTAAACTATACCCATTATAGTTTTTCGAAAGTGTGTTTCATTTGGTGATAAAAACTCGATGTAATATCAACTTTGCATGTAAAGTGTAACGTTGGTATTAATGTAGTTTAACATTTATGAACAAAACGTAGGTAAATTATTCGAAACCATATGTAACGATGAATATTTTAACATAAGTTTTTCTCGTGTTTCACTTGTATTCCCCCCCCCTAAAACATGTAAAAGACGAGAAAATGAAGGGGTATGAACTCACCTGGAAAGTGTGATGATTTGATGAAAACGAGACTTTACTCGGGTAGCACTTCGACCGGGAAGTGGTAAGTTTCTCGGGATTCTCGGAGCTTCGGACCTTCGTCGGAACTTGGATACGTAACCGGGGTGTCGGGGTCGTCTCAGGGTGCTAACCGAAGAGTAGAAGTGAGAGAGAAGAGGGAATTGAGCAAGGGAAGTTGGAACCCTCACATCTTATTTATAGGGTGAACTTTCGGGACTCACGTCGTGAGCATGGGATGGCTCACGTCGTGAGTTTGGCCCGTAGACGCGACGCCTGGTCGTCTAGCTCTGGCACACATCAGTCATAGACTCACGTCGTGAGTCTTCGGATAAGGTTGGTGTGCGTGCCCCAAACTTCAGAAATTCATATCTCTCGCATACGAGCTCCGATTTCAACGTTCTTTATATCCATGCGTAGGTGAGATTATGCTCTACAACTTTTATTTAGACTCCGTCGGCTAATTTTGACTTAAGTTTTTAATATTATATTTTTAGTAGGTCGGGACAAGAAAAATCAATTAAAAAATCATATCTTCTACATCCGACGTCCGTTTTCATCTGTCTTTTTACCGTTGTACTACAATCGTTGAGATCTTCAATTCTCGTTTAGGTTGCGTCGGCTAAAAATCACTCGATCTCTATTTCGAGTTTTTAGTTGTCCACTGCTATATCCAAAACTTAGAAAAATCATAACTTCCTCATACGAAGTCAGATTTGGGCGTTGTTTTTATGTACGTTTATGGTTTAACATAATCTACGACTTTCGTTTAGATACCTAAGGCTAAAAAGTATTTTATTGAAAATTCACTTTTTAGACTTGATAGCGTTTCACCGGTTTTGTCGTGAATCTTCGATTAGTCATAACTTCTTCGTTATAACTCGGATTTGTGTGTTCTTTATATTTCTGTAAACCTTGATATGATATCTAACAATTTATGTATCCCAATTGAGACTTTTGAACAATTCGTTTTTTACGCTATTTTTATTGATTTCAAAATAGATTATAATATTTGACTTTTTGAACATTACATTGACTTGAAATATCGGGTTGTCACAAAACAGGCGAAGTTTTCTAAAGAACTTACAGTTTACTTTTCATAACTAAAATACTTATGAACTTACTAGCTTAAATGCTGATCTACTCTTTCAAAATAACTTGTATTCTCAAGAAACTAGTAGACAGGTACGCGCACTGGGATTCAGAAGATGGAGTATAGTAGCTTCATGTCTTGTTTTGTTATTTACTTTTAAAGTCAATCTTTTGTGAATCACTTACTTTGTAAACACTTTAATATTAATGCAATGGTTGTTTGTTACTTTGATTACTATGATGCATGTGTTGTGATAATACATATGACGTCCTCTGCCGCCGAACGTTTCCGCCGTTCCGGTTTGGGGGTGTGACGGCTTTACCTAACTAGCTCGCGAATTCCATTACATATCACTAAAACCAGATAATTTTTCGAATGAGGGGTCCTACTCTACAACGGTTGGACTCAGACAAGAGCTGCGAAATAGGGCTAGACCTAACCTTCTAAAATTATTTAGTCCTTGCAATATGTAACTTAACGTATTCGTTTATTAATTAGTTAAAGATAACTAGAACTCCTAAAAGCACAAAGCAAGCAACATTCGAGCATTGAGTAACCAAACCAAGCATATCCTATTCAGGCCATCATATCACTGACTAATCAGTTCTAGCATGTAATTCAATAAGTACATATAGCAGGTATATAAGGCATCTTCCTAGATCCTTAGCCCTAAATAGGGTGCAAAACTAGGGTTTAATACATCTGTGGTGGCCACATCGTGGTGAGTCAAAAGAGACATGCGACCAAACGATGCATCGCCACACCCTAAAGATCCTTCCTCATGTCGTAGCGACCCCAAAAATCAAATTTTAAATTAAAATAAAATGTACCTCCAAAACCGGATGTTACATTCAAGCTTGAAGATCCATAACTTTCATCTCTTTTGCAAACTTTTGGAGGTATAAAGCTCTCACCTTTATGGTTCTATGGTTTACATCTAGGTTAGATTCTTGGTTTGCAAGCTTTTGGTCCCATGGTTTTGGTTCTTGTGAGTAAAAGCTACTCCAGAGCTTAAGGTTGTGAGCTTGAGGATCATATGTCATAAAAATGAAATCTTTGTTGCTATCTTTCACACATGCAAGGGCTTGAGGTCATTAAAGGGTGGTATGGACCTATGGTTTGGTTTTGGGCTCTATCAAGTCATGCAAAGGCATAAAATCAGGAACTTTATCCTTTTATACGACCATTAGGTTCAGATCTTAGTGTTGAATGTTTGGTTTTAAGACATTAAGGGCTTAATGAGGGAGTTGGCAAACTATGAAGTTACGCATGGCGTAAACCTGGCTATGCATCGCGTATCCTGGTTTGGCCCTATTTTCTGTGGAAACACTCTACGTAAGGCATGGAGCAGGAGTACGCATGACATATCCCTGGAAAAGGAATTGGTCATTTTTATGGCTTTAGGCCATGTTTTGAAGGGACTATCCTTGAAAGGGTAAAATGGTCTTTTACCCTAGAGAGAGAAAGTATGTGATGGACCCTTGATTATGGATTATCACCTAAATTGTTAATTAGGGTTGTTTTGGATATGTTCAACGTGAGGAGCTTTTATAGCAGCAGCTTGAGTGTGAGATCTATTTATCTTCAATTTCTCATTATACTTGTGGGTCGAAGGCACATGGTATATGTATGAAAGACCAAGAGGGGCAGCCTATGGCAATTGCATTAAAGACCATGGAAGTAGCCCATGACACTTGGATTGTAAAACCCTCGGGGTAGCCCATGACAATTGTATGTATGGTATGTGGTATTCTGGAGAACTCACTAAGTTTTGTGTTTACACCTTTATGTTTATGTTTCAGGTACTTCCGGATCCAAAGGGAAGAGCTCGACGTGATTACATTGCATACACCGGTGTTCCACATTTTATGATAAGATTTGTTCTCTGTAAACTATTTTATAGATTTTCACACTTTGATGCGTGTCAGAATGAATGAATGATGGTTTTAATAGACTTAAAACAAAAAAAAATTATATGGAATATTTTGCGGCGTTACATAAAAAGAACAATTATATAAACTTTTACAAATGAAAATATTAATTGTTAGTAGAAATCTAAATATTCGATCATGTTCATGGCTCGTTGCTTTTTGTATCTTATTTAATCTTGAAATTAAGATGATTATCTAACTCGCATATTTACACCATTGTATGTCTTGTAAGCAATGTTTTAAAAACCGGTTTGATTGTAAGCAATGTAAAAAAACCGGTTTGAACCGGTCGGTCGAACCGGTTGGACCGAGAACCGGTGGAGAGAGCGGTTCAATTATCACCGGTTTTACATTGATTTCTGAACCGGATTGAACCGGCCGGTTTTTAGGAAAACCCTGTTGAACCGGTCAAAATAAACCGGTTGAACCGGTTAAACCGAATAAAAACAAATGAAAAAGAACCATTACATAATAAACTTTAATGATTTTTTTTCCAAATCTATTTAGTTTTCTCTACATAAAATATATGATAAATGTTATAAAGTTTTTTGATGTGGTTGTATTCATCTAAAATTATATTTGGTTTTGATATTATATTTTATTTTCTTTTTGGCGTATATGGATTGATGTAAAACATTAAAACTTATGGTTGTGTGTTATTTTAATGTATTTGGATTCATTTACAACTTATTTTTATTTTTATGTATATTTTTAATGTGTGAACTTGTAAACATCAAATTCATAATTTATATATGTATGTATGTGTAGGAAAATAAAAAAAACATGAAAAATATAGAAATCGGTTCACTCGGCAGTCGAACCGGTTAAACCGGGAACCGCTCACCATACCGGTTCAACTAAAAAACAGGTTTTTAAAACATTGCTTGTAAGACATTTCAACTAGAGAATAATCAAAAGGAAATTGTTTCCTTTCATAGCTTTCATAAGAGAAATTTAGTTCACGGACTAAATAAACAATACTCGCTGATAGATTATATTATTCACGGGAGAAATAAAATTCATGTTACACTTTTTAAGAGAAATGAATTTGAATCTGAATACTTTTAAAATTAATAGTCATAAAATACCATTAATGTAAAATAATATGTAGAAAGAAATATTATAAAAACGGTTATTTTTAGAGAGAAAAAACTATTTTCATAAAAGATATTCTCTATCAGACGAAGAAAATACCATAACAATGTTGTAAAATAATAAAACCCGTTAGACCGAAAAAATATACTAAAATAATAAGATAATATTAAAAAATCAAAAATAATATATCTTAAAAAATCCTTATATTTTGCTTTATTTGCATCGGTGACCGGTTTATAAGGTAAAAATATCAAAGTGCAAACAATTGCCGGACTATAAAAAAAAACTAAATGGTTAATGAGATCAAAACATATACATTTTTTAATATATTTCTTATTTTTTCAACTTTATTGTTTTGGTGATATTTTTGCTATTTCTTAACAAATTAGCATTTTTTTTAACGACAAACTATTATACTCTTAAATATCATTAGTAAACATAATTTTATACTTTTCTTATGTTGTTCCAATAGATTTCCTACTAAATACAACTTAACGCTCAACCTTATATTTTTAAACTAACATGAACAAAACATGAAAAAATAAATGACTTTATGCATGAAAAGTAATCCTGAAAAGTAATCCCTTTTGTACTATCTGGTTCATGTACTATCTGGTTCATGAACACAAATTTGACAAACTTTAAAAAAGAGAAAAAAACTGATATAGTTGCTGGACATATCTCTTATTATTATATTTTTTTCAAAATATTATGGGGTCTAAACGTGATAAAAGAAAAAGCAAGAAGAAAACACTCTAAAATCTCTCAAAATTCTATCAAAATTTCACAAAATCCCCATTTAATTACACAAGCATCCACCTCATCCCACTTTACTCAAGTAAAGGATGGTGGTTTATATATATAACCTCTCTCTCTCTCTCTCTCTCTCTCTCTCTCTCTCTATATATATATATATATATATATATATATATATATATATATATAACAGATAAATATTGTGTGAATGTGTGACCAATTGTGGTCTACTCAATATGAAAAGTAATTTCATCATTTTGTATATGACATTTATTGTCTATTAATTAAATAAGTTATATATTTGGAGGGCTAGGTTATAATGTGGATGGACAACTATTGTGCAGACGTGTGGACAATGTTATTCTACGAGAATTACTAAGAGAATAGGTGTTTAGTAATGTGAATACGTTCAACCTCACACAACTATCGTCATTTTCATGCATTCTCACTAATTCATATTCATTTTTGTTCTCAGACATCGTTTTTCACTCATTTTCATTCTTACAGAATACGACTCAATAAACATTCTGACAACATCTGACAAAATGAGAATAATAATAAAAAAATCTATAATAACCTTATAGACGAGTTAATTAGTGAAAATATGTGATAATGACAATTATTATTTAAGATTAAATGTATTCACATTATCAAACAACATATTTTCTTTGTTATTCTCACAGAATAGTATTGTCCACACGTCCGCACAATATATGTCAATCTACATTTGAACCTAGCTCTATATTTGGAATGAATAAGTTTTGTGTTTGAATATATGGAACTGTTTCTTTGCAAAATTCAATCAGTTATAATAGAATAGTGGAAAAAATAAGTTTTCAAAAACCATGGTGCTACCATTGCTTATTTAAAAAAGAAGGTGCAAGTTAACTTTTTGTTTCCTTTGTTAATATTTATTGTAAATGTTTGAAGATTGTTTTTTTATTTATAAGGATTTATCAATAAATAATGGATTCATGGTTTTGATTTTTGATGCATATTGTTACGATAACCCAACTCTTAAATAATTGTGTTCATATATATTTAGTAGGAATTGATTGTTTGAATATTTTTTATAAAGAATTTATAAATCTAACTATTTAACGATGAAAATAGGTGATAATAACGATGAACAATGGATGAGAATGTAAGGTTTTTATATTTCATTTTGGTTTTTTGGCAAATGAATTCTAAAAGAATTTAGTGTAAACTTTTTGTACATTCTTCAAGAATATTGTATATTATATAAAGAATGTAGTATATACGACAACTGATTCTTAAAGAATATAGTATAGAAAGTTATGTATATTATTTTATTTGTTGTATATATTCTTATTTTATGTTATAAAAATGGTTGTTTTATGTTATAAGAATGGTTCTTATTTTTATAGTATTTATTACGGATTATACTGTAATACTTTTTCTTTAAAATAATGAGATTTTAATGTCTAATATATAAACGTGTATTCTTTAAGAATGTTATTATTATTATTATTTTGAATGAAAATCATATTCTTTAGTAATGAATGAAAATATGTGTTCATATATATAAAATAACGTTGTATTTTTAAAAAAATCTTATTATATTTGAATATGTTGAATAAAATATGAGACATGTATGATTTTTATTAATTAATTTTATTTAGTTGCCTAAAATGTAGTTAATTTCTCTCTCTCTCTTTCTCTCTCTCTCTCTCTCTCTCTCTCTCTCTCTCTCTTAATACTATGTCATAATTACCATAATAATTAATTTAGTGCAATTATATAATGAATGTTAGTCCATATTAATAACATGTACTTTAAGATCATATCCTTTCATTTTATAAATCTAATGGTAATAATTTAGTCATACATTCACACAATACTTGTGATTCACATTTGATCCTAACCCTATATATATATATATATATATATATATATATATATATATATATATATATATATATATATATATATATATATATATATATATGTTCAAATGAGAAAAAAGAAATATTGAAAATGGAGAAATCATTTTCACATATAAATAAAACATTCATTAGCTCTCCTCACTTGTTATACTAATATAGGATTAAAAAAAGTTATCAAAATTTTGTAAAACCTTATTAATTTGTTATTTATATATCAATAAGTAGTTCGGATTTTCAAAATACTTTGTTTTTTATTAATAACAAATGAACTTTAACTAAAACATGATAGATGTTTTTAATATATATAAATATAACATACGAACATAGCTAATACATTTTTTATTCATATATGAATATAACATGTGATGAAAAAACTATATTTAAGTAAGAAAAAACTTTAGTACATCTTATATTTATATATGAATGATAGTTCGATTTTAATTAAAATTAAACATACATTTTATTGATAAGTAAATAACGTTTATACTGTAATAAAATTATGATATATTTTTATTCACATATGAATAACGATAGCTAAAACTATAAAAAATTGTATTTTATATTAAAACTATATGAATGGATGTATATTTATAAAAAAAATAAAAAATTATGAATTTTCATATATTTTGTAACGTCCCAAAATAGTAATAAAAATTTTTATTTCCAAACGAACAAATCCATACATCAAATGGTCAAAAATCAATCATGATAAATATTGTATCACAAACATCAGAGTGTAATGATAATAATCACTGCGGAAAATCGTCAAGGGATGCGGTGCAGTCAAGTCGGGTTATTCCCTTTGGAACTGGAAGTAGCAGAAAATGTTAAACCACAAAACCGTAGGCACAAAGCTTAGCGATTTCCCCAAAATACAACATACCAAACATATCAGTGGGCCCAACCCTACGTGAATGATATGATCCAACTGTACTCTTACAATCACTCCCAGATTATAGCCCAACCGCAACCTTTTTGCCATGATCCAACCATGGTCTTCCATTTAAGTCACAAAGACAAACAAATGTTGTGATTCAACCATAGTCTTCACAAAGACACAGTCTTTCATACAGGTGTTGTGATCCAAGCACAATATTTCATGCAAGAGTCACAGAGACTATCTAGTAACCTACATAGTATAGTAAGAAGATTCGCCTCAATCTGCAGACAAACAATTCACACTAAATATGTTGATACTGGAACTCCTCACATTAAAAGTATACACAATAAAAACCCTAATCAATAATTAAGGTAATAATCCACATTCAATGGGTCTTGGTTCATAGCTAACCCTCCTTGGGAGAAAATACCATTTCCCCTTCCAAGACTAAGACCCACTACTTTTGACCAAAATTCAATTTTTAACCAAGTCAATATTCAACCCTTAGTTGACCTATTCTTAATGTACATGCTGCTTTATGCTCAACGTAGAGCTTCATATGGAAAACGGGGAAAAGCCAGTCTACGTTAAGCGTAGAGAAAGCTACGCTCAGCGTAGTTCTGATGATACACCAACTTTTTAGTAAGCTCTTAAGACACAAGTACCAACCATCAAATTCTCATATCTGAACCTAAAGAATGTCTTAATGGGTAAAGTCTATGACTTTACCCATTTGCATGGCTAAAAAGAGAACAGAACCAAATCCTAAGTCCTTAATACCACCCTTTGCTTAATAAATCATGTATATATGGATAAGAGTGACCAAGCTCTCATTTTTATGACTCAACAACCCCAAAAACATTAGGAAATAGCATTCAAATAGTTTGGAATAGCTCATACTAATAATGACCAAGATTATGGGACAAAAAGCATAGAAATCCATGACTAAACTAGATCTACCATGAAAGAACACCAAGATGGGAACTTTATACCTTCTGGAGATAGATGTTGGCTTGCAAATGCCAGATCTATACACCTTGAAACTTCATAATTGGTTCTACAAACACCTTCTTCTTTCAAATAGCACATAAAACACGCTTAAGGATAAAAAACTCTCACAAGATGCCTAGGTTTTCGAGATCACTGAATAAGATGGTGGAGGTTGAGCATGGAGAGGCCCTTAGGGAGTTAGAGCCTTTAAATAGGGCTAACAACCCCACGAATTAGGGTTTTGGTGCAGTACACCTATGCTTATCGTAACTCAACCCATGCCCATCGTAGGTCACTAATCCCCCGCATGACATCTTCCTTCTATGCTCAGCGTAGGGGATTATCCTATGCTCATAGTAGGTCATAAGAATGAAAAAATGACAAATTTAATCTTGTAGAATCATACCTGCAGATACGGGTGTTACAACTCTCCCCCACTTGAATCAGACTTCGTCCTCGAAGTCCGTTGTTACAAATAAATGTAGGTAATGCTCCCTTATCTCCTTATCGGGTTCCCATGTCCACTTTGAACCCTTTCTAGTGCTACCATTGCACCTTCACCAAGCCCACCACCTTGTTGCAAAAGGTCTTTGTCTTCCTGTCGAGGACCTTAATCTGCCTCTCTACAGAATTTGGGCACACATCAACCTGAATGTCGTCCAAGGGAACCACTGTGGAATCATCAGCCAAACTCTTCCGCAACATAGAGAAATGGAAAGTGTAATGGATTTGGCTAATCCTGAAGGGACCAATATACCGGGGGAACAACTTGCCCCACTTCCAGAACCGGATGACACCTTTCCAAGGTGAAACCTTCAGAAGCACATAATCTCCGACCTGAAACAAAAGGCATGAACGTCTCCGTTCAGCATATATCTTCTGACGACTCTACGCAATCTACAGCCAATCGCACACCTGTTGTATCAACTCAGTACGCCCAATAACTCGATGCCAACCTTGTCCTAATAAACTGGGGTCTGGCATTTCGCCCCATAAAGCATCTCGAAGGGAGGTCGATTAATATTGGTGTGGTAACTGTTGTTGTAGGAGAACTTGACCAATGGAAGATAAGTATCCCAGCTCCCGCCAAAATCCAACACACATGCCCTGAGCATATAGTCGAGCATATGAATAGTTCGCTAACTCTTTTTGTCTGTCTGAGGGTGGTATGCAATGCTGAAAAGTAACTGAGTACCCAACTCCTCATGGAACTTCCTCCATAAACTAGAGGTGAAACGAACATCACGATCAGACACTACCGAAATCGGAACCCCGTGTCGAACAACCACCTCCCTAATATAGTCATCGGCCAACTTCTCGGCAGAAATGCTCTCAACAATAGGGATGAAATGAGCAATCTTGGTCAATATATCACCGATGACCCAGATATAATCAACCCCACATGTCATTCTCGGGAACTTCGTAATAATATCCATAGTGATCTCTTCCCAGTTCCACGTGTGAATGGGTAATGGTTGTTTCTTATTATACAGCCTCTGGTGTTCAGCCTTGAATTTCCGGCAAGTCAAGCATCGCTCCACAAACCATGCTATCTCCCTCTTCATGTATGCTCAATTTCAAGTCTCTATACTTCTTCGTGGCCCCCGAATGGATCAAAAACTTCGACTTATGAGCTTCCTCCAAAAACGTCTGCCTAATCCCACTAACAACCGGGACCCGCACTCTCCTGCACTGAGCAAATAATCCACGACTATCCCTGAAAAATAAGGGAATCTGACCCCTGATTCTTTCTTCCCTCCAATTTTATATCTTCAATCCCTCCACTTGTGCCTTCTTGAACAGATCTAACAGTGCTGAAACGATAACCATCCTCAAACATAGATCTATGATGGGTGCACTTGTTGCCTTGCGACTCAAGGCATCTGCCACAAAATTGACCTTCCCAGGATGATACAGAATCTCGCAATCATAATCTTTCACCACATCCAACCACCTGTGCTGCCCCATGTTCAAATTTGGATGACCCATCAGATATCTCAAGCTCTTGCGGTCCATGTAAGTGGTACAATGAAACCCATATAAATAATGTCTATAAATCTTGAGGGAAAAAACCACAACCACCTAGCTCTAGATCATACGTAGGATAATTTTCCTCGTGAGGCTTCAACTGCCTCGAAGCATAAGTAATCACATGAACCCTTTGCATAAGCACTACTCCAAATTCCAAAATCTATGCATCGCAATAAACCACAAAATCATCCATACCCTAAATAAGGGTGACAATCGGGGTCTCACATGACCTCTGCCTCAAAGTCTCAAAAGTTTCCTGTTGATCAGGCACCCATCGGAAAGTCACATTCTTTTTCGTCAGATGGGTCAAAGGAACAAAAATCTTGGATAATTCCTGAATTAATCTCCTGTAATTCTCTGCTAACCCAAGGAAAGTCCAAACCTCTAATGGTGTCCTCGGAATCTCCCAATGCATCATTGCCTCGATCTTAGCCGGATCGACCAATGTACCCTTCTGGTTGACGATATGCCTCAAGAACTGCACCTCGCGCAACCAAAAATCACACTTGGAGAACTTATCATAAAGCCTCTCCCTCCTTAAGGTCTCCAAAACCTCCCATAGGTTGTCCTCATGCTGCTCCTTAGTCTTAGAGTACACCAAGATATCATCAATGAATACAATCACTGACCAATCCAACATCGACCTGCACACCCGCTTCTTGATGTCCATGAACATTGCAGGTACGTTGGTGAGCCCAATTGGCATCACCACAGGCTCGTAATGATGATAACGAGTGCTACATGCCGTTTTTTTGCACATCCTCATCTCTAACCTTCATCTTATAACAACCCGATCTCAAGTCAATCTTGGAAAACCAAGATGAACCCTGAAGTTGGTCAAATAAATCTAAAAGATCTAGTATGCTCAAGAGTCATAATAAAATGATATTTCTAATTAACATATGATCCTAAGGGTCACACTAACAAAAACTTGATACAATTGATTATTTATTAAAAACTGATTTTAATAAATATTCATAAACTCTTATAAATAAATTGGGAAAATATTTATTTCACAGAAATAATTATTTTACAATTACAAGTAACACATTAATTCATATGTCATGAATTAATAAGTAATGTACAACATTGTGGGCTAGATGATTCTTTTTATCTTATATGAAAAGGTTAGAGTTTATATTTTATAAACTAGTTTATAAATTTGTAAACTTTTCACTCTTTTTTTATGTTTAAAATTGTGGCTAGGCATCACAAGAGGCAGAATGGATTTTCTACTTGTTTCATCAAAAGAAAACAAGCCTAAAAAGGCATGCTTTGACATTTTCATGACATAGGAACATGTTTTGGTCAAAAGTATTAATGCCTTGTAGTTAAGAACCTTGCTTTATGCATATAGTCTTAATACTTGCACTTTGATCTCACAATTCATGCAAGAAAGCCATAGCTTTCTACTTCTTTCTTCTCTCACTCTTTCACTCAAAGGATTAGAGATTAGGACACTTGCTTTCACTCTCTTGGATCGAATACTTGGGTATTATCTTTCAAGCTTAAGAGTTTCAATAAAAGGACTAGCATCTTATTTAATTTCTATCATTGTTGGTGTCTCAAAGGTTCAACCATCCTCTTCAAACCTCAAGCCTCCCAAGAGGACTCAAAGGACAACAAAGGTTGTTATCATCTTCTTCCTTTTATAGTTTTATTTTAATCTTTTCATTACTTGCAAGTTGATCCTTGGTAGGTTGTAACAAGCTTATTATGTTCAAAATTTAAGACTTCTGTTTGCCAATATTATGAGTTTTTAAAACTACTTTTGAACTAAAACCCAAAAAATGGTATCAAGAGTCACCTTCCAAGTTTGGTTAGATTTTATGATTTTTGGAAATCGTAGTTTTTGGAGAATATAGATAACATGGTTTTGTTTAAAAATAAGTTCATACATATTTTATTTGACAAAAACTTACATGCATTTTTTGTCACTTAAATTTTTCTTATAAAAACAAATGGGTTTTTTATTTATATGTATTTTAGAGCTCATAAACATGCCTTGGACCATTTGTGTTGTCATTTCTCAGTTTTGGATGAAAATGGTTTGTTTATTCTTTTATTCATAAAGTATGTAATAAAAGTAGCTAGTTTTTTCATTCTTGTTATTTTTATGTAATAGATTAGTTTTAGACTAGATTTATTTTATTTAACAAGATGAAGATGGAGGCCATTTTAGAAGAAATCAAGAGGAGACCGCGGTTTTATAAATATTTTATAAAAGTTCATAACTTTTATAAAGATTTTATAAAATTGCAACAAAGTTGGTTGTTATTGCAAGTGGGTGCTTGAACATCACATGAAGAACAAATTATAATATTTGGTCCCCTTGTCCCTCAGGAAGGACTTAACACTTTAGTGTTGACTCATAAAAGTGTTATCTAGTTTTAGGTTTGTTTGTGCTTGTATTGTTTATTTTTTATGCAACTATTTTGTGAGGTTGATAAATTAGATTTTCACAAACTCAAACTATTTTTTGAATAAAATAAACATCACACAGAGTTTGTTTTTCAATTTGCAAAATGAGAACATTAGGTGATACAAGTTATAACTTTAAAATAATAACCGGTTTTATTAATTCGTTAATAACGGCAAACTTTGAAATTATAAAATTATAAATCTAAAATGGTAATTTTATGACTTATTCAAACTCCAACGTATTAATAATAAAATGAAGTTTTATTAAGTAATATAATAAGGTTCCACATGGCTCAAACTCAAACCTAATATTGGATATTATCGTTAAAATTGAACCGTGTCAATTATAAAAACCGGGTGTTATATTTGAAACTTAAAAATGATTTTTGAAAATTGATACCATGATTAATTGGATGTGTGAAATTATCATTAAATAACGTGTTTTAAAATAGAATAATAAAACATTCAAATCCCTTTTCAAAAGGCAATTCTATGTCATCCAACTTTAGAAACATTTGCACACTATTTGTGTAACACTTGTGGGATAGAGGTCACCTAACCACTTGTGTTATCTTTTGGTGGCCAAAGTATTTTTGCGATTTCTATAACCAAGTTATAGGCCAATTATACGAGTTTATCTACTAGGATGACTTGATTGGAAACCTCTTGTGATAAAGGTCACCTAAGCAAGAGTGTTCCAAGGCATAGATGAGAACAAACATGACATATTAAGAAATGGATTGTTAAGGGTCTCATACATCTAGGAATTAGAAGTGGTGTAATTAATAAAAACTATTTACCTTGTTAAATTGAGTAAGTGCGATAAAGGTCAACTAACCATTTATTTAATTTGTAACTTGGATCATAGACTTTAAATAAATAATGTTTTTAGAAACAAAATGATATTATTTTTAAAGAATTAAATACTAAATAAGACTTTGTTAAAAAAAATTAGATGGCTCCACCAACTACTGTAACACACCGCCACCCAACGAACATTCGATCAATGCTTGACAAAGAAAAACTGGGCCACTCCAACTTTTTGGATTGGAACATAATTTGAGAATCATTTTAAAACAAGAAAAGAAATACTATGTGCTTGAATCAAAAGTCCCGACAGAACCACCTTCTGTCCGAAAGGTTGCACATGATGTTTGGATTAAGCATGTGGATGATTCACTTGATGTTTCATGCCTTATGCTTGCCATAATGATTCTTGATCTTTAACGGGATCTTGAACTCTTCACTGCCTTTGACATGATTAAACATCTAAAGTAGATGTTTGGGAAACAAGCTAGGATTGAAAGATTTAAAACTATTCAAGCCCTTCATGCCCGCAGGATGGATGAAATTAGGATTGTGAGCACTCATGTTCTCAAGATGAAAAGTCATATAGATCAATTGAAGAGATTGGGCTCTCCATATTTACTGACTTGGCCACAGACTTAATTCTAAACTCATTTCCCAAGTCTTATGATACTTTCGTCATGAACTACAACATGAATGTGTGGGATAAACCTATCTCTGAGTTGCATGGGATGGTCAAAACTGCATAGAAAAACATCCCAAGGAAAATCCCCCAATTACTCATGATCTAGGATGGACAAGTAAAAAAGAAGAAACAAGGAAAGAACTCCAAAGGGAAACCACAAGCTGGATAGGGCAAGGGAAGAAAGCTCCCCAAAACCTACCACCCAAGAAGAAGGAAAAGGTTGCTAAAGATGACACATGCTTTGACTGTGGTGTCGTGGGGCATTGGAAAAGGAATTGTCCTAAGTACCTTGCTGAGTTGAAGAACAAGAAGGCCAGGGAGGGTACTTCAAGTATATCCATTTTCATGATTGAAATGAGATAATTTAATTTTTTGTGAAACTCTTGGGTATTTTATACTAGTTGCGGAACTCATATATGTAATTCGTTGCAAGGTTTTCGAAAGAGTATGGAACTGGGGACATATGGAATGGTTTTGCATGTTGTCAATGGAGCATGTGGTGCAATCCAAGCATTAGGATATTTTGATTTATGCTTACCATCTGGTATGTAGTTAACATTAAACAATGTTTGTTTGAAACATTATTTTAGTTTCACATTTAAGGAAATCTGGTTATGACTTTAAATTTGTTGATGATAATATTCACTCCTTATTAAATGAAATATTCTATTTTGAGGTTAGACCAATAAATGGAATTTATGAATTGAACCTAGATGACACTTTAGATGACAAGTCCCTTTACCATATTAACACCAAAAGGATCAAACAAGGTTTGAACCAAACATATCTATGGCATTGTCGCCTTGGACACATAAACAAGAAGCGCATATCACAACTCCAAAAGAGTAGACTTTTGGGGGAAAATGACATTCAGTCATTTGACACATGTGAGTCTTGCTTATGTGGTAAGATGAAAAATTCCCCTTTATATGGCACTAGTGAAAGGGAAAATGTTTTATTAGGCATCATACACACCGATGTATGTGGTCCTTTCAAAACAATGTCAAGATATGGTGAAAGATATTATATCACCTTCATTGACTACTTCGGTCGATTTGGTTATGTGTATCTGATGAAAAATAAACATGAAGAATTTTAAAAGTTTAAATTGTTTCAAAGTGAAGTTGAGAATCAACTCGATAAAACAATCAAAATACTTCATTCAGATAGAGGTGGCAAGTACTTGAGCCAAGATTTCTAAGATCATCTTAAGAGTTGTGGGTTTATCTTGAATATGGCACCAACTAAGAAAGTAGACAATACACCTTATGAGATGTGGTATGGAAAAGCTTCATCCTTATCTTATATGAAAGTTTGGTATTATGAAGCCTATGTTAGACAAGAAGCTCCCAGCAAACTCGGGCTTAGGTCTACCAAGTGCATCTTTGTAGGATATCCTAAAGATTGTATAGGATATCACTTCTACCTCCCTAGTGAGAATAATATATTTATCTCACGAAATGTTAAATTCTTCGAAAGCCAGTTTCTAATAGATGAAGCAAGTGGGAGGCGCATGGAACTTGTAGAAGATCAAGAACCATAACTTGATCTAACTTAAGTTGGCACTAGTACTGAACAAGAGGTTGTTGAAGATAAATAGATCATTACTCTTAAACCTGTTGAAACACAAGGTGTTCGCAGATCTGGTAGAGTTCGTAAAGAACCTGAGAGATATGGATTTCTCATTGATGAATGCTGATGAGCCCGTCACCTGCCGAAATGCAATGGTAGATCATGAATCTGACAAATGTCTTGAATCCATGAACGATGATGTCACACCCCCAAACCGAAACGGCGGAAACGTTCGGGGGTGGATGACGTCATATGTAGTATCACAACAATTGCATCATAGTAATCAAAGTAAACACAACCATTACATTGAATATATATATATATAAAAGGTATTTACATCTGTTTGATTCATACTCATATACATCAAAAGTAGCAGAAAGATAAAGACGTGACTCTAATACGCTTCGTCTTCTCAAAAGCTGCGAGAGTACCTAAGAATACAAGTGATTTTGAAAAGAGTATCATCATAAAAGCTGGTGAGTTCATAATATTGTTTTTGAATGTAAACCTGTCTTTGAATCTGTAAAAGAATGTCTGTATGCTTTCCAAGAAAATCCAATATTTTCTAATATATGAGTTCATTACAGTGTTCCATGATGTATTAGTTCGTATATCTGGTTACCACCAGATGTATTTTATGATGTTATTTTGAATGAAAACTTTCTTGTGTGAAAACCTTGGCTAATCACCAGTATGTATAGAATGTGTTGTTTGAAAACCCTGGATAACTCCAGTATGTATAGTAGTTTTATTAATTAAAATAAATCCGTGAGTTGTAATCCTTGGAATCCTCCAGTTGTATTATGAAGTAGTTCTATTAATGAAAATAAAACTAATGAAGAATGAAATCCCGTAAACAAAAAGGTTAGTTTATACTATTGTGAGTCGTATAACCATACTTGATATGACCTAGTGACCTTTACAACGTTCTTCAAGTGTCAGATATATGACATTTGTCACCCCAGACATGCCTGCCTAACTGTAGCTAGCAGTTCAGGTGTGGGATTGTCAGTCCCGAATAGATCTATTCACAAATCTCACGCTCTCCCTCCAGGGGACTCTGGTTATACTATGATAGGATTTAGTTCAGTACCCCGAAGGGTACAAATTGAAGAGTTGTCTCACAATCCTGTATTAACTAGTTTACGTGTAGGTTTTGTATTGTTCTATTGTAATTGAATCAGTTTGTATACTTTGTAGAGTAATAATTATACTTAAATAACTATTTGGTAATGAATTCTTGTTACCCGAGAAATATCAATGAATATCATAAACTAAGTCTGTCATAGTTTATATGTTTAACAATGTATAAGCTCTGAATTTGTAAAACTTTATATTGAAACCCTAAACTATACCTATTATAGCTTGCATGAATGTTATGTATTTGGTTCATGTATTGATCTGAAAAACTATGCAATTTTGGCTGTAGGTTGAAAACGTCCCTTATGGTCAGCATATTACAAAAGGGATAAAATATCTAGATATTTTATAAAAATGTGAAAAAAGTATGGTTGTATCAATTGCATCAGTTTTAATCGTGTTGAAATACTTTTGTATAAATTCACAAAATCATTTGTGTTTGGCTTGTATTCCCCCCTGAAAACGCTAAAACAGTAAAAGCATAGGGGTATGAACTCACTGTTGGTTGCGTGAAATGTCGGACAACGAGACTGGAATGAAGACCCTCGGTTTGATGTACGCGACACTTATCGGGATCCTAATATCAATTAAATACATATATGCATTTTATTAGCGAAACCATTAATTATAGTGCTGTAAAAAGACTTGCTTTTGGTTTAGGAATGTTACCGGGACTCGATTGTAAAACGGTTTACTGCCCTTGAAGGGTTCACGGTTTTCGAAGGTTTGAAGGGTTCACGGACTGTTCTTGGTGAAATATAAATATTTGAAGGGTTCACGACCGTGAACTCAAGAACAACAACACTTTATTTTGATGAAAAACGGATATTTTGATGCTCCGGAACGAGTTCCAAGGCGGATAGAGTGATAGATGAAGAGAAATCTTGTGTTTTCGGGTGATGATTTTTAGAGAGAGAAAGGGTGTTCGCGGCCAGAAAAGTATAAATTAGGGTAGGGGTCACGTATATATAGGGGGGTTCATGGTCGGTGGTGGGGGCCACCACCTGTGAATGGGTTTACGGCCATGAACACCAGTCAGGCCGGAAACCGCAGATTTTCGAAGGAAATTTGGGTTTTCGCGCGATCTTGGTTCCGACTCTTATATAAAATTTAATTATACATAACGTAAATGATTTTCCAAACCATAAGAATTTGACGGAACTAAATAAAATTCAAAATTTATTTAACGGAATCGGCCAACGTTAACGAAAAAAGGCTCGGGTTGTCACAGATGAGATCAAATCCATAAGAGAAAACCAAGTTTGGGATTTAGTTGAACTTCCTCCCCAATGTATGACTATAAGGAGTAAGTAGGTCTTCATGAAGAATACCAACATGGATGGTAATTTACACACATTCAAATCAATACTTGTGTCTAAAGGATTCACTCAAACCCAAGGGGTTGATTATGATGAAACCTTTTCACCAGTTGCTATGATTAAATGCATTAGGATACTACTTGCCATAGTTGAATATCATGACTATGAGATATGGAAAATGGATGTTAAACCTGCTTTTCTAAATGGAAACCTGGAAGAAGATGTATATATGGTTCAATCCGAAGGTTTTGTCAAGCAAAAGCATCCTAATAAAGTTTGTAAGCTCAAGAGATGCATTTATGGGTTAAATCAAGCATCTCGAAATTGGAATCATCGTTTTGCTGATGAAATCATAAAGTATGGTTTTGTTAGAAATAAATATGAATCTTGTGTTTACATGAACACAATTGGGATCTCGGTGACCTTCTTGGTCCTATATATGGATGACAAAATTATCATGGGAAATCACATTCCAACTTTACGAGGTGTAAAGGCTTGGCTTGGTAAGTGTTTCTCAATGAAGGATCTTGGCGAGACTCAATATATTCTTGGAATCAAAATCTGAAGAGATAGATCAAAATAATTAATATGTTTAAGCCAAAGTACATATATTAATAAAGTTGTGAAACGGTTCAAGATGGAAAACTCTAAGAGAGGATTTGTACCTATGGCGTATGGCACTGTACTAAGTTTATCCCAATGTCCTTGCAAAAAATCTGAGTTAGACAAAATGAAAGATATTCCTTATGCTTTGACAGTTAGATCCATCATGTATGGCATGAATTGCACTAGACCTGATCTTGCTTATGCTATAAGCATGACAAGCAAGTTCCAACAAAATCCAGGGAAGAGTCATTGGATAGCTATGAAGAACATCCTTAAGTACTTGCATACAACTAAGGATATGTTCCTCGTCTATGGAGGCGTGGAAGAAAGCTTAAGTGTAAAGTGCTACACTGGTGTTTCCTTCAAAACATAACGAGATTATTTGAAGTCGCAAACAGGACATGTGTTCATTTTCAATGGTGGTGAAGTGTCTTCAAAAAGCTCCACGCAGAGTGTTTTTGCACAATCCACTACAGAGTCAAAATACATCGCTGCTTCAGAAGCTACATAAGAGACAACTTCGATGAAGAAATTCATTGGAGATCTAGGCATGGTTCCTTTCATTCAGGATCCCATAGCAGTCTTCTTTGACAATGAGGGTGCTATCTCTTTAGCAAAAGAACCTACATCGCACAAGAAGACCAGACACATTAGTCGTAGATTCAACTTCATTTGGTATAAAGTTGAAGATGGTAAAATCAATATTTGCAAAGTTCACACTGATCAAAATTTGGCGGACCCTTTCACAAAGCCCCCTCCTCAAGCAAAGTTTGAAGGTCATGCACAAGGAATTGGACTTCGCTATTCTAATGATTGGATTTGATTGAACATTTTGTAGCATCATCTATTGAATGACTATCATATATATGGAATATGATCTCTTCATTAAATATTTGTTAAGTTCTATATTAATGTGTTTAATCCTTGAGTAAAATTATTCACTCTAAAATCCATAGTCGGTAATTATTGTGGGAACAATAATGAAGTAAGACTAATATGAATTGGAATGGTTGAAAAAGTGTTATAACCAGTTTCATAGGTACTTGATAGAGAAGAAGTATTAGATTGAACCGTTCAAGATCACTTCATGGATCGTGGTCATGCATGATACTTGATAAAAGGTAATATTTGTGTATCCTTAACACCTAAGATACATATATGGGTCATAAGTGTGGAGAGTGTTGTGCTTTTAATACGTATTTTATATCCTAGTTTTAATTACCAAGTAAACTAGACCTAACTATACGAAACTAGGTAGTGTAGCTAATCAATTATAGCAAAGTTCAGGTAAGTCGGGTATCGATCTCAGGGAACAGTTATTAAAAGCTAAATTATCTACTATAAATTACCTAAATAACAAGTAATAAAAGTTAGGTTTTTCTCTAGTTTTACGAGACTAGAACTTAGATCAAATTACTACACAACAATTAAACTAACAGAAAAGAAATCAAAATTCGGATGTAAAGAAAGAAATTGAAGAGACTTTTATTTAGAATTCGATTAACTAATACTGTGAGAGTAAAGATCTGATTTCGCAGGGACAAGATTTGAAAACTCAAACCTTGAGTTAATGCTTAAGATCAATGTCTGCTTCTGATTAATTGTTCCAGTCAAGTCTGGCAAGACCAGTCGAAACTGAAGATGTGAATCAACAAAGTACTTCAAGTATTAAATATGGAACTATGAGTATAATCAAAGTAAAGAAAATAAATGAACACGAAGAATGTTTGAAAGAGTTTGATTTTAGAGAAAAGTGAAAGTGAGTTAAAGTGAAAATATGTTATCTATGGAAGAACAATTTGTCTACTATTCTTGTCATTAATCACTCCTTATATAGGAAAAGGATGTACATCATACAGACCAAAATGCATACAAAGGACTGATTAAACAGGTGACTTTTGACACTCTAATTATCCCATTTGACAAAAAGACTAAGTCCTATGTAAGGTTACATCAAGTAAAAGACATGAATAATAAATGCATAGATTGACAAACTATCTCGGAAGACTTCTTCACTTCGAACCATGAACATCACTTCAGACTTCAACTTCCATCTCTAACCATAAGCTTATTTCGTACCACAACTCACTTCGGACACAAAACTGACTTCGGAACTCCAAGGGTTAGAGATTGCTAGAGGTTCACTTTCAGGTTCCAACAATCTCCCCCTAAGTGAACTTAGAAATCTTGTCAGTTTAGTTGGATTCTTCTTTTATGAACACATACGCCCAATATAGCCAATCTCTGATCTCAATGTACCACTGCAACTGACTTATAAACATGTCCTTCACATGTTCTGGTGCCTCGGACTTGGATGTACGATTGATGTACTTCCTATGCGCCTTGGTGGGAACCAGATGTTTGTCAAGGACTCGGAAGAAGTCCTTCTTGTTGGTTTTACTCTGAAGATACACGAACCCTAACACCGGTTCATCAATTGGTCCCTCTGCCAGTATCTCAGCTTCTGGCAGCTTGAAGTCAATCTTTGCTAAGTACTTCTCGGTTCTGAAAAGATGAGCCAGTTTAAAGTCGCACCGGCAGAATTCAGCTACATAATCTTTGAGGAAGCTCAAAGAAGTGTAGTAAGCTCCCATGCTAAGATCATCAACTTAGTGACTTCGAAAATATGCAGCAATGATCAAGATGTCATTTGGGTTGATTGCAGGGAAGTCGGCGTCAGAGATAGTGGATTGAGTTTGTTTGTTCCAGAAGATGTGGTATCAGAACAACACACAATTGAGTTCGAACCTGGTCAAGATTTTCCTTCCAAACCCGGAGATCTTGGTGATCCTTTTCCGAGACCACACTTCTTTTTGGGGAAGTGAATTCTTAGAGTAAAAGGTCTTCAATATTTCACGTTCAGTCCGGATGATTAACTGTCGATCATCTTCCGAGTGGAGAGGAGCGAACTTTGTGTAGAACTTGCTGTAAGGAGAGAGAGGTGATGGGTTTTTGAGCATTCTAACACTTCCTAAGTGTACATGCAACCCTAATAACCTTGAATCTATGTTTTCTCTATATACATGCAAATTTCTTTTTCAAGGTTATTTCCTAACTAGCATGGCATGGGGATTACATAAAACATAAAAACTAGTAGAAATACATACCTTGTTGTTGCTTGGATTCCTTCAAGACTTTGTGAGCCTAGCACCCCAAATGTTGTGCCTCAAATGCTTCACACAACACCACAAGACTTGGAATAACTTGAGAGAATGTCACTTAGCCTCAAAATCAGTTATGCCCTCTCTAGTAACCCTAGGTCACCATTTTGCTAGCCATAGGGTTCCTTTTATAGTGTTGTCACAATTAGGGTTTACACATGAATGCCCTTAATTGTCATGACTCTTGATTTCTCATGACCCATGGGTTTGTAACTCCCATAGACTATCCATGGAGCTCCATATGGTTATAACCAAACCCATAAACCATGGATCATTAATCCACCATAAAAGAATTGATGATTGTCATAATCAACCCTATATATTTAATTAGTCTCACTTTGATCACTAGATTAATACTAGATTAATACTTGATCAATACTAATTAAATAATACTATTATTAATATATTAGAACTTATAATATATTAATAATCATAAGTGCCTTATTCTCTCATTTAGTCTATCCAAGTATTGCAATGCCATGCAACCCAAATGGACCATGCCGGGTCGGGTCAAGTACATACCAAATAAAGTTATGGACTTAGACACTATATCCAACAGTCACCCACTTGGATAAGTCTAATAACTATATTTGCAAATATGACTTCAAAATCCGACTAGCAATCGTAGCTCTTTCAAAGTCTCTCGGAACTGAGATGATGATGATACGCCATTTAAGATAAGTGATCATATAATCCTCTGTTCTCATGATATCAGCCGGACAAACACATGGAACATGATCTTACTTATTGTCCAGCATTTGTTTCTCGATCTCTGATTTGTTTCGACATAGAACTAAATTGAACACATCAATTAGGTTCTGACCGGGCCCGGTACATAGGTCAAAACCAAATCATCGAGGGGCCCAAATATCGCTTCTATTTCTAGAAGGAACAGATAAACTTCGACTGATATGCTTGTACTAACTACTTGTTGAATTATTCACAAAGGCACGTTTTATGACATCGAGTTACCAATGCGTTTTCGTGCAATCAATGAATAACCAACTCATAGTCAACAACTCATATCTCTAGGTTTGAAGATTTATATGATATTACCGTCTCACGATCACTCGAGATAAATTCCATGAAGTGATGCAAGTGAGCGTGGGTTGGATCCAATACTCAGCCCTTATGAGTACTCATGAATGTTGTAGCAACCATTGCATTGTCCAAAGCACTTTTAGACAAATCATACAAGCCAAATTCATGACAGTCTTAAATCAATACTTACTTCCAAAGTTTGACTGACTGTGGATGGTTTGAATAATAACATAATTATTCTGGAAGTAAAAAAATGCAAAATTGAAACATAGTAAACAATCAACACAAGATAGTAACACCTTACTCATAAATAAATAACAACTTTTATTTATCATCAAATGTCAATTACATTTTACAAGTTTCAGGAATCTAATTATTGAAACTAATATCATCCTTCAGCCCAATGCGCCTCGCATGCTGTAAATGCTTAACCCTGCTCAGTCCCTTCGTGAGGGGATCTGCCGGGTTCTCATCTGATGATACCCTCTTAGCCACGAGGAGTCCTTCTTCTATTCGATGTCTGATGAAATGGTATTTTCTGTCAATGTGCCTAGATCTCCCGTGATCTCTCGGTTCCGTAGCCAAAGCAACCGCACTTTCGCTGTCACAGAAAATTTCCATTGGCTCCTTTATAGCTGGTACAACTCCAAGGTCTCCGATGAAGTTCTTTAGCCATATCGCCTCCTTAGCTGCTTCACTTGCTGCTATGTACTCTGATTCACAAGTAGAATCAACTACTGTCTCCTGCTTGGAACTTTTCCAAGTAATTGCCCCTCCATTTAGGATAAAGACCCAGCCTGACTGAGAGCGGAAATTATCCCTATCAGTCTGGAAGCTAGCATCGCTATATCCTTCCACTCTCAAGTCATCACTGCCTCCGAGGGTAAGGACCCAATCTTTAGTCCTCCGCAGATACTTGAGAATGTTCTTTACCGCTGTCCAGTGTGCTTTGCCAGGGTTCCCTTGATATCTACTGACCATGCTCAAAGCAAAGGCCACATCAGGGCGAGTACAAGTCATAGCATACATGATCGAGCCCACAGCGGAAGCATATGGTATATGACTCATCTCAGCTATCTCAGCCTCTGTACTCGGACTCTGAGTCTTACTCAGCTTGGCATTACTCTGGATTGGTAATTCTCCTTTCTTGGAATCTTGCATACTGAACCTCTTCAGCACCTTATCCAAGTAAGTACTTTGACTAAGTCCAATTAGTCTCTTACTCCTATCTCTCAATATCCTTATCCCTAGGATATAGGCAGCTTCCCCAAGGTCCTTCATAGCAAAACACTTCCCAAGCCAGGACTTAACCTCCTGCAAGGTTGGGACGTCGTTTCCTATGAGAAGTATGTCATCCACATACAACACCAAGAAGCTAACTATGCTCCCACTAGCCCTGACATACACACAAGACTCATCCTCACTCCTAGAAAAGCCAAACTCTTTGACTTTCTCATCAAAGCAAAGATTCCATCTGCGAGATGCTTGTTTCAATCCATAAATGGATTTATCAAGCTTACACACTCTATTAGGGTATATTGTATCGACAAAACCCTCTGGTTGAGCCATGTAAACATCCTCAGCCAACTTTCCATTAAGGAAAGCGGTTTTGACATCCATTTGCCATATTTCATAATCATGAAATGTAGCTATGGCTAACAATACTCTAATAGACTTAATCTTAGCTACTGGTGAGAAGGTCTCATCATAGTCAACTCCCGGAGTTTGAGTAAAGCCCTTCGCAACCAGTCGTGCTTTGTAAGTATGTACCTTCCCATCCATGTCGGTCTTCTTCTTGAAGATCCATTTGCACCCAACTGTCTTACGACCTGGTACATTGTCAACCAAGTTCCAAACTTGATTGTCATACATGGACTGAATCTCGCTGTTCATAGCCTCCTTCCATTCAGCAGACTCAGGGCCTGCCATGGCTTCCCTGTAATTATTAGGTTCATCCAAATCTATTAGTGTACTATCACTAATAAATGTATCACCTTCAGTGGTGATGTGATAACCATAATAAAAATCAGGTGTGTTCCTCACCCTAGTGGAATGTCTTGGAGGTACAGACTCATCTATCGGATCAACAGGAGTTTCCTCCTCAGGTTGGTCGATAGCATTTGAGGTTCCTTCACCACTTGACTCTTGAAGCTCTTCAAGGTCAATTTGCCTCCCACTGTCCCCTTGGCTTATGAATTCTCTCTCACGAAAGACTCCTCTTCTTGCTACAAAAACCACATTATCACTGGGTCTGTAGAAGAGGTAACCAAATGATCTCTGTGGGTAGCCGATGAAAATACACCTCTCACTTCGAGGTTCAAGCTTATCATTAGTCTCACGCCTCACGAAAGCTTCACAACCCCAAATCTTGATGTGGTCCAAATTGGGAACTTTCCCAGTCCACATCTTGTGAGGTGTTTTGGCAACCTTTTTAGTAGGGACTAGATTAAGGATATGGGCGACAGTCTCTAAGGCATACCCCCAGAAAGAGATTGGTAACGAAGCTCAACTCATCATGGAACGAACCATATCCAACAAGGTTCGATTGCGCCTCTCAGCTACACCATTCAACTGTGGTGTTCTGGGAGGTGTCAATTGTGAGACAATCCCACATTCCTTAAGATAGTCAAGGAACTCAATGCTAAGATACTCTCCTCCCCGATCGGATCGGAGCATCTTGATGTTCCTGCCCAATTGATTCTCCACTTCCTGCTTAAACTCTTTGAACTTTTCAAAGGTTTCTGACTTATGCTTGATTAAGTAAATATATCCATATCTACTGTAATCATCAGTAAAAGTCACATAATAGCGATTAGCATCCCTTGTAGCAACTCTGAAGGGCCCACACACATCCATGTGTACAAGGTCCAACAAACCTTCACCCCTATCACAAGTACCTGTGAAGGGTGACTTTGTCATTTTTCCAAGCAAACAAGACTCGCAACTATCATCTGACTTGAGGTCAAATGATTCCAAGACTCCAATCTTTTGGAGTTGGCCTATGCGCTTCTTGTTAACATGTCCAAGACGACAATGCCACAAGGATGCTTTATCCAAGCTATCTGAAGAATCAATATACAACACATTATTTCCTAGATTGTCTACAACATTCACAGCTTCATATACACCATCACAAGGTAATGCTTTAAAGTAAAATACATCATTGTAATAAACATTAATAGCACCATTTTTATTATCAAATGAAAATGAAAAACCTTGTTTGTACAAGCCATGAAAAGAAATAATATTTCTCGCCATTTCGGGCGAGTAACAACACTTATTCAAATCTAACATTAATCCATTATTAAGCAATAAAGAATAAACTCCTATCTTGGTAACAGGTGATGCTTTCCTGTTGCCCATGACTAAGTTTATCTTCCCGTGCTCCACTTGCTCACTTCTTCTTAGTGCGCAAATCAGTACAAATGTGAATACCACAACCTGTATCAAGGACCCAAGAATTAGCATTAGATGAGTTATTAGACAATATTGTGTAAATACCTGCATGGGTGGGTTTAACCTTCCCATCCTTTACATCTTGCAAATATTTAGGGCAGCTTCGCTTGAAGTGTCCCTTATCCTGGCAATAGAAGCACTGTGCTTCCTTTGGGTTTGAAGAAGGAGTAATGGGACCTTTCTTTGTCCCACTTGAAGAGGAACCATCAAGAGTCTTACCCTTGGTACCCTTCGAAGGGTTTTTCCTCTTCTTACCCTTTCCCTGCCCAATAGCCAGAACAGGGGCTGTTGAAGGAGTAGAAGTAGCAACCGCTTTACCCTTAAGGCCATTTTCAGCTGTCCTTAAGAGTCCTTGAAGTTTGCTAAGTGTGACTTCCTCCTTGTTCATATGATAAGTCATACGAAACTGATCATAACTTGGAGGTAAGGAATGGAGAGTGATGTCAATCGCCATTTCCTCAGGAAAGTCAACATTTAGCTTCAGCAACCGGTCAACGAACCTTTGCATCTTCTGCAAGTGACCGGTGATGGGTTCACCATCCTTCATCCTTGCGGTTATCATGGAGGAGATGATTTCATACCTCTCCTGACGCGCGCTCTGATGGTACCTTTCCATCAGATCCAGGTGCATCTCATAGGGGTAGAAATCTTCATAGGATTTTTGAAGTTCAGGAGTCATGGTGGCCATCATGATGCATGCTACTTTAGTAGCATCCTTTTCATGTGCAACAGACTCCGCAAACTCTTCAGGAGTAGCAGTGGCTTCACTCACAACCTTAAGCTCCCTATCGAGGACATATTCTTTGTCCTCATAGCGGGTAATCATTCTGATGTTTCTGATCCACTCATTGAAATTGGATCCATCAAAGATGACCTTACCACACAAGTTCATAAGGGAAAAGGAGCATGTTGGGTTTGAGCCAGAAGCATTGTTGGAAGACATCTGAAAGGAAAGAAAGACAAGTTTCATTAGATTAGGAATCCTTAATAATTCACCCAAATGAAATATTAAGGCTAGGATCCAACAAACTATTTATAGTTGGAAGAGGGATGCCGTAATCCATACTATAAAATATTTGAAGGTAGGTAAATGACGATTTACCAATTTCCACCATAAGAACGAAATATTTTATTATTAGGTTTTATTGCTTTTGAAACTCCTAGATCTTTTGAGATACATTGAACTTTTCAATGACATGTTTGAATCTCGATTGTGCCCTCTCAAGTTTGTGACTGGGATGCCG
Organism: Lactuca virosa; assembly: GCF_052849685.1. NCBI lineage: Eukaryota > Viridiplantae > Streptophyta > Magnoliopsida > Asterales > Asteraceae > Lactuca > Lactuca virosa. The sequence continues at coordinate 140,702,054 of NC_136427.1, read as the reverse complement.
AGGATCACAAACAAGGTGTGAATAACCATACAAATTGACTTGGTACCCTCAACAATATTACCTAATCGATGTGCCGGTTAACCACACACGCTCCACCGATCTATAATAAAGTCAAGTTACCCTTTGCGACTCTTACTAGTCCATGTTAGTGTGCCGGTTAACCACACACGCTCCACTAACGACTTGGTAAGGTACAAAGTGTAATTTTATGGGCTAGCACCAATTTCACATTTTCCTAAAGTAACTAAGATTGGGAATTTATAATGTATAGTTACTTTATAATTCATTATACTTTTAACGAGTATTTAAAGTCGTATCCTACCCGTTCGGCTAACGACCCTCCACCGATCAAGGAAGCGGTGGGTGAGAGTGGACACCCATTAAGTCACCATTTTATAGGCAACAACCTTATACCCCCCTTATAGACCGGCTTCGTGAATGAGGCCTACTAACGGTAAAAATGACATATTCTTATACATATCTATATAATAAAATTATAATAATAGTATAAGTGTTGATTTTTAAACTTTTTAAAAATCTAAGGTTTAATTTGGAATTAAAGTATTAAAGTGTAAGACTTTTCAAATTCCAAAACTTGAGGGCAAGATTTGAAACTATTCCAAGTCTCTTCAATTTGTAACTTATGAGTTTTAATGGTTCATAAAAATGAAGACTCTTCATTTTATCAAACCTCTTTAGTTCTTTAATCAAAATTTAAAGAAGTGACTTTTGGTTATCCATAACTTGAGGACAAGTTATGGACACCATCATTGCCATTAAGATCATGAATTAAACACACATGGAGGTTACACATAATTCCTATGATCTTCTAAACTCATATGAACACAAATTCATGTCAAGCAATTTCAAGAAAATCATATAAACATATACAATACTTGAAAATTGATAAAAGTCATGTAAAATGGGTTAACATAATCATTATCATTTTGAAAAACAGATTTTACAAGTCCAAAAACAGATTGGGATAATGATCTTAATCCATTTTCAGCAACAAAACTCGAAAAAACTGCCCAACACGCTCCTACTCGCCGAGTGCATTATTCTACTCATCGAGTACGATGAATTTGTTCATGGACTCGGCGAGTCCAGTCGTCAGAATGCAGAATTTTCGATTTTTAAGCAGTTTTGCATCAAGTATACAGAAAACAATCCTAGGCTCTGATACCACTGATGGGTTTTTGAGCATTCTAACACTTCCTAAGTGTACATGCAACCCTAATAACCTTTAATCTATGTTTTCTCTATATACATGCAAATTTCTTTTTCAAGGTTATTTCCTAACTAGCATGGCATGGGGATTACATAAAACATAAAAACTAGTAGAAATACATACCTTGTTGTTGCTTGGATTCCTTCAAGACTTTGTGAGCCTAGCACCCCAAATGTTGTGCCTCAAATGCTTCACACAACACCACAAGACTTGGAATAACTTGAGAGAATGTCACTTAGCCTCAAAATCGGTTATGCCCTCTCTAGTAACCCTAGGTCACCATTTTGCTAGCCATAGGGTTCCTTTTATAGTGTTGTCACAATTAGGGTTTACACATGAATGCCCTTAATTGTCATGACTCTTGATTTCTCATGACCCATGGGTTTGTAACTCCCATAGACTATCCATGGAGCTCCATATGGTTATAACCAAACCCATAAACCATGGATCATTAATCCACCATAAAAGAATTGATGATTGTCATAATCAACCCTATATATTTAATTAGTCTCACTTTGATCACTAGATTAATACTAGATTAATACTTGATCAATACTAATTAAATAATACTATTATTAATATATTAGTACTTATAATATATTAATAATCATAAGTGCCTTATTCTCTCATTTAGTCTATCCAAGTATTGCAATGCCATGCAACCCAAATGGACCATGCCGGGTCGGGTCAAGTACATACCAAATAAAGTTATGGACTTAGACACTATATCCAACAAGAGGCAGATCAATTTGGTCTGAATCACAATTAGGAAGATCATAGTACATAAATGGTACTATATCCAGATCGTTTATAATCCTTTCTCGGCACAACGGAGAGAGCCCTAGCATCGGATTAGGATTATCTTTGAGAGCATGGATCATGATGCTTTCCTCAAGAGCTTGATTAATGTTAGGACATAATTTGTTGGTTTGTGCTAGGCATATATGTTTTATAGGCATTTCTTGTTTTGTTTAAGGCTTGATTTTGTGTTTTCGTTGGGGTGGACCGAAAACTTACCGTTATCGGTCCTATGGCGTTTTCGGTTGTAAACTAGGTTGCTGTTTGTGTTCCCCATAAATAGGAGACTTAGATGACCAGTTTTGGGTTAGCTGTTTTCGGTCATTATTGTGTGTTAGATCATTTGTACCTGACGATTTCGATTAATATAAAATTGTGTGCATTTGGATCAATATTGCTTCTTCTTCTTCTTGATGCATTCTGATTTGATTCATTGATATTGTTTGATCACTAGTTGGTTCATAATTTGTGGACTTACAATTGGTAATGAAAGGGTGAAGGCACTTCGAACTTATAATGGCATAAAATTCAAAAATGTTGTTCTGGACCACTTTTGTGCTGAGAAGCGTATCATGCGTCAGTACATCACTGTTTAGACACCACAACAAAACAGTGTTGCAGAACGACGAAATCGTACTTTGATGGTTGCTGCAAGGATGATGTTATGTGATTCCAAGTTATCGGTCTTCTTCTGGGCTGAAGCCATCAATACAGCATGCTATGTTCAGAACCATGTTCTGGTCAACAAATCACAGATTAAGACCCCCGTACGAGATTCTATACAATCAAAAGCCATCGGTTGCTCACTTCAGAATCTTTGGATGTCCTTGCACCCTTCTTTACCTCGAATCCAATCCCAAGTTCAACTCAAAGGCCGATGACTGCTATTTTGTGGGATATGCCGCATGCACCGCTTACCGAGTGTACAACAAAACCACCAAGAAGATTGTGGAATCCTTTAACGTGCGTTGGCTGGAAGAGAACGAGACGGATGCACGAGTCGGGCCCGATTGGTTATTTGATTATGCATCATTGTTTAAATCCTTTAATGTGTATTCGGATAATTTTTTAGGTTCTTGCTCTCGTACAAGTGTTGTTGTTGAAGATGAAGAGGAAGATGTTGTATACAGATCACCCCTGGTGACTCCCGTGCCTCCATTAGTGGATGACGCTGCTCCAAGTACTTCCTCGGTCTCACCAAGTCAAAGAATCAGTTCTGATGCTGAAACTACTCCACTTTCCCCTGTAGAAAGAGAATTCATGACAAGAGATTCTTCCGCTGCGACTCCATCGTTTATGGAGCTTCTCTTTCCTGAACCTATTTCAAATGAGTACATGGCAAGTACCTCTCTCATTCCTAGATTGTTTGAGGAGAGTGATTTGGCTGAAGACAGATTCATCAACCTCAACAACCTTACAGTCTCAATCAATGACATCAGCCATGAAATTCCTACCAGAGTCCAACGCGATCATCCGATCGAAAATGTCATTGGTGTATTGACTGACAGAGTTAAAACGAGAAGTTAAAGTGGAGATGTCAATTCATGTCTCTACTCTTGCTTCATATCTCAGATCGAACCCAAGAGTGTCGTCATGGCTTTAAACGAACCAAGCTGGGTAGATGCGATGCATGAAGAACTAAATCAATTTGAAAAATTGGGAGTGTGGAAGCTGGTTGAGTTACCAAAAGGCAAGAAGTCTTTGGACACGCGCTGGGTTTTCAGAAATAAGCAAGATGATAGCGGGGTGATTGTGCGAAATAAAGCTCGACTGGTCGTTCGTGGATTCTGGCAAATAGAGCGTCTTGACTACACAGAAGTATATGCTCCGGTAGCGCGTTTGGAAGCCATTCGTATATTCCTAGCATATACTTCATACATGAGCTTTACAGTTTATCAAATGAATGTCAAGACAGCCTTCTTGTACGAAGTTGTGAAGGAAGAAATTTATGTTGATCAACCTCTAGGGTTTGTCAATTCAAAGTTTCCAAATCATGTTTACAAGCTGGACAAGGCACTATATGGGTTACATCAGGCTCCTAGAGCTTGGTATGCAACCCTCATGGAACATTTGCTTGAGCACCGATATACAAGGGGAACGATCGATCAGACGTTATTCATCAAGAATGTAGATACAGACTTGATCATTATTCAGATTTACGTTGACGATATCATTTTCGGGTCGACAGGCACAAAGCTATGCAAAGAGTACGAGGATGTTATGAAGAAAAGATTTTAGATGAGCTCGTTGGGTGAAATGACCATGTTCTTAGGGATACAAGTTTGATAGGATTCGACTGGCATCTTGTTACATCAAAGTAAATATGTCGATGACACGCTCGAAAAGTTTGGTTTAAAAGACTCCAAAATTGCTTTGACTCCAATGGCTGAAAGACCACTGTTGACTCCAGATCTAGATGGGGAATCCGTTGATCAAACAGAATACCGCTCGATGATTGGTTCTCTGATGTATCTGACTGCAAGCAGACCTGATATCATGTTTGTTGTCTGTCATTGCGATCTTTATCAGGCTAATCCTAAACTTTCTCATTTAATTGTTGTTAAAAGGAGTTTTAGGTATCTTAAAGGTAGCCCTAAACAGGGTCTTTAGTATCCTAAAAATCCTGATTTCGATTTATATGCATTTGCTGACAGCAATTATGGAGGATGTGATCTTGACAGAAATCAACATCGGGTGGATGCCAGTTTTTAGGAGAACGGTTAGTGTCATGGAAATGTAAGAAACAACAAACTATGTCAACCTCAAAGGATGAAGCTGATTACGTTCCTGCCTCAGCTTGTTGTTCTCAAGTTATTGGATTCAACATCAACTGCAGGATTATGGTTTGAATTTTCTTGACACTCCCATCTTTTGTGATAATGATGCTGCCATCCAAATTGCAAAAAATCCAATCCATCATTCCAAAACCAAGCGCATCGATATCAAAATTCATTTCATTCGAGACTGTTATGAGTGCTCGCTCATTCGTTTGGAACAGATCCACACTGATAATAATGTGACGGATTTGTTTACCAAACCTTTTAATAAAACTCGATTTTATGTGCTTGTGGGCTTTCTGAAAATGATCCGTTTTGAAGACTAATTTTTTAGTTTAGTTTAAATTTGTGCATTTTATTTTCCATTTTCCTTCTTTTCTCTTCTATGCACAAATTTAGGGGAGAAATCAAATACAAAAAAATTATAAAACAAAAAATTCCAAAAATATGTCTTTATGGTTTTCTTTTATAGGTGATCCTTTGGGAAGTGATATCAAGATTAAGTGATAACGGGCAGTTTAAGCAAGTGTAAGGCACTGAATCTGAACTGTCCAGACTCTGTGTTCAATGTGCTGGTAGGCACGAAGGGTTCAAAAGGACTAGACTTAGATTAACAAATGAAAGGACTTGACAGTATGGATGTAGATAACTCTATTTAGTATAAAAATACGACGCTCGAGTAGATTGAGAAGTGAGATAAACATGGGAACTTGCGGGATTCACTAAAAGTCATACGTATCTAGAATTGTGGCTTAACATTTCCTTGATGTATGGTCTCATGACCTTAATTCTGGTTCTTATAGGGTAACTGGGGGCTTCTGATAAAGTAGGTCTGTAGAAAATTGCTTTTCTTGCTTTCTATCTGTCACACATATGTTGCTTCCTCTGCGTGATTGTAAGAGATCTGACCTGGAATGCAACATATGCAATTCTATCTCAATGCATCTCCTTCCTATCTATGCAATTCTTTCTGTCTGTTAGTCATATGTTGTCTCCTATGTGTGATTGAAATAATCTGACCTGGAACACAACATTTGCAACATTCTATTTCTCAACCCCTCTATCTGTGTTAGTCACATGTTGTCCCCTCTGCGTGATTGGAAGAGATCCGACGTGGGGCACAACATATGCATTTCTAAATCTGACTTCTCTCTTAATGATTGTCTACTCTTCTAAAGTAAGGAGTTCTTTGGAAGCTCTTGATTGTCGGGGTATATCGGGAAGTGGGAAACACATTCTAGTACATCTAAAATTGAACCATTCAATAGGTTGTCTGTAGATCTCACTGCTGAATTTAAGTGGACAACAATATCCTGGGTCGTCGTCAGCTAAATGGTCCATTTAGGAATTTAGGTGTAACGTCTTGTCTCTTATTTTCTGTCAAAATTGTAAAAAATCATTCGTGTCTAAGTGGACCACAATACCGGCAATTCACCAGATCTATCCATGAAGGTGAAGGTACTGAAAAACAAGTTAAGACTATGTTAGAACTTATGATCCCAAAAATGCTAAAAATTCTTAATTTTGAAAAAGTCATTAATGTTATTTTATTTTTATTTTTATTTTTATTTTTATCTTCTAAAATTGAAAATTCGGCTTGTATTAAAATTTTAGATTTTATTTTTATTTTATTTTAATTTTAATTTTTAAATTCTTCAAAATGCTTCTTTTTTAATTAAAAATGGATTTTGGGGGTTGGATTTAAATTTTTCCAAAAAAGCCCACCGGATTTAGAGTTTTGGGCTGAAAAAAGGATTAGGGTATAAATATGATCATTTTCGGCCGCCTCCTCCATTTCCTTTGTTTCCAGCCGAAAACCACTGCTCTTCTCTCTCTCCTGTTCATGTTTGCTGTCAAAAATCAATCTCATCGGTTCATTATTTTTGAGTGTTTTAATCGAAATTGCACCCTGATTCTTAATTGTAAGTGATTTGCGACTTCCATACAACTGATTCTCACTCGATTTGATCATGTTTTGCAGGTTTCTGGAGAAAAAACGCGATTCTGACGGAGTTTACGTCAAAATGAAATAGAAAACCGTTTTTCGCCGAAAACTTGTTTGCGACCGAAAACTCATATTCAAATGTTTTTTTGTTTTTGGTGTAGCGTTTTCAGTCGAAAACCCTTAATCAACTTAACTTTGACTAGGATCAAATCAAATTGGGGCCTGATTGACTTTGGTTGACCAAATTCGACCTTAGTTAATTAAAGTTAATGAATTGATAAAATTGATCTTAATTGTTTAATATTTTGATTTTCTCACTTGGCTTGGTTGATGCAGACAAATGGCTGGAATGAAGTTTGCTGACAACCAAAACATTGCTGCCTGCCTGTCTGATCCACCTCCAAGTCATCAAGAGTTCAAGTCTATGGTCCATGGGTTAAACATTTGCAGGATCACTCATGCAATTCGATCAAATCCCGTCATCTACAAAAGATTAGTGAGTGGATTTTGGGAGAAAGCCTTTTTTAATCAAGAAGGAGCAAATGGAGCAGGCTCGATAGAATCAATTGTAAAGGGGGAGAAGGTTATTGTGACTGAACAAATTATCTGAGAAGTTCTTCGCTTCGGAGATGAGCCTAGCTCCCCAACTGAAATTCATACTGATCTGATCTTGGAGGTTTCTATTAAAGATGGGATATGAAGGAACCTTTCCTCCAACAATAAAGAAATTGATCCCTCCTTATTGTCGCTTTCTTGCCCACACCTTTGTTATTTGCGTCTCAGGAAGAAAGGGAGGAGCAGATGAGTTATCTCTTTCATGCATCAGTGCCATTGTTTCCCTGATTATGGATCTGGACTTCAACTTCTCAAGACTTGTATTCAATGAGATGAAGAGTGTAACGACGTAAATTTTAAAACAAATTTTCATTTTTCAAACATAATAAAACTGATATAATATTCTCAAAATCTCATGTATCAAATGTCATCACAAAAAAACATATCCCAGAATCTCAAAACATAATCCTCCGCCAGTGTGTACAAATCATGCCGGCGCCTTCCCGCGATCCTCGCTGGTACCTGAAACACATATCACATAACACGGTAAGCATAAATGCTTAGTGAGTTCCCCAAAATACCACATACAACACATAAGCCAATCGAGGCTATAACTTGGTATGACCCTCCGGTCAATGTGTATCAGCGGGACCCTCCAGTCCCGTAACTCGTTGGACCCTCCAGTCCGGTCTAGCTCGTTGGACCCTCCGGTCCGGTCTAAATCGTTGGACCCTCTGGTCCGGTCTAAATCGTAGGACCCTCCGGTCCGGTCTATATAACACATAACATACATATATCACAAAGCACATAAACTCAACATACACATAACACATAAGACCCTCCGGTTTGCACATAGTTACCACTCTAGGTAATGTATAGTGAGAAGACTCACCACGGGTAATCTCGGAAAGTCTCGAACTCGAATATCTGATCTAGCCTCCGCCTAATCACATAAAGTAATTATCTCTAATTAATACGGCTCTCAAAGGCTAGACTAGTCCCTCCCTATATTCTATCAGAAAGAGGAAAAGACCATTTTACCCCTCCAATGGTCTAGTGACCAAATGTTGACCAAACCCTAAAATTCAACCCAAGTCCACGGTCTAACTTTGACCAGACTCGTCGAGTGCACTCGGCTGAATCGGCGAGTCCATGCGTGTCCTCTAAATCCTCCTAAGGCCTCACTCGACTCGTCGAGTTAACCTTTCTCCCGATGGGTTACCACTGATCATGAATCGTGGTGCAATACAATCCGACTCGTCGAGTCCGCTCATGGACTCGGCGAGTTTCTTCCATGAGAATGCTCAAACGACCTTCTGAGGTCAGATCTGTTTCTCTAACCTATAGATCTGACCTTCTAACAGTCAAAAGTTGCGTAAAGGTCCAAACTTTATGCTCATGCAACACTCATATGGCTCTATTTAAAGAATTAGCCCTAATATGACAACCATGTTCCAAAACCCAAAAAGGGACTGCATAAAGCTGGATGCTTAGGGCTCTCTGGACCTCTCAAGGTCCAGATCTAAGGTCTACTTCACATTGGGACCTCTCATGCTCTTATTCCAACTCAAGAAAGGGTAAAGAAACCCTTTATTCAAGAAGCCTACACAATAAAGAAGAAAAGGGCCGAATTGCTACCTCAAAGTGAAGCCTCCTTGCTTGAAAGTCTCAGAACAACAACCTCCTTTGGTCCTTCCTGGTGGATCACTTCTCCTCCTTAGCAAAATCACAACAAATGGTTCAAGATGGCTCTGACTCTCTCACCACACGCTCAAATATGCTAGGGTTCTCTTCTCTGAAAGGTGTGGCCGAAAATGAAGGCCATAAGGACCCTTAAATAGGACACATGCCCAAAGATTTAGGGTTTATGTCCACAACGCGGACTCGTCGAGTCCATTCATTAATCCTAGTCAGCAGTCGCGATCCTACTCGACGAGTCTAGGCGTCAACTCGTCGAGTCCCTTTCCTTGACTCAAAAAAATAAATACTCAATTTATGATACCTGGAAATCCGGATGTTACAAAGAGCAACTTACAATTAAAGAAGAAGGACGTATTTATGATGTATTCAAGGTTTCTTCAGATGATCTTTAATGATCAATATCCAGAATTTGAAAGGAAATGTGAAACCTTGGATTTGGAATCCTTAGGTCCAAACACCTTTGGACTGATGAAGCAGAACTGTAAGATTTCAAATTTTGTGTTTAACGGAACGAGTCCCTTGGTAAAGTTTGGTCGTTTTGCTGAGATAGAAGAAGCTTCTAAACCAGAAGATGCTTCAGATGATGAAGATGATGATGTTACAGTCTCTGAGCCTAAAGATAACATTGTTCCTCCTATAGCAATTATTGCAGAGGAACATGTGCCTGTGCTTGATGATGACGACGATGATGATGATGATGTTGATAATGATGATAATGAAGGAGTTGGGATGAATCAAGGGGGTGATGCACTAGGTGTTCATGATGAAGATTTCTTCTTTGATTTGGAGCAGAGTAATGATGACCTCCGTTCGTTCTTTGATGATGTCAATGATGTTGTGAATTCTCTAATTGAGACTGAGGGGGACCCTAATATTCTCAAGCTACCACTTCAAACACCGGATCAGATGGCAGACATTATTGCTAATTTGGATTCAACTGCGAGGATTCCTCCCCGAGCAGTTGCTACTCCAACCATCATTCCATCTGAAAGTGATCTGGAAAAATCTCAAGCCTCCCAGCCACCACTTAAAATATGACGAGCAGATCCAAGGCCGGGAGTGCTCATGAGGGAACAATCTCAACCTGTTCAACAATCAGCTGCGACCGTTACACCAACCCAACCAACTCATGTTGATAGTCAAGCGTTGGATGAGGGACCCAACGTTATTTGTACATCTTTTAAAGTCGGAAGCTCGTCAGTCTGGTGGCTCCTCTGCACCCCAACCTGGGCATGATGCTGCCTCCGAGAGGCTCGCCAGGTTTTTAGCTCAAGAGGATGTTGACCCTGCACCCCGAGGCAAAGGGATATCCATTGGTGCAGGGAGTTCTGGGGGTAAAGAGACATTTATTTCTGAGCTCAAGGAAGAGATTGGTGTCTTAAATCAGAAGCTTATCGAGAAAGACATTTTGATTGGAACTCTAGACATTAGATTCTCTGAGCTTGAAAAGGAAAACTATTAACAATCAAAACAAATTTCTGACTTGCAGCTCAACCTTGGTGCTTTAACTGCTGGATACTTTGATCTAAAGAACAAGCTAATTAGTGAATTTGGTGACAAATTTAAAACATCCGCCAGTGAGCCTAATGACGAAGATGCTTCCCCTAGCGTTTTTGCCCAAGTTCCGCAAGATGTTTTGCGCCATACCAGTACAACACAAATCATTGATCGATTTGAAAAGGAACCTGTCAATTCTGATCACAGAGTCATATTGAAGCAAGCTCAGAAGGGAAACTCTACTCAACGAAAAGGGAAATTTCTCTTCATAAAAAATTCTGATAAAAAAGCGTTTGTGGTGATCAGCCCCAGTTGAGTGTGACTGGGCTCGAGAAAAAATGGTTCAAAGCCAAGTATGGAGACAAGTCGGGAATTACGGTGTGGGGATTTCACGACCAGAAAAACGCCTGGGCAGTGAATAGGAAAAGTGGAAATGTGGAGTATTATGCACATCAAAATGACTTTAGTTCTTGGACTAAAGTTGATCTTACAGAATTGTCTGAGGCTCCCTTCCACAACCCATCGAACGATCCTCGTGGAACTGACTTCAAGCTCTCTTTGGAGAACCAAGTAAAGAAAAAGTTCGATGGGATGAAGACTGCAAAGTCATTTGTCAAGAAAGCCAAGGGCGTGTTTGATCCCAGCACCAATCGTACCTTGAAAAATGTGATGTGGCCTCCTACAAAATATATGATAAAGATTCCTATTATTCCACAGTTACCTGACGGTTCTCTGCGGAACATGGAATTCTAGGTATTCGATGAGGTCACAGCCACCGCCGTCATCAAGCTGCCGACTCGTGAGATTCGACTTATTGAAGCAAAGGATCTCCTTCAGTTTGGTGAGCATGATATCCGTACTTTGGCAGAGCATCAAATCTTGGTCAATGATGATATTCTGGAGGTTGCTGCTAAAAATTTTACTGGCATGGTCGCTGAAATTATCAACAAGAGAATGTGGGGTGGAGCCATGGGGAAATCTGATGTGATGATAGTTGATAAGCCTTGAACTCATGCTAGCAACAAACCAATGGGGGAGACTGTTATGGCATAATTTTTTGGTTTGTGCTAGGCATATATGTTTTATAGGCATTTCTTGTTTTGTTTAGGGCTTGATTTTGTGTTTTCGGTGGGGTGGACCGAAAACATACCATTTTTGGTCCTATGGCATTTTCGGTTGTAAACTAGGTTGTTGTTTGTGTTCCCTATATATAGGAGACTTAGATGACCAGTTTTGGGTTAGCTATTTTCGGTCATTACTGTGTGTTAGGTCATTTGTACCTGACGATTTCGGTTAATATAAAATCGTGTGCATTTGGATCAATATTGCTTCTTCTTGTTGTTGATTCATTCTGATTTGATTCATTGATATTGTTTGATCACTAGTTGGTTCATAATTTGTGGACTTACAATTAATCTCTTTTTGTGACCAACCACTCTTTCTTTCATGGAATTTCCAGAGGGATGAGGTTCCGAGATGGGCTTCTTTCCCTTGTCTTTCTGTTTGTTGAGGACCGAGAGGATGTGTTGCATGTTTTCATATAGAGCAATTTTCGGAGGGGAGGAAGTCAAAGGCTCTTCTGAAATATCATCAGGCTTCCGAAGAGGAGAGCCTTCATCGATAGGAGCAATCTTGGTGAAGGGATTGGAGGCAGCATTAAAGTGGTGGCTCGGAAGGCATCAACTGTTAGTTGGGTTTTGACCTTTGCCATTTCTCAACTCCTTTGAACTACATCTGCCAGAGTTGATGGCCATGATACTGCTGACGAAATCCTTTGCTCTTCCTCGAAGAGCACCTTGGCTGGAAACTTTTTTGAGGCTGGAAGCCCTATGATGGCATTGGTAACATACATATCTTCATCATCATCATCATCATCATCATCATCATTATCATCACCATTTGGAGAACTTGAAAGAATTTTCAAAGAATCATCATAGTTTTCATCTCAGAGTCTGAACTCTGAGACAGGTTTCCAGGGTTGAGTTCTCTAGCTAGGTCCTTCTCCCCCTCTTGCAACGGAGGATCCTACAATGGGTGCAATCAATGTAGAAGCTTTAAGATTCAAGAATTTGTCAAACACTTTTTGAAAGCTCTCTGATTCATCTAAAGAGTCAGAGTGTCATAAACTTCAGCTGTGGGAGCCTGAGCTTTTAGATGATCGAAGAGGGCTGCAAGAATTGAGAGCATCTTTATGGTTCGGAACATCCACGATGTTCCAGCATGCCCTGAGGAGTTTCATAATAACTTGTTGGATGATCAAGTTCATCTCATCCTTCTTTCTGATCTCTTTCTCTAGCCTCTGAATTTGTTTCTCATGGTGAACATGAGTTTGTTTGATGAGCTCGTTTGTGGCACCGACTAAATCATCATGAACGTTCAGCATCTCGGTGATTGTGTCGAAGTAGTGATCGAGAGAAGCATCATACTTCTATTCAACTTCCTCGATAGTGTGCTGGATAAGTTGATAAAGCTGGGCTTCCCTTTCAGCAGTGGTGGGTACGGACTTGTTGGTTTCGGACAGGGAGTTCAGAATTGCATCGAGCTTGGAATCCAGACCATAAACCTTTTCAATAATCATGGCGTTGAGTCCAGACACAAAAGTTTCTATTGCATCAAACTTCTTCATTGTATCAGAGACATTGTCTCGGAGTTCCAGGAGGGAAAAAGGATCAACGTAATTTCCAGCGGATGATCCTATATCCGAGGTGGAAGTCTGGGACTTGTTTTTGTCATCATCTAGGTTGTCTGGCTATTCGGAAGGGCTAGAATGAGTTGTATCGGCATTGACTTCCTTAGGAGTAGACTCTGTTTCAACTTCGAGATGCGTTTGGACTTGATAATCGATTTGGATTTCTTCATCAACCGGCTCAGAAGAGGAGGATGAAAGTCTGAAGTTAAAAATCGGCCTTGAGGAGGATGGCTTTTATTGGAAGTGAAATGAGGAGAACAGCTGAGGAGCAGCAATATAAGCACCTTCATCATCGAACATTACTTCATCTTAAAGTTCTTCGTTTGGATCGGAGTGCAAACCGTCATGGTGTTGAGTCTTGGGAGGATTTCCAGAGATGATGTTGTGTTGTGTTTCTCCGGAGGCAAAATCGAGATCAGCTATGTCATTTCCTGGAGCAACAAATGGTAAGTTGCTTTGAATAGCTCTGTTTCTCATCGAAATGAGAGTTGCTTCAACTTGAGGCCTGGTGAGTTCTGGATGCTTGGTATGAGCCCTATCATTAAAATATTACCACAACGGATCGTTAGCACCTGGTTGTCATGTACCCTTACTGGGTATCAGACCAGTTAAGGACTCCTCCAGCCTCGGAATGCTTGGGGTTCGAGACAGGGACCATTAAAATCTTCCCACAAAGGACAGTGCTTGAGTTGAAAGAATTGGGATTTCCAAAGAGACACGTGGGTTTGTTCCAAGGGTGCAAGGAACTTTGTTCAACACCATCAACACCTTGTTGAGAAGATGAGGGTGGATTATGTGGAGACTCCCCACGTGTGTGTTCTTTTTATATTGAAACTCCGAAGGGTACTTCAGAAGAGTGGGTAGGTGGGGTAAGAGGATGGCCAGAGTCAGTCGTAATGTCTTTAGTTCCTACCTGTTAAGAGGAGGAACCGACTGTGGTTCTCTTTTTGGCTTTTGGTTTTGAGGGAGAGGTTTTCCTCTTGGCAGATTTCTTCTTCTTACTACCTGATGGAACATCTTTGGCCATGTCTGAGATGGGCTCAACGGAGACATGAGTGGATTGTGTAGGGCTATATACAATCGAAGTCTCCATATGATGTTTCAAATGAATGGACTCCAAGATGTACTTTTCTTGGTGAATGAAAATTCCTCGATTGGTTTGTTTAATTTGAAGACCGAGGAAAAAAAATCAATTCACGATTCATACTCATTTGAAAACGATTGATCGTCAGTTTGGCAAAATCAGCAACCATTGATGAATCCATGGATCCAAAAATGATATCGTCAACATAAATTTGGACAAGCATGAGATGTTTTCCTTTTGACCTTTGGAACAGGGTAGGATCGAGAATACCTCTTTGAAAAACATAATGCTTAAGGAAGTCGGTGAGAGTCTTGTACCAGGCACGAGGAGCTTGCTTGAGGCCATAAATAGATTTTCGGAGTTTGTAACACTAGTTCGGATATGAGAGATTGACAAAACTGAGAGGTTGTTGGAGATATACTTCAGTATCAAGTTCACCGTTTAGAAAGGCACTTTTGACGTCCATCTGGTAAACCTTAAAGCCTTTGTGAGCAGCATAAGCAAGGAAGATTCTGATGGCTTCAAGATGGGAAACAGGAGAAAAGGTCTCATCGTAGTCAAGCCCTTCGATCTGTGTGAATCCTTTGGACACCAATCTTGCTTTATTTTGAATGATCACTCCTGCGTCGTCCAGTTTGTTCCGAAACATCCATCTAGTACCAACAATGGGATGGTCCTGAGGAGGAGGGACGAGAGTCCAAATTTCATTACTATCGAATTCTGCCAATTCTTCCTACATGCTTGTAATCCAATCAGCATGTTCTAATGCTTCTTTGATGGATTTGGGTTCAACCATTGAGATAAATGCCGAGAAATGACATTCATTTTGAACACTTATGGCAGATCGAGTTTGTACACCAGCGTTTGGATTTCTAATAACTTGGTTTGGAGGATGATCCTTGGTCCAAATATGTAATCTCAGAAGCTCTTGTGCAACAGAAGATCCAATATCAACAATGAGGTTGTGTTGCTTCCCCTGAATAGTTTGAACTTGTGGATGATGCTCCCCCTGAACTTCTGAACCGGATAGGTTGATATCCTCATCAGATGGGAAATCGAAGAAGTTTGCATCATCATTGTTGTTGATTGTATTACAATCAAATTCGGCAGTTGCATCTTGGAATCCATCGACATTTGATTCAATTGAAGGTTCACCGTTTTCCCCCTCAACCTGTGAAGGTTGAAACGGTTCAGAATCAAATGGAGGAAAAGTTGGAGTCGGACCCGAAACAATTTCAGAAACAGGAGTTGTAGAGAATGAGGTTTGCCTTGATCGTTATTCTGAATCAAGAGTTGTTTCTGAAGGTCCAAAAAGGGTTTCAAAGTCAACTTCATGAATTATTTGAGGGTTCGGACAATCTGGTGTGAGTTGTAACATGGGTTGGACCAGAATTCCGAACGAACTTGTCATCAAAGGTGACATCAAAGCTTTCTTCTATAACTCGAGTACGTCGATTAAGAACTCGATAAGCTTTTGATTTTGCAGATTAACCAAGAAAAATTGCTTCATCGGCTTTGGGTTGAAACTTTGTAAGCTGATCATGGTAGTTTTTGATGAAGCATAGACATCCAAAAACGTGAAGAAAGGAAATAATTGGCTTTCGACCATTCATTGCTTCGTACGATGTCATGTTGAGGCGTCGATTGGTAATACTCCTGTTCTGAGTGAAGCATGCAGTTAAGAAAGCTTCAGCCCAAAGATAGAGTGGAAGATTGGCAAAGTTAAGCATGAATCGAGCATCTTCAACAAGTGTTCTATTACGTCGTCCAACTACACCGTTCTGTTGCGGAGTGTATGGAGCAGAGAAGTTGTGGTCAATACCTTTCTCGGTGTGGAAGTTCTCTATTGAGGCATTGGTGAATTCCGAACCATTATCACTTTGGATTTGCCTTACTGGAAGTTTGATGAGAACTTCAATTCCTTTGATGAAGTTGATGAGTTTGGAGGCGGTTTATGATTTGAGCCTTAGGAAGAAAACCCAAGTGAACCTAGTAAAATCATCCACAATCACAAGAATGTATTTTTTGTGATGTAGACTCTCTACCATTGAGGGTCCACACAAGTCAGTATGCAGAAGTTCTAACGGCTCTGAGATGGATTTTTCAATGATACCAGGATGACCCTTCTTCGATTTCTTTCCACACTCAGATGCATACATAAATGATCATTCTTGAACTTGAGGAGTGGCAAACCTCTTACCATTTCACCAGAAACAAGATCATTCATATATCGGAACATTAGATGAGCAAGCCTTCTATTCCATAACCAGCTGACGTTGGGAATAGCTTTTGAGAGTAAGCAGAGCTGGGGATTGCCAATGATCTTGTTGATATCAATAGGATACATGTTCTTGTTGCAATTTGACTTGATTAAACATTCATTCCAGTCTTCTATCATGACATAGCTGTGTTTCTTGCAGAATTCAACTCGTTGATTCGCATCAGTGAGTTGTGCCGCACTTATAAAATTATGCTTCAAATCAGCAATAAATGCCACATTTGAAATGGAGAAGTTGCCATTTCTAATAATATCATAACCTCTGATCTGAGAGTTGGAGTTGTTTCCATACGTCACGTAGCCAACATTTGGTGAAAGTTTGAGATCTCGCAGAAAGTCCTTCTGCCTTGTAATGTGCATGGAGCAAGCACTATCAATATACAATATTGTTTCTAGCTCCAAAGCACAGAGTGCCTGCAAAATTAGTAAGTTGTGGATTTTTTAGGCTTCGAGTTAGGTTTTAGGACAAAGGCACGAGTTTTAGGGTTTAATTGTGACTTTTGAGCAACAAATGTTTTGGAAGGTTTGTTCCGAGATTCTTTTGGAAACAAACAGAAGGCCATGGTTCTTTCATCCATCCAATAATCATTCTCAATGAAATGATGGTTCGGAACAACCTTTCTCGGACAAGCAGCTTCCAAAACAGTAGGAATCACTATGTCTCTTGGAATTGTAGTTTCATTTTTGAGATTTTTTACTTTCCATACAAGTTTTTGTTTTGAAGATTTTTGTGAAACTATTTTCTTAAAAGCTTGTTTTTTGTTTGATGATACACTTGATTTTGAAAGCTCTTTAGGTTTGAAAATTATACCATCATATTTGGCTATAAAAACAGATGAAACAGTCCAAGGAGAGTTAGTTCTGACTGATTTGGCATCTACAATGGGTTTTTTCAGGGTAGTACTAACTACTTTCTTATATTCTACCAGAGTGGGAGGATTAGAAGGCCTTTTGAGAATCTTAGTGGGTGAGAAGGTGCTATGACTCCTAGTTGGTGGAACGGCAGTCTGAGATGCATTCTTTTTAGAGTTCTCAAGGAATCTTGAATTTTGTCTTGACTTAATTTCCTTTTTGATAACATTTTTGGCTTCTATCTTAGGATCAACAACATCTTTCCTATTCAACATGGGTTTCTTTTTGGAGTTGAAAGAAGACTTGGAAGTTTGACCAACAGAGGGTTGTCAAACACATGTTTGATTGGAACAAGTTTGGTTTTGGAGACCACTTGTGAATCAGACTCACATGAATTAGAAGAATTATCAACGTCACTATCGAATGATGCTAAAAAAACTCAGAAGTATCAGGTTCAGTTGTCTCCGGAATGATTTCTTCAACAACACAGTTGTTAGGAGGACTGTGGTTTGGAGTTTAAACAACAGTACTTGGAATGCTAGAGTGGGATTCCGAGGTCCGATTCAAGTCTAGGTTTGTCAGAGGCGGAAGACGCGTGGAATCGGGACACTTGACAACTATAGGCTGAAACTCTGGAATCAATGATGCAAATTGGTTAGAAGTCTCAGGAAGAGGTGACAAAGGTGAGACAGGGATGTCCGAATGTTTGATGTTCGGAACGTCTCCCATAAAAGTTAGGTTTTGCAACTCCTTCAAGGGACGAGCAATAGGTTTCGGAAACTCGCTTCCGAGACTAGGAGCTTGTGACCAAGGATGACGAAAATTATGAGTCATCCTTTCATTTGCTTCAAGAATGTCAATGGAATTATGCAAAGCATCTATTTTAGCATTAAGGCGTTTGTTGTCAGAAATTAAAACATTTCTTTCAGTTGAAGTGATTTCACATTTGTGTTTAAGAATGATACATTCATCTTGTGACATTACAAGCTCTCATTCTTATGACTCTATTTTCAACTTCTTATCCTCGAAACGTAACCTAAGACGACTTAATTCACTCTCCCTCTCACTGGCTTCTATGGCTGACTTCTAAGCTTTGTAAATGCTATTCATATCAAATTGGATCTAAGTTAGATAAGGTCCACAAAGAGATAAATCAAAATTATTGTCTGTAATCATATATTTTACCTATTGAACGATGTTTTTACCAGGTGGATCGTTGGTAGCCATGTAGTAGTAGTTGGGTTCAGCATCTTCATAATCTTCCTCCGATCAAGATGACCAGTAGCTGTGACAACCGTCAAATTCTGGTCAAGTCAAAGTCAAACTAAGTCAACAAGTCAAACCAGTCAACTCAGTCAACCCTTGTATATTAGGGTTTACGCTATGTAATCACTGAACAGTTCGCTAATTTAAAGAGAAAACATCAATTGGAAAATTCGTGTATTTAATTTTCCTTAGCCTCGATAATGCTAAACAATGAAACAAAGCGATAAAACACTATTGCACACTCATCGGGAGTGTGTAGGACACTAAATCATGGCTTAACGGGGTTTACGTACCTTGCGTTGCGAAGCCGGATGCTCAAAAAGGTCATAAATGGAACCTCTCTAAATCTCCTTCACTCTATCTCTCCCTATTCGAAATCTCTCCCAAATCTCTCTCAAAAGTTCCCGTAACTTTTTGTAATCATTCGGGCCATCCCGACCCTTAACCGGGTCAAAAACCGCTTAAAATGGGGTAAAAACGGGTAAAATACCCTTAAGGACCCGAAACCTACCTTATAGGACCGAAGCCTCTTAGGGCCGAAAGTCCCCTTAAGGGACCGAACTGCTGAGAAGCGAACCCCAAGAATCGAACCTGCCCTTCGGACCGAACCTCGCCTGACCCGAACCCGAAGCCTCTCGGACCGAACTCTACCTTCGCCTTCGCTCCTAAGCCTTTCGGTCCATTTCGCTTCTTACTCCTTTCGCCTCGTTTCCCCTTCGGGCCCAGCAGCCTTGGGACCGAACCTCGGCCTAGCACCGAGAGGTCTCGCAGGTTGCCATTTTCTTCCCGGTTTTCGACTAGTTTTGCGTTCTAAGCCCGATTTTAATTATTCTAATGCGGGATTTTCACCCAAAACTTTATTTTAACATATAAGGCCCCATATTTATTAATTAATCATGTTTTTCGGGATAAATCTTATCCAAGATTTAGTGGGTAAAGTACAAGAGGTGGAGTGTTGACTTTTCCTTAGTTTATGACACAAGCAACCACCTACACCCACTCTATGACCAGTCACACCTCCCCACCATCCCTAGTCACTTCCTTGTACTTTTCCATCAATCATCAGCCCCTCCCACGTTCTAAGAGCTGGAGCAAATCAACCTCTCTCCTCATTTTCACTCACTTGCACTCATTTCACCAAAAATCAAACACAAATTTTCTCTCAAACTTTTTCTCTCTAATTCGAGACTCCAAGGCTGATCATCAAGCTTTATTCTACTCCTGGTAAGTATAATTCATCCTCCTTGTGATTATTACACTTCATTCTACTCCAATCATCGATTGCTTACACAAACTCCATCACTTTGATGTTAGATTCTCGAAAATCTTCAAGGCATCTTCCAGTGTTCTTGAGTGGAACACTTCCCTTCTCCAACATTCATCTACTGAAATCACATAAGGTGAGTTCATACCCCTACATTATCATGTTTTCTTACGTTTTAAGGGGGGAATACAAGTTAAAACACCAAGAACACAACTAAGTTCTTCTAACAGCTTTCATCAGAAAAGTTGGACTCCATTCACGGACTGTTTTGGTCAACTTAAACATTTTTATTTTCAAAACTATACAAGGTGAAAGTAGTTCATGTTCTTAGCTTTAAAATGGCTACTTGCACATCACCATAAGAACTTTCTACAATTTATGGTGATTTTTACAAAACTGCCTATCATTTCAAACATCAATCCGGACCAGTCTGTGATTATGGACTTTTTCACACAAGTTGGAGGTCATTAAAAATCATAATAAAATTTATGAACAAACTAGACTCATTTCCCAAACTCTCAGAATTTACGGATTCTGATTTGGACCTTTGATGATTTTTCTACAAATTTTCTAAGAACAGTAATAGAAATTGTTAACAACAGAAAAATGCTATCAATTTTATTACACCTTGTAACATGTTGAGCGAGGTGTATATCTTTATGTGATTATATGTTATTGCATTATATGACATTTTGTCTTAGTATAAGGACATACAACAGTTAACAAATGGATTTTGCTAGATAAAGCATAGAAATAACAAATTATTATAATCAAAGTACATCCATTACATACAAACATTTGGATAAACTATGTTAAGTATAGTTTACATACATTACTACTACTACCCTTGTTTTGATAAACTATAATAGGTATGGTTTATGTTTCCATCAACACAACAAACACATTTCGGAAGGTTTTATTCCCACAGAAAAAGGTTTTACGCTCACGCACACCACACGTAAACTTGTTAACTTAAATTGTGAGACATTCTTCTCAGTACTCCTAGAGTACGGGTTAAAATTCCTGGTAGTTATAACCATAGTCTCTTGTAGGGAGAACGTGATAGTTGTGTATATATCTATATTGGGTTTGACACCCCACACCTTGCTGCTAGCTACAGTGGGACCTGCAGGTCTACGGGTGACAAATGTCATAACAATTTTCGGCGCCTGAGAAACGCCGTGGCAGGTTCATTCAGTCATAGTATGGTTATAGCGACTCACATAGGGAGTTAACAACACATAAAGTTTACGGGAATTTTTATAAATAAAAAGGGGTTTTATGTCGATTTAAAATCACTTTTATTATCAATAAGTACGGATATTACTATACACTTTCAGTCTTGGTATTTAAGACTATACAACATCCATTACGGATTTTCTCAACTTAAAAAGGGTTTTATGCCGATTTAAAACCACTTTTATATCTTTAAGTATGACAAATACTTGTTTATTCTCGGTCCTGGTATTTAGGACCACATAACTTCTATAAGGAAAATATTGGATTTTTCTTGGTAACATACAACTCATTACAAAGATCGGTTTTCAAACTCTTACTATCAAAAGCTTATGAACTCACCAACTTAATTGTTGACACTCTTTCAAAACTACTTGTATTCTCAGGAATTCAGTGAAACAGGAAATCAACAGCTTTTGAGGATGGGACGATAAATCGTCAAACAGTTCATTTTGTCATCATAATGTAATTGATTTGAATCATGTAAACCTATGCTTTAGTGTAACTTTTTCAATTATATTTATGATTGGTTGTAATTACTTTGAGCACTATTATACTCGTTGTTGTGATACTATACATGAAGTCCTCCACCCCCGGACGTTTCCGCCATCCTTGGTTTGGGGGTGTGACAGTAGCCTTCATCACATTGTCTAGCCACTAGACACATGTTTCTACCAGTACTTATGTCATCATCATCTCCAGAAGACCAATACCCTTCCACATCTCTTGATGCAGTGGTACCAAAGGCTTTTTCACTCTCTGTCAATTCTTAAGCTCGACGTGCATAGTAAGCAGAGTCCTTGATCTTTGGTTTCTGTGGGAATTCAGCTAAAAAATCTTTGGCAAAGTGGTTCGCATGACCACATTTGTGACATACAATCTTGGGTTTGTCATACTTCGGAGTTTGTGAAGATTCCGAGGTGTGATTTGGTGTATGAAGGTTAGGTTTGTAAGCTGGTGGGGTTTCTGAAGGTTTTTTGAATGGTTGAGGGTTGTTTTGATGAGGATCCTGGAAACGGTTGTGATATGGCTTGTTATAAGGACGATTGTATTTCATGGAAAGCAAAGCAAATTATTGTTGGAAACGGAGTTTGGTGTCCATATATTTAGGATTAAGGTCACCATTTAATTGATAGTTGTTGTTGGTAGGAGTTGGTATGGTTGGAGGTGAGGGTTGAACAGGTGGGATATATGGAACAACAACTGTGAAGGTGTCCGAGACAGCGGGGTTCATAATCTGAGGATCGTAAGAACTAACAAGAGCTAACGGACCTCCTGTGAGTTCTCATAGAGTTTGTGCAACATTTGATTCATGATCTTGAAGCTCATCGAACAGATGGTAGAGCTTTAGCTTTTTCAGAGATCCATTACTCTGAAGACACAATTTCACATTTCCAAGACCTTTTCGAGACTGTTAATGAACTTGAGGTTGTATTCAAGTGGGGTTCGGAGTATCCCATAATTTGTCATGTTGTTGACAACGATCCGGTATCTATTTGAAGCTGAGGCAACAGATTCACCAGGAGTTGTAGTGAAGGTGTCGAACTCGTTGACAACGGAGGTAAGATGCTTATCCTTCATGTTCTCTAATCCCTCGAACAGGTCTTGAAGTGTGTCCCAAATCTCTTTAGCAGATTTGCACAGTTTAATGTGCTCAAAGAGAGAAGGTGGAACACCAAACACCATTTTTGAAAAGCAAACTTGATCTGCATGCAGCTTTTCGATGTCATCAGCAGTGAGAGGTGCCTGATGTTGTTCATCTTGTCCCATGAGAGTTGCAGCAACATCTCTAACAATTGTTCAAACTGGGACATGTGGACCTTCTTTAACGGATCTCCATATAGCTTCACCTTTTTCTTTACCAAGTAAAAATCTTTCCATTCTGACTTTCCAGTTATCATACTCTTCAACAACTTGCAGTGGGGCACGAGTAGGGTAACCCACACTATTTGCTATTTGCATTGAATACATTTGTTAAGAATTAGAAGCAGTCATTGAAGTTAAGATATCTTGAGAAAAAGTGGTATATAGAAGAACTTTTATCCTGAACACAGAAATTATCGAAATACCAAGGTAATCTCGAATCAACTATAATCTGTTTTTATGGATTCAAAGGAAAACCACTCATGCTCTGATACCAATTGTGAGAGTAAGGATCTGATTGCACAAGGACAAGGTTTGAAAACTCAAACCTTGAGTTAATGCTTAGATCAATGTCTGCTTCTGATTAAGTGTTCCGGTCAAGTCTGGCAAGACCAGTCGAGACTGAAGATGAGAATAAACAAAGTACTTCAAGTATTAAATATGGAACTGTGATTATAATCAAAGTAAAGACAATAAATGAACAATAAGAATGTTTGAAAGAGTTTGATTTGAGAGAAAAGTGAAAGTGAGTTAAAGTGAAAATATGTTATCTATGGAAGAACAATCAATCTACTATTGTTGTCATTAATCACTCCTTATATAGGAAAAGGAGGTACATCGTACAGACCGAAATGCATACAAAGGACTGGATAAACAGGTTACTTCTGACACTCTGATTATCCCATTTGACAAAAAGACTAAGTCCTATGTAAGGTTACATCAAGTAAAAGACAAGAATAATAAATGCATAGATTGACAAACTATCTCAGAAGACTTCTTCACTTCGAAACTCGAACATCACTTCGTACTTCAACTTCCATCTCTAACCACAAGATTATTTCGTACCACAACTCACTTCGGACACAAAACTGACTTCAAAACTCCAATGGTTAGAGATTGCTAGAGGTTCACTTTCAGGTTCCAACAAATACTCATATGGTTGATTTCTTGGATAATACTATGAATTGGTTATTCGTTGTTTACCGATTCCTAAAGTGATTAGACTTTATGATCAAAAGACTAATCCTCTAATATCGAGTTTATTTATTCATTGATCAGGTGCACAAACAAGCAATACAATTAGGGTTAAGTTTGATTTAATCTAGACTAGATTAATAATTGACATTAATGGATGATAAAATCAATTTAACATATAAATGATCATCATATATTAGCTTCCACATTAAATAACAACTTTTTCTATTTAATCCTAGGTTTATGATCAAATCTCTAGTCGTATAACTTTGATGATAACAAATTTATAAGATTCAGATATCCTAAAATTGAATGATCATCTAATCTCAGGAATATTCAACAATAAACATCAAAAGTGGTTGACTTTAACACAAAAAGTTCTTTATCAATCTATCAAAACAAATAAACAACTAGTAAATATTCAAATATCCAATCAATCAACACATAGTAGCATAGATCCTCTACATCCAAAAAGAAGTTAGAGTTTTTAGCCCATTACTACTGGAATCAAACAAATAAATTTGATGTTACCAATATAAGACATGATGAAAATCAAAGATAACTAAGAATTAGAAGTAAAATTGCCTTCAATCTCTCTAAATCATGAACTCTAGACGAATTTAGGTTATTCTCTGCCTTCTAATGCTTCTTTAGGTGCCAAAAGTCGTAAATATCTTCAAGCATATTAAGGTTGAAGTCTGGACCAAAATTTATATAGATACAAAAAACTGTCCCCCACGCTGTGGCTAAAGACCTCCACGGCTGGCGTGAATGGAAAACGTGTAAAACCAAGTCTGCCAATTTGATCATGAATCTTCTAAGTGTCATGGCGTGGCCAGATGTCCCCATGTCGTTGGCTTAGGAGTTAATACCAAATTTTCCTTGCTTTGATCAGGTCCAGGTTTCCTTGCTTCTACCTCGTCATTTGGCTTCCTTTTTTATCTTGAGCATGTCTTTATTGCTACAAAACATATTTATAACACAGTAAGTACCATTTATCCTAAAATAAGCACCATTGTAGCTTAAAATATCCAAATAATGCATGAAATAAATGAATAAATATACACATATCAAAATACCCCACACTAGACCTTTGCTTTCCCCCAAGCAAACTGACTTTTTACTTTACCACTGCATCGCACCCTTCATCACCAACATCGCACAAGACAGTCCTTTTTGAACCCAGCCATTATCCCAAAACCGAAATGCATGTATTTGTGTCTACATTTCCTAAATACTCACAATCCTTATGAACATTCACCCCTTAGTTTATACGATATTCATTTTTGAAACCCTCCGAATCCATCCTCAGAAATCTTTCTTTACCTCAAAGTATTTTTGGTTAAACCCCCCGAGCATACATATGGAAAAATAACATAGAAAAAAATTAAAAATAATAACAACTTGGCAAATTACCTTATTCTTGAGTTTTCGATTTTTGAACTTTTCTTCACGCTATTTCTTGATCTCATAACTTTGTAGACTCTTACTCTCTCAAACTTTTGCAACTCTTTTTTTTCTTTTTTTTTCTTTTTCTCACTTTTTTCACTCAAAACTAAAAATCTTATAAAAACATATGCTTAAGCAAGGGAAATTAACTTCAACCCTTATTGGTTAGAGGTATTAGTCTAAGGTGCAATGACTACATAAGATTTCCTGGATACATTTCTGGTCACGCTGCAAAACTTTTTATATCGTACAAACTACCAGGTTACCTTTCATATCTCATGACTTTTCACTAGGACTGGGAAGCCACAAATACACTATAACATATGTTGGCTCAGGTAAACATTTAGGCTCGCATTGGATAGTCCCGCATAACACTAGCAACTTAAATCCTATCAGTAAAAATTTTCAAAAATTTACAAGATTTTGCAAATGACTATTTTTTAAGTTTATGAGTAAAAATTTTAAATCTAGAAATTTTTATAATAATGCACCTTTCTAAAAATCAATGCTTGGACTCTAATGTAATCAACCCCCTACCCCACACTAATTTCATGCAATGTCCCCATTGCATTCTATGCAAAACATAAAAATAAAGAGAGAGAGAGAGAGAGAGAGAAAAAAAAAACGAACAGACTCCTCTGGGATAGAAGTGGCGAGGTTGACTTTATCATCTTGTGTGGTTGACATCTCGCATGAAAATTTGAAAAAAAAAAGTCTTTTGAACCTCTCTTTAAATAAACTCTGATGAACCAAGAAAATGTACTCTAAATTGTGGTATATCGCGCAACCGAATTTTGTAATCAAGATTCCCCAGGCCGTGGCCTAGAGTAGCCATGATGTGGGCTTCCAAAATGTAGAAACTGATCGGGAAAATTTTTCCAACCACGTCGTGAGTATAGTCCCCCACGCCGTGGTTACTGGTTTATCATAAAATTTCGACTTCTATCCCATGCGTATTTGAACCAGAAAAATGCATCTGGGATTACATATTGTTCTCTTTTAACTGTGAATCATCTTCTTTAATGAATAGGGACCCAAAACTTTGATTTTTTTTTTTTCTGAAATCTCACTCCTCTTCGTAAGTCACTCCATTCTTGTTTCTAATTCTACGTCTCTCGAAAAATTCGCTTCCTCTCATCTGTCTTGAGCCCCGCTCGTACCAGCTCCTCCTCCTTGTTCGCCCCAACACTCCTCCTAATTTGGTATATAAGTGAAATGCAAGGGAGCTCCGACTGGCGGTGCTAACGCCATATTGTTCATGATTGTTTCCAAAGAGTACCCCATAAAGTTAAGACCCCTACGTGGTGGCTCTTGCTCCTAATTCCTAGCCATCACACTATTTGGCTCCACGTGGTGGCTCTTGCTCCTCTTGCCATGGCCTCACATTTCTCCACCCCGACACCTCAATAGGGGTGTCACCCTCTATCAAATAATTATCATTCCCCAAAATCTAAAAGTATTTTGGCAGTTTTGAATAAGCACGTCTGAACTAGGCATCCCTCTTTCTTAGTAAAAATCCTAGCCTCGGGTGAACTGAATATCCCAAATGATTAGGAAAGCTTTGTAACCATCATACCTGTTGGATTAGGTGTCTAAGCCCATAACTATAATTGGTATGCACTTGATCCGATAGTAGCATGGTCCTTTTTGGTTGCCTTCACCATAGCAATTTGATAGGATGAGTTTTGGAGAAAGAGGTTAATTAATGATTTATTAATATATCATAAGAAAAATATATTAATTGAGAAATCATATTATTTAATTAGTATTGATTAGAAATTAATTTGGAATTAATTTAGTGATCAAAAGAGACTTATTAAAAGAACGGGAGTTGATTATGTAAATCAGTAATAGTTGTAGTTTGGGCTAATAGACCCTATTGATAAGGGGTGGACGAAAATATATGGGAAGCCCATAGAGTTTTCGTCCAAGGCATATCATGTGGGGGTCTGTGGATTTCTTAGGGCCTGAGCAAGGGAATTTGGATTTTCCAGTTGAAAAACCTTAGCAGCCTCAACTATAAAAGGAACCCCAAGGCTCCTAAAATCGGCCACTTAATTCCTTAGAAGAAAACATGCCGATTTATGTAGCCTCCTCCTCTTTCTCTTGTTCATCCTTTGTTAAGTGGTGTTTGTGACTCCATTAGAGGTGCAATACTTGAGGTACTAAGCTCTTGAAGGTCAAGATCAAACAATCAACAAGAAAGGTATTCATCTAAACCCTAATATGATTAGATTTCGGTTTTCATGTATGCTAGATTAGGGTTCTTGCTTTGGAAAATTAATTTGCATGTATAACTTGAAAAAAAACCTAGATCCAAACCAATTAGGGTTGCATGTGCACCATAGGAATGTTGTAATGCTGAAAACCCATCAGTGGTATCAGAGATTAGGGTGTTTTTCTATTATATTTGATGTTATTGTGTTTTACCAAAGCTGAAACAAAATCGTTTTTTGTTCACTGCCTGATGAACTCGACGAGTACAAAGTTGGACTCGACGATTGGACCAACTCGACGAGTCCATGCCCTGACTCGACGAGTTGGTTCGCCAGTTGGCAGATTTTTCGGATTTCAAGCCTAAATTAGATAATGATCACTACCTTAAATTGTTTTAAGCGTTTAAATTTGAATTTTTTGTTATGGTAATGAATATCATCATCTAATTGAAAGATAATGGTCAAATTTTAAGATAATGTCCAAAATTATGTGATTAGTTTAGTTATTTAAATTTTGATCTAGAAGTTTTGAAAAGTTTCAAAATTTGCCCTCAAGTTTTGGAATTTAAAATTTGATTAAAAGTTTAAATTTTGAAATATTAAATTCTAAAACCCTAGTGTTTTAAATGATTAAAATACAACCCTTATACTGTTATAATATTAAAAGATTAATATATATATATATATATATATATATATATATATATATATGTATAATATGAGTCAGTCTTACTGTTAGTATGTCTCATTCACGAAGCTGGTCTATAAGGGGTGTTTAAGGAAGTGGCCTATAAAATGACCGCCATTGGGTATCCACTCTTACCTACCGCACTCTTGACTAGTGGAGGGTCCTTAGCCGAACGGGTAGGATAGCACATTAATTTCTCATTAATAAGTATAATGAATATTATAAAGTAACTAAATGTTTTTATAAATTCCTAATATTAGTTACTTTAGGAAGAATGTGAAAATGATGTTAATCCATGAAATTGCACTTTGCACCCTGTCAAGTTGTTAGTGGAGCGTGTGTGGTTAACCGACACACTAACTTGGACTAACAAGGGTAGCAAAGGGTAGCTCGAGAATTACCATAGATCAATGGATTGTGTATGGTTAACCGACACATTGATTAGGTGGTAAACAACATCGAGAGTGCCAAGCTAATTTGCATGGTTATTCACACCTTGTTTGTGATCCTCGGTATCCCAGTCACAAACTTGAAGGGCATAATCGAGATTAAACATGTCATTGAAAAGTTCAATGAATCTGAAAAGAATCTAGGAATTTCATTTCATTTAAAACCTAATTCTTCGTTTCGTTTTTCATGGTGGAATTGGTAAATCGTCATTTACCTACCTTCAAATAATTTGCAATTGGATTACAACATCCCTCTTCCGAATTGTAAATTATTGTGTTGGGTCCTAGCCTTAATATTTCATTTGGGTGTTATATTAAGGATTCTTTATCTAATAAAAAACTTTGTTCTTTTTCTTATTCAGATTTCAGGCTCAAACAACGCTTCTGGTTCGAACACCAACTCCTCAAGCTCCTTTTCTCTTTTGAACATTTATGGCAGGGTCACCTTTGATGGATCCAATTTTAATGATTGGATTCGCAAAATTCGTATGGCCTTGCGCTGCAAGGAGAAAGAATATGTCCTCAACAAAGAACTCAAAGAGATAGATGAAACCAAAGCTTATGCCGAACAAATAGTTGAGTATAGGGCTCACAAAAAAGACGTGACAAAGGTGTCGTGTATAATGGTATCCACTATGACTCCTGAGTTGCAGCAGTTCTATGAGGACTACTGGCCTTATTACATGTGCCAAGATTTGATGAAAAAGTAGCATCAAAGCACGCGTCAGGAAAGATACGAGATTGTTGCCTCGCTGTTAACAACCAAGATGAAAGATGGAGAGTCTATCACGAGCCACTTGCAAAGGATGCAAAGGTATGTGGATCGGTTGCTCAAGTTGAATGTCAACTTTGAAGAAGAGTTGGCGGTTGATATTATTCTCCACTCTTTAACTCCTTGTTATGATCAGTTCAAGATGACTTATCATATGAACAAGGAGGAACTCACCTTGAGCAAACTTCAAGGTTTGTTGAGAACTGCTGAAAGTGGACTAAAAGGCAAAGCTGTCGAGTCCACCCCTACTGCTGCTACCCCCGTGCTCGCTATAGGACATGGAAAAGGGAAGAAGAGGAAAGCTCCCTCTAAGAGCCACAAGGGAAAGTCCCATGATGGATCCTCTTCAAATGGATCCAAAGGTAAAGCCGTTTCTGCCACTCCCTCATCTGATCCTAAGGAGGCAACGTGCTTCTACTTTAACGACAAGGGGCATTGGAAACGAAGCTGTCCGAAATACTTGCACGACATCAAGGATGGGAAGTTAAAGCCCTCATTCACAGGTATTTATAGTATTCAATCTAATAACTCATCACATGCTAGTTCTTGGATCCTTGATACAGGATGTGGTTTTCACATTTGTTCTGATTTGCAGGGACTGAGAAGAAGTAGGGATGTGTTGCATGGGAAGATGAACCGGATAATGGGGAATAGGAAATCGTCGCCTGTCACCAAGATCAGGATTTACTCTTTACTACTTAGTAGTGGGTTAGGACTAGAGTTGAATGATTGTTCCTACTCGTCAGAGATGACGATGAATATTATTTCTTTTCATGGTTTGTACAGACAAGGTTTTAGATTTTCATTTAATAATGAAGTTGGTTCTATTAATGCTTTCTATAATGGTACTTTATATTTTGAAGCATTGTCTTGTAATGGTGTATATGAAACTGTGATGGATATAGACAACTTAGGAAATAATGTGTTGCATATCGATTCGTCTAATGGTTTAGACAAGGCATGCTTGTGCAATTGTCATCTTGGACATGTCAACAAGAAGCGCATAGCATAACTCCAAAAGTATGGAGTCTTGGAGTCATTTGACCTAAATTCAGATGACACGTGCGAATCGTGTTTACTTGGAAAGATGACTAAATCACCTTTCACTGGTACTTGTGAAAGAGGTGAGGTATTGTTGGATCTCATACAAACAGATGCATGTGGGCCCTTCAGATCCACCACAAGGGATGCAAACCGCTTTTATGTGACTTTTACCGACGATTATAGAAGATATGGGTATACCTAATTAAATAAGTACAAGTCTGAAGCCTTTGATAAGTTCAAAGAGTTTAAACAAGAAGTGGAGAATCAATTGCGCAGGAAGATAAAGATGATCAAATCCGATAGGGGTGGTGAGTATCTTAGTATCGAGTTCCACGACTATCTTAAAGAATGTGGAATTGATTCACAATTGATGCCGCCTAGAACACCCAACTCAATGGTGTGGCTGAGAGGAGCAATCGAACCCTGTTGGATATGGTTCGTTCCATGATGAGTCGAGCTTCGTTACCTATCTCATTTTGGGGGTATGCCTTAGAGACTGCCGCCCATATCCTTAATCTAGTCCCAACTAAGAAGGTTGTCATAACACCTCACGAGATGTGGACAGGGAAGGTTCCCTCGTTGGCACATATCAAGGTTTGGGGTTGCGAGGCTTTCCTAAGAAGAGAGACTCACGACAAGTTTGAACTTTGCATTGAGCGGTGTATTTTCATCGGCTACCCGTAGAAATCTTTTGGATATATTCTCTACAGACCTAGTGACAATGTGGTCTTTGTAGCAAGGAGGGGGGTTTTCCGAGAAA
Organism: Lactuca virosa; assembly: GCF_052849685.1. Taxonomy (NCBI): domain Eukaryota; kingdom Viridiplantae; phylum Streptophyta; class Magnoliopsida; order Asterales; family Asteraceae; genus Lactuca; species Lactuca virosa. The sequence goes on along the minus strand of NC_136427.1, from coordinate 140,670,665 downwards.
GAGAACTCATATGCCATGAGGAAAGTGGGAGGTAAATTGATCTTGAAGAGCTTCAAGAGTCAAGCAATGAAGGAACCTTTAACACTAGCACTCAATCTGAGGAAGAGATTCCCGTTGAGCCAGTTGAGGAGTCAATGCCTCTAAGACGTTCCAATAGAGTTAGTGTTACACCTGTGTTGTATGGATTCCATATAACTGCTGAAGGTGATATGTTTATTAGTGATAGTACACAGATAAATTTGGATGAACCTAACAACTACAAGGAAGCCATGGTGGACCCGAGTCTGCAAAATGGAAAGAGGCAATGGACAGCGAGATTCAGTCCATGTATGACAATCAAGTTTGGAACTTGGTTGACAATGTACCAGGTCGTAAGATGGTCGGGTGCAAGTGGATCTTCAAGAAGATTACCGAAATGGATGGGAAAGTGCATACGTTCAAGGCACGATTAGTTGCGAAGGGTTATGTTAGCTATCACTGCGTTTCATGATTATGAAATTTGGCAAATGGATGTCAAAACCGCTTTCCTTAATGGGAAGTTGGTTGAAGATGTTTACATGTGTCAGCTAGAGGGTTTTGTGGATGCTAAATATCCTAATAGAGTGTGCAAGCTTGAGAAATCCATCTATGGATTAAAGCAAGTGTCTCGAAGATGAAATCTTTGTTTTGATGAGAAAATCAAAGAGTTTGGATTTTCGATAAGGGAGGATGAGTCTTGTGTGTATGTCAAGGCTAGTGAGAGTATAGTTAGCTTTCTAGTTTTGTATGTTGATGACATACTGCTCATAGGAAACGACATCCCGACCTTGTAGGAGGTTAAGTGCTGGCTTGGGAAGCGTTTCACTATGAAATATCTAGGAGAAGCTACTTATATTCCGGGGATAAGGATTTTGTGAAATAGAAGTAGGAGACTAATAGGACTTAGTCAAAGTACTTACTTGGAAAAGGTGCTGAAATGTTTTAGCATGGAAAATTCCAAGAAAGGGGAACTGCCAATCCAAAGCAATACCAAGCTGAGTAAGACTCAGAGTCCGAGTACCAATGCCGAGATAGCAGAAATGAGTCGAGTTCCATATGCTTCCGTCATTGGCTTGATCATGTACGCTATGACATGTACTCGCCATGATGTGAATTTTGCATTGAGCATGGTTAGCCGATATCAAGGGAACCCGAGTAGAGCTCATAGGACAGTAGTTAAGAACATTATTAAGTACCTACGAAGGACTAAGGACTGGGTCCTTACACTTGGTGGGAGTGATGACTTAAGAGTGGTAGGGTATAGTGACGCTAGCTTTCACACAAACAGAGATAACTTCCGCTCTCATTCGGGCTGGGTATTTACGCTAAATTGAGGAGCAGTTACTTGTAAAAGTTCCAAGCAGGAGACTGTGGTTGATTCAACGTACGAATCAGAGTACATAGCAGCGAGCGAAGCGTTCAAAGAGCCAATATGGTTGAATAAATTCATTGGAGACTTTGGAGTTGTACCAGCCATAAAGGAGCCTACGGAAATTTTATGATAACGAAGGAGCGGTTTCCTTAACCTAGGAACCAAGGGATCATGGTAGATCCAGACACATCGACAGAAAATACCATTTCATCAGACATCGGGTAGAAGAGGGACTCCTCATAGTCAAGACGGTATCGTCAGAGGAGAACCCATGAGATCCTCTCACAAAGGGTCTGAACAGGGTTAAGCACTTACAACATGCGATGAGCATTGGTCTGAAGGACGATATTAGTTTTAGTTATAAGATAGATGTTTAGAAACTTGTAATAGATAAATGTAATTGACATTTGATGATTAAGTAATGGAGATTTATTTATGAGTAAAGTTTACTATCTTGTGTCAATTGTTTACTATTGTTTCACTTTTGCATGTTTTACTTCCGAAATAATTGGATTGTTCAAACTATCCACAGTCAATCATACTTTGGGAGAAAGTTATGAGGTTGGACTATCATGAATTGGTTTGTAGATTGTCTAAGTGCTTAGACATAGCAAAGGTTTCTACAACGTTCATGAGTACTTCTGAAATAAGATTTGAGTATTGGATTAAACCCACGCTCATTTGAATCACTTCATGGAATCTATGACGAGTGATTGTGAGACGATAATATCATATAATCTTTAAAATGAGATATATGAGTTGTTGTTTACAAGTTGGTTGTGCATTGATAATGCGTAAACGCATCAGTAAGTAGATGTTATAAAGCGTGTTGTTTTGTATGATTTGACGAGTGAATAGTACAAGCATATAAATCAAAGCTTATATGTTCCTTTTATCCTAGGAGGGTAAAAGCGATATCTTGGGCCCCTCGATGATTTTGTGTTAACTTATGTGTCGAGCCCGGCCAGGACTGAATTGATGTGTTCAATTAAGTTCTATGTCAAACAAATCGGAAGTCGGGAAACAAACAGTTGGACATTGAGAATGATTATGTTCCATGTCTTTGTCCACACGATATCTTGCAGAACGGGGGATTATATGATCCTTTATCTAAAGGACGCGTCATTGACTAGGTCAGAGATCGACAACGGCTTTTGAGAGCTATGATTGCTAATCGGATTTTGAAGTCGTACTTGCAATTATAGTTATTAGACCTATCCAAGTGGGAGACTATTGGATTAGGTGTCTAAGCCCATAACTATAATTGGTATGCACTTGACCCGATAGTAGCATGGTCCTTTTGGGTTGCCTTCACCATGGTAATTTGATAGGATGAGTTTTGGAGAAAGAGGTTAATTAATGATTTATTAATGTATTATAAGAATAATATATTAATTGAGAAATCATATTATTTAATTAGTATTGATCAGAAATTAATTTGGAACTAATTTAGTGATCAAAGGAGACTGATTAAAAGAACGGGGACTGATTATGTAAATCAGTAATAGTTGTAGTTTGGGCTAATAGACCCTATTGATAAGGGGTGGATGAAAATCTATGGGAATCCCATAGACTTTCGTCCAAGGCCTATCATGTAGGGGTCTGTGGATTGCTTAGGGCCTAAGCAATAGAATTATGGTTTTCCAGTTGAAAACCCTAGCAGCCTCAACTATAAAAGGAACCACAAGGCTCCTCAAATCGACCACTTGATTCCCTAGAAGAAACCCCGGCCGATTTCTATAGCCTCCTCCTCTCTCTTGTTCATCCATTGCTAAGTGGTGTTTGTGACTCCATTAGAGGTGCATCACTTGATGTACTAAGCTCTTGAAGGTCAAGATCAAGTAATTAACAAGAAAGGTATTCATCTAAACCCTAATATGATTAGATTTCGATTTTCATGTATGCTAGATTAGGGTTCTTGCTTTGGAAAATTAATTTGCATGTATAACCTGAGAAAAACCTAGATCCAAAGCAGTTAGGGTTGCATGTGCACCATAGGATTGTTGTAATGCTGAAATCCCATCAATACCTCTATAGATAGGGGCCCCATATCGGCTTTTTTCAGCCCGCTCAGTCAAGAAATATGCAAGACAATAAGGAAGGTGACAGAAAACATTTGGTGTAATGATACACCATAGATAGAACAAATCCAATTTTAGGACCTGTTCCCCTTCCATCTTTTGGTTTATCGAGAATGTGATCAACTGATGAATGAACGATGCACAACCTTCCTAATATTTTTCTCGGGTGCGGACCCTAAAACATATACCCCATTAGCTATTTTGGTCCAATATCTTGACTCAGTGATCCCCACGGGAAGCCTCTTATGACACTATTCCAGAAAAAAGATGAAATCTGTAGAAAGTGCATCAGAATGGTTGTATATGTCTGATGGACAGATGAGTTCGCAAAGGCTAATTTCCCGTCTTTGCCCTGCAAGACAGAAAGTGAAATTTTCGGGATCCATGACATCATCTTTCTTCCTAAAATTAACCATTGAGAAGAAATCCACATAAAGTTCCTCATAGACCAGCTCATACATCCGAAACAAACGCCTCAACCCATTACACTTAAACTGCACCCCGTATTGCAAAAAGAGTTTGGTTAAATAAGGGTCTAGCTGATCTGCTAGCCAACCGCCCAAATCAAATCACAATTTAGAACAGGGGTATGTCGATGTCTTTTGTGCGCGACCAAGCTAACTTATTTTGTCATTCCACCTACACGCTTGGTGCCACAACTTTTGGGAAATTGTACCAAGGGATGTCCCTTGCTGCATCATTCTGCCTCCTAGGTCCCATTCCTTTTCGGATGAATTGAACAAAACTTAAAGGAATTGCAAGAAAAATTACGATTTTGGCTGTAGAGAGGGGGTAACGGCGTGGGATTCTTGTGGGAGGTAAAACTGGAAAAGAAATTGACCAGTTAGGGTTTTAAAATTCATTGTTCTGTAAAAACCGGACCATACTGTGGCTACTGTAGGCGAAAAATAAATTCTGAATTTTTAAACAAAAATTTCCACAACCCACACCAGCTCGTTACTTTCCCTCATAATAATAATGAAAAACAACAACAAAGGAGAAAAATCCAAGAAAAATAAACAAAGAGGATACACAAACAAACCAAAAGAAAAAGGAAAAAAATGAAAAGAAAACTCAAACTGTGGGTTGCCTCCGTAAGTGCTTCTTTTTTTAGGAGTCATGAGTTGGACTCCTTCCCGCTCTACGTTGTAGCAGGTGCCTCCAAGTCCACTACCTCAGCTTCCATATTTTCCCTTGGCATTCCTTCCTTGTAATGCTTCACTCGATGGCCATTTACCTTGAATGTTGTCCCATCTCCTTTGTTTAACTCAATGGCTCCATGAGGGAAAGTCTCCTTGACCATGAAAGGTCCATACCAGCGTGTCTTCAATTTACCTGGAAAAAGCTTCATCTTAGAGTTGAAAAGTAAGACCTTTTGATCGGGCTTGAAATCCTTATTTCCTCTTTGCTGAGCATCATGCCATTTTTCAGTTTTATCCTTGTAGATAAAAAAGTTAGTATATGCTTCGTTTCTTAATTCCTCTAAGGCATTCATCTGCATCAAACAGTTAGTGCATAATTCGGATAATTCAAAGTTACAAGTCTTTAAAGCCCAAAATGCCTTGTCTTCTATTTCGACTGGTAAGTGAGAATTTTTTTTCCAAAAAACTAGCCTATAAGGCGTAGCACCAATAAGTGCTTTAAAAGCGGTTCGAAATGCCCACAATGCATCATCAAGCTTTTCGGACCATGCCTTTTTTTATTATTTCCTACCGACCTTTCTAGAATTCTTTTTAAAGCCCGATTCGTTATTTCGGTTTGCCCACTTTTTTTAGGGTGATACGGTGTTGCAAACCTATGGTGTACACCATATTTTTGTAACACCTTTGCAAGTTGTTCATTTGCAAAGTGGGTTCCCCAGTCACTAATTAAAGCTCTAGGAATGCAAAAAGAAGAGAATAACTTTTTTAGAAAATGAACTGCAACACGTGCATCATTAGTGGGTAAACCTTGCGCTTCAGCCCACTTCGACATGTAATCCACCGCGAATAAGATATACTTGTTACCTCGTGAAGCCGAAAAAGGTCTCATAAAATCAATTCCCCAAATATCAAACACCTAGAAAACTTGAATGACATTTTGAGGCATTTCATTGCGTGAAGAGATGTTTCCCGATCTTTGACATGAGTCGCACTCCTTAACAAATGTGGTCACATCCTTGAATATCGTCGACCAATAGAATTCCATGTCAAAAACTTTCTTTCCTATGTAATGTGCTCCTTGATATCCCCCGGTGGGTCCATTTTGAAAATGGAATGGAATTTCCCTTGCTTCTTTCCCAAAAACACATCTTCTAATAATCCCATCGGCGCAACTTCAAAAAAGGTATGGCTCGTCCCAAGAATAATACTTTATCTCGGAAAATAGCTTCTTCTTTTGTTGATAGGAGAGATCTTTTGGAAGGTAGTTGCTTGCAAGGCAGTTCATGATGTCCGCGAACCAAGGCTCTTCTCCCCTAATAACCATGAAGTTCGGGAAAACTCTCTTGAATCTCTTCTTCTTGTAGCTTCTCAAGTTTTGAGTTTTCTAATCTTGAGAGATGATCGGCCTAAACATTCTCCAACCCTTTCTTGTCTCTTATTTCAATGTCAAACTCTTGAAGTAATAATACCCATCTTATCAACCTTGGCTTTGCATCCTGTTTGATAAAAAAAATTCAAGGCAGAATGGTCAGTAAAAACAATTGTTTTAGACAAGATTAAATAAGGACAGAATTTATCGAATGCGTAATCTACGGCTGACAACTCTTTTTCCGTGGTAGTGTAGCTCTCTTGAGTTGGGTTGATAATTTTGCTAGCATAATAAATAGGTTGAAAACGATTTTCAACTCGTTGTCCCAAAAAGGATCCTAACACAAAGTCACTAGCATCACACATTAACTCAAAAGGAAGGTTCCAATTCGGGGATATCATCATGGGTGCAGTAGTCAACTTCTCTTTAAGAAGGTCAAAAGCTTTTAAACACTCGTCAAAAAAATAGAAATTAGTATCTTTTAAAAGTAATTGGGTTAAAGGTCTTGTTATTTTTGAAAAATCTTTTATAAAACGAAGGTAGAATCCCGCATCACCCAAAAAAAACTCTGCACCCCTTTGACATTTGTTGGAGGTTGCAATTTTTGAAATCGTTTCAACCTTTGCTTTATCCACCTCAATCCCCGTCTTGGAAACCTTATGATCGAGCACAATTCCTTCTCGAACCATAAAATGACATTTTTACCAATTAAGAACCAAATCGGTCTCTTCACACCTAACAAGCATAAGATCGAGGTTAGAAAGACAACTTTCAAATGAATGACCTAAAACCGAGAAGTTGTCCATGAATACTTCCATGAATTTTTACACCATGTCGTGAAAGATAGTCGGCATGCATCGTTGAAAGGTGGTCGGTGCATTGCATAATCCGAAAGGCATGCGCCAATAAGAAAAAGTACCACTTGGGCATGTGAATGTGGTATTCTCTTGGTCTCTTGGATCGATCGAAATCTAGAAGTAACTTGAAAACCCATCTAAAAAATAATAGAAAAGATGATCGGATAAGCGTTCGAGCATTTGATCAATAAACAATAAAGGAAAATGGTCCTTGCAAGTGGCATCGTTTGACCTGTAATAATTGATACATACTCGCCAACCGGTTACCGTCCTAGTAGGTATGAGTTCGTTCTTTTTGTTTGTCATAATCGCCATTCCTCCTTTTTTTGGCACCACATGAACCGGACTTACCCACTGGCTATCCGAAATCGAATAAATAATTCCAGAATGTAGTAATTTATCACTTCTTTCTTCACTACTTCTTCATGTTTGGGTTGAGTCTTCGTTGCGGCTGAACTACAGGTTTGTTTTCATTGTCTTCCAGGAAGGCATACTCCAACTGATCGGGTAAAGGATTGAGGGAAGAAGAATTTTTTTTGGGCTCTGTTTAGTAGCCACGGCATGGGCCTCTGCTTGCCATGCCATGGGGATCTTTGAAATCTCGTTCGATCTCGATATTTTTTTGGGCCACGCCGTGGCTACTGTTGTGAGTTTCTTTTTCTCCAAATAATCGCTTTTTTCCAGCAACCTTTCGAGTTCTTCAATTTTGTATTCAACATCAAAATGTCCTCCTTTAAAGTGATGTACCCGTCTTCATCATTCTTCATCCATTGTTGCACCTCTTTCTCCATGAATGCATCGAAAGTCTCAACTGAGAATACCATATCATCATTAATATTCAAGTGTTTCATCACTTATCAACTCCAAAATTTATCACATCTTATCCCACTCGAAGGGTCACTTTTTTTTCTCTAATGTCTACTAGTGCCCATGCAGTGCTAAGAAATGGCCTCCCGATAATTATAGAACTTGATTGTCCTCCTCCATGTCAAGAACTACGAAATCTACAGGAAAAACAAATTTATAAATTTTAACCAAAAGATCTTCGCATATACCTCGCAGGAATATCACCGTCTTGTTGGCAAGATGAATAGCCATGTGTATTGGTCTAGGCTCCAGAAGATTCAACTACTTGTAGAAAGAAAAGGGCATTAAATTCACACTAGCTCCCGAATCGGGTAGAGCATGACTTGTTGTTAGATTCCCGAATTGGCAATGAAGTGTCAAACTTCCGGGATCTCTAATTTTCTTTGGCAACTTGTTGAGCATAGCAGCTGAGCAATTTTCATTTAACACAACATGTGCAGCTTCTTCCATCTTCTTACGATTTGTTAGAAGATCCTTCAAGAACTTGGCATACTTAGGCATTTGAGCAACGGCTTCGGTGAATGAAATATTAATTTGTAATGCCTTGATGTGTTCCAATATTTCTAATAATCCTCTGCTTGTTTATCTTTCTTAGCCCGTCTTGGATAAGGAAGAGGTGGCTGATATGGAGTCGTAATTTTCTTCACTTCAGGCGGCCACGGTGTGGCCTCATCCTCGCCACGATGTGGCTGCTGCAGAACTTCTTCGTCTTGGCTCTTTTATGCTTTTGGGATCTGCACATTTGATGAAGTATTATTCTCTAAAGCAGTTAGGGGTGTAACTATATTCCCAAATCTGGTTGTTACAGCCTTAATGTGGGCTTTTGGATTGAGTTCTTTGTTGCTTTAACGTGTCCTTGAAAGTCACTCATTAAATTGCCTCAAAATTTGCCCAATTTGTGGCTCGGTATTTCGGATCGATGCTTGCTGATTTCGGAGTATAACATCAGTCTCATCATGCCTCTTCTCAGATGTGGCGGCAAATCGAGCAAGCATTGCTTCAAATTCGGTTTTTTTTCGGGAATCAGTTCCTCCTTTTGATAAAAACCACGCACCTTTTGTTTATACTTTTCATCGTTGGCTTTCTTTTATTCTTCATACGGCAACCATTCCTTCTTGGGCTTTCTCAAATCATCGCCGAATCGATCTCCACTTGAATAACATGCTTGAGCTTTTCGGCTTCCGTTTTCATCAAGATCACAATCCTCGATGGATGCGGTCTGCTACAATTGTCACACCCCACTCTTATAGCGTGAATGGATTGATCAATTTTAGTCATCCTTCGGTCCATGCACTCTAATTTCACCAAAAGATCCACTATTTCCCTCCTTGAATCGTCTCGTCTTATCATCTTGGGGACTGTGATACTCCCTCGAGTATTTGGAAAACTCTTCAGTTAATTTTTGTATTGTTGCAGGAGCTTTCTTTGTGAGTGGTCCTTGAGAGTCAAGGAGTTATCTAGTTGTAACATTCGCACCATCGTAGAAAATCGAGACTTCTTGTTGAACATTTAAATTGTTTTGAGGGAAATTCCTCAACAAACCCTTGTATCGCTCCCATGCCTCATGCAATGATTATCCCGCTTGTTGCTTGAAATTCGCAATAGATTTCTTCAATTTAGAAACCTTCATTGGTGGGCAAAATTGTATGCGTCTTCATGATCTTTCTCATAGACTGACATACCGCTAAGTGCAGCAAGTATGTGCCCTTTAAGTTTGAAGTTGGTGGTGACAGGAATTTCGGGTTGCACAACGCCCGAATCGGTGTCATGACGAATTCGCTTCTTGTATGCCTCCATAGTCATCTCTGCAATGTTGTCCATCTCATCCTCGCTTTCGGATTCACTTTCTTCTTTGCTCACTTTTTCAGAATCTGAGATTTTGGGTTCGTAAGCAGCTGCCTTTTATCAAGAGTTTTCTCAAAACTCTCGAACTTGTCTTCTAGCGTTTTGTTGCTTGTTTCTCCAACCGTTGTGGTTTTCCTCTTACGAAACATCGACTCAGGATCGTCAAGCGGTGGTATGATTGGAAATTCTGATCCTCAAGTCAGATATCACTGAAACCAATCAGAAAACAACGCGTAAAACGAATAAAAATAAGTTAAAAATAAAACTGGTGGCCCAGCAGCCACGACGTAGTCAGACGGGACCATGGCGTGGGCCTTTGAAACACCGAAAAAAAACTGAAACTTTAGACAGAAAATTAACCTTGCATAAAATAAAATTTACACAAAGGATCGATAATTAAAAGCAAAATAAATTTAACTAATAATGAAATCGTTCCCCGGCAACGGCGCCAAAAACTTGATGTTTATTTTGTATCCTAATTTTAGTTACCAACTAAACTAGACCTAACTATATGAAACTAGGCAGTATACCTAATCAATTATAGCAAAATTCAGGTAATTCGGGTATAGGTCTTAGGGAACAGTTATTTAAAGCTAAATTATATACTAAAAATTACCAAAATAATAACTAATAAAAGTTGGGTTTTTTCTCTAGTTTTACAAGACTAGAAACTTAGATCAAATTACTACGCAACAATTAAACTAACAAAAAAGCAATCAAAATTTGGATGTAAAGCAAGAACTGGAAGAGACTTTTATTCAGATTTCGATTCATTAATACTCCTATGGTTGATTTATTGATTAATACTATGAATTGGTTATTCGTTGTTTACCGATTCCTAAATTAATTAGAATTTATCATCAAAATACTAATCCTCCAGTTATCGAGTGTATTTATTCATTGATCAGGTGCTCAAATAAGCAAGACAATTAGGGTTAAGTTCGAGTTCAGCTAGATTTGATTAATAATTGACATTAATGGATGATAACATCAATTTAACATATGAATGATCATCATATATTAGCTTCCATATTAAATTACCCACTTTTTCTATTTAATCCTAGGTTTATGATCAAAACTCTAGTCCTATAACTTTGATGATAACAAATTTGTAAGATTCAAATATCCTAAAATAGAATGATCATCTAATCTCAAGAATATTCAACAATAAACATCAAAAGTGGTTGTCTTTAACACAAAAGGTTCTTTATCAAGCTATCAAAACAAATAAACAACTAGTAAATATTCAAATATCCAATCAATCAACACATAGTAGCATAGATCCTCTACATCTAAAAAGAAGTTTTGGTTTTTAGCCCATTACTACTGGAATCAAACAAATAAATTCAAAGTTACCAAGAAAAGACATGATGGAAATCAAAGATAACTAAGAATTAGAAGTAAAATTGCCTTCAATCTCTCCAAATCATGAACTTTAGAAGAATTTAGGTTATTCTCTACCTTCTAATGCTTCTTTAGGTGCCACAAGTCGTAAATATCTTTAAGCATATTAAGGTTGAAGGCATGACCAGTCTATATATATATATATATATATATATACCAAAAACTGTCTCCCGCGTCGTGGCTAAAGACCTCCACGGCGTGGCGTCCATGGAAAATGCGTAAAGCCCAAGTCTACCAACTTGACCGTGAATCTTCTAAGAGCCACAACATGGCCAAACGTCCCCACGTTTTGGGCTTCAGAGTTTATGCCAAATTTCCCTTGCTTTGATCAGGTCCAGGTTTCCTTGCTTCCAGCTTAGCATTTTGCTTCCTTTTTTCCCAAGCATGTCTTTATTGCTACAAAATAGATTTATAACAAATTAAGTACCATTTGTCCTAACATAAGAACAATTGTAGCTTAAAATATCCAAATAATGCATGAAATAAATGAATAAATATGCACATATCAGCTTTGATATAGTTAAATGTTGTTCTTTAAACAGGCGGTTATAAAAGCTATTATCAGGTACGAGATTGAAAGATATAGTATGCTCAAGAGTCATACACTTATATGAGATTGACCGTGATCTATATCTCATGTTCAACTTGATGCCAGTAACAAAGGGATAACTGATAAACTTACATTATACACCCATTGTAGCATTAGGCTTCTGGAAGTTAGGCATTGATTGAATGGCACAATGTCATATGTTGGTGGGGGCAGTGCAATGTTGCTACACGTTCACCACTGTATATATCAATCTAATATGAGTCTTGCGTAAGAGGGATATTGAAAGATATAGTATGCTCAAGAGTCATATTAAAATGATATTGCTAATTAACATATGATCCTAAGGGTCACACTAACAACAACTTGATACAATTGATTATTTATTAGAAACTGTTTTAATAAATATTCATGAACTCTTATAAATAAATTGGGAAAATATTTATTTCATGGAAATAATTATTTTACAATTACAAGTAACACATTAATTCGTATGGCATGAATTAATAAGGCATGTAAAACATTTTGGGCAAGATGAATATTTTTGTCTTTTAGCAAAAGGTTAGAGTTCATATTTTATAAACTAGTTTATACATTTATAAACTTTTCACTCTTTTTTTTATAAAACCGTGGATAGGTATAACAAGAGGGAGAATGGATTTTTTACTTGTTTAATCAAAAGAAATCAATCCTAAGAACGCATACTTGGACATGTTCATGACATAGGAACATGGTTTGGTCAAAAGTATTAATACCTTGTGGTTAAGAACCTTGATTTATGTATATAGTCTTAATACTTGAATTTTGATCTCATAATTCATGCAAGAAATTCATAGCTTTCTACTTGTTTCTTCTCTTACTCTTTCATGCAGCGGATTAGAGATTAGGACACTTGGTTTCACTCTCTTGGATCAAATACTTGGGTTTTGCTTTCAAGCTTAAGAGTTTCACCAAAAGGACTAGCATCTTGTTAAAGTTGAATTATTGTTTGTGTCTCAAATGTTCAACCATCTTCTTCAAAACTCAAGCCTCCCAAAAGGGATCAAATGACAATAAAGGTTCTTATCATCTTCTTCCTTCTATGGTTGTATTTTAATCTTTTCATTACTTGCAAGATTATCATCGGTGGGTTGTAACAAGCTTATCATGTTCAAATTTTAAGACTTCTGCATGCTAATATTATGAGTTTTTAAAACTATTTTTGAACTAAAACCCAACAAAATCATCGATCCTCGGAAGTGCATAACGGTTCTTCACCGTCAGCTTTTTCAACACCCAGTCGTCAATGTACATCCTTTATGAACCATCCATTTTTTTCACAAACAGGACTGGTGCTCCCCACGACGAACTTCTTGGTCTCATGAATCCCTTGTCTAACAGCTCCTGCAGCTATGTAGACAACTCCCATCTCTGGAGGAGCTACACGATAGGGTGCCTTGGCTATCAGCGCCGCACCCGGAATCAGATCAATTAAAAATTCAACCAGCCTATCAGGAGGCACTCCTGGCAAATCCTCAGGAAACACATCAGGGAACTCCCGGACGATGGGAACGTCATCCGCAGTCTTCTTACCCTCCTCTCACGTATCCACCACATAAGCTAGGAATCTGGAGCACCCCTTGCCATGAATTACCAATTCTCCCCCACTTTGGGTTCTAACTCTCACCAAATGGAGCACACAATCAATATAACTCCATTGGGTCCCAACCAGTCCATGCCCACAATAACCTTTGACCCTCACAGAGGAATTGGAACCAAATCAATTGAATATCTCTCACTGAACATATTCAGAACACATCCCGATGAACTCTAGAAGCACTCACTGAATGATCATCGGCAATATTCACCCCCAAGGGATAATCTACATTCCATGGAGCATCACAAAACTTCTTGTTAAGCGCAAGATACACAAAGGATCAAATAACACCCGAAACAAACAAAATTTGAGTAGTCATACCATTGACTAAAAACATCTTAATAACCACATCGGGTGTTGCTCGTTACTCCTTGTATATCAATTGGAATGACCTACTCTTCACCACAAGAGGCTCCTCTTTGACTTGGCGACCATTAGTAATTCTCAAGGTGGCTGGTGCGGGCGTCGCCACTACACCTCCCATCAGTCTTGGGAAATTGGACTTCTTGTGGCTTGTCTAGTTGCAGTGGAAACATATAAATGCTACATGAGGGCAATCCTCACCAAAGTTTCCAGTCTGACCACACTTAAAGCAACCTGAACCCACTTCTCGACATGCTCCATCATGCAGCTTGCCACACTTGCTGTAATGTCCACAACCCTACTGGCCCCTAGAACGAGAATCAAAATTCTTAGGCCTCTTCGGCTGGCCCACTGCTGTTTGAACCTGCTCCAGCTTGTGCTTCCTCCAAATCTCCAACTCAATCTATGATTTTGGGGTCTAGGAATCTTGTCCTTCAGGGTCTTGTAGCTCGGCATGCACACAAACTCCCGAATGTCATCCCTGAGCATGTCGTGGTATTTCTGATGGTTTTTGATAACCAAAAATGATCTTTTTAGTAAAAACATTTTAATGGCAAACAGAAGACTTTTTAATAATAACTAGTTTATTTTTAGATCATTTTTATTTTTAGATCATTTTTATTTTTAGATCATTTTAACAAAACCACTAAGAGGATCCAAATACATGAACTAGAAATACAATATAAACCATAAGATGTTCAAGAGATAACCTTTAAAGCCTTTAATCCCACTTGGAATTAGGGAGTTGATGAAGATATCAAAAATTCAAGAATAAAATTTCTCTACAAGTATCCACCATCAAGATTAAGGCACTTTGAATACTAGTTCCCATCTTGTATGAAGTACTTCTTAAGCCTTTGATTACTTAACACAATTAAGCACTAAAGGAGAATAACTTTTAAGCATCATTTCTTCACTTTACTTCAAAAAGACAATGAGAGAGGATGGAGAGAAGAAAAGCCACAGTTTTGGGAGTCTTTTAAGATCAAAAAACTAGTTTTTCTCAAGCATAACACTCACTTATATATATCCCCATGCAAATAAAGCGAATCCCTTATGATATTCTAAAGTAATATAAAGGAGATTAAGCATGGGGGACAAGTGAGGGGAGGTTGACAAGCAACCCCCCATGCTCTTTGAAAATTTGGTCAAAAGAAGAAGACAAAAAGTTAGGCTAGTTTCTTTAACCAAAACTAACTAACTAGTAAGTCCATGGTTAACCAAAGTGTCCAAAACTTTCTAAATGACTTATTAAATAATACCATATGATACAATAACTAGTTAATATCTCTTTAATTATTATTTTAACAAAAAAAAAATTATTCCCTAATTAAATACAAGAGTTGATTATTTATTAATAATAAATATTCAAAATGTGCCGACTTGATAAAGGTGTGACCCTATAGGATCATATGTTATTTGCAATATCATTCAATCATGATCCTTGATCATATAGATCCAATAATCTTGTCTTCCTCATCTCCTCATCCATAGCATACCACGGAATCAACAATGTCATCTTCTTCAACTTGGCGGTGATTTCTGCCATTGTCTCCGTAGTCTGGCGAAGGTCCTGAAACTTGTTGGGTTTTATGTACTCTAACATCCCTATGGTGCACATACAACCCTAAAGCTTTGGATCTAATTTTTCTCTAATTATACATGTAAAATTCATTTTCCAAAGCATGAAGCCTAATTAGCATGCAAATGTGATATTTGAATCATAAAAACTAGTTAGAAGATTACCTTGTGTAGTAGCTTTTAGAACTTGGCCTTGAAAGAGCTTAGCACCTCAAGTGTGATGCCTCAAACAAGTCACAAACGCCAATAAACGATTAGATGAATATGAGAGAGGTTTATGAGACTCTAAAATCAGCTAGCTCTTCTTAGAATACAAGGGTGTCCGATTTTAGAGCTTAGGGTAGACATTTATAGTGTAGAATTCCACGAGTAATATGTTTAACCCTAATTCTTACACTTAAGCTTATGATCCAACAATTGATTTGGACTAACACTTCATGGACTAACTCATAAGCTTAGCCCATCACAAATCAATCATGGATCATTAGCCCAAACCATATGTATCACTGATTTACATAATCAGTCCCCGTTAATTTAATTAGTCTCTTTTGATCACTAAATTAATTCCAAATTAATTCTTGATCAATAATAGTTAAATTATATGATTTCTCAATTAATATATTATTCTTATAATATCTTAATAAATCACAATTAACCTCTTTCTCAAATATCCATCTATCAAATTGTTCTGGTGAAGGCAACCTGAAATGGACCATGCTACTATCGGGTCAAATACATACTAGTTATAGTTATGGGCTTAGACACCTAATCCAATAGTCTCCCACTTGGATAAGTCTAATAACTATAACTGCCAATGTAACTTCTAAATCCGATTACCAATCGTAGCTCTCAAAAATCCGTTGTCGAACTCTGATGTGTCCATTAGATAAGGGATCATATAATCCTTTGTTCTTCAAGATATCATGCGGACAAATACATGGAACATAGTCATACTCATTGTCCTGCAGTTTGTTTCCCGATTTCTGATTTGTTTGACATAAAACTTAATTGAACACATCAATTTATCTCTGACCGGACCCGACACATAAGTCAAAACAAAATCATCGAGGGGCCCAATATATCGCTTTTAATCCTCTTAGGATAAAAGGAACAGATAAACTTCGACTTATATCCTTGTACTAACTACTCGTTAAATCATACACAATAATACGTTTTATAACATCAACTTATTGATGTAGCTTCGTACTATCAATGCACAACCAACTCATAATCAACAACTCATATATCTTGGTTTGAAGACTATACGATATTATCATCTCACAATCACTCGTGATAAATGATGGGTTTTATGCAAAAGAACAATCCTATGTGCTCATACAAACCCTAATGCTTGGATCTAGGTTTCTCTATTGTACATGCAATGAATCCAAGACTTACAAACCCAATCTAGCATACATAATTTTGAAATTAACATATAACATCATATCTAGATGTTTACCTCTTCAATGGAAGCTTGAATCTTCTTTCTTGGAGCTTAGAGTCACAATTGTAACTCCTCTAATGGCTTACAAACACCACAAGAAAGAAGGAAACTATGAGAGAGGAGGGAGGATGCTTAATTTCGGCCTAGGGTTTTTCTTGGGAAACAAGTTGCCGAAAATTGAAGGCTATGGGTCTTATTTATATTGCATGCTGCTAGGGTTTCAGTCTAAACCCTAATGGACAACTTAATGACCAAGCAGCCCAAGGAACCTTCTGGAATAGGGCCTTGGACGAAAATATGATGATCCTTCATCATAATTTCGTTCCCCCTTAGTCCATTAGGTTTCCCAGCCCAAAACTCAACTATCACACACTTGACAATTTAAGCCCCCTTTATTTAATTAATCTCTTTTAGTCACCAAATTAATTCCTAATTAATTTATGACTAATACTAATTAAATAAATATGATTTCTCCTTTAATATATTATTCTTATAATATATTAATAAACCATAATATCCTCTCTCTTTCCTTAAATTACCTTGTCAAGTTGCTTTGGTGAAGGCAACCCAAAAGGACCATGCATAACCGAGTCAAGTACATACCAAATATAGTTACAGGCTTAGACACTAATCCAACAGTCTCCCACTTGGGTAAGTCTAGTAACTATATCTTACATACGACTTCAGGATCCGGTTGGCAATCGTAGCTCTTATACGCTTCTGTCAACTCTGATCAAAAATCCTATCCTTCAGATAAGGGATCGTATAATCCTCTATTCTAGATATCATGCTGACAATACTTATTGACCAGCATTTTGTTTCTCGATCTCTGATTCGTTCGACATAGAATTCAGTTGAACACATCAACCTCATCCTGACCGGGCCCGATACATAAGTCAAACTAAATCATCGAGTGGCCAAGATATCGCTTTTATTCTCTTAGAATAAAAGGAACAGAAAAACTTCGACTTATATGCTTTTATTATCCACTAGCTAAGTTACACACAATAATACGTTTTATAGCATCAAGTTACCGATGTGTTTTCGTATTATCAATGCATAATCAACTAGCAAACAATAACCATATCTCTAGGTTTAAAGATTATATGATATTATCATCTTGCGATCACTTGTGATAACTTTCATGAAATGATACTAGCAAGTGCGGGTTTATTCCAATGCTCAAAACATACTTCATAAGCACTCATAAACTTTGTAGCAAACCTTTGTTATGTCAAAAAACCTTTTAGACAATCTACAAACAAATTTATGACAATCTTCTTTCACATCTACTTCCAACATATGAACGATTGTGGACCGTTCGAATAATCTCATTATTCAGGAAGTCAAAACATGCAAAATTGAAACAATAGATAAATAATGAACACAAGATAGTAACCTTTCTTATAAATAACACACCTTTATTTAATCATCAAATGTTGAATACAAAATTATCCATTACAAGTTTCCTACCTATCTAATCTAAACTAATATCGTCCTTTAGCCCAACGCTCCTAGCGTGCTGCAAATGCTTGACCCTACTCAGTCCCTTCATAAGGGGATCTGCTGGGTTATCTTCTGACGATACCCTCTTCACAACGAGGAGTCCTTCTTCTACCCGATGTCTAATAAAATGGTATTTCCTGTCGATATGTCGAGATCTGCCATGATCCCTTGGTTCCTTGGTCAAGGCAACCGCTCCTTCATTATCACAGAAAATTTCCATGGGCTCCTTTATGGATGGCACAACTCCAAGGTCTCCAATAAAGTTCTTCAACCATATAACCTCCTTTGACGCCTCGCTCGCCACAATGTACTCTGATTCGCACGTTGAATCAGCTACGGTCTCTTGTTTGGAACTTTTCCAAGTCACTGCTCCTCCGTTCAGGGTAAAGACCTAGCCCGACTGCGATCGGTAATTATCCCGATCCGTCTGAAAACTAGCGTCACTGTACCCTCGCACCCTTAAGTCATCACTCCCACCGAGGACTAGAAACCATTCCTTGGTCTGTCGTAGGTACTTAAGAATATTCTTGACAGCAACCTAATGTGCTCTACCAGGGTTCCCTTGATATCTGCTGACCATGCTCAAAGCGAAGGCCACATCAGGGCGAGTACAGGTCATAGCGTACATAATCAAGCCAACTGCGGAAGCGTAAGGTACTCGGCTCATATCAGCTATCTCTTCCTCTGTACTCGGGCTCTGAGTCTTACTCGGTTTGGTATTGCATTGAATTGGCAACTCCCCTTTCTTGGAATTTTCCATACTAAAACGTTTTAGTACCTTTTCCAAGTATGTATCCTGACTGAGTCCTATCAGTCTCTTACTTATGTCTCTCACTATCCTTATTCCCAGAATATACGCAGCCTCTCCGAGGTCCTTCATAGTGAAACATTTCCCAAGCCAGGACTTGACCTCCTGCAAGGTTGGGATGTCATTTCCTATGAGTAGTATGTCATCGACATACAATACGAGGAAGCTCACTATACTCCCACTGGCCTTGACATACACACATGACTCATCTTCGCTTCACAGAAAACCAAACTCTTTGACCTTCTCGTCGAAACAAAGATTCCATCTTCGAGACGCTTGCTTTAATCCAGAAATGGATTTTTCAAGCTTGCACACTCTATTGGGATGCTTCGCATCGATAAAACCCTTTGGCTGATTCATGTAAACATCCTCAGCCAACTTCCCATTAAGAAAAGCGGTTTTAACTTCCATCTGCCATATTTCATAGTCATGAAACGCAGCTATTGCGAGCATTACCCTAATAGACTTTATTTTAGCAACTGGCGAGAAGGTCTCATCATAGTCAACTCCACGAGTTTGTGTAAAGCCCTTCGCGACCAATCGCGCTTTATAAATGTGCACTTTCCCATCCATGTCTGTCTTCTTTTTGAAGATCCACTTGCACCCGACTGTCTTACGACCCGGCACATTATCAACCAAATTCCAAACTTGGTTGTCATACATGGACTGAATCTCGCTGTCCATTGCCTCTTTCCATTTAGCAGACTCTGGGCCTGCCATGGCTTCCTTGTAGCTATTAGGTTCATCCAGATTTATTAGTGTACTATCACTAATAAACGTATCCCCGTCAGTAGTAATATGGAAACCATAAAACTGGGTTGGAACACTAACCCTACTCGAACGTCTAAGAGGTAAGGACTGGTCAATTGGTTCAACAGGAGTTTCCTCCTCAGGTGGTGTGCCAGTGTCAGAGGTTCCTTCATCTCCTGACTCTTGAAGCTCTTCAAGGTCAATCTGACTCCCACTGTCTCCTTGACTTATGAGTTCTCTCTCTCTGAAAACCCCTCTCCTAGCAACAAAGACAACATTGTCACTTGGTCTATAGAAGAGATAGCCAAAAGACTTTTGTGGATAGCCGATGAAATAACACTTCTCACTACGAGGTTCTAGCTTGTCATGAGTCTCTCGTCTTACGAAAGCTTCACAACCCCAAACCTTGATATGCGCTAACGAGGGAGCTTTCCCTGTCCACATCTCGTGAGGTGTTTTGGCAACCTTCTTGGTGGGAACTAAGTTAAGGATATGGGCGGCAGTCTCTAAGGCATAACCCCAGAATGAGATTGGTAACGAAGCACGACTCATCATAGAACGAACCATGTCCATGAAGGTTCGATTACGTCTCTCAGCCACACCATTCAATTGTGGCGTTCTAGGAGGCGTCAATTGCGAAACTATTCCGCATTCTTTTAGATAGTCGTGAAACTCAAGACTTACGTACTCTCCCCCTCGATCAGATCGAAGCATCTTGATTTTCCTGCCCAGCTGATTCTCTACTTCATTCTTTAACTCTTTGAACTTTTCAAAGGTTTCTGACTTCTGCTTGATTAAGTAGATATATCCATGTCTGCTATAGTCATCTGTAAAAGTCACGTAGAAGCGACAAGCATCCCTTGTGGTGGATCTAAAGGGTCCACATACATCAGTATGTATGAGATCCAATACACCCTCACCCCTTTCACATGTGCCAGTAAAGGGTGACTTGGTCATCTTCCCAAGTAAACAAGACTCACACACGTCATCGTCCCTAAGGTCGAATGACTCCAAGACTCCATCCTTTTGGAGTTGGGCTATGCGTTTCTTGTTAACATGGCCAAGGCGACAATGCCACAAGCATGCTTTGTCCAAACATGTGGATGAATCAATATTCAAAACATCATTTCCTAAATTATCTATAATTAACACAGATTCATAAATCACATTACAAGGTAATGCATTGAAATAAAAAACACCATTCAAATAAGCATTAATAGAACCATTGCTATTATCAAATGAATATCTGAAACCTTGTCTAAACAATCTATGAAAAGAAATGATGTTCCTTGCCATATCTGGCGAATAGCAACAATTATTTAAATCTAGCCCTAACTCATTACTCAACACTAAGGAATAAACTCCGATCTTGGTGACTGGTGAAGACTTCTTGTTTCCCATGATCAAGTTTATCCTTCCATGCTCCACTTCCCTACTTTCTCTTAGCCCCTGCACATCAGAACAAATGTGGTAACCACATCCAGTATCAAGGACCCATGAAGTAGCAAGTGATGAGTTATTAGATTTAATTAAATACATACCTGCAAAGGTGGGCTTTATCTTCCCATCCTTAATATCTTGCAGATATTTAGGGCAGCTTCGTTTCCAGTGGCCCTTCTGGTGGCAATAGAAGCACTCTGATTCCTTGTGGTCAGAAGAGGGCTTAACAGAACCTGCTTTGGTTCCACTAGAAGAGGAACCATCTTGGGTTTTACCCTTTTGGTGGCTCTTAGAAGGAGTCGTCCTCTTTTTACCCTTTCCTTGGCCAATTGCCAACACAGGAGCAGCTACAGTAGAGGATGATGCAATAGATTTGTCCTTGAGGTTGCTCTCAGCAGTCCTCAGGAGCCCTTGAAGTTTACTCAGGGTGACCTCTTCCTTGTTCATGTGGTAGGTCATTCTGAACTGGTTGTAGCAGGAAGGCAAGGAGTGGAGGATGATGTCGATAGCCAAATCCTCATCAAACTTAACATTAAGTTTGAGAAGACGATCAACATACATTTGCATCCTTTGCAAATGAGCGGTTAGGGATTCTCCACTCCCCATCCTAGCGGTGATCATGTTGGTAATGATCTCATAGTGCTCTTGCCTCGCGCTTTGGTGGTACCTGTCCAGCAAATCTTGATGCATCTCATATGGATACATGTCCTCATAGGACTTTTGGAGTTCGAGGTTCATGGTGGCCAGCATGATGCAATGAACTTTCGTAGCATCACGCTCGTGGGCCTCAAAGGCGGCCATTTCTTCAGGAGTAGCAACTTATGGGTTGATCTTCTCAAGTTTCTCATCAAGGACATATTCTTTGTCCTCGTAGCGAGTTATCATGCGAATGTATCTCATCCACTCGTTGAAATTCGACCCATCAAATGTCACCTTTTGACATAGGTTCATCAACGAGAATGACCCGGAAGCGTTGTTGTTTGCGTTTGCGTTAGACATCTGAAATAGAAAGGAACAAAGTTTGATTAGAAATGAATCCCCAATTAAACACCCAAATGAGAAATTAGGGCTAGCATCGAACAACATTATTTACAACTTAAAAAAGGGATGTCGTAATCTAAAAGTAAATAATTTGAAGGTAAGTGAATGACGATTCACTAATTTTCACCATGAAAAACGAAAAGAGATTAAGTTTTAAATGTATTTGAAAATTCCTAGATTTCTTTTGAGATTCATTGAACATTTCAATGGAATGTTTAAATCTCGATATGCACTTCAAATTTGTGACTGGGATGCAGAGGATCGCAAACAAGTTGTGAATAACCATGCGAATCAACATGGTGCACTCAATGTCTCTATCACCTAATCAATGTGCCGGTTAGCCACACACGCTCCATTGATCTATGATAAACATCGAGCCACCCTTTGCCACCAATGTCAATACCAAATTAGTGTGCCGGTTAGCCACGCACTCTCCACTAACGTTTGACAAGGTTACAAAGTGTAATTCCATGGAATAGCATCATTTTTCACATTTTACCCTAAAGTAACTAAGATTGGGAATTTATAAAACATTGTAGTTACTTTATTATTTCCATTATACTTATAATGAGGAATTAAGTGCCCTATCCTATCCGTTCGGCTAACGACCCTCCACCAGTCAAGCAAGCGGTGGGTGTGAGTGTACACCTATTAAGCGTCATTTTATAGGCAGCAACCTTATACCCACCTTATAGACTGGCTTCGTGAATGAGGCCTACTAGCGATAAGACTAGCTTATTCTTATACATATATATATATATATATATATATATATATATATATATATATATATATATATATATTAATCTTGTAATAGATAAAGTATAAGATTGAATTTTAAACTTGTAAAATTCTAAGAGTTGAAATGTAAAATTTTCAAAATTAAACTTTTAATCAAAAAATTAAATTTCAAAACTTAAGGGAAAGTTTTGAACTTTTTAAAACACAAGGGATTAAATAACAAATAATATAAATAAAACAATTAATTTAGTGATTATCTATATTTGACCTAATTCAATTTCTTGCAAGATAAGTTACCCAATTAATTCAAATAATCAATTTTAATCATATAAGGAATTTATTATCTAATCAATTGGTAATTATCTTGTGTTTTGGCAAGGATAATCTTTCAATAACAATAAAAATCGAATCTTATCAGTTAAAACATATAAGGCAATTATCCTTCAGCAAAACAGCAAGAAAATCCGAAAATCCCTCTATCTGACGCTCCGACTCGCCGAGTCACTCATTGGACTCGCCGAGTTCGGTTGACTCGTCGAGTCATGAAGTGACTCGCCGAGTTAGTTTGAACAGAGGGCCAGAAAACGTTTTTCAGCAGATAATCGATCATAGCATCACATACAACAGAAACCAATCAAGGCTCTGATACCACTGATGGGTTTTATGCATAAGAACAATCCTTTGTGCTCATACAAACCCTAATGCTTGGATCTAGGTTTCTCTATTGTACATGCAATGAATCCAAGACTTACAAACCCTAATCTAGCATACATAATTTTGAAATTAACATATAACATCATATCCAGATGTTTACCTCTTCAATGGAAGCTTGAATCTTCTTTCTTGGAGCTTAGAGTCACAATTGTAACTCCTCTAATGGCTTACAAACACCACAAGCAAGAAGGCAACTATGAGAGAGGAGGGAGGATGCTTAATTTCGGCCTAGGGTTTTTCTTGGGAAACAAGTTGCCGAAAATTGAAGGCTATGGGTCTTATTTATACTGCAGGCTGCTAGGGTTTCAGTCTAAACCCTAATGGACAGCTTAATGACCAAGCAGCCCAAGGAACCTTCTGGAATAGGGCCTTGGAGGAAAATATGATGATCCTTCATCATAATTTCGTTCCCCCTTAGTCCATTAGGTTTCCCAGCCCAAAACTCAACTATCACACACTTGACAGTTTAAGCCCCCTTTATTTAATTAATCTCTTTTAGTCACCAAATTAATTCCTAATTAATTTATGACTAATACTAATTAAATAAATATGATTTCTCCTTTAATATATTATTCTTATAATATATTAATAAACCATAATATCCTCTCTCTTTTCTTAAATTACCTTGTCAAGTTGCTTTGGTGAAGGCAACCCAAAAGGACCATGCATAACCGGGTCAAGTACATACCAAATATAGTTACGGGCTTAGACACTAATCCAACAATAAATTCCATGAAGTGATTCATGTAAGTGTGGGTTTAGTCCAATACTCAAATCTTATTTCAAGAGCACTCATGAATGTTTGTAGCAAACTTTTGCAATGTCTAACACCTTAGACAATCTTACAAAATCTCATTCATGACAGTCTACTTTCATAACCTACTTCCAAAGTATGATCGACTGTGGATAGTTTGAATAATCTTATTATTCTGGAACTCAAAACATGCAAAAATGAAACAATAGTAAATAACTAACACAAGATAGTATCTTTACTTATAAATAAAACTCCTTTTCTTCAATCATCAAATATCAATTACATTTTAGCTATTACAAGTTTCTAAATTTTTATCTAATCATTAAAACTAATATCGTCTTTCAGCCCGATATCCTAGCATGCTGCAAGTGCTTAACCGTACTCAGTCCCTTTGTAAGGGGATTTGTTTGGTTCTCCTCTGATGATGACCCCCTTCATTACGAGGAGTCCTTCTTCTACTCGATGTCTTATGAAGTGATATTTTATGTCAATGTGCCTGGATCTGCCATGACCCCTTGGTTCCTTGGCTAATGCGACCGCACCCTCGTTGTCACAGAAAATCTCCATAAGATCCTTTATAGCCGATACAACTCTAAGGTCTCCAATGAAGTTCTTTAGCCATATTGCCTCCTTCGACGCTTCGCTTGCCGCTATGTATTCTGATTCGCACGTTGAATCAAGTACAGTCTCATGTTTAGAACTTTTCCAATTTACTGCTCCTCCATTTAAGTT
Organism: Lactuca virosa; assembly: GCF_052849685.1. NCBI lineage: Eukaryota > Viridiplantae > Streptophyta > Magnoliopsida > Asterales > Asteraceae > Lactuca > Lactuca virosa. The sequence goes on along the minus strand of NC_136427.1, from coordinate 140,645,653 downwards.
AAATACTCAGCCCGACTAAGAGCGGAAATTATCTCTGTCGGTCTGAAAGTTGGCGTCACTATACCCTGTCACTCTCAAGTCATCACTCCCACCGAGGGTAAGGACCCAATCCTTAGTCCTCCGCAGGTACTTAAGAATGTTCTTTACTGAGTTCCAGTGAGCTTTACCAGAGTTCCCTAGATATCCACTAACCATGCTCAAAGCAAAGGCTACATCAGGGCGAGTACATGTCATAGCATACATGATCGAGCCAACTGCATAAGCATATGGTATTCGACTCATTTCAGTTATCTCAGCATCGGTACTCGGACTGTGAGTCTTAATCAGTTTGGTATTGCTCTGGATAGGTAATTCTCCTTTCTTGGAGTTCTCCATGCTGAAACATTTCAACACTTTGTCCAAGTAGGTACTTTGACTAAGTCCTATTAGTCTTTTACTCCTATTTCTCAATATCCATATCCCTAGAATGTAAGCAGCTTCCCCAAGGTCCTTCATAGTGAAACACTTTCCAAGCCAGGAATTAACCTCCTGCAAGGTTGGAATGTCGTTTCCTATGAGTAGTATTTCATCCACATACAATACCAGAAAGCTAACTATACTCCCACTAGCTTTGACATATACACATGACTCATCTCGCTTCTCGAAAAGCAAAACTCTTTGACTTTCTCATCGAAACAAAGATTCCATCTGCGAGATGCTTGTTTTAATCCGTAAATGGACTTCTCAAGATTACACACTCTATTAGGGTACTTTGCTTTGACAAAACCCTCTGGCTAACTCATGTAAACATCTTCAGCGAACTTCTCATTAAGGAAAGCGGTTTTGACATCCAATTGCCATATTTCATAATCATGAAATGCAGTTATGGCTAACATCACCCTTATAGATTTAATCTTCGCTACTCGTCAGAAGGTCTCATCATAGTCAACTCCAGGAGTTTGAGTAAAGCCCTTCACAACCAATCGCGCCTTATAAGTGTGTAGTTTCCCATCCATGTCGGTCTTCTTCTTGAAGATACATTTGCACCCGACCGTCTTACGACCTGGTATATTGTCAACCAAGTTCCAAACTTAATTGTCATACATGGGCTGAATCTCGCTGTCTATTGCCTCTTTCCATTTTGCAGACTCGGGGCCTGCCATGGCTTCCTTGTAGTTGTTAGGTTCATCCAAATTTATCAGTGTAATATTACTAATAAACATATCACCTTCAGCTGTTATATGAAAACCCTATAACACAGGTGGAACACTAACTCTACTGGAACGTCTCAGAGGTATGGACTCGTCAATCGGTTCAACAAGAGTTTCCTCCTCGGGTTGAGCGCTAGTGTTTGAGGTTCCTTCATCACTTAACTCTTGAAGCTCTTCAAGGTCAATTTGCCTCCCACTATCCTCTTGGCATATGAGTTCTCTTTCGCAGAAATCCCCTCTCCTCGTAACGAAGACAACATTGTCACTCGGTCTATAGAAGATATATCCAAAGGATTTATGTGGGCAGCCGATGAAAATACATCGCTCACTACGAGGTTCGAGCTTGTCGTGAGTCTCTCGTCTTACGAAAGCCTCGCAACCCTAAACCTTGATATGTGCTAATGAGGGAACCTTCCCTGTCCACATTTCGTGAGGTGTTTTGGAAACCTTTTAGTTGGGACTAGATTAAGGATATGGGCGGAAGTTTCTAAGGCATACCCCCAAAATGAGATAGGTAACGAAGCTCGGCTCATCATGGAACGAACCATGTCCAACAAGGTTCGATTGCGCCTCTCATCCACACCATTAAGCTGTGGTGTCCTAAGTGGCGTCAATTGTGAAACAATTCCAAATTCGTTAAGATAGTCGTGGAACTCGATACTAAGATACTCACCACCTCGATCGAATCGGAGCATCTTTATCTTCCTGCCGAATTGATTCTCCACTTCTTGTTTAAACTCTTTGAATTTATCAAAGGTTTCTTATTTATGCTTGATTAAGTAGATATACCAATATCTGCTATAATCATCAGTAAAAGTCACATACAAGCGGTTAGCATCCCTTGTGGCGGATCTGAAGGGTCCACACACATCGGTGTGTATGAGATCCAACAAACCCTCACCCCTTGCACAAGAACCAATGAAGGGTGACTTGGTCATATTTCCAAGAAAACAAGATTCACATGTGTCATCCGACTTTAAGTCAAATGACTCCAACACTCCATCCTTTTGGAGTTGGGCCATGCGCTTCTTGTTGACATGTCCAAGACGAAAATGCCATAAGCATGCTTTATCCAAACCATTGGACGAATCGATATGCAACATGTTATTTCCTACGTTATCTACAACCATCACAGTTTCATATATACCATTACAAGTCAATGCTTCAAAATAAAATTTACCATTATAAATTAATACCACCAATCTCATTATTAAATGAAAAAGTAAAACCTTGTTCATACAAACCATGAAAAGAAATAATAATTGTCGCCATATCAGACGACTAGCAACAATTATTTAATTCCAAATTTAACCCACTACTAAGCAATAAAGAATAAACTCCAATCTTGGTGACAGACGACAATTTCCTATTCCCCATGATCAAGTTCATCTTCTCGTGCTCTACATCTCTACTTCTTTTTAGACCCTGCAAATCAGAACAAATGTGAAAACCACATCCTGTATCAAGGACCCAAGAATTAGCATGTGATGAGTTATTATACAGAATAGTGTAAATACCTGCAAAGGTGGGCTTGATCTTCACATCCTTTATGTCCTGCAAGTATTTGGGGCAGCTTTGTTTCCAGTGCCCTTTTTCATCACAATGGAAGCATTCTGCTTCCTTTGGATTAGAAGAGGGTTTAGCAGAACCAACTTTGGTCCCACTAGAAGAGGATCCATCATGGGAGTTTCCTTTGTGGCTCTTAGAAGGATCCTTCCTCTTCTTTCCCTTCCCATGTCCAATTGTCAGGACAGGGGCAGCAGTAATATAAGTTGGTACAACAGATTTGCCTTTCAAACTGCTTTCAGCAGTTCTCAAAAGACCTTGAAGCTTGCTTAGAGTGACCTCCTCCTTGTTCATATGATAAGTCATACGAAACTGATCATAACAAGAAGGCAAAGAGTGTAGGATAATGTCAATGGCCAGCTCTTCATCGAAGTTGACATTCAACTTCAGCAAGCGGTCCACAAACCTTTGCATCTTTTGCAAGTGGGCCGCGATAGACTCTCCATCCTTCATTTTGGTAGTGATCATGGAGGCAATGATTTCATACCTTTCCTGCCGAGCACTTTGATGGTACCTTTCCATCAAATCTAGGTGCATTTCATAAGGCCAAAAGTCCTCGTAGGGCTTCTGAAGCTCAGCAGTCATGGTAGAAATCATGATACACGATACTTTTGTCGCATCCCTCTCATGAGTCTTATACTCAGCAATCTGCTCGGGGTAGCAGTGTTTTCATCACTCTCCTTTAGCTCTTTATAGAGAACATATTCTTTTTCCTTGTAACGAATGGCCATACGAATGTTTCGAATCCAATCATTGAAATTCGATCCATCAAAGATGACCCTCCCACACAAGTTCATGAGGGAGAAAGAGCCAGAAGCAGTTGAGATTGAAGTAGTGTTTGAAGTAGACATCTGAAAAGAAAGACAAAGTTTAGATTGGATAAAGATCCTTAATATAACACCCAAATGAAATATTAACGCTAGGATCCAACACAATATTCTACAATTCGGAAGAGGGATGTCGTAATCCAATTGCAAAATATTTGAAGGTAGGTAAATGATGATTTACCAATTTCCACCATGGAATACGAAAATGAAGTTTAAGTTTTAAATGAATTGAAATTCCTACATTCTTTGAGGTTCATTGAACTTTTCAATGGCATGTTTAAATCTCGATTATGCCCTTCAAGTTTGTGATTGGGATATCGAGGATCACAAACAATGTGTGAATAACCATACAAATGTGATTGGTATTCTTATTGTTACTTATCACCTAATCAATGTGCCGGTTAACCACACACACTCCATTGATCCATGATTAACATCAAGTTACCCTTTGCCACCCTTGTTAGTCCCAAATTAGTGTGTCGGTTAACCACACACACTCCACTAACGACTTAACAAGGTGCAAAGTGCAATTTCATGGAATAGCATCATTTTCACATTTTTCCTAAACTAACTAAGATTGGGAATTTATAAAATTTTTGTTACTTTATAATATCATTATACTTATTAATGAGGATTAATATCCTATCCTACCCGTTCGGCTAACGACCCTCCACGAGTCAAGGAAGCGGTGGGTGAGAGTGGACACCCATTCAATCGCCATTTTATAGGCAATTTCCTTATACCCCCCTTATAGACCCGCTTCGTGAATGAGGCCTACTAACGGTAAGACTGACTTTTCTTATACATATATATATATATATATATATATATATATATATATATATATATATATATATATATATATATATAAGTATTAAACTTTAATATTATAATAGTATAGGGTTTAATTTTAAACTTTTAAAATTCTAGGGTTTGGAATTAAAGTTTCATAAATGAGACTTTCCAAATTCCAAAACTTGAGGGCAAGTTTTGAAACATTTCAAAATCTCTTATGATTTTTAGAATTTATGTTACATAAATGAGACTTTCCAACTTCCATAACTTGAGGATAAGTTATGAAACTCTTCAAGACTTTTGGAATTTTATAATTTAAAAAGTTAATGTTTCATTAATGAGACTTTTCATATTCCATAACTTGAGTAAAGTTGTAACACCCGGTTTCAGATTTTCCTTATTAATTGGGGCTGCGGCTCAATCATTAGTTGTCATGGGGATTAGAGCTTTGTTAAATGAAGGATTTAGCCCATTTTGTGTGAAGTTGCTATGATTCAAGTGACCATGTATTCGATTGTGTCTTCGGGAGCCAAGAGTACGACTGTAATTGATATATCGGTATGTTATGCATTTTAAGCTTTATTCGGAAGGTCTTAAGGCTCGGATGTGATGTTAGGAGTGTAGGCCTTCTCACTACCTTTTCGTGGATATAAAGTTTGTCGGAAACGAACTTATAATGGAAGAGTTATAGCCCTTTGAAGGTTTTAGCAGAATTAGCCCCTAATGGAAAGATTTGGCAGATCAGTCCCGTGCATGCAAGGAGGCATGCACGTGGTTGGCTGGGTACGCCGAGCGTAGCTGGGGTATGCCCAACGTATAAAAGAGTATGGCTACGGGTGCGGAGAGGTGTACGCCCAGCGTACGTTCAGAGTGCCCAAAACCCTAATTCCTCTACTTGTGCCCTATATAAGCCACATTATATCCCTCCCTGGGTCATTTCTGATTAGGCTCCACCCTTTTCACGGCCATGAAACCCTAAATGACCTTGGATGGAGCTTGGAGATTAAAAGAAGATTTGTTAGTATGTGTACGAGAAGAGCAAGGTGGTGTTCAAGTGTTGATCATGGAAGGGAGCTTGTAGATCCAGAAAGTTCTCAGATTTTGCAAGCCATTGGAGGTAAAAAGCTCTGATCTTGACCTTCCATTTCATAGATCCTCTTTTGGGTTGGTTTTTGGCTATTTCTAGCCTTTTTCTTGGTCTTGGTGAGCTAGGGTCGTTTTGGGGACTCAAACTTGTAGATCTGGACATTCTAAGGTCCCCTCTCTCATAAAGGTGCAAGCTTTGTGAAGTTTTTGAGTCCAAGCAAGAGTTAAGACCATCAATTAAGCTCTTTTGAGCTCTAGAGTCCCATTAAGCCATGCATGTTTGTAAAGTTTCCAACTTTACTTGAAAAGCCACCTATATAAGTCAGACTGGAGAGTTGGAGCAAGGGCTGAAGTGATTAAGTGCTTATTTTGAGAGGGTTGGACTTCAGAAGAGTACGTCGGCCGTACGTCTGGTACGCTGCGCGTACTGGCCCAAAGTGGTGTACGTTGGGCGTACCATCTGAGTACGTTGGGCATACTCGGCCTGGTAAACTCACTTTGTTTTGTTGACCTTTTTGGGTCTTGGACCATAAACCAGGAGTTGGTTAGGGTAGCCCATTTAGTATTTCAAGCCTTTTGGAGATTGGGCCTTCTTGGGTTAAGTCCAAGATAGATTTAGGCCTAATTGGGCCTTGTGGGACATTTCGGTTTTGGGCTATTATTTCGGTTGTGGATTATTGGACTATCTAAGGATGTATGTTTGGATCTGAAATAAGTTATTGGGTTTAGAGTGAGGCCATGTAAAGGTTTGGGACCAATTTGGAAAATTGGGCCATTAGTGGGCCTCTATGGATTTTGGAGTTTTGGGCTTGATTGGCTTCGGACTTGGGCCTTAGTTATGTATCTTGTGGGCCAGGGGTAAAATGGTCATTTTACCCAAAGTGTGGATTATGGATCATGGTTTAGAACCCAATTGCTAATTAGGTGATATTGTGGTATTGATAACTTGAGGAGTTTCCAGGACATCAGTTAAGGACTTCTTGCAGTAGACTTCAGCAGTGCGAGGTGAGTTACCTTCCAGTAGAAGTGGGTCTAAGGCCACAATGTCGGTCCACTAGTAGGAGTTGTTTGTTAGATAATTGTCTTTGTGATAATCATCTGGTATGCTCTTATCTGTTATGTTTGTGTGCTAGGATGCTATGTGATACATGCTAGTAGTAGTAGGGGTGAAATAGTCCCCAGATGCCGGTTGAAAGATACCGAAGGGGTCGTCTGAATCCATGCATGCCTAGCAGTATGTTTATGTTAGGTTATTATGTGGTAGTGGTAGGGGTGAAATAGTCCCCGTTATCCGGTTGAAACAGACTGAAGGGGAGGCCAGCACCCAGATATGCTAGGCAGTTATCCGGTTGAAATAGATCGAAGGGGAGGCCAGCGCCCAGATAAGCTAGGCAGATATCTGGTTGAAATAGACCGAAGGGGAGGCCGGCACCCAGATATGTCTGGCAATGTGTGTTATGTATGGTATTTGGTATGATGGGGGAACTCACTAAGCTTTGTGCTTACGGTTTTCAGTTTTGGTTTCAGGTACTTCGTTTTCAAGGGAAAGGAGCCGGCTCGATCACAGTGCATCACACTATATTTCCGCGCATGATATCTTGGGGATTACACTCTGATATTGTTTTATGATAACATGTTTTGATTATTTCTACTCTGGTTTTTGACATGATATGTTATCATGGATGTTTTATTACTTATGGTTTTATAATAACTTCATTAAAAACGAAATTTTTGGTCTCAAATTTTGGGATGTTACAAGTTGGTATCAGAGCCTTGGTTTGAGGGATTTGGGCACACTCTCGGGTGTGTCTGGACTCAAACTAAGGACTTGGTATGAAAATTTAGAAAAGTAAAATCATTGTATAAAAAGAAGTTTGAAAAGAGGAAAGAACTTTGAAAAGAACAAGGTGTGTGATGCGTGCAATCAACCGAACTCAAGTAAGTTTTCCCCAATATACACATACATGGTATGTTATGTTATGTTATGATAAGATTATGAGAACTGCAAGCTAGATTAGGGCTGAGGATCTAGGAGGATGCCTTATATGCCTATTATATGTGCTTGTAGACTTGCATGCTAGTACTGATTAGCCAGTGATAGGATAGCCTATTTAGGTTATGCCTGATTGTATGAGCCTCTGAATTGCATGTACAGATTCCTGATTAGAGGATAGAATGGTTTGACTGGAATATGATGGTTAGATTTTTCCACTGTCTGAATGTTGCCTGCTTTGTGCTTTGTGGGACTTTTAGTAATGTGAGCTAACTATTAAGTGAATATGCTAAGTCACATGTGGCACAGGCTAGATAATCTCAGAGTGATAGATTTAACCCTATTGCGCAGCTCTTGTTTGAGTCCAACCGTTCTAGGGATGGGTCTTTTACTCGAAGGATTATCTGATCTCTGTTGCATGTGGCTATATTCATGAGGTAGCTAGTTGACTTTACTGGGAATCTTTCAGCAGCTGAGGACTGGGTGAGTTCGGGAACCTAGGAAAGCCTAGGATATGTTTCAGTGGGATAGTAGTGAGGTTCAGTGAGACTTGGGTGTATCATTTTGAGGAAGTGACTTGGAGGATTCGGGAGGATTGCTGAGGAAAGTATGGATAGGTGTGGAAGGTAGTATTGGGCCCGTACTACTGAAAGCACATGATCCATACTCGAATCGGTGAGAGTCTTGAAGAATCTGAGAAGCTTTGGGGAGAAGTTTGTGACCCGGTTTGGGGACAGAGGATGTTCCAGTTATTGCAGCTTAGCCATTGGCAAGTGAACTAGTGAGCATGGCAGGGTGTCAGACCCTGAAGGATATGATTTCCACGAGGTTGCAGATGCGAGATCGATTTGGAGCACTTTGAGAAGAGAGGTTCGTACTAGGTGCGTATAGTAGAGGGTCCCGGGAAGAGACCCATGACTTCTGATCATCGGGTGAAAGGCCAGCAGGGCCGGAGTCAGTGAAGCACGTACGGGAAAGTGCACAAGGGAGTTTTTCGCTTCAAGGGTTTAGGCCGCTACAGGTGTGGCAGGGTTGATCATGTCAGCTGAAGGTGATCAGTATTCCTCCAGATGTTGTGGGTATGTCATCTTCTACTGCTACTAGAGGGATATTGGGAATACGTATCACTTTGGAATTGTGAGTGGGTTTGGATAAGTCAGATCTCGGGTCGGTTTTCTGCTAGTGTCTGGGTTATCAAGGATCATATATGCCATCCTGCATGCCGAAAAGTCCTTGATGAACCCACAGAGGGACGCATCTTGCGGAGTGGGTTCCACGTGGACCGTTATCATTCTGGATCTTTGTCGGGATCTGTGCAGGAGTATTATTTAGAGGATAGTCGGTCAGGGTTAGAGCGATAGTTCTTCAGTGAAGTCAGCGTTCAGTGGTTCTATCATGGTTCAGGTGTGGTCGACAATTGTCTATGGATGAACTTTGGAGTTCAACACACTACCATTGCTAGGACAGGACGGGTAACATGAAAAGGGTAGTGTCAGTTGCGGGTGTTAGATGATTAAGTGGTTGGTCATTGAATGTTCAAGAGAATTGTAATTCTCGCATGGGCTGTGTTCGGTTAGAGTTCAGTGGTGATACTGTTGGGTTTTGAGCATTCTAACACTCCTATGGTGTATATGCAACCCTATAAACCTTGGATCTATGTTTTCTCTATTATACATGCAAATATTAACTATTCCAAGGTTTCATCCTAACTAGCATATTATGAAGCACCTATACTACAAAGTTCTAGTTAGATGACATACCTTTTGATGTAGCTTGATGTCTTCAAGCTCTAAGAGCTTACCCCAATAGTGTGGAAGCCTCAAATGGAATCACAAATCACCAAAACACCTTGGAAGAACTTGAGAGAATATGTATGCACAATAAAATCGGCCCACTCTTATTTTCACACACTTGTGCCAATTTTGTGAGCCAAGGACCCCTTTATATATTATGGAGGATTAGGGTTACATCCATGTAAACCCTAATACCCATGACCTTTCATTTACATAGGATCCATGGGTTAAAAGCTCCATGGACCATCCATGAAAGCTTAGCCCAACCTAAATGAACTTGGCCCATTCCATATATATAAGAGTCCATATTTAATTAGTTCTTTTTGATCACTTAATTAATTCTAAATTAATTCTTGATCAATATTAATTAAATAATATGATTCCATATTAATATATTAGAACTTATAATATATTAATATAAATCATAAATATACTATTCTCAAAAGACTATCCATATAAATTGTGTCGGTGAAGTGCAACCCAAATGGACCATGCCAGGTCGGGTCAAGTACATACCAAATATAGTTATGGACTTAGACATTAATCCAACAGTCTCCCACTTGGATAAGTCTAAAACTATTATTGAGTATGACTTCAAAACCTAACTGGCAATCGTAGCTCTTAAAGCCGCTGTCGAACTCTGACCTTGTCAATGACTTGTCCATTAGATAAGGGATCATATATTCCTCCATTCTAGATATCATATGGACTGAGACATGGATTATAATCATTCTCTCTGTCCATTTGTTGTTTCCCGATTTTCGATTTATGATGACTGACTGATTGAACAAATCAAATCAGTCCTGGCTTGGCCAAGCACTCACATGTGTCATCGCTAAATCATCGAGGGGCCCACAGATATCGCTTTTATCCCGAAGGTAAAAGGAATGGATAAACTTCGACTCATATGGCTTGTTCTACTACTTGTTGAATCATACACAAAGGCACGTTTTATAACATCGAGTTACCAAATGCGTTTTCGTGCAATCAATGTATAACCAACTCATAGTAACAACTCATATCTCTAGGTTTGAAGAATATAAGATATTATCGTCTCATGATCACTCGTGATAAAATCCATGAAGTGATTCAAATGAGCGCGGGTTGAATCCAATACTCAGAACTTATGAGCACTCATGAGTGTTGTAGCACCACTTTGTCCACCAACTTAGACCTCTACAAACCAACCCATGACAGTCGTGATTCATATCTACTTCCAACATATGACCGACTGTGGATGGTTTGAATAACTTAATCATTCAGGAAGAGCGACTTAGTTATTCTGGAAGTCAAAACATGCAAAGTGAAACACAAGAATAAATGAATCAAATATGGTATCAAACCCTATGAATATAAATAAACACTTTTATTTATCACCATACTGATTACTCATTATTCATTGTTTCGGTTTTATCAACTGTATACTTGAATTAAAAACACTAGTTGTCCCATGCTCCAAGCATGTACACTATGTTTTTCTTAAACAATAGCATTGCCATACACCAAGTATGCACTCTATGTTTGTCTATGATCCTTACTTTGTGAAATAAACCAATTGAACATAATTTCAATGATTCTAATTTCACACTCCCAAATCCTTATCGAAAAATGTGAGAATTTCAAATTCCTATCATTTATCGAAATCTGTTTAGATTTTAAACTTATATGCACTGACCCTCCTGTAATGAATATGTACAAAGTCACAAAGACTTGTCAACAGTCATTATAAGGTATTCCAATGGAGATCAACTCCATGGAAACTAAGTCTCATATTCAAAGTACATTGCTTTGGACATGCTTCTTGCATTAATTTTTCTAATCTTACACAGATAACTTCCACCTATGGAGACAACTCCATATTCTCATTTTGACTATCACTTATGAACAATAGATGCCTCTTTTCAGAATATGTTAATATGGTCCTTCCAAAATTAGCACTATACTTCCAACTGTCCCTGAGCAATCAATCTTTGGTAAACCTCAGATTGTCCTCGACAATTGCTTAATCATTTTAGTCATATCCAATTCTAGACCTTTTCCCTTCTTAATGCCTCTGGGCATTTGGAAAAATTTAGAAATGACAAATAATATAGCACATGCAATCGATCCTATACCCAAAGCAAATGGTACACGATTCATGATGTCTCACATAAAGACATGATTCTAGACCAGTCTTTTGCTACAATATTTTTATTTGCCATGTTTTCAAAATTTGACTATGAAGAGGGATGTCGTAATCATAATCGAATTTTGAGAACGCAATATATAGAATTTCCTTAAGTTGAACCAATCCAACATGAAATTCATCTATATATTCTTGACTAAAGATGATTAAGGTCTCAATCTAAGCCTTTAGAACTGAAATGAAGTATATTCTCTCCCTTAATTATAGCAAAACAACTTTTTCAATCCCTGCAGCCTCACGAATTGAAACTTTTGTTTTCTATAATTAACATTGCTAACTTGCAACACTAACAATAATTATCATGCTCCCACTAACATGATGATAATTAGCATAACACTTATGCTCCCACTAGCTTTGACATGTACTCAGAATTCAGCTGGACTTCTAGAAATCAATACTTTATTGACTTTCTTACCAAAGTTCAGATTTCTGATACGAGATGCTTTGATAAAACTTTATCAAAATCATACACCTTTCCTTAGATAGCATGCATGTGTGTCTAAACAATTTCAGAACTATGAAAAGGGATGCTGTAATCATAGTCTTAATTGTTTAGACCTTTTGCCATCTGCTTCAAATCTACTTGGTGGAAGTGTTTCCTCACCATCATTTTCATGAATCGGAGAGAAACCTTATGACCCTTAGATTTTATGGTGTATGTGTTCTTATCCATATGAATCGTCAAAACCATAGTCACAAGACAAGGATAATGACAAATCCAAACTCATATGGACTGAACTTATGCAATCTTAACTTCTTGCCACCTGGCAGTATAGGGCCTGCCATTGCTTCCAAGTTGTTATGCAACCAATTGAGAACATTCAGAACTCCTATGCAAAGCCAACTTTAACTGGAATGGGCACAGAATATGTCAACACGATAGGTTATAAACCTCAAGTCGTGTGCTAGTGAAGAACCTCAGGTTTTATTCTTGATTAGTTCTTGAAATTCTTTTTAGGATCTTTAAGACTCCCACTGTCCTCTTGACATATAAGACTATCTTGCCAAATATTCAAGAGATAGTGCGGATTCTTTATCAAGACAAACACTTCACACAATTGGCCTTAGTTGGTCTTTGTTTTATCCAAAACATCACAACTTACCAATTTCAAATGTACAAGAGTAGGACACTTTTACTCTTTCATTTGACAAGTGTTTTAAACCTTTCTTTAAGATATGTCACTCAAGTTACAATCTTGGAGTATGACTCTAAGAATTGTTTTGGAACGAAGTATGACTCATCTTCCGGATCTAACCATTTCAACAATTCATGACTCCTCTTCTTAGTCATAAGAATGCACTAAGATGACCTTTAGAGGACTAATTGTGATATGATTTCTAAATCATTAAGATGATCACAAACATGATACTAAAGTACTCTCCCATCTTTTCAGATTTGAGAAACTTTTATCTTTCTGCCTAATTTGATTCTTCCCATTCGTTCTGCCATACATTGAGACTTTTCCAATGTTTCAGAATTATACTTAAACTTGTAAGTATAACCATATTTACTAAACTTTAGTAAATCAAATAGTCTTAACGAGCTTTGTGGTGGACATGACCAGTGCACAAGAATGTGTACTCGATCCCTTTAGTCCTTCACTTGACTCACACATCCATGTGAACAAGTAATTAGTCTTGATTTTCCAATGCTTGAAAGTTCTCATTCATCATACTATTCAACTTGCATGATTCCAAGTTTCGGTCCAATTGAAACTTGGGTGATGAGGAACTTTCCTGATTTGGTAAATTTAGACACTACCACAAATGAAAGAATCAAATCCATTTTCCAATATTGCTGTCAGTTGAATCATATAAGCAACAATTTTCCACAAATGCCATTGTAAGGATACTTCAAATAAATAAAATTAAACAATTTTCTTTTATTTTAATACTTTGCGGAAAAACTTATCCTTACAATCCACATGGAAAATTGTTGTTATCTATTCCTTAGCAATATATCATAACTTCTTAAGCAACTGCTCAAAATTCTGATGCGATCGAAATCCACCTTCGCGATCAGAATCAGCATATACTTCTTTTAAGATTTCTCTCTATTATTTGATTCTTAAAACATCAACATGTGACCCAGTCACATCATGTAATGAGGATCTCAGAATAGAACTTAACAGAGTTAGATAATGGGCTCTACCTGATGTAGAGTCAAACTTATTGACTTTAACATCCTTAGGTAAATTTGGCAGCTTTGCAATCAACGCCCCTTCCTTTGGCAAAATAAACATATGGACCCTTTGGTAATGGGACTATCTCAGACTTAGCCTTTCCCTTTACCATTTGGTCAACCGGGTTGACTATGGCCAATCCCTTTCCATTGGGTAGAGAATGCTTTTTCTGGATTTCCAGTGTCACCATTGTCACTGTCCATAAAGTTTTTGGGAAGTTGATCTTCTAATCAAATTTGCTTTACTATCGTTCCAAATCATTGCTGATTCAGCAGCACCAAGCAAATAGATATGATCATTAAGGTTCATGTCATAGTCTGTTTCATAGTAGTCCCAAAGGAACTCACTATGTGACTTAGAAAGTGATTGAACATCCAACTTTCTCAAGACTTTGACACCCAACTCTCCCGGCTTGTCAATATGTGACTTCATCTCTAAGATGTGATCACACATAGACCTTGCTTGCCATTAGGGCTTGAGTGACCTTGAACTTGTGGGTTAGGGAGAATAATTGGAGGAGGTGGAAGAAGAGAAGTATGACTTCCATGAGCCAAACTCGGGAAGTCATATTCATTAAGAAAGCTTGGTTTGGGAAGATCATTGTTGTCTAAACCAGACATCAACAATGGGAGAAATTCACGTAAAGTTAATTTAAGTCCTTAATATAACACCCAATATGATATATTAAGGCTAGGACCCAACAAACTATTTTATAACTTGGAAGAGGGATGCCGTAATCCAAGCTATAAAATATTTGAAGGTAGGTGAATGACGATTCACCAATTTCCACCAAGATAAACGAAATGTATTATTAGGTTTTAATTGGTTTTGAAACTCCTAGATTCTTTTGAGATTCATTGAACTTTTCAATGGCATGTTTCAATCTCGAGTGTGCCCTTCAGGTTTTGTGACTGGGATGCCGAGGATCACAAAACAAGGTGTGAAGTAACCATGCAAATATACTTGGTACCCTTAATATTTACCCCTCAATCGATGTGTCGGTTAACCACACACGCTCCAACGATACTATGATAAACATTAAGTTACCCTTTGCCTACCTTGTTAAGTCCAGGTTAGTGTGCCGGTTAACCACACACGCTCCACTAACAGCTTAAACAAAGTGCAAAGTGTAATTTCATGGATTAGCACCTTATTCACATTTTCCTAAGTAACTAAGATTGGGAATTTATAAGTGTTTAGTTACTTAGTATTTATCATTATACTTATAATGAAGCGAGAATTATAGTCCTTGTCCTACCTGTTCGGCTAACGACCCTCCACCGGTCAAGGAAGCGGTGAGTGAGAGTGGACACCCATTAAACTGCCATTTTATAGGCATTAACCTTATACCCCCCTTATAGACCGGCTTCGTGAATGAGGTCTACTAATGGTAAGACGACTTGCTCTTATACATATAATATATTAAACTTTTAATATTATAATAGTATAAGGGTGTATTTTAGACATTTAAAATACTTGGTGGTTTAATCTATTAATTAAACTAGACTTTTAATTTAATTAAACTCAAACCATATATTTATGGATTTAATAATACTCTTTTAATTAAATGCTTTAATTAACTATTAATAAAGTCCATAAGAGTTAATTTGAACTATTCAACAAAACATCATAATTCCAATTATTAAACTCAAAATTAAAATCATTTAATTAATTGTTTAAGTTATGAACCCAAGAGTCTTAGAATTCAATTCTTTTTTTTCCATAAAAAACTTTTTTCCAATTCTAAAACTTGAGGGCAACTTTTGTAACTCTTGAAAACCTTTGGATTCCATAACTTATGGAATTAATGGTGTTTTATGATGAAACTTTCCATGTTCCATAACTTAAGAACAAGTTATGGAATTCTTTAAAACATTAACACCAAGTTTTGTAACTCCATAAAAACTTTGAATCAAAAAAAATTTTATTAAAAAAAAAACTTTCATATCCATAACTTATGGAAGTTTCAAAACTCTTAAGATCACAACTTTTAAAAAAAACTTTTGAGCTCCAAAATTTTATGACAAAATATGTAACTCCTTAAAACATTTAGATCAAACTTTTAAAACTAATAAAATAATCATATCATTTTATCTTTTACTAAATTTGACCTAATTCAACTCATATAACAAATGATTCAAATTTTACAAATAATTCGTTTTTCACAAAACAAGTAATTATCTTAAAATTTGACAAACGTCACGTTTTTTTTTTCCTTTTTTTTCAACTTGAAAAAAAACATTTGCATCAATATAACAGAAAACAACCTGGCTCTGATACCACTGTTGGGTTTTGAGCATTCTAACACTCCTATGGTGTACATGCAACCCTATAAACCTTGGATCTATGTTTTCTCTATTATACATGCAAATATTAACTATTCCAAGGTTTCATCCTAACTAGCATATTATGAAGCACCTATACTACAAAGTTCTAGTTAGATGACATACCTTTTGATGTAGCTTGATGTCTTCAAGCTTTAAGAGCTTAGCCCCAATAGTGTGGAAGCCTCAAATGGAATCACAAATCACCAAAACACCTTGGAAGAACTTGAGAGAATATGTATGCACACTAAAATCGGCCCACTCTTATTTTCACACACTTGTGCCAATTTTGTGAGCCAAGGACCCCTTTATATATTATGGAGGATTAGGGTTACATCCATGTAAACCCTAATACCCATGACCTTTCATTTACATAGGATCCATGGGTTAAAAGCTCCATGGACCATCCATGAAAGCTTAGCCCAACCTAAATGAACTTGGCCCATTCCATATATATAAGAGTCCATATTTAATTAGTTCTTTTTGATCACTTAATTAATTCTAAATTAATTCTTGATCAATACTAATTAAATAATATGATTCCATATTAATATATTAGAACTTATAATATATTAATATAAATCATAAATATACTATTCTAAAAAGACAATCCATATAAATTGTGCCGGTGAAGTGCAACCCAAATGGACCATGTCGGGTCGGGTCAAGTACATACCAAATATAGTTATGGACTTAGACATTAATCCAACAGATACAAGATTGGAAGTGGGAACAAGGATTCATCAGCCAGGGTGCAGATTAAGGCCTTCAGTTGGCAACATGGGTGATGGATTGAAATGTCAGACTGGACTAGATTTCAAGATTACTCATCAAGGTTTCCGAGGATGAGCGATCTTAAGGTTTGACTGGTAATTGATCGTTAGCATTGGTAAGCTCAGATTGTCGGCAGTGGACTATTAGGAAGTAAAAAGGATTGGGAATCCTTCAATTCTCACGTACCATGAAGACTTAGTCGAATCTAAGTGGGGGAGAGACTTTTTGTAAACTTCTCCAAATGTGAGTTCTGGTTGCGCAAGGTGCAATCTCTTGGGCACCTTGTCAACCAGAAGGGTATTCCGGTCGATCCAGCCAAGATAGAGGTCGTGATGCAGTGGGAGATTCTGAGGACTCCAACTAAGATTCGGAGTTTCCTGGGTCTAGCGGGTTATTATCCGAGATTTATACGGGACTTCTCCAAGATTGCAGCTCCTTTGACCCGACTGACCAAGAAGTCGGTGGCCTTTCGATGGGGGCCTGAGCAGCAGACAGCCTTTGAGACTCTCAGATAGCAGGGGAACCAGGTTAGAGGTCCAATTAGAATTCAAGTTCAGTTGAGTTTTAGGTCACGTGTGTGTTCGACCTGGTATGGGGAGAGTTGTAAGTCTGCGGGTGTAGCCGCAACATTCACAAGGTTTTCAGATAGTGGTATAAGTGTTGTAAGTCTGCGGGTGTAGCCGCATCATTCACAAGGTTCTCAGATAGTGATAGAGTGTTGAGAGACCGCGTGTGTAGTCATGGCATTCATTGGGTTGGTAGATAGTATGGGAGTGATGTCAGATCACGACGAGAACAGTAGTACCCACCAGTCAGGTGCATCAGTGAGGATGTGGAAGTCCATGGATTGATTTCGGAATTACTCATATGGGTTAGATCTGGTTGAGCCAGTGATAAGACTGTAGGGACGCCACTACGGTTATGAGATCAGGGAAGCGATGGACGGCTTAAGGTCGTTTGTGATTTGAGGCTACCAGTGGTCAGGTAGCAATCACTTTTAGTCTTGGATTTGATCATGACAGGATTCGACGCTTGGACCCGATCGGTTAGATCAGAAGGTTTTTAGAGCCACAGTGGCAAGATAACTAGTGGCAACTAGTTCCAGAGAAGGATTTCGTTCAGAAGTCTTGTGAGGCGACTAAGTGGGAGTCCTTTGGCTCCGCAGCCGGGCCGGAACCTGATATTTTAGATGATTGGCGAACGAATTGAGACGCGGAAGGTGTCGGTGGAATCTTGGAAAGCAGTCATGTGACAACATACTGATTCAGGCAGTTCAGTGTTCGGGCAGTTTCAGCGTTTGGGCAGTTTTAGTAATTGTGTTTTAGGTTACAAGTACGGACGGAGTAACTAATCGATTGGGAAGCGATAAGTCACTCGTTGTGGGATTAAATAATCTCAGAGTAGTTGATTTGACTCTGTTGCGCAGCTCTCGTATGAGTCTAACCGTTGCAGGGATGAATCTTCTACTCGAAGGATTATCTGATCCTTCCATCAGGTTTAAGTGTTTTGTAGCCATTTATGGACAGTGACTTGCTTCCTTTCCAGTAGCAGCGTTACGGGTGGCAGTTCGGTCTAAGAGGTCTGACAGGGTGCCGGACCACTGAGACCTTAGAGCTCAGACTCCCGGGAAGTTGGATTGGTTTTATTTGAGAGATCGAGGAGGCATTCTTCACCGAGTTTGAAGAATTACTCTAAGGATGATTTTAGTAGATCGGGATAGGATGATAAAAGAACAGAGTTGGAAGGGTGGTGATTGTTCGGCTAGTAGTTGGGGGATTGATGGAGAGTTTTTTCCGGTTGGTCTAGCTCGGGCGAGCTGTTGGGAAGCCAGGTTACGATAGGTTTCAGGTCTCAGAAGGTGGAAGTAACTTGCAAGGGTTGAAGGATTGAGCGATATCTCCAGGATGGAAGTTTCGGTTTGGGGGTTCCAGTGGTATCCCTCAGATGGTTGTTTTGAGGTGGGTGTCAGTAAAAGCGATTTCGAGGAGGAAATCTAATTTAAGTGGGGGAGAGTTGTAACACTCGGTTTCAGATTTTCCTTATTAATTGGGGCTGCGGCTCAATCATTAGTTGTCATGGGGATTAGAGCTTTGGTAAATGAAGGATTTAGCCCATTTCGGGTGAAGTTGTTATGATTCAAGTGACCATGTATTCGATTGTGTCTTCGGGAGCCAAAGGTACGACTGTAAATTGATATCTTGGTATGTTATGCATTTTAAGCTTTATTCGGAAAGTCTTAAGGATCGGATGTGATGCTAGGAGCGTAGGGCTTCTCGCCACCTTTTCGTGGATATAAAGTTCATCAGAAACGGACTTAGAATGGAAGAGTTATAGCACTTTGAAGGTGTTGGTAGAATTAGCCCCTAATGGAAAGATTTGGCAGATCAGTCCCATGCATGCAAGGAGGCATGCACGCGGTTGGCTGGGTACGCCGAGCGTAGTTGGGTATAAAAGAGTATGGTCGCGAGTGCGTAGAGGCGTACGCCCAACGTACAAGAAGTACGCCCAGCGTACGTTCAGAGTGCCCAAAACCCTAATTCCTCTACTTGTGCCCTATATAAGCCACATTATATCCTTCTCTGGGTCATTTCAGGTTAGCCTCCACCCTTTTCACGACCATGAAACCCTAAATGACCTTGGATGGAGCTTGGAGATTAAAAGAAGACTTGTTAGTGTGTGTACAAGAAGAGGAAGGTGGTGTTCAAGTGTTGATCATGGAAAGGAGCTTGTAGATCCAGGAAGTTCTCAGATTTTGCAACCCATTGGAGGTAAAAAGCTCTGATCTTGACCTTCCATTTCATAGATCCTCTTTTGGGTTGGTTTTTGGCCATTTCTAGCCTTTATCTTGGTCTTGGTGAGCTAGGGTCGTTTTGGGGACTCAAACTTGTAGATCTGGACATTCTAAGGTCCCCTCTCTCATAAAGGTGCAAGATTTGTGAAGTTTTTGAGTCCAAGCATGAGTTAGGACCATCCATTAAGCTCTTTTGAGCTCTAGAGTCCCATTAAGCCATGCATGTTAGTAAAGTTTCCAACTTTACTTGAAAAGCCGCCTATATAAGTCAGACTGGAGAGTTGGAGCAAGGGTTGAAGTGATTAAGTGCTTATTTTGAGAGGGTTGGACTTCAGAAGAGTACGTCGGCCGTACGTCTGGTACGCTACGCGTACTGGCCCAAAGTGGTGTACGTTGGGCGTACCATCTGAGTACGTTGGGCGTACTCGGCCTGGTAAACTCACTTTGTTTTGTTGACCTTTTTGGATCTTGGACCATAAACCAGGAGTTGGTTAGGGTAGCCCATTTAGTATTTCAAGCCTTTTGGAGATTGGGCCTTCTTGGGTTAAGTCCAAGATAGATTTAGGCCTAATTGGGCCTTGTGGGACATTTCGGTTTTGGGCTATTATTTCGGTTGTGGATTGTTGGACTATCTAAGGATGTATGTTTGGATCTGAAATAAGTTATTGGGTTTAGAGTGAGGCCATGTAAAGGTTTGGGACCAATTTGGAAAATTGGGCCATTAGTGGGCCTCTATGGATTTTGGAGTTTTGGGCTTGATTGGCTTCGGACTTGGGCCTTAGTTATATATCTTGTGGGCCAGGGGTAAAATGGTCATTTTACCCAAAGCATGGATTATGGATCATGGTTTAGAACCCAATTGCTAATTAGGTGATATTGTGGTATTGATAACTTGAGGAGTTTCCAGGACATCAGTTAAGGACTTCTTGCAGTAGACTTCAGCAGTGCGAGGTGAGTTACCTTCCAGTAGAAGTGGGTCTAAGGCCACAATGTCGGCCCACTAGTAGGAGTTGTTTGTAGGATAATTGTCTTTGTGATAATTATCTGGTATGCTCTTATCTCTTATGTTTGTGTGCTAGGATGCTATGTGATACATGTTAGTAGTAGTAACGGTGAAATAGTCCCCAGATGCCGGTTGAAAGATATCAAAGGGGTCGTCTGAATCCATGCATGCCTAGCAGTATGTTTATGTTATGTTATTATGTGGTAGTGGTAGGGGTGAAATAGTCCTTTTTATTCGGTTGAAACAAACCGAAGGGGAGGCCAGCACCCAGATATGCTAGGCAGTTATCCGGTTGAAATAGACCGAAGGGGAGGCCAGCACCCAGATATGCTAGGCAGATATCCGGTTGAAATAGACCGAAGGGGAGGCCGGCACCCAGATATGCCTGGAAGTATGTGTTGTGTATGGTATTTGGTATGATGGGGGAACTCACTAAGCTTTGTGCTTACGGTTTTCAGTTTTGGTTTCAGGTACTTCGTTTTCAAAGGAAAGGAGTCGGCTCGATCGCAGTGCATCACACTATATTTCCGCGCATGAGATCTTAGGGATTACACTCTGATATTGTTTTATGATAACATGTTTTGATTATTTCTACTCTGGTTTTTGACATGAGATGTTATTATGGATGTTTTATTACTTATGGTTTTATATTAACTTAAGATTTGACAATCATCGTGTTATTGGATGAGGATAACCATTACCATATCATTAAAAACAAATTTTATGAACCAAAACAGTTTGTGGTAATGATCCTAATCCAAAACAGGCCAAAAACTTGAAAATTCTGCCAACTGATGATCCAAATCGTCGAGCCAGGCTTGGACTCGTCGAGTCCATGGTCAGATCATCCAACTCATCGAGTTCCATGATGGGACTCGACGAGTCCAGCAGTCAGATAGCAAAAATCATAATTTTTCAACTTTGAAAACAATACAATTGCATCTATATAACAAAAAACACCCATGGCTCTGATACCACTTTTGGGTTTTATGTACTCTAACATCCCTATGGTGCACATACAATCCCAATGCTTTGGATCTAAGTTTTCTCTAATTATACATGCAAAATTCATTTTCCAAAGCATGAAGCCTAACTAGCATGCAAAGGTGATATTTGAATCATAAAAACTAGTTTGAAGATTACCTTGTGTAGTAGCTTGTAGAACTTGGCCTTGAAAGAGCTTAGCACCTCAAGTGTGATGCCTCAAACAAGTCACAAACACCAATAAACAATTAGATGAAAATGAGAGAGGTTTATGAGACTCTAAAATCGGCTAGCTCTTCTTAGAATACAAGATGTCCGATTTTAGGGCTTAGGGTATACATTTATAGTGTAGAATTCCAAGAGTCATATGTTTAAGCCTAATTATTACACTTAAGCTTATGATCCAAAAATTAATTTGGACTAACACTTCATGGACTAACTCATAAGCTTAGCCCATTACAAATCAATCATGGATTATTAGCCCAAACCATATGTATCACTGATTTACATAATCACTCCCCATTAATTTAATTAGTCTGTTTTGATCACTAAATTAATTTCCAATTAATTCTTGATCAATACTAATTAAATAATATGATTTCTCAATTAACATATTATTCTTATAATATATTAATAAATCATAAGTAACCTCTTTCTCAAATATCCATCTGTCAAAATGTTCTGGTGAAGGCAACCCGAAATGGACCATGCTACTATCGGGTCAAGTACATACCAATTATAGTTATGGGCTTAGACACCTAATCCAACAAAACTCCCTCGCCAACTAATGCTCCTCTATACCAGGTGCGAACTCAACCCTAAATCTCGTCACAAACTCGTCCCAAGACATGGCCGCCACAGCCTCCGGTCCCAAAGCATTACTAATGTCCTATCACCAGTCGCGAGATCGGTTCCTCGGAAGGCAAGATTAAAATCACACCTTCGACCCCTCGGGGCAGAAGCTCGTCCAGTGAGCATTCTCCATGCCAGCGATACATCGTCGGCTAGCAATAGGGTCCTTCTTCCTGAAGAGATTTGGGGCTTCACAAGCCTTGAACTCTCAAAAAGAGAGAGTTCATTCCACCAACGGACCTACTGCGATCTCAGCACGAAAGGCCTCTAAGAGATCATCCAAAAGCTCCACAATCCCCTCCTTTATGGTACCAAAAATCATAGGAGTTGCACCTACTATACCGTGAGTGATCTCTAACGTAATGAACTTGCATATCCGCTCATCAATCGGTTCGGCACCAGAGCCAAAGCCAGAACCAGAACCTCCTCCTCAAATGCTCACCGTCGTACTGAAATACAAACATATAAACGATTAGAATATACTCAAGGGAACTCTCACACTGCAAGCTCCTTAGGATCTCTGTGATTTTCCTTGATTGGAGTATGTGTCATGTGTTCCAGTAGTACGGGCCTAATACTACCTTCCACACCTATCCGTACTTTCCTCAAGAACCATCTTGAATCCTCTAAGTCACTTTACCATGGCAACTCGCATAATCCCTGTGCTAAACAACATACATATTCCACTATGGCATGTCCTAATCTCTCCTAGGTATCCTCCTCTCACTGACCTTTACAATACTAGGAACTTCTACCAACACTGATGGTTGCCTTATGCATGCAAATTGTACACAATATTGAATCAGATAGACTGTCGAATAACCAATTCTACCCTAAGCCCACAACCAAATAAGGAACAAGAAATAAGGCTAAATCAATAATTCTAAGACTATATGATCCTAATCATATACAATTTTTAAACATACACTTAACAAATAACTTCACCCATATAGATTCTAAGTAATACATAGCATCCAATTCCTCCTAGACTATAAGGCATCACAAATCTGGCAATTCTATCATACAATTCCTTAAAGTATCCTTAGCCCTATCCTAGCATGAAATCCATATAAACATATAATACTCATGTATGGGTATTTTGGGAATCACTTACTTGACCTCGGCTGATTGCATGCATCGCACCATTTTCATTCTAAAAATATTTTTAGAAAATTGATTTTCTTTTTTAAAAAGATTACCAATTCCTTAGTTTGAGTTCAGATATACCCAAGAGTGTGACTGAATCCCTCAAACCAAGGCTCTAATACCAACTTGTAACGTCCCAAAATCGTAATACAAATTTTCATTTTCAAGCTATCAATTCCATACGTCAAATGTTCCAAAGCCAATCATGATAAAAATTGTATCACAAACATCAGAGTCTAATGATACTATTCAGTGCAAAAAATTGTCAGGGGATTCGGTGTAGTTAAGTTGCCCCCTTCCCTTTGGAATTGGAAGTACCTCAAAATGTTAAACCACAAAACCATAAGCATAAAGCTTAGTGAGTTTCCCAAAATACCACACACCATACATATCAGTGGGCCCAACCCTCATGAATGCTATGATCCAACCATAGTCTTCCAATCACTCCCAGATTACAGCCCATTCGTAACCTTTCAAACATGATCCAACCATGGTCTTACAGGAAAGTCATAAAGACAAACAAATGTTGTGATCCAACCACAGTCTTTCATACAAGTGTTGTGATCTAACCATTGTTTTTCATACAGGTGCTGCTGTCCAACAACAGTCTTTCATGCAAGAGTCACAGAGACCATCTAGCAAGCTATATAGTATAATGAGAAGACTCAACTTAATCTATAGACAGAAAAATCATACACTCAAGCCACAGATATTGGAACTCCTCACACTAAACATATACACAATAAAACCATAATCAATAATTAAGGTAATAATCCACATTCAAAGGTTCTTGGTTCATAGCTAACCTTCCTTGGAACAAAAGACCATATTGCCCTTCTAAGACTAAGACCCACTGTTTTTTTACCAGAAGTCAATTTTTCAAAAATTCAACAATCAACCCTCAGTTGACCTACACTCAGCGTACATGTTGCTCTACGCTCAACATAGAGCTTCAGATAGAAAACGGGGAAAAAGCAGGCTACGCTAAGCGTAGAGAAAACTATGCTCAGTGTAGCTCTGCTAATACACCAATGTTTTATTAAGCTTTTAATACAGAAGAACCAACCATCAAATTCTCATATTTGAACCCAAAGAATGTCTTAATGGGTAAAGTCTCTAAGTTTACCCCTTTTCATGGCTAAAAAGAGCACAAGACCAAACCATAAGTCCTTAATACCAGCTTTTGCTCAAGAACTCATGCATGGATGGATAAGAGTGACCAATATCTCATCTTTATGGCTCAACAACCTCAAAAACATTAGGAAATGACACTTCAATGGCCTAGAGTAGCTCATACTTTTAAAGACCAAGATTATGGGACAAAAAGCAAATAAATCCATGACTAAACTAGATCTAGCATGAAAGAACACCAAGATGGGAACTTTATACCTTCTGGAGATAGATTTTGGCTTGCAAATCCCAGATCTATACACCTTAAAACTTAATATTTTGTTCTACAAACACCTTCTTCCTTCAAACAGCACACAAAACACCCTAAGGCTTCAAAACTCTTACAAGGTGGCTAGGGTTTCGATATGACTGGATAAGATGGTGGAGGTTGGGTATAGAGAGGCCCTCAAGGAGTTAGAGCCTTTAAATAGGGATAACAACCCCCAAGAATTAGGGCTTTGGTGCAGTGCACGTACGCTCATCATAACTCAACTCATGCTCATCATAGGTCACTAATCCCCAGCATGACATTTTCCTCCTACACTCAGCGTTGGGGACTATCCTATGCTCAGCATAGGACATAAGAAATGAAAATAGCTTCTAAAAATTAAAAAAACAAAAAAAAAATTAAGTTTTTGTATATGTTAAGAAAATAATTAGTATAGTTTAAGGAAAGATGTCATTAGTTTATTTTAAAACATACATGGTGGTTATCATTCAAATTAGTGGCTGAAATTTATTCTCACACTCTCAACCTTTTTTCAGTTGAACACACACACACACACACACACACACATATATATATATATATATATATATATATACACACATAGAGAGACATAGAGAGAGAGAGAGAGAGTAAAGTCATGTTATGATCATTACTTATTTTTAGATCTTAGGATCTAATTTACAACCATTACTTTAAAGAGGTGCACTATGAAAATGTAATATGCATAACATCGAATCAATTTCCTCACCTTTTTCTAACTTATCGATTTCTCTTCTCACCTATGACTGATCCTTTTTTATTCATATTTTCAACACCCTATTTTTCGATCTGATCACACGTAGTCATCGTCCTTCTCTAGAAATCTAAATGATATTCAGATTTATCACATCACGTCACTGGAAACACAAACAATACAGTTTGAGGGAAGGGTGGCTCCGTCATCGTTTTTGTTCATACTCATATTCAACACCAATTTCCATATCCACAATCTTCCATTTTTGTTTATATTCTCTCCTTCTATTTTAATTCTCTTTCTTCTTAATATATATGCAATCATGTAATAAGCACTGATTTTGTTCATAATCGAACATGGTTAGAAAGATAAACTTACAGTGAGGTTTAATAGATCAACCAAATGTTTAAGGAACATTGATTTTGGTCAGAACCCCTTTTATGATTCAAAAGTTATGACAATTAATGTGTACACAAGGTTACTGTGAAAATACCAATGTTAAACCGTTGTCGCTCAGGATATAAGAAAATAAATGTATCACTGCTAGTTGCACTAATGCATAGCACAGTGAAGCAAGGTCGAATCCTCAGGGACACAGCCTAATGGTCAATGCCTTTTTGCATAAGGCACATACTAGTCATTTAACATAAAATAATAAAAAAGGGGGTTTTTTATTAAAAACTAAACAAAAAATTATAGTGAAATTAACTAAACGAAATCAGTAATAAAAATGAATTTAGCTTTGCTACGATTTTCTTAATCATGCAATCAGCCCAGATTTGGTTATTTAGAACGCGTTCTATCTAAGCTGGTACTGAGAAACACTAACAGACTCTAGTATAATCTCTTTTTTCTTATTTAAATTAACCAAAACAAGCTC
This sequence comes from Lactuca virosa, assembly GCF_052849685.1. Classification (NCBI taxonomy): domain Eukaryota; kingdom Viridiplantae; phylum Streptophyta; class Magnoliopsida; order Asterales; family Asteraceae; genus Lactuca; species Lactuca virosa. Next base: position 140,619,149 of record NC_136427.1, on the reverse strand, counting down.
TTCAGTTAACCCTAACTTTTTACTGTCTAATTAACCAAGCTCTTAATTAAGATCAGAAAAATTGCATTAAGATTTGTGTAAATTCCCAGCAATACCCAATACTTCTCATAAGCTCGGAAGTGTAAAGGTATGAAATTTTACTTTATATCAGAGTTAAATCTCAACACGGAACCAATCTGATACTTGTTAATTATTACCAGTTGACAAGAACAAGTATATATTCTATTAACTGATTAACCAGAATGATTAAACCCTAGCTAGGTGATCAGACTAACAAGAATTAAAAATCAAACATTCATTAAGCTCAAAACTAAAACAACTAGATAGAACCATATAACGAAAACCAGATCTGATAAATGAGCACATGAAAAGTAATAGTCTATTGTTGAACTGAAAACTAGGGTTTAGCCAGACATGGCTAAAAAAAATTAAAACTAATAAAAAGATAAACTAACTGATTATTCTTGCTAAACTAAATGTAGGAGATGATCCACAGTCTTCAAATATTCTGAAAGTGCTGAAAAGTATAAGAAATCGCCTTCAGAAGGGTTTTTTGTCGTCTTGAATTGTCTGCCCTTAGAATCTAATCAGGAGGGTTGTATTTATATGCAAGCAGGTAACTTCCGAAGCAGGAATATGAAAAATGTGATCGCAGAATGGGAAAATGGGATTGCATTTTTTACCAAATTTTCTCGAATCGTCGCTTAATGAAGTACGATGCTATTTCTGGCTTATCTTAAACCGCAACAAAAAAATGCTATCATTCCAGCAATCGCATTTTTTCCATATGATTGCGTTTTTCAAATTTTTTTCCAGATGATATTTTTCGACCCAAACAATCCTCGACCGCTTTATTCGATCGTAGAAGCCAAAACTACGATCACATTTTTGGCATTACATCTCGTTTCGTTCGCGATTCTTCCTTTTTCACAAACACAAAAGTCGTCAAAATTTTGTCTACTTTTCGGAACATTTTGAATCTCGTCAATCGAACTTACGAGTCATGAGATATGGTCAAACTACTGACAGGGGGTCAAATCTGCCAACAACATTCTTTAGGCTTCAGAATGTATCAATCTATCTTAGTAGGATCATTTCGATCGAATTTTTCTTGACCAAAACAGCTTCCAAGCATTCCTCAAAATCCTTCATAAGTTCCAAGCTCCAATTAACTCCAATGCTCTATTAAACGCATCCAAAGTTACGCCAAAAGTATTGTTCCAACCGAAATATCTGAAAATGACATAAAAATGCTAGTAGTATGGGAATTCTAACGAATGACATGAGTTGAACATTATTTAAACTAATGATATGCAAATGTGTAAAATTTTATACTAAATTCTAATCAAAACTACCCTAAAAGATGCATAAAATGGCATCTATGAAATCTCCCCAAGCTCGAACCTTACTTTCCCTCAAGTAATAAAAAGATTAAACGTTATAACTGAAATGGAAAGATGTAGATGACATAAAAAGAACTTAGAATAAAAACGAAATAACTTGAACTAAAATCACTTTACACTTTTTTATTCATCAAAACCTTTCTCACCAATATCATACAAAATATCCTAATTTAAGTTCACCAATTATGCATCACCTCAATGCATATATTTGTGTCTAAAATCCTAATTACTTCCTAAGTCCTAAATACTCACATTCCTCATAAACGTTCCCCACTTACTTTGAACAACATTCATTTCTGTATCACTCTGAATACATCCTCAGAAAAAGAAAATTGACCCCAAGGTATTTTTGTTAAATTCGCAAACATACATACAATAAAATAACCTAGAAAGAAAAATTACAACTTGAATAACTTGATTTTGACTTTTGGCAATTTTGCCTTATTTCTTCATTCTCATAATCTTCATACTTTACGATCTCTTTATTCTTCCAACAACTTTTTTCTTTTTTTTTTCAACTTTTTTTTTAAACTAAAAACCTAAAAGAAAAACATATGCTTAAGCAAGCGAATTTAACATCAACCTTTATTGGTCAAATGTATTAGTTTAGAGTGTAGTGACTACATAAACCTTCCTGGATACATTTCAATACACGATGAAAAACATATTATGTTCCACAAACTACACAAGTTTGCGTTTTTGTCTAATGATTTCACTAGAACTAGGAAGCCACAAATACATTATAACTTATTGGTTCAAATAAATTTTAAAATTCTCATCAAATTATCCCACATAACATTAGAAAACATCAGCTCTAATGATTTTATATATATATATATATATATATATATATATATATATATATATATATATATATATATATATATCCTTCTTTAATGTAGAAAATAAAGCTAACAATTAAAAATAAAATCTTTTTGGGTTTTTTTTCATTTTTAATAATGTACAAAAATAAAAAATAAAAAACATAAACATAAAATATGTTTGGACATTTTCAAAATTTTTATATGCAAATGCAGAAAATAAAATGCAAAAAGGATGATGAGATTAAAATGTTTAGATCGATAAGATTCTTAAACGAACAAATCAAGAACACAATGAAAATAATAACACCAGATGAATCAATGCTTGTGTCGAATGATTAATCAGTCACGACCTCAGAAGAACTCTATGAAGAATTGCTACTGTAGAGGTGTGCTAGGGTTACAATATGATCAAAAGAAAACTATTCAAAACGTACATTCTAAGATGCATGCATGCACTATATAAAGTAAACCCTAATAAATGTAAACGGCTGGATAGGCCCATAACCGAGAACATAATAGACCTAAATGAAAGGCCCAATGCAACACTTCATAGCCCAACAATCTCCCATTTGCGTCAATTGAGGCGAGAGATCACTGCTGCAGAACCTATGTGGTCTTCTTAACGGTTTTGAATAGCTTCGGTATGATAGCGATAATGGTGCGTCGAAAGTTGATATACCATAGAAGCATGTCATTGAAGATCTTCTTTGCATCATCATCATTGGATTTACATCTGTTGATTATATCTAGAATATGTTCAAGAGCAACAGTGGAAAACAGATGTTTGTCTGCCAAGGCGAACAGGCACTTTAGTGGAGGAGCCGAACCTCCAACATCTTTAGTAACATCACTATTAGATGTTCGGTGTCAATCTTGCCCATACAAATTTTGTTCACATCACTAGCTTTGCCAATTGGTCTGACAGTAGTCTTCTTCCTTAAAGCCGAAGCGATCTCCTGATCAAGCTTCGCTACTTCGTGAATATACGACACCAACATTCTCTTTATGTGATCAAGAATGGGTTCGTACTTCTGCTCATTTGACAACAAAATGTTAGTCAACAGAATCCAGTCGTGAGGATTGAGATTCGGCAAATCTGCAAGAGAAAATTCATGAACCGAATCATCCGAACCACAAGTAACCCGAAACTTCACATTGATAAACTTCCCCGCAACAACTGGCTTCAGAACCTTGACCGTTGTAATCTTCTTTGCACTCCAGGTCAAATACTGAGGTTGCGAGAAAGCAAGGTAGTAGACGATCAGCTCTCTATCAACTTCGGGTCCGGTGAGGGAACACCAGCAATTGGATCAAAACAATGAAAGACAAATGCCCTTCAAGTGATCGACATATCAAATCGCACGTCTTTAGAATTAACCAAGTCAAAGGAAATGACTGGTTCAAGCCAATGAGTGCTTGGGGATTCAATCGCTTCCTTCAGCAAGTTTTCCAATGTCCATAATGGAAAAAGTGATTTACTTCGTTCCAAAATGTCATGGGCAGCTTTAGCTTTCCTTTCCCTCTCTTCGGTTTCACGGGTTTGCTTTAACAATTCCTATTGATTCACATCATCTTCGACTCCACTTTCACCAACAACTTTCTTTCCTTTATCTTGAACAGTTGAACCCGAAGCTTCATTATCCTTCGGTTCTGTGGTGACACTTGGTTTAACAGGAGGAGGTGGAGGATTTTCGGTTGTTTGACTTTTGGAGGTTTGTTTTGGTGGATCTTTACTTGCTTTTCCCCCTTGTTTTGGAGGGACTTCCGCCTCTGAAACACCTTCAATTCGGCTCAAAAGATCAAGGGCATGACACAATTTTTCAGCCAAACGTCTCCTGATAGTAATGGTGAAAACTGTATCATGAGCATCGAGGAGATCGACCAAAAGAGCGTGAATATTAGCAACACAGGTTTTCACAATTGTACGTTCGGTCTTGAGATCGGCAATCTCTTTCTGTGCTTGGTTGAGCTTGATAGACTGAGTTTTGAGTAGAGTGGCTTGACGAGCGACCTCATCCATCACCTTATTTTCCATATCCAAATCAGCCTGGAGTTTGTCTAAGAGAGAGTTGATTGACTTGGTGAGCGCCGATTGATCAGTTTGGATGTCAGACCCAACCATTTCAAGCTTTACTAGTTCGGCTTGGAGAGAGGAAATAAGCTTCTCGACAGAAGAAGTCACTGTGTTGACATGTTGCTGCAACTCAGCTTGAATAGACTGCAAGAATGCCTTAGCATCGGCCATTAGTTTATCAACTTTTTCGGTCGCTGTCTTAGTGGATTCATCGACGGCTTTGGTTGCTTTCTCGATTGAAGTATCATGCTGCTGAACCAAAGTGGCTACTAAAGCTTGTATAGCAGCATCAGAATAAACCGAAGTGGAGGATTGAGATGAAGAGGCAAGCAAAGTATCAAGCTTCTCATTTTACTCCTTGAGATGCCTCTTGGTGACAGGGGCATCATCATCATCACCACTTTGAACAGTATAAGGACTATAGTGAAAAGAATCGAAATCCATATCAGTGCCACCGAGAACAGTATCTGATTCATCTGAGTTAATTGGCGACAAAGGTTTTGAGGTAATGGGGGTTTCAACACCTGAAGTTTGTTCCCCCGCATCAGATGCGTTGACAGGAGGTGTGGGTACTATAGAAGTTGTGGTGGTGGTCGCTTTGGTGAATAATGGTGGTGGTAGAGGTGTTGAAGTAGGAATTTGAGTGGAAGTTGGTGGAGGGCATGGAGCGATTGAAATATGAACAGTGGTGTGATGAGGAGGAGGTGGAGACGAAATAGTGTTAGTATAGATTACCTCTGGAGTGACTTCTCGGACCGAATCATCAGAATTATCTTGTTCCGGCTCTTGTTCATCTTCAACATTTTGATCTGAAGGAACATATTCACTGTCACTTGATGATGGACCTTTCACCTTGGTAGCCATCTTTTTCAGTTTGCGCTTCTTTGGAGCCAAAGGGTCTGCAGTGGAACCCTTTCGCTTCTTTGGAGTGACAGGCTTAGAAGAAGGCCCTTCTTGAATTTCCTTCCTCGAATCCCCTTTCTTGCCCCTTTTGGCTAGTTTATCAGCCATATCAAGCGATTTTTGCATCTTTGGGGTCAACGGTCTCGGTCCAGAAGCTGGAAGCTTTTTGTACTCACTGATTAGTTTGCTGGCCTTTGAGACGCACAAATACATAGACTCCGGAATTGAGCCAATACAAGGAAATTTGGTGAAATCAGCAATAATGATTTTGGTGGTGTGAAACGTGGCAATCGCAGACTTCAAGGAATCCGCCATAACTGGAACTTGGAACTTCTCCATTGCACGCTGTGTGATAATCGTCCAAAATCTCCTACAAGATATCTCAGTGTGGCGAGATGAAGAGTGCAGACTTTGAATCAACTGGGCCCAGAGAATTGACCCATATTCAAGGTTGATTCCGTGATACAGACCATAAAGAATGGTCATGAAACTCTTGCTACCGCCATCAGAACCTGCAACACGTTAAGAAAAACTCTTCGATAGAAGAGTAAACAATCCTTTCCGGTGAGGAGGAAAACAGGACTTCTTAACCTTGGTGATTGTAGTGAGAATATCGTTGTACCCCATGTTATAGAACATCTCGAAGAGTTGTACAGTGGAAATCGATTCGGGGTTCACCAGTGATTCTCCAGATGTAGCCCTAAAAGTGAACAGAATCGAGCCTTCGAGACAGAAGTCTTCTTATCAAAAATCTCAAATAAAATTCTTTCATCGTCCTTGATGTATTTTTCAGAAGAATAAACTTGAGAAAGAAGAGACATTGGAACAACGTCGACTTTTGTAAGGGCATTCACCAATGGTGAGTATTTCAGACATTTGATAATCTGCAACATTTAGGAATCATAGGAGTACAGCACCAAGTTGATAATCAGATTCTGATTGGGCTTGATTGTAAGGTGAGAGGATTGAGCGGTATTGTCTTGAATGGAAGAAGAGTCTGCCATTGTTGAAGCTTGGTGGAGAAGATGAACAGTAGAGGTGAAGAAATCGCCATATGAAGGTGGTAAAGAGGAGAATAGAACGGAGGAAAATCCTTTATATGATTTCCAGGAGAGAGAAAGTTTCCTTAATGATGATGGCGTGACATACTGAAACGTCGCCTAAAAAGTAGCGATTTGACAACTGTCGTTCCCCAAAAGGCGTGTCAGGCGGCGTGATGATAGGTGATCGTTTTAAATTCACGCGCCTTTTTCAAATTCTTATCCATTCATCTTCTCTTTAGAGAAACCAATCGTTTCAAATTCCCTTTTGAAACCAAATTTCCCATTTCGCCTTATATGCCAAAAAGATTGATTTTGCATCCGTCACTTCTTTAATAAAAAGACCACCGTTGGTTGTAGAAGCGAAACAACAATTTTGAAAATTTCCCTTGAAACAACAAACCTGACTTTGGAAGATCATAAAGAACTTCGTGCAAGAGTGTGCCAAAAGAAAAAGAAATAAATCAAGTTATTTATGTGGGATATTAGTGATGTCTTTTAAAGACACAAAACGGTGGATCCCGGGCATGAATCTCTTCCTTCACAGTCAAGAGAGACTGAGAAGTGTCTGTATTGTTTCCTGTTGAAGTACGGTCAAATGCTTGTTAAGAAGCAATGAAAGGCATCTTTTCAAGATTCGGTTATAAGGGTGGCTTTCGCTTCAACTGAACTACGGACCTTGATATAAGACCGAAAGCCGAGTGAAGTACTTGTGTGGCCAGTGTAGCCAAACACATCAAGTAGGTGGGTTCATTTTTCAGTGACTTGGTGATAATTTAGAAATCTCAAAACAAAAATAAAACTGGATCTTTTGGGTAGAAATGTCCTTGTGTTGGAGCATTTCGTAAAGATCTCATAAAGTAAAATAGAAGAGATATCATGGTACCGACCACAAAGGTGGTTTCGTTAATACATGGGTGAATACTAGAACATTTGATTGTTCACCGTCAATTCAGTGAAGGTATTGGATTGTGGGTTTCACTCAGTACGTGGTGAAACGAAACTAAGATCATTAACACATATTGTGTGTAACCATAAACCTCAGTGGTAAATGCTGAGAGTCTCAAGGGTTACGATCATGAAGCGTAATGAAATAGAGAAAAGTATAAAGGTGGTTAAGGAACCGAAAGTACCTCTGCTATACAAAAAGGACCGAGCAGATAACTCTTAACTCAGTGTGAGAAGAGTAAGGTAGCTCATTACTTAAGTGATTTGTAGCCTGATTGGGAAGAAAAGATTTGTAGATATCGAATCAGTAAGGCTTCACTTAGAGTTTGTGAGGCTTTGGTCAACATGCAGCAGCATGCTTCTAGGGACACTTAGCTAGTATACAGAGTAGGAATATATACCTTTCCCATGATTCATGGTTGAGACACGCAGTAAGTTTGATAAAATTCAAAAAGAAATACAAGAAATTATTTTTGTGTTTTGATAGATCTGAAAAAAATAAAAAAAAACAGAATGGAAAAATATTTTTTGTATTTTTGATGATAAAAAAATGACATAAAAACAAAAGAAGAAAAATATTTTTGTATTTTAGATTTTTCTGAAAAAGACATAAAAACAGAAAGGAAAAATAAGTGTACAAAAAGTATACATAATGAACCAGCCGAACGTTCGCCTTTGAATAGATGAGGCGAAATAGACCAAGCGTTCGGTTCATTTCGGTTACCGAAAAATCCAGAACCGAAATAGACCGAGCTTTCGCTCTATTTCGCTTGTTGAATTTTATAGAGGCGAAAGCGAAAGTGAACTTTAATGAAACGAAGATGGGTTCGATACAGATTCAGCTTCCATCATTCCAAAGCCTTTGAGTATTCTATTGAAGGTTGATTCAGGCAAAGCTTTCATGAAAATTTCAGCCAATTGATCAGCAGATCGAATGAAGTGAACTTCGACATTTCCATCTTCTACGTGATCCTTGATGAAGTGATGTCGCAGTGCAATATGTTTCTTCTTGGAATGCTGCACTGGGTTGTGACAAATACGGATTGCACTTTCTGAGTCACAATATAAGGGAATTTTCTTCATATTCAATCCATAATCCCTTAGTTGGCTTTAAATCCAGACGACCTATGAGGTACAAGATGCTGTTGCAATATATTCAGCTTCGGCAGTAGATAGGGATACACAAGTTTGTTTCTTGGACTGCCAGCTGACGAGTTTTCCATCAAGAAATTGACGACCTCCAGTTGTGCTCTTTCGGTCTAGACCACATCCTCCAAGATCAGCATCAGAGAATGCTTGAACAAAGAATCCTGATTTGGATGGATACTATATCCCTAGAGACGAGGTTCGCTTCAAGTACCTGAGGATGTTCTTGACAGCCACCATGTGAGGTTCGCGTGGTTTGACTTGAAACCTGGCACAATAACAAACCGAAAACATGATATTTGTTCTACTAGCTGTAAGATAATTTAGTGACCCAATTATTTGACGATAGAGAGTCATGTCGGCAGCTGGTTTATCCAGGGATGGTGTCAGCTTCGTCCCGAACGCCATTGGAACCTTTACTCTTGAGTCTCCCATCATGCCAAATTTTGCTAGTAACGTCTTTGTGTAAGCCTCCTGGTTGATAAAAATGCCTTCTGGTCCCTGTCTTATGTTTAGGCCAAGGAAAAAGTTAATTGGACCCATTGAGCTCATCTCAAATTTAGTCTCCATCAATTTTCAGAATTCAGCTGTTAAACTGGGATTTGTAGAACCGAAGATGATGTCATCGACGTAAATTTGGACTATCATTAGGTGGTACCCTCTTTCTTGTGAAAGAAGGTTGGGTCAACCAAACCTTGTTTGAATTTAGACATTTTCAGAAAACTAGTTAAAGTTTTATAACAGGCTCTGCGGGCTTGCATTAGACCGTAAAGTGCTTTGTCAAGAATGTAGAAATGATCAGGATATTTCTCATTCATGAAACCCGGTGGTTGTTCAACATATACGGTTTCTTCCAATTCCCCATTCAGGAAGGCACACTTAACGTCCATTTGAAAGACTTCAAAATTCTTATGTGATGCGTATGCCAGAAAGATACGCACGGATTCTAACCTAGCAACTAGAGCGAAGGTTTCTTCATAATCGATCCCCTCTTCCTGACAATATCCTTTCACTACCAGTCTCGCTTTGTTTCGTATCACATTCCCTTCTTTATCCATCTTATTACGGAAAACCCATTTTAAGCCAACTACAGATACATCCCTTGGAGTAGGAATCAGTCTCCAGACTCGGTTTCTCTCAAACTCATTGAGTTCGTCTTGCATAGCCTGTACCCAATCAGAATGATCGAGTGCAGTGTAGACTGTTTTCGGTTCTATCTTGGAGACAAACAAATTAAACATGCAATATTCAACTTGTGAGAATAAAGCTGTAACGACCCAAAAGCAAGGGTAAAAATTTCATTTTAATATAACCCAAACATAGATACCATTTATTCCAAACATTCCAAAACATTGTTAATTAAAACATTTATCAGAGTTCATCCCAAAATCATTTGTTGAGGAAAACATGAGTGTGTGCAATGCGATCAAGCTGAGCCCTTCCTTTCCAAACCATGATACCTGAAACCATAAACAAAATTGTAAGCACGAAGCTTAGTGAGTTCCCCAGAGCATACCCCACAAATAATCCACATAACATATATCATATTAACTATAAAAGCTATCTCTACCACATAAGCCATACCAATTGCATAAGCATGCATATACACATATGAAGATGCCATGGAAACCCTCCAAGGTCTTATTCACATACTCACATAAATCATATCAACTACACAAGCCATACATATAAACATATAGGGAAGCCATGGAAACCCTCCAAGGTCTTACACTGGGTGCCACTGGAATCCCCATGTGGTCTTAACTAGGAAAGCCATGGGAACCCCCACATGGTCTTATATCCAACTGCCATGGGAACCCCCACATGGTCTTAGCCTGGAACGTCATGGGAACCCCCACATGGTCTTATCTCCCACTGCCTCGGGAACCCCCCGAGGTCTTCCATGCAAGCAACACCGAGTCAACTAGCACATCGCATATCACAGAATATCTAGCATACCACATATCACATATTAGCTAGCATACCACATAACACATATAACTAATTGCCATGGGAACCCCCACATGGTCTTAGCCTACTGCCTCGGGAACCCCCCGAGGTCTTCCAGGCAAACTTCATACTAATAAAACACATAATCAGCTAGCATATCACATATCATAAAATGGGCCAGCCTTGGTGCCTTAGACCCATTGGTATGGTGAGGAGACTCACCTCTCGACTGCTGGACTGATAAGCTGAAATCAGACATATCCCACACGCTACTCCTTCTCAACTGCCCATAATCATCAGGTGATTAGCTTAACACAATCCCATAAATACCCTCAGGTCAACTCTGGTCAAAGTTTATGTCTATAGTCAAGGTCAACAGTCCATATTGACATTGACTCGTCGAGTGCAATTAGCCATTCGTCGGGTTCCTTGCTTAACTCGTCAACTCGCCGAGTCACCCGAGAGACTCGTCGATTTCCTTGATGTTTACGGCTGTAAACTCCCAACCGTACACTCTTGACCGTGAACCATTGGTCGTACACCCTCGGCCGCAAACCCTTAGCCGTAAACCCGACTCGTCAAGTCACTAGGCGACTCGACAAGTTCCTTTATTCCATTTCGTTTCCGGTCCTTCACAGTGGAATCTGGAGTCCCAAACTTCAGATCCAACCTTCTCTATCACAGATGCCACGTAAAGTTGCAAACTTTACGTGCATGCAAGGCCTCATAATGCTAGAAGGTCAATAATATGCTCTCAACAAGGTTTCTGTTCATGGGAAGGGTCAAACTACATCAAGGGAGCAACTTTATGACTTTGGGGACCTAAAAAGGTCCAGATCTGAAACTATATCCCAATGATACGTCCAGATCTAAATATGGACTTCATTTGCCCAAAAATGGACATGAACTAGAAATATGAGAGATCTAAGAATCTATAGATCAAGCTAACGACGTTTTACCTTAAAATGATGCCCAATGCAGTGTAGATGTTGGATCTACTGCTTCTCCTCTTATTCCTTCTTCTAGTTCTCTTCTTCAACCCTCCAATCTTGCTAAACCAATCTCTCACTCTCACTTAAGGGAGTTGACGGCCGCAAACGACCTTCTATGGGATAATATGGTGCCAAAGGAGGCTACTAGGGCAGATAATGATGTTTATATATAGGGAAAACCCCGAAAATAGGAGTTTCTTTAAACAGCTCGGACTCGCCGAGTCGACCCTCCGACTCGCCGATTCAGTCCCACCACGCGTCTATGATATCACGACCCTACTCGACGAGTTGGACTTCGAACTCGCCGAGTCCATGCACAAACACCCCACAAAAGCAATTTCCAATCAATACTCGAAACAGGTGTTACAAAAGCAGTTTGTTTCGCTTTAACTTGAGAGCGTATGAGGACTCCCTCAGATGATTCACCAATCACTTGTGGTTTTGGATGATCTCTTGTCCAATTAGCGAGTGGAGGGTAATCCGGATCATAGGCAGGATCTAGTTCAGCATTCACTTCCTCTTCAAATTCTGACTGAACATCTGAATTATCATTTGTATTCTGATTCTCCCCCTCGAATGATGAGACGATTTCAACATCAGGTACATAATTCTCCCCCTCGATTGGACTTTCATGGGTCTTGGTTGGAGATGAGTTCTCCGCCTGGAGAGGCGAAGCTTGTTTACTTGATGAAGGCGAATGCTCTCCCTGCAGTGGTGTGTTGTCTTTTGGAGTGCTATCAGTTGGCGTGCTTAAAGCATTAGGTTCGCTTGGACTCTGGGGTTCGCTTTCCATGTCTTTTGCAGCGTCATCGATTATCTTCTTTAGGTTATCGATTTTGTTATCGGCTGCATTCGCTTCAGAGTGGATGGCCTTTTCTGGTTCATCAAAAAGCAACATGTACTCTTCAAACAGGTTGGATATCGGTGCAGTGACTTTACCAGTAACAGGAAAGATTTCCTCCACGGAACCTTCGTTTGATTGGAATTTCTTCATGTAATTGTCATCAAACGTGGCATAATAGGTTTCTTCTAACTTCTTTGATCTTTTGTTAAGAACCCTATATGCCTTGGAGGTTAGAGAGTACCCCAAGAAAATCCCTTCATCAGCTTTCACATCAAATTTGTTTCGGTTCTCTTTGGAGTTGAAGATGAAACATCTGGAACCGAAGACATGGAAAAACTTTACTTTAGGTTTGCGATTATTAAGGATTTCATAAGGAGTGACAGAAAATCGCTTATTGAGAAAGAATCGGTTCTGGGTATAGCAAGTAGTAGCGATAGCATCGGCCCATAAATATAGAGGAAAAGAAGCGAAGTTGAGCATGGTTCGGGCTGCTTCACACAAGGATCAGTTGCGTCTTTCAACAACTCCATTCTGCTGTGGACTGTAAGGAGCAGAGAAATTGTGTGTAACTCCCTTTTCGGCTAGAAATTCTTCAAAATCGTTGTTCTTGAATTCCAATCCGTTGTCGCTTCTGATATTACGAACTAGCTTTCGCAACTGAACTTCCACTTGCTTTATGAAGTTCTTCAGCTTTGGAGTAGCCTCTGATTTCTGTTTAAGAAAATATACCCAAGTGAAACGGGAAAAATCATCAACAATAACAAGTATAAACTTACTACCGCCGATACTTTCAATTGCAGATGGTCCACATAGATCAATATGAAGAAGCTCAAGAGGCTCGATGATCTTTGTATTTACGAGAGTTGGATGACTCTTTCTGATTTGCTTTCCCATTACGCATGCAGCGCATAGATGCTCCTTATCAAACTTTAAGAGGGGAAGACCTCTCACATGATCACCAAGAACGAGCTTATTGATATCTTTAAAGTTGAGGTGCGAGAGTCTTTGGTGCCATAACTAGCTTTCATCAGAGTGAGCCTTAGTTAGTAGACATATAGCAGGCTTCCCTCGTATCGGATTTAGATTAAGTGGATACATCTTGCCTTTTCGCTGCGACTTCAGTAGAACCGTTTTCATTTTCTTCTCTATTATTTCTGATCCTTCATCATCGAACGAAACCTTCAGACCAGTTCCCACAACCAATTGTGAAACGCTGATTAGTTTGTGTTGCAATCCTTCCACATAGGCAACTTTACGGATTGAGAAATATCCATTTGTAATCATCCCGTAGCCCTTTATCGTGCCATAAGAGTTGTTTCCGTATTTGACACATCCGCCATCCTTGAGAGCACGAAAATCCCTCACCTCTTCCTTCCTTCCTGTCATGTGACACGAGCAGCCACTATCAATATACCATTCGTCGTCGAACTGCTCGTCACGTATAATCTGCAAAAATTAAGCAGATTTAGGAACCCGAAGTTGTTTGGGTCCTGGTGAGCCTTTTACAGGACTAGGAAAAGCAATAGAAAGATCAACCATATACATTCATTTTATTAAAGTGGTTTCGTCTTTTCTTTTAATGGTGAAAACTTTGATTTTGTTATTTGCTTTGTTAGAATCGGTTTGTTTTTCTGTATATTGATTCTTAACAACTCCTTTCGTATCCTTCCTAGGGTTAGAGGTCGTCTTCTTTATTTGCTCTTCCGAAGCAGAGACGAGCTTCCCTTTTCCTTTAACATCCTTGAGAGGAGTTTGGTTCGGTTGAGAGCGAGGATGGTTGTTTTTCTCGGTGAACTTTCTTGGTGATGATGACCTGTGAGCGACATGTTCCTTATGTTTCTATGAAGCACAGGAATGACAGTGAGAACACTGCTTGGGTTTCGCCTGCGAATTTGCTTTCACTCTTTGATTGGAAGACTTATCTTTATGAACATAATTAGAGTTTTGGGATTGCCAAAACTGCTTCCTTTCGTTGAGATTCTTCTGATATCTCCTGTTTCATTGACGCTTGTGCTTTGCAAGCTACTTGGATGATTTGTGAATGTTCACATTCGGTTTCGGTTTCCTTGCATGAGTTTCACTCCTTACAGACTGATATTCGCTTGTCCTTTTGGTCTCGCTTTGAGCTTCTTTTGTACCACTTGTACTTGCTTTAGCGAAGTTAGATGGCTTATTAATTGGTTCAGCCACATATCTGCCTTTCACTCTCCAAGAGGTTCTTTCCAATAATCCTTTCGTTTCATTTGCATTATCAATCGGGGCAGACCAAAAGTACCCATCATAGCCATCAGCATTATCTTCATCTACCAAGGAAGTTAGCTCGACTGTTTGCTTCTTGGTAACTCCAGTGGTGGCGTACACCTGAATCGGTACAGTTTGTACCTTTCGGTATACCACAGCCTTTTCTTTCAGGACTTTGTTTTGATCTTTAGACGATCGAGCGAACTCAACAGAGTTTTCAGATATAAGGACTTTTTCTGGTTCGGGTTCGGGTTCGGTTTTAACAAATTCAGAACAGTCAACCACGTCCTCTACAGAAATTTCACTCATATCATCGTCCTCGTCAAATTCAGAAGTATTGTTGGCATCAATCTTGTTTTCTGAACTTAACTTGGTACTCAATGAATCAAAAATTTGTAGAGTTTCGGTCTTAATTTTCAACTTGTCATTTTCGTCCAATAGGTTTTTAAGCATGTCTTTGTCGTCTTTTGACTTAATAAAGGACTCAATTTTGTCCAGACCAATCCTATAGGCATCAGTGGTTTCTTCTGATGAGACAATTGATTCACAGTTATAACAATCAACATCTATTTCGTCTTCCTTTAGTTCAAGAAAAGGAAAAATCATTTTGTGTATCTTTTTTCCAATATCACAATCTAGATGCAACTGAGTAATATTTGTATAAAGACACTTAGCAATTAAACAAAAAATATTCCTTTGTTTCAAGAATTTCAAATTGTCTCTTTGCAAATATATCAATTCGTCTTTTGCCCTAACCAACTCTAACTCCTTCTACTCTATCCATATCCTTCGCTCCTCACTTTTGGACGACACCCTGCTCATTTGATCAGTTAGGTTAGCATTTGTGAGGCGAGTTTGTTTTAGGCCACCACTTAGACTAGAAAATTTAGATTTCAAATCATTTAATTCCTTTTCATAGTTAGAAATAGGTATTTTGAGTTTTTCAAGGATAGAATTTACCTTCTTGATCAACTGATCACATTCGTTGATATGTTCTCCAACCGGTTTCGCTGTGAAGCATCTATCCTCCCTCTCTTTCGCTTCATCATCCCCACCATCTGTAGTGTAACCTCTCATTTGTGACACTCCAGCCGTCGCCATCAGACACTTTCCTGCTAAACCAGAACCATCTTCTTTCGCCACGAATGCCCTGCCATGAGTGGGCTTGCGTACTTCCTCATCTTCCGAATCAGTAGACCAGATCTCTACTCCACCGAACTCATTTTCTTCAACATTTTCCTGTACAAGTAACACAGGCATGGATTTATCGTTAGACTTCTTCTTCTTGGCTTCTTCAAGCTTACGAGTGTGGTAAGCTTCATCATCTTCACTCTCTTTCTTCTCGTTCATCCTTCTTAACATGCACTCCTTTGCGATATGGTTTTTGCCATGACAATAATTGCAGTCATAGCCCGAATCACCCACAAGTTTGCTCTCTTTCTTTTCCTCTTCTTTCTGAGGAGCACTTTTAACCTCCTCTTTCGCCTTCTCCGAACTATAGCTTCCCTACCAGTTTCGGTTCTTGGCTGGGAACTTCTTTCTTGCAAACCGCTTGGGATTCGAAACCATCAGTGCATATTCTTCATCTGTCAGATCACATTCAGAAAGGTTAGATTCAGTTTCTTCTTCAACCAAATTCTTACCCTTTGAGATGAGAGCCAATGATCCCATTCTGGAAACTACTTTCGTTTCCTTGGTCACAATACTTTCATGAGACTTGAGAATTACCACGAGCTTCGCCAACGAATAGGACTTAAACTGTTCAACAGCTTTAACAGTTGAAACCACGGCCATCCATTCTGGCCTTAGACCATTCATAAAGGTGACTTTTTGCTCGATCACCTCTCTGCCAATTCCATGCTTGATCATCTTGCTGAGAAGATGGTTGTAACGATCGAATGTTTGAATGAGACTTTCATCTTGCTTTTGCTTAAAGTCACTAAACTCTGAAAGCAGGAGAGTCTGAGTAGAATGTTCGAGATATTCATCAGCGGAATACAACTCCTTAAGCCGGTCCCAAATCTCCTTTGCAGTGGTACATGCACTCACCAAGCGAAAGGTGTCATATTGTAAAGCGAATCTGATCATCCTCATTGCTTTTATGTTGCTAAGCAGCTTGTCCTTATCGTCTTGAGTAACACATCAATCATTAGCCGATTATACTCCTTTTGAGTCTTGATGGTTCTTTCGGTTCCAGTATGAGAAAAAGGACCCACGGTGACTGCTTCCCAGATTAAATATTTGTTGTCCTCTGAACCAAGGACATAATCTTCAAAGTGAAGAGCCCAGACTTCATACTCTTGAGCATACAGGATTGGAATCCTTGTAGTCGATCCAATGCTGTTGGAGATGTTAATGGGATTGGTTTGAGATTCGTCGTGAGACATAATGACTTGATCTATTTACCTGTCAAGAATCAAACTTGTAAAGCGGTATTAGGGTAATATCAAGATCTATGAACAACGTCAATGAAGAGATGACGGCTCAACAGATTCAATAAAAGCGGAAACCCTAAAAATTATCTTCTAACAGAAGAGATGTGTATGATTTACACAGCCTCCTGCTCTGATACCAATTGATGAGATTAAAATGTTTAGATCGATAAGATTCTTAAACGAACAAATCAATAACACAATGAAAATAATAACACCAGATGAATCAATGTTTGTGTCAAATGATTAATCAGTCACGACCTCAGAAGAACTCTATGAAGAATTGCTACTGTAGAGGTGTGCTAGGGTTACAATACGATCAAAAGAAAACTATTCAAAACGTACATTCTAAGATGCATGCATGCACTATATAAAGTAAACCCTAATAAATGTAAACGGCTGGACAGGCCCATAACCGAGAACATAATAGACCTAAATGAAAGGCCTAATGACGCAACACTTCATAGCCCAACAAAGGAAAATTGAAATAAATTAACTGAAAAACTAAAAAAAATTAAAATTTTAACAAAAAATGAAAATTTTGACACTAATCCCCTCCCCAAGCTTAAAATGATGCATAACGCTCAGAGATGAATGAACTTCTCAATAATGCATATAAAAACAAAAGGGTGCATCTAGGAAAGAATGTACCCGATAAGTTTGAAGAAAATCTGATTTTGACAAAGATGTTGACGAAAAATCTGAATTTCAACAACTTTGAAGATCCTCTGATTTCCCCAACATTTCTTGGAATTACGGCCATCTCTTTATTGAAAGCATAAAAATATAAACTAGTCTTCGGGTTGACTCCCGAAAAGCTGCCCATTTTTGAAGTCGTTGGCTCGACTTTGCATAACCAGATTTTCAATTGGTGTGGTTGGGACTTATCTGAAGCTCAGTTCTCTTCTTCCTCACTCCAAATCCCTTAAGATATGGAAAAATTGGCAAATCTGGAACATGCTCAACATAAAAAAAATTATGGTTTTTATCAGTTGATCCCTTCTTCAAATTTTAAAGTTTCTTTCTTTTTCTGATCCTCTTCTTTCTAGCAATCTCATCATTCTCTTCAAGTTTTTTCCTTCTCAGATTCTTCTCAGCAAAAATCATATCCTTTTCTTTTTCCATAAGTTTTTTTTCTTTTCAGTTTTTCCTCAGCAGATTTCAGCTTCTCCTCTTCCCCAAGCTTATCTGCGTCTGTCAACTTCGTATCAGCAACTTCAGCAGAAATCATATATGCTTCTACCTCCCAAGCTTGCTATTTTCCAGCTCTTTTGATGCGTCAGATAATTTTCTATCTACAAATATTTCTTGCACAGAAGCATTAGAAAACTCACAGCAATCCTCAGATAAAGGACTGCTAGTACCCAAATAATTAGCAGATAGATTATCAGAATTATCAGCATTATTAATATTAAAGTTCATCACATCCCCATGAAATTCCATAGAAAGTGTACCAACAAAAACATCAATTTTCGTTTTAGCAGTTTTTAGAAAAGTTCTTCCTAAAATAATTGAGTTTTAATCTGATACACTTACAATGCCCATGTATTGTATGTAAAAATTAGTAGGAAAAATGAGTTCATTCACTTGGACAAGAACATCCTCCAATACACCTTTTGGGTGTACCGTCGAGTGATCAGCCAACCGAATGAGTGTCCTGGTCTTTTGTAAAGATCCCAATTTTAGTTTTTCAAAAACTGAAAGTGGGAGGACATTGACTGAGGCACCTAATTCAAGCATGACATTTGAAAAAGTAAGGTTTCCCAATTTACAAGGAATCGAGAAAATTCCTGGATCCTTGCACTTTAGGGGCAAACCTTTTTGCAAAATAGAAGAGATATTTTCGCCAACTTTGATTATTTTGTTAATTTTTAGTTTTTTCTTTGAAATGCATAAATCTTTCAGAAACTTGGCATATCGAGGAACTTGCTTAATTATATCTAAAAGAGGAAAATTTACCTCCACCTTACAAAAGGTGTCCAAGATTTCCTTGTCTTCTTGCTCGTGCTTTGTGCTTTTTAGTCATGACGGGAATGGCGGGATGGGTTTGTACTCTTCTAAATTCGGCTTGGGCTGCTTGGGAATCTCTTTTTCTGCCACCTTTTCAGCTTCTCTGTCACCCAAAACTACTTCAGATTATGTTTCAACCTCTTCTTCTGGTTCAGAAATGCTTAGGCCTTCATAAATTTTTCCACTTCTCAAAGAAATAGCGCTTACATTATGCTTCGGGTTGTTTTTAGTGTGTCCCGGTAACTTTCTTTGAGATTCTAACCGACCCACAGAAGTGGCAAGTTGAGACACTTGCTACTCCAGATTTATTATGCTAGCTCTGGTTTCGGTCTGGAACGCTTAGGTGCTGGTGGCAAGGCTCTTTACTATATCTTCCAAGGTCACACTAGAGCTGTCATATTGTTGATGCAAATTATGATTGTTAAAACTTTTTTGATTCAGAAAATTCTGTTGATGCTGAAATCCAGGCGGATGCTGAAATCCAGGTGGATGTTGAAATTGTTGTTTTTGCTAAAAATTACCGTTCCAGCCTTGATTGTTTTGCTGATAAAAAATTTTCTACTGATACCCTCCAACAGCTTTTATCACAACGGTGTCTTCTTGCAATAATGGACACATATCAGTAGGATGTTCCATCTTCAAGCAGATTCAACATTGTTTTTTCGCAACTACTTTTTCCTTTCGTCAGCAAGAGAACAATGTTCGTCAGCTTAGAAATTTGGGACTCCATATGAGCATTGCTGACTACTTTTACTCCCATTGGCTGATCTGCATACTACTCATCTTTGTTCCCAGAATATTTTGACTCGATCGCCAACTTTTCAATCAGTTCCTGGATTTCAGTTGGTGCTATATCACCTAAGGATCTGCCACTTGAAGCTTTATCAGACGCCTCTCCATGGGTGTTAGGCTTTCGCATAAACAGTTGTAGAGATGGTAATCACTGATTCCATGTTGGGGGAAATGAATCAACAACTTTTTAAATCTCTCCCAATATGTATGTAGAGCTTCTCTTCTTCCTTGTTTGATACTAAGTATTTCTCTGCGAAGACTAGAAATACGTTTCTGGAAAATATTTTTCTAAGAATAACTTCGCGAGTTCAGTCCACGTAATTATCGACCCTGATGGTAGCTCGTACAACCATTCTCTTGCTGAGTCTTGAAGTGTGAAGGGGAATGCCCTTATATCTAGTCTTCAGTAATGACATGTGGCTTCATTTCGGAACAAGCCACATGAAATTACTTGAAGAATTAATATGGGTCTTCGTTCTCTAAGCCTCTGAACATGGGAATAAGATGTATCAACACAGATTATAGCTCGAATTTATGGGCTTCTGGAAAAATGATGTAGAGAGGTTGCTGATTAACCTCTTGTTTTTCCCCATTCTCTGAGAATTTTCTCTATTTCATCTCCATTCATGTCTGATTTTGGGGAGTTGAGTTCTGAAAGTTCTGGTGTTTTTGAAATTTTAGAGTGAGTTTCAAAAGATTCTTTTTTCTCGGATTTAACTAAGGGTGTTGGTGAGTATTTTTTATATGGGCTATTAGAAGGTGAAGATGGGGGTACTTTCGGGAAGGACGAGACGATAATTTCTTGTTTGTTCCACAAGGGATTGGCATGTGGTGTGGTGATTTCAGCTGGTAGGGAAGATGATGATGAATCAAAGAAACCAATTGATTGTTTTTGTTTTGTTGCTTCTTTCTTCAGTTTTCTTGTAGTCTTCTTAATTTCTGGATAAAAAACTAGAGGTGTACCTATACGAAAAGTTCTTGGAATACAAACTATTAAAAGCAGTGTCCCCGGCAACGGCTCCAATTTGTTAAACCGCTGTCGCGCACGATTTAAGAAAATAAATTTATCACTGGTGGTTTCACTAATGGATAGCACAGGGAAGCGGGATCGAATCCTCTGGGACACAGCCTAATGGTCAATTCCTTTTTGCGTAAGGGGGTTTTTGATTAAAAACTAAACTAACAATTGCAGTGAAATTAACTAAAAGAAATCAGTAATAAAAACGAATTCAGCTCTGCTGCGACTTTCCT
The DNA here is from genome assembly GCF_052849685.1 of Lactuca virosa. Lineage (NCBI taxonomy): Eukaryota > Viridiplantae > Streptophyta > Magnoliopsida > Asterales > Asteraceae > Lactuca > Lactuca virosa. The sequence goes on along the minus strand of NC_136427.1, from coordinate 140,598,299 downwards.
AATCATCCAATAAACCCAGATCTGGTTATTCAGAATGCGTTCTATCTAAGTTGGTACTGAGAAAAACTAACAAGCTCTAGTATAATCTCTTTTACCTATTTGAATTAACCAAAACAAGCTCTTCAGTTAACCCTAACTTTTTACTGTCTAATTAAACAAGCTCTTAATTAAGATCGGAAGAGTTGCATTAAGATCTGTGTAAAATTCACAGCAATACTCAATACTTCTCACAAGCTCGAAAGTGTAAAGGTATGAAATTTCAGTTTATATCAAAGTTTATACCAATTGATTAGAACAATTACAGATTCAATTAACTGATTAACTGGAATGATTAAACCCTAGCTAGGTGATCAGACTAACAAGAATTAAAAATCAAATATTCATTACGCTCAAAACTGAAACAAATAGATAAAAGCACACAATGAACACCAAATCTGATAACTAATCACATGAAAAGTACTAGTCTATTGCAGAACTGAAAACTAGGGTAGCCAGACATGGCTAAAAACAAATTAAAACTAATAAAAGATAAACTAACTGATTAGTCTTGCTAAACTAAATGTAAGAGATGATCCACAGTCTTCAAGTCTTCTGAAAGTGCTGAAAAGTATCAGAAATTGCCTTCAGAAGGGGGTTTTGTCTTCTGGAATCATCTACCCTTCGAATCTGATCAGGTGGGTCGTATTTATATGCAAGTAGGTAACTTCCAGAGCAAGAATACAAAAAATGCGATCACAGAATGGGAAAATACGATCGTATTTTTTACCAAATTTTCTCGAATCGCCGCTTAATGAAGTATGGTGCTATTTATGGATTATTTTGAACCTCAACACAAAAATGCTATCATTTCTGAGATCGCATTTTTTCCATATAATCGCATTTTCCAAAAAAAAATCCAGATGATATTTTTCGACCCAAACAATCCTCGACCACTTTATGTAGTCGCGGAATCCAAAAATACGATCGCATTTTTGGTTTTTTGGCTCAACTCGTTCGTGATTTTTCCTTTTTCACAAACACAAAAGTTGTCTAAAATTTTTTCTAGTCTCCGAGACGTTTTGAATCTCATCAATCGGAGTTACGAGTCACAAGATATGGTCAAAATACTATCAGGAGGTCAAAGCTGCCAGCAACATCCTTTAGGCTTTAGAATGTAGCAATCTATTTTCGTCGGATCAATTCGATCGAATTTTTCTTGACCAAAACAGCTTCCAAACATTCCTCAGAATTGTTCTTAAGTTTCAAGCTCCAATTAACTCCAATGCTCCATTAAACGCATCCAAAGTTGCTCCCAAATTGCCGCACCACTCGAATTATCTGAAAATGACATAAAAATGTTACCAGTACGGGAATTCTAACGAATGACATGAGCTGAACATTATTTAAACTAATTACATGCAAATGTGTAAAATATTATGCTACATTCTTATAAAAACTACCTTAAATGATGCATAAAATGACATCTATAAGCCAATAAGAGGAATATTGTTATTTTTGTGATTCATTGTGTCTCAATGTGATTATTTGTTAAACTCGTGTTCCTGCATATTCATAATTTTTTGTTTTTCTCTTTATTGTCTTTATTACCTTCTACCAATTCAAGGAATGAATGATTTTCAAAAGTTAAATGCAAAATATTAGAGTTTTGAGATATGCATACAAGATGTTCGTGGAAATGTCACAAAGAGATTTATTGGAGAAAAGTTCATGTTTGAACAACAAGATTTACATTCTTTGAATTGTTATATGTTAAGGTATTGAATATGTGAATGAAGATCAGTAGTAGGAACGAGATGAGGGAGACAAAAAAACCAACTTTTGCATCAACGGAGCAACAAAATAGCAAGAAACAAAGACTAGAAATTAATATAATGATGACATCAGTAAGAAAAATAAGTTTAGGGGAACATCATTGTAGCTAGGGGTGTAAACGATACGAGTCGAGCCTGAGCTTGGCCAGGATCGCCTTGGGCTCGTTTAAGTCATGAGGGGATCCAACTTGAGCTCGGCTCGATTCGAGGTTTATTGTAGGAAGCTCGACTTGAGCTCATGAAGAATTATACGGGCTCGAGATCAACTCGTTTTTTATCTAATGAGCCTAAATAAGCTTAAGTTCGGTTCAAGTTCATTAAGAAGTTTGTTTACTAATACCCTAAATCCGTAGTTCCTCAAATATTTATTTATTTTAATATATAGAAGTAATAATAGTGTATTTTATATATAGGCGCATTTAGGCTCACGAGCTCACTAATTGAAGCACGGCTCGAGCTCGGCTCGGTCTCGTTTAATTCGATCTCGATTCGAGCTTTTAACGAGTAGCTCATGAGTAGTTTGGCTCACTTACACCCCTAACTGTAGTTTTACGCAAAAAAAAAGCAACAATACATATGTTCATAATTTTCCATGTGTCATTTGTAACGGATATCGAAAAACTTTAATATACATGTATGCACAAACAGAAATGTGCATGTATGCACAAACAGAAATTGATGTGTGAGTGCACAAGCATAAATATGCATATGTGTACAAACATAAATGTGCATGTGTTCACAAACATAAATGTGCGTTTGTACACAAATAAAAATGTGCATATGTGTATAAATATAAATATATGTGTGTGCATAAACAGAAATGTGCATATGTGTAAATCACCACTATAGACATGAAAAAACATAAATATGCATATGTGCATATTTTACATATAAATAATGCATGTATGCACAAACAAAAATATACATGTATGCACAAATAGAAACGTGCATATGTCCACACAAAAAATATGCACAATTGAGAAAATTTTCAATTTAACAAAAAAACATCTTAATAGGCTAAGACGCTACTAGAAAGTGATTTGTAGAAAAAAATGTAAAAAACACGATTATTTCGAATGATGTGTATATGTACACATTTTACATGTATAAACACAAATATACATTGTACACATCACCAATATAAATGTGCGTCCAATTTAGTATGGTACAATCATCTAGATTAATGGTTGATTTTTGGTCCTAATGATCTCATAAAAGTTAGTGATCTCAATGGCTCTCATATATATATATATATATATATATATATATATATATATATATATATATATATATATATTATTCAACACGTATAATCATATATGATTATACATCTCTGCCACCACCACTTCTTCTGCTACCAACTGTCATAGTCATATATAATTACTCAATCTGTGAACATACATATATGTATAATCATTTATGATTAGTCATATACATATAAACACATATAATCATATATGATTATACATCTCTGCCATATAATCATTTATCATTAAGCATACCCCGTTGCTGCCGGTACGCTGGAGCGTTAGAGCGGCAAATGAGAAATATGTGGCTGAGGTTGAATCTCAAGATCTCTATTTTTTTTAATCTCAAGTAAACCGTCCCTATATATATATATATATATATATATATATATATATATATATATATATATATATATATATATATATATATAGGATATATATATATATATATATATATATAGGATTATATATATATATATATATATATATATATATATATATATAGGATTAGGCTATTTTGTTTTTACTAACTATTGTGTGCTAGAATGCACAGATCTGGACCACCGGATGAAATAGAATCAACGGTCATGATCTGAGGGTCTATGATATTACAATAGGGTAACATGTACCATATAATCACACAAATTTCAGCATAAGGGCATTTTAGTCAATTAACCTATATTAAAAAAAGAAATTTTTGGATTTTTAGGTATAATTAATTCCTTTATTTTTAAAAATCTGAATACTTTAAATTAATTCAAATTTAAAAATCCGATTTTATTCTGTTAGAATGACAGAATTCCAACCATAAACTATTAAAGATATTTTCAATTTTATTCTTACATAATATATTTCCAATGCAGATATTTTTGATAGTTAACCTTATTTAAGAATTTTACATATTATTCATATACATCCAATTTGGAATGAGGGTCTATGATTTTATTCTTAATATACATCTGAAAATAAATACAAATCCATACATATTTTTGCCTTATACATTTTAATATAATTATATATATTTTAATAGAATATCATAAAAAACGAATAAAATTCATAAAAAAGGTATTCTTGAATATACAATTATTGAACAAATACACTTGATCTTCTTTAGTGGTCCATATAATCCACTTGATCTTCGCATATATACTTGTTGTTGAACTCGATTCCAAATATTTCTCTTATATGATCAATATTGAATTCCTTCTCCATGCAATTCTGAAAGAATAAGATACATTACTCGTTAGTGTTACCAGTTAAACAAATATACTTGTTGTTAACAAACATCCTCAAAAGACATTCTAACAGAATGTATTTGTATAAATAAATTCTAACAGAATACATTACAAAATGCACTTAAATCATAGTTTTTTCTTCTATATGCATAAACATTCTAAAGCATGTATAAATGTATTCTGTCAGAATTACTAGCAACACATGTTTTATGTAATATTTATATTCTCATAGAATGAACATGTGTTTGCATTCCGATATCAAAAAAAATCCCCAGCTTAACCATTTTCATGCAAATTCTGACAGAATGTCAACTTAACCATTTTCATCAATTATAAAAACGATAAAGAACGCACATAACCCCCCCCCCTCCCCGAATATTAGCATTTGTAATCAAAAGAGAAAAAAAGTACATGTAAGGCATGTTTCATTATCATCCAAAATAGTTCAACATATCAAAGTTACCTTAGATTCTGACAAAATCTTCCCAAATAGTTCAACATATCAAAATTACCCCATATACACCAAAACCTTCTCTTTTTGACATTATATCAAACACTCGGAAAACATGTTTTATTATCATCCACTTAAAGCATCAAACCAACAAAACATCTTTCTCTTTTCCAAAGAAATCAAACCAATCAATGATAAGAGAAGAATAAATAAGGAAGCTTACCTGTTTTTGAAAGTTTCATAAGCGAAAAAGTAACAGCAACAATTGCTATTCTTCCTTCCTGACTCCTCCTTCTTTCTTTCTCTCGATAACTTGAGATTACCTACCTTAAAATCGAGACTCCATTTATGACAGAATTGGATTTGGATGTGAGAAAAAACTTGCGAGAGAAGAAAATCGATTTCAATTACAAAAATTGATTATGTGAAAATCGATTTCAAATTGGAAAACAAAATCTCACCGATGGGGAAAGACCAGAATTCGAATGAGGAAGGTGGATGGTGTTGCTGATAGCTACGTCTGATCGTGGTGGTACAGACAAAATCAACGATCTGGTGGATTATGGTGTTCTGGACGTGTGAAGAAATTGAAGACGGAAAAGAGGTATCTGCCATTTGGAGGAAGTTGTCATTAAAGTGTTCTCACGAGTCACGAGTCTTCATCGGAACCGGACCATATATATATATATATATATATATATATATATATATATATATATATATATATATATATATATATATATATATATATATATACGTTTAGGTTCTATGGAAAACAAAAAACCCTAAAAATCATAAAAATGCATAAAAAAAATACTTAGAGATCACAAAACTTTTTTTTGAATTTTTTTTATAAAAAATTGCAGCTTTTTATTAAAATTCGCTGAAAAACAAAATAAAAAATCAATTTTTTTTTAATAAAAAAAAGTTTTTTTTCAAAAAATTTTTCAGCGAATTTCTTTAAAAGTCTGCGATTTTTTCATAAAAAATGTCAAAAAAAAGTTTTGTGATCTCTAGTTATTTTTTTTATGTATTTTTATGATTTTTGGGGTTTTTTTTAGGGTTTTTTTGTTTTCCAAATAACTCTTCCCTATATATATATATATATATATATATATATATATATATATATATATATATATATATATATATATATATATATATATATATAATTTCACAGAAATGTCATTTTTATGGTTGCAAAACATGTAAAACAATTAAAGAAGGTTTATAAATTTCTTAAAAAATGCCTTGATAATAAACCTTTTGTCGGAAAAAAAAGAATCTAATTCCTCATCAAATCTAACACTCTTTATGACTTTATATATGATCTGGTAGCCCAACTCCATAAACAGTATCTCAATGCAGTGCATCTAGTATTGAGAAAAATCATCAGAAAAAAGCTAAATATTTGGCATTTGTATACAGTACAAAATAGTAAACGATTAAAAAAAATAAAAAAAAAATAACCGATTGTATTTAGTGATTGATATCAAGGTTGTTAAGATCGGGATTTTATATATGATCATTTTTCTTTTTGTAAAATTGTGATCGTAAAATCCAATTGGATCGTAAGATCCTATCAAAATCATTTTAAAATCAAAAAAATACATTTTTATCTATCGGTTTAAGTTAATAATAAACATAAAAATAAATATTCAACCAATCATTTAACGATTCAAAAGGGATATTCTACATAAATAAAAAAATCTTATAATTTTTTATTAAACTAGTAACAATCCTACGATCTTATGTTCATACCTACCCTCAATCCTACAATCCGATGTTACCGTGATCTTACAAAACACGATTAAAGTAAGATCTCGATCCACTCATCTATCTAGGTGAGATTGTAGCATGATCATGATTTTAACAATGTAACGACATTTGATTGATATATTAAAAACTAAAAAGATGCCTTGTATATAATATAATATTATTTTAAAGAATTTTAAAATAATATAATATTATTTCGAATTTTAAAGAAAAGTGTTTCATCTATAATATAATATTATTTCGAATAAGAATTAAATCAAACTTAGACTTTTAACTGAAATGTGCATTGTATATCAATTTGGTTCGATTTAGTTTAGAATTTAAAAGAAAAGGGTTTCATCTATTATAGAATAATATTAATTTGAATAAGAATTAAATCCAAATTTGACTTTTAACGGAAAATGGATAAACGCGGACAAGTTATATTATATAATATAACTTGAGGGGAAAAAATGTTCCACTTAAATTTAAAAAGATTAATAAAGTTCAATTTTTTGGATAAATTCATAACTTTATTTCATATTTAAAAAAAATTTGGATGGGGTGAGAAAGGCTCGAACTCTCGACCTCAGGATGACTCTTATTGCTATGAGACCTACGCGCTAGCCAACTGCGCCACCACCCCTTTGTCTTGATATTTACACATCTATGATCTTGTAATAAGCTCTGTAATCATAAAATGTAAATTTTAGTATAACTCAAGTTTCCAAAATATTTGCTCATGTTTTGGGTGATGATCTCATGATCAGTTGGTTCATCGCCATAGTTTGGTCCATAATTTTACTGAACATGGTTCTATCTTTTTAAAAATAACTTCATTTCTTGAACGCCAAAAATTCTATAATATCGTCATAAGAATTGAGTAAAACAACTTTGTAGTCTTTTTGGTTTTGCCGTAACAATTATTCAATGCGAATAAAAAGATGATTTAAATTGTATTTGAATAAGGCGTGCTTTATCAATTTAGACTTCTAATTAAGGGTCGACAGAGTCCAAGCATTTTTGGAGCGGGCTAAGGCGGTACCGACGACTACACCAATCCGAGGCCCGGCGATGCCGCCAAAAGGGTGCATCAACGGGTTGGTTAAACCGTATGAAATATTTATCAATTTCCTTGTTACGGTTCAACGACTATTTTTAAATTAATTTTTTAATTCAAAGATATAAAAAACAATCAATCATTCTAAAAACTAGCAACTCACTCTAATTCTTTTCCGGTAATCTCCAATTCCATTCCAACATTTTCCAATCCCATTCAACTTTTTCAAAAATAATGAATCCACCCATCAAGGAAGTATGTTATGGGGAAAAATCCTTATTATTCATCTTCATTCGACGATGAACCAACTCATCTTTACATTTTTCTATTCATTTTCTCGAACTGCACAAGTGCTTTATCAGAATAATGCAAGTTCAATCATGGTTAGGCGTTTGAGAACTGTTGTCCATAGAGACCATGAAGAGGCAAAAATTTTGTTAATCCAATATTACTTGAAAACTCTCTAGAAGGTTTTAGATAAGCAAAGATTTGTTTATGTGTACTGTTGGTGATATGAAGATGAATTGTCATGTATTTCAAACAACATGAGATCCAAGGTTTCACAAAAGTTGTAGTGTATTACAAGAATGCACTTCAACAATATGTCAACTAGCCTACGGGAACACACCAGATGCTTAGATGCGTATTTGAATATGCCAGAAATAACTTCAAGTGAAAGTCTTCAAAACTTCTTATATGGTGTTGTGCAACTTTATAGAGCTAGGTATTTGTGACAACCAACATCTATCGACATTCAACTTTTGTACTGTACACATGAAGCTACACATGGATTTCCTGGAATCCTTAGTAGCATTGACTACACACATTGGAATTGGATGATTTGTTTAACAGAATTGCGAGGCATGTACATGAGAGGTGATCACGATCCTACAATGATATTTGAATCGGTAAGTTACAAGATTTATGGTTTTGGCATGCATTCTATGGTGTGGACGGTTCAAACAATGACCTTAATGTCATCTACTAATCACCGCTATTGAACGTGAAATATCTTGGTAAAGTATTCAAATGTTCTTTTATTTTAAAAAAGGTGAAGAAAACAAGCATGGCTACTATCTTGCGGATGATATATACCCAACATAGGCTACTTTTGTGAAATCATTTCCACATCCAATAACTAGAAAAGAAGGTTCAAGGCGCTACAAGAAGCAACACAAATGGACGTTGAATGAGCTTTTGGCATCATAAAATCCCACTGGAGCATAATATAACATCCGACACGGTTAATGACTACGAACATAACAAAATATATAACGTATGATTGCATATACTACACAATATGATACTGCAGATGAGGCGTTGTTATATTTCCGATCTCATATGGATCCCTGTCAAGGAAGAAGTGAATACATATATTATCCATGAGTTATGTGACGTAGAATCCCACCACCATCTTTGCTCATCTCTTTGTGATTACATCGAACACCTACTTACAAACTCTGGATAACTAGTTTTTTTTCTAATTTGTTTTAAAATTTAAGTTGTCATTTTACTGTTTCATATAGTATGTTATTTTTTTAAAGAAATGTTATGTTTGATTTTGTTTACAATTTTTTGTAGTTATAAATTAATAAATGTTTAATTTAAAAAAAAAATAATAAATTAATTAATTAAGTAGGTTGGGAGAGATGAGAAAGATGTATTTTCATATGTTGTGTGATGGGAGAGATGAAAGTGAGAAGACAAAGAAAAATTGATGTGATAGTAACATATGCTAATCTATTCACCAATAAAACAAAATTCAAGAAATAAAAAGAGAGAAAAAGAGATTGGTTAATCCTCTAGAAACTATAGCACCATCCATCTAAAACTGATAGTTTTTTAAATATTTCTTTTGTGACATGTCAAAATATCATCAAGATATGTTTGCAGGCCGTGCTAAGCACGACCCACGAAAGCTAATTTGAGCATTTTCTTCACCATTGTTTGAATGGGTCAACAATTAATCTTAGTAGTTGAAACCAAGTTTGTTGCTATTATTGGCAAGGAAATGAAATACATTGCTATTAACGCTAAGAAAATGAGATTACACTAATATTACAATAAAAGCTAAAATATATTGCCTATATAAGGTAAAAGAGTAAAATCCATTGCCACTTAAGTGTCTTGTGTTACATGGCATCCAATTTCTTTATTGCTATCTTTGTTTCCTGTAAAAATAATGTATGAGTTAAATCACCAACAATCTTTCTTCCAAGAGCACAAAATAATTTTAAGACAAACACCCTTCTATAGTTAAAAAAAAGCAAGAAAGATTAATGACCAAAAAACTGTGTAATTACTTCTCAACTATTGCATTGCGAATTGGCCAATAGGAAACAATTGGTGTTTCCATTGCATTCTCCTTCGGATTTGATAACATATCAAATCGAATTAAGCAAAAACATGATCACAAATAGGTCCATCCTTGAATATATATATATATATATATATATATATATATATATATATATATATATATATATATATATATATATATATATATATATATATATATAGGAATCCTGACCAAACATCCAAGATATATCAATGAATCCTCCTACATAAGTTAAAAATGCAACAAAGATTAATGCAAAATCATTGTAGAGTCTTCTTTTCTAGTAAAAGACTATAAAACAAATAAACCAAAACAAAACAATGTGACTAAAAAATGATACAAAGTTATTTCCATGATCAAAAGATCACTCAACATTTTCCACCTAGACTTTTGCATATTTTTATGTTATGTGTAAACAAATTTCAAGTACATTGCTTTTAGAGGTATCATATTGCGATTATAGGTAAAAAATATAAACATGATATTAAACACAAACTCGTTTATCTTCATGTGGTGACTCTTACCCAAAATTACTTTTATAGTATGGATTACTAATAAGGACTAATATCACTAAAGTCCTATGTTTTTTACACTAAATTGGAAAAAGCCCTGAATTTAATTTTTCATTTACTATGACCACGATATTTTCATTGACTTATCATTTGAGGGCAAAGAGCCGGTCACCACCAGGTAACTTGTACCATCCGGTCACCACTAGGCTATTCCCTAGCCATCACCTTTCACGAACCATCACTGCTAAAGGGTTTTTCATGCATTCGAAAAGGTTTTGACGTTGAGAAGAGTTTCACAGTCCCCAATTTCGCAACTTGAAGCTTCGAAATCGTTGGTGAAGTAAGGTTGGAGTAGAAAGGTACGTGTATGGAAACAAGAAATTGATGATTATGAGGGTGGTTATCTTCGTCTATGGAGTATGGAGTTCCAAGTTTGAACTAACAAGTTGTTTTTTTGTTTTTTTTATGAAACAGATGGCTTCTACTTCTGGAACTAAGAAGCCTAAAGGGCCTAAGCTCCCTGAGAAGACATACCTTCCAGACTCTGATTCCGATGATGATGCATTTGACTTTAGCTTCTTGGATTTTTCTGAAGAAACTTTCAAAGCCCCCTCAAGACTATGTGATGATCAGTTTATTAACATATTGTGTGACGAAAACATATTAAGGAGGAGTATTGATGGAATGGTAGATGATGGAGACATTCCTGGTGTCCAACAAAAAGAGCATGCCCACTTAGATGAGGACAATGAAGATGTTGGTGTGGAGTATAGGGTGCATGATCCCAATGTTGACTGGAAAGAGATGAGGCCCCGATTAGGAGACTGTTATGGTGCTTACAATTTCCATTGGAAAAAAAAGGAAACCCTCTGAAAGAATTAGGAAAGTGAAGCTCAGGAAAATGGTTGAAGATGATGATGGTGGTGGTTCCTCCAAAACCCCTTGGGTTTTAGAGTAAGGAGTTGTGTTTAAGGGTTCAATGGGTAGAATGGGCATTAGTAAATAGGTTGCCCTTTTTGTAAACATCTACTTTGGGTACACTTGTCTTTTGGTAACAAGCTTCCAATTCATATCCATAATGTTTGGTAGAATTGGAATTTTGGTTCTAATTAGGTTAAATGGTATGATAGTGGTTTGTGGGAAGCATTGTAAAGTACATTCCCATTTTTGGGCTGTTAAATGACATTGATATTTGGTATGATTGTTAAGTTATAAATATATATATATATATATATATATATATATATATATATATATATATGTATATGTATATATATATATATATATATATATATGCCTTGATCACTATAATTGTTGTTACCTTCCATATTTTGGTTAGCTTGGTAAGCAGGTTAATACATATGTATGTGTTAAATGACTTAATTGTAATTGTTGTTACCTTCCATGATTTGTTTATTTTTATACATATGTATGTGTTAAAGGACTTAATACATTGTTATCATTAAGACATAATAAGTTGTTGTCATTGTCATCTCTTACAAAACCAAAATATTGCCATACATAACACATGCATCTACTTACTTCCTAACTTGACCAAAATACCCGTACACCTAAACTACTACTACCATTCCACCTGAACCTAACTAATGCCCACAACTTCACAGTGCTTTAACCATAACATTGTGAACCATAAACCCCATCACTATCACCACCACCAAAAGCATGACCATCATAAGTAGCTCCACCTTCAACAGGTTTAAAATATCAGTTGAACTACTTTGTTATTCTTGGCCTCCTCCGAAAGCTTCAAAACCTCCATTCCAAATGCTTTATTGTTGTTAGCCTCCTCCAAATCCATATGGAACTTCCACATAGTTTCCTTGTAGTAAGTGTTTGGCAGGGGTGGATCAAGCCATAAAAAAAATTCTTATTTTTTTTTGAGTCCTGCACAACAATCACTTGTTCATAATGGTTCAACAAGACCACAAAAAATTACTTAATATTACCTGATAGTTTGGACACCCCCTGAATTTCCTCCATGGATTATCGACAGTTTTGGAGATCGAGAATGTCGCACGTTCATCACATTCGCATCTCAAATCTTCAGACCAACGATTCCTTAAAGCCCTGTAACCTTGTGTGTGCGTGTTGGAGGAGCTTACCATCTTTTTGGTTTGACGTTGGAGAGAAGAATCGACCCAAAACTACCTCCAACGTTCGACTAAGCTATGCAACCTGCTGAAACCGGTGAAACCGACTCTTTGCCCTCAAATGATAAGTCAATGAAAATATCATGGTCACATTAAATGAAAAAATAAATTCAGGGCTTTTTCCAATTTAATGCCAAAAACATGAGACTTTAGTGATATTAGTCCTTACTAATAAAAGCCAAAAAGAAAAACAAGTTCGAGTTATTGACAAATTCGCCACTTGTGATGAGATGGTAATATTTTTACAAACTTGTTTTCCCTTGTTACAAATCAAAAGACAAGTTAACATGAACAACATTATGATGGCTAAATTAATTGAAAAGACATCGGGAAAGAAAATAAATATAAATACAAGTTAATATGACCATGAAAACAAGATTTTAAACCTATATCGATCTTATATGTTTATTGGTTCATGTTTAAATTTATCCAAAACACAAGTTTCTGTTAAGATATCATAGCTTATAGGACCATATTAATATATTAAAAACTTAAAACGTGAATAAATATTATGCATTTTTAATTCTTTAATAAAAGTGATTATGATTATAATTTTTTATTTATTTAGGCTCGTTGGTATGGCAACATGTTATTACACCCAAAAGTTGGCACCTCGTCATCCTAATCATATATGGTGTTATAACACCAAGTGTGAAATTGGGCAACACCAAATAACATGTTATAACATCCATTATTTTCTATTTCTTATTTATTTATTTATTTTAATAAATATTTTTCTAAATGTTTTTTTCTTATTATTATTTATGTCATAATATTTATAAAAAACATATAAATTAACAACACATGTAATTTAATTAAATCCTAAGTTAAAAATAACATTAACTAAAAATGACATTACAAAAAAAAAACATTGTTGTCAAATCCTTCGTCATTCGATCATCTTCTGCTTGTTGGCAAAGGATGTTGGTGATTTTACTGTCACCATGTCATTTTAAGTAATTGGAACTAACATGTGAGCTAAGGGGCTTCATAATTTGTACTCTAATATATGTATGGGGTTGTGCGGAGTGCACGCATATATAAGATCGAGTTAGAAGCCAGTTCGACGACAAGTCGGGGGTCCATGGGCAGCGCCCTTGGGTCTGGGGTTTCTAAAGGGGCAGCGCCCTTTTGGCGAGGTCTAGGGGCAGCGCCCCTAGCGGGGTCCAAGGGGCAGAGCTAACGAACGAAATTCATATGGGACCATAGTGGGAAATTCACATTCTTGAGGGTGATTATGGTAAAACTAACAAAATTCGTTAGTTTTGGAAACCCTAAATCCTCATTAAAATCCGAATTTCCTTGACTTGCTTCCAAAGCAACCCATGATGGCAACCCTAAGAGAAACCCTAATCTCGTTTATTATATAAATGACTCTTCTCTTTGAGAAGATACACACGAAAATTATTAGCTCTAATTTTCTTCAAACGAACACATAATCCTTCTAGCAAATTGGCTTACATTTTCTATGCCTAGATTCGTAAGTGTTTTCTTGGATTATCCTACGCTGAATTTCTTGCAACCCAGGCGTAGGGTAGAAATATCAGTTCGGAAAGTGTTCACACAACATAAACCCTATTTCCTCGAACAATCGAACTGATATTTTCTGTTTCTTGAGACGGGGGAATCAATTTGCGAGATGACCATGAAATATTCAAAGCTGGAGAAGTTTGAAGGCGTCGATTTCAGGCGTTGGAAGGACAAGATGCACTTCATGCTGACTACTCTGAAGGCATCATACGTGTTGACTACTCCAAAACCACCGGAGGTTGAGGAAGTTGCAGTTGAGACAATTGAAGAGATAAGGAGGAGACAGAAGTGAGACAAAGATGACTACATCTGCAAAGGTCACATTCTGAATGGTATGCCTGATGCTCTATTTGATATGCATAGTGAAGCCTTGTGTGCCAAGGAGTTGTGAGACTCCCTTGAATTGAAATACATCACTGAGGATGCTTCTAGCAAGAATTTTCTGGTCAGTAATTTTAATAATTTTAAGATGGACGATTCAAGGTCTCTCACTGAACAATACAATGAAATCCCTGGCATATATGGTCAGTTTAAACTACACTATATGTATATGGATGAATCCATTGTTGTGTCAAGCATCATTGACAAACTTTCTCCATCCTGGAAAGACTTCAAACATAACTTAAAACATCAAAAGGAGGAACTATCTTTGGTTCAACTTGCTAGTCATATTCGTATTGAAGAATTTCTTCATGCGAAGGAAAGTGACAAATCTGATAAACCCAACGGGAAAGTTGAATATGGACAGCCCTCGGTTCATATGGTTAAAAACAAATCAAGAAATCAGAACCACAATGGACATGGCAAATGCAAGCAGGAACATGTCCCAAGCAACTCCAACAAAAAGAAAAAGGATTTGGTTTGTTGGAGGTGCAATCAGGTTGGGCATTTCAAGCGTGATTGTCGTGTGAACTTAGGCAACAATGGTGTTGGAAATAGTGGAGCCAATGGAAAAGTGAACGGGTCTTCAGCCCAAGTTAAAGGAGGTCAGGTTTTGACTAACTTTGATAATTCTAATCAGAATTATGTTTATTATGTTTCATTCATTCCTGAATCTTTATATGTTCAAGATGATGATGTTGCTTGGTGGATCGACTCTGGGGCAACGAACCATGTATGCAAGGATAAACTTATGTTTGAAATATTAACTCCGCTTGAAGATGGGTGGGTGCTGAAAATGGGAGACGATTCTTTTATTCATATTTGTGGTGTTGGTGTCGTGTTTCTTGAATTTACTTCTGGAAAGACAATTAGACTTTTTAATGTTTTGTTTGTTCCCAAGACTCGCAAGAATCTTGTTAGTTCTAGTTTTTTGAATTCTTATGGTTTTAAACAAGTTATTGAGTCGGATAAGTTCACCTTATCTAATGGTGGAATGTTTGTTGGCTTTGGATATTTAAATAATAGAATGTTTCGTTTGAATATTGTTGACAAATCATTACTTGTTCAAAATTCTGCATTTGTATCTTCTGCTTCTAATGTTGATAAATCTATGTTTTGGCATGTAAGATTAGCTCATATCAACTTTAGAAGGGTGCAAGAGATGTCAAAAGATGGATTAATTCCAGCCTTTGATATGACATCTGACAAATGTAAAACATGCATGCTTACAAAAGTGACAAAACAACACTTTCCTAGTGTCACCAGAAATTCAGCTGTTTTGGAACTTGTACACAGTGACCTGTGTGATTTTCACTCCACTCCTTTGGGAAATAAAAAGTATGTAGTCACATTTATTGATGAGTGCACTCGGTTTAGCTATGTGTATTTTTTACATTTTTAGGACGAAGCCTTAGATAAATTCAAAATATACAAACTGAGGTGGAATTGTAATTGGGCAATCCAGTTAAATGTCTTAGGACTGATAGGGGAGGTGAATATATGGATCCCATATACTTCCAATCGGTGGGTATCATTCATGAGACCATAATACCTTACACACCCCAACATAATGGTATTGTTGAACGCAAAAATCGAGTTTTAAAGGAAATGGTAAACTCGATGTTGTCATACTCAGGATTGAGTGATGGATTATGGGGAGAGGCCATGTTAACGGCCTGCTATTTATTAAATAAGGTTCCAAATAAAAGGAACAAAACAGTCTCATATGAACTTTGGTTCAAGAAAAGGTCGAATCTGAGTTATTTTTGGATATGGGGATGTCGAGCAGTTGTAAAACTCACCGACCCCAAAAAGAAAATTTTGTCAGAACTTATAATTGATTGTATATTCATTGGATATGCTAAACATTCCAAGGCATATAGGTTTTATGTAATAGAACCTAATGATTCGGTTTCGTTTAACACCGTTATCGAATCACGGGATGAAATTTTTGATGAGATGTGTTTTTCATCGATTCAAAGGCATAAGGATCTGACTTTTGGTACTAATAAATTGCAAAATTCAGAAAGTCAAGATGGTGGTAATTTACAAGAACCACAAGAGCTTCATAGAAGCAAAAGAGGCCAAATTGCAAAAAAATTCAGATCCGACTTCCAACTGTATTTGGTGGAAGGTTCAAGGGATGAAATTAATCTTGAATACTCTTATTGTTATAGTATTGAAGATGATCCTATGACATATCAAGAGGCATGGAGTCTCGCGATAGTGCCTTTTGGAAGGAAGCAATTGATGATGAAATGTCATCAATCCTTGAGAACAACACATGGGTGTTGTTTGATTTGCCTCCGGGTTCTAAATCACTTGGTTGCAAATGAATTTTTAAAAAGAAAATGAATGTTAATGGGAATATTGATAAATTCAAAGCCCGGTTAGTCATTCAAGCTTTTAGACAAAAACCCGATGTTGACTATTTTGATACGTATACTCCAGTTGCACGTATTTCTATTATTAGATTGTTGATTGCCTTGGAAAGTATTCACAATCTGGTTATTCACCAAATGGATATGAAAACAACCTTTTTAAATGGTGATCTTGACAAGGAAGTTTACATGAAACAACCAGAAGGTTTCATTATGCCAGATAAAGAGCATATGGTTTGTAAACTTGTCAAATCTTTGTATGGGCTGAAACAAGCGCCTAAACAATGACATCAAAAAATTGATGAGGTTATTTTGTCTTCTGTATTCAAGACAAACCAATGTGAAAAATGTGTTTATAGTAGATTTGATGATGCTACTAGAGTTGGAGTGATCATTTGCTTATATGTAGATGACATGTTGATTTTTGTTACTGATCAAAATCAAGTAGATGAAACAAATAAATTGTTATCATCTAATTTTTTCATGAAAGATTTAGGAGAGACTGATGTAATTCTTGGAATAAGAATTAAAAGGATGAAAAAAGGTTTGGTAATGACTCAAAGTCATTATATTGAGAAAATTCTCAAGCAGTTTAATTTTACCAATTGTTCTCCTATGAGTATTCCTATGGATCCAAGTGTGAACTTAATGCCAAATAATGGCGTTCCTATTTCACAATTGGAATACTCTAAGGCTATTGGTAGCTTGATGTATGTCATGACAAGTACCAGACCTGATATTGCTTTTGATGTGGGCAAGTTGAGCAGGTACACTAGTAATCCTAGTGCTCGACATTGGCAAGCAGTGAATATAGTGTTTAAGTATCTCAATGGAACCATGGATTATGGTTTGAGTTACTTGGGGAGTCCTTCGTTTTTAGAAGGTCATTCGGATGCAAGTTGGATAACCAACATGGTGGACCATCCTCAACTTCTGGTTGGGTATTCTTGCTTTGGGGAGGTGCCATTTCTTGGGCTTCCAAGAAGCAATATTGCATTACAAACTCAACAATGGAATATGAGTTTGTTGTGTTAGCAGCTGCTGGTAAAGACGCAAAGTGGCTAATGAATTTAGTCTATGAGATTCCTTTGTGGTCTAAACCGATAGCACCTATTTCTATCCTTTGTGATAGTGCAGCCGCTTTGGCTAAGGCATACAGTCAGGTTTATAATGGCAAGTCTAGACACCTAGGTGTTAGACATAGTATGATTAGATAACTAATCATGAACGGTGTGATTTCGGTTGAGTTTGTGAAATCGCAACAAAATTTGGCAGATCACTTGACTATAGGTCTGACAAGAGACTTAGTGCACAAGTCTGTTATCGGGATGGGATTAAAGTCCATTTAATTATGTAATGATGAGACACCCAATTCCCTCCTAATATAATGTTACAAGTTGAATTCAATATGGAAAGCTCATACTTATATATTGGTACACATGAAGTATTCATCCCAGTTATGTGTTCGGTTTTGCCAGTTAGCCAGGTTGAAGTTTAACTTCTTAATAATTCCTTTCATAAATGTATGTGCAGATAAATGGAAAGGAGTTACCTATATGATTGTGAAG
Organism: Lactuca virosa; assembly: GCF_052849685.1. Classification (NCBI taxonomy): domain Eukaryota; kingdom Viridiplantae; phylum Streptophyta; class Magnoliopsida; order Asterales; family Asteraceae; genus Lactuca; species Lactuca virosa. The sequence continues at coordinate 140,579,859 of NC_136427.1, read as the reverse complement.
TTTAACTGCATTTCAAGAGGTTCTGGACTTGACCTTGATACGATCATGAGAGGATTGGGACACACAACTTTATAATAGTGTCAAGTTGTATTTTTCTAGAAATTCAATACACTAGTATGTGTTTTACTTTCTGGTCTACAAATGGGTTGATGGGTTCAATTCTTAGAACATCCTGATTCTCGAGTATTTGCCAGTGTATGATACTAAGTTGAAATTCAATCGTTTTGATATTTTCATTATGTACTAGTTTGGTTTGTTTTGATAAGGTTATGTTTGTTCAAGGGTTACACTAAAATGGGGGAGGATTGTTGGTGATTTTAGAGTCACCATGTCATTTTATGTAATTGGAACTAACATGTGACCTAAGGGGCTTCATAATTTGTACTCTAATATATGTACGGGGTTGTGCATAGTGCACGCATGTATAAGATCGAATTAGAAGTCGGTTCGACGTCAAGTCGGGGGTCCAGGGGGGAGGCGCCCTTGGATCCGAGGTTTCCAAAGGGGCAATGCCCCTTTGGCAGGGTCTAAGGGTAGCGCCCCTAGCGGGGTCCAAGGGGCAGAGCCCCTGGATGGGGTCCCTCGTATTGATCACCCTAATAAGGAAGAAGTGAATACATATACGATCAATGAGTTATGTGACGTAGAATCCACCACCATCTTCGCTTAGCTCTTTATGATTACATTTAACACATACTTACCAAATCTAGATAACTAGTTTTTTTTAATTTGTTTTAAAATTTAAGTTGTCATTTTACTGTTTCATATAGTATGTTATTTTTTTAATGAAATGTTATGTTTGATTTTGTTTACAATTTTTTTAGTTTGAAATTAATAAATGTTTAATTTAAAAAAATAATAAATAAATAAATTAAGTAGGTTGAGAGAGATGAGAAAGATGTATTTTCATATGTTGTGGGATGGGAGAGATGAAAGTGAGAAGATAGAGAAAAATTGATGTGATAGTAACATATACTAATCTATTCACTAATAAAACAAAATTCAAGAAATAAAAAGAGAGAAAAAGAGATTGGTTAATCCTCTAGAAACTATGTCACCTTCCATCTAAAACTGTTAGTTTTTTAAATATTTCTTTTGTGACATGTCAAAATATCATCAAGATATGTCTGCAGACCGTGCTAAGCACGGCCCACGAAAGCTAATTGATGCATTTTCTTCACCATTGTTTGAATGGGTCAACAATTAGTCTTAATAGTAGGAACCAAGTTTGTTGCTATTATTGGCAAGGAAATGAAATACATTGCTAACGCTAAGAAAATGAGATTACACTAATTGTAACGTCCCAAAAATCATGTCCAAAAATTTCGTTTTAAAAAACTATAGTAAAACCATAGTTGTCAAACCATTCATTCAAAACATATTTAATCAGAGTATCATGTCTAAACATATCATATCAAAGTAATACATCCCAGGCTAAAACATCATGGTGTGTGCGATGCAGTCATCCCGAGCTCTTCCCTCCGCTACTGGAAGTACCTGAAACCAAACTGAAAATCGTAAGCACGAATCTTAGTGAGTTCCCCATACTACCACATACCATACATATAACCACATACTGGGCCCCCGCCCGCTGCATCGGGACTTGCCCGGCATCGGACTCGCTCCGGCACCGGGCCCAGTCCGACATCAGGCCTCGCCTGGCATCGAGCCCCGCTCGGTATACAGATCTATCTCTCTTAGGCCCCGCCTGTCTCTGGGCCTCGCCCGCCATACACGTACAATCATATAAACATGCTAACACATAAGCAAACATACCCTACTGTATTCCTGTCCTGAGGCCTCGCCTAACTTGGGCCTCGCCCTTGTCCTGCTACTGATGAGTCATGGAACCCCGTCCACACTCCGGTTGGTAGTGAGATACGGGCTCCCGCCCACACTCACTCCTTTCCTATCTCGGGCCCCGCCCCTGCCCTGCTACTAAAGAAATACGGAACCCTGTCCATACTCAGCTAGTGATGAGATACGAGACCTCACCCACACTCACCTCCCTACCAGGCACATACAAGTATCACATCGACAACAAGCATAAACTAACATACAAACATTCCTCGGGCTTGCCCCGACATCGGACCTTGGTCCGGAAACATACTACCGACACATGAAAGAATCACAAAGACCTCTAGCATACTAACATACCTCGGGCCTCGCCCGACATCAGATCGCAATCCGGAACATATATCATAATAATGCCTAGGGCTAACCCCCGGGTCTTCCTACTATACACAAACACAATGGGCCGGCATTGTGGCCGTAGACCCATGCACACAATAAGGAGACTCACCTTGCACTGCTGAAGACCTGCTGATACCCCTCTGGCTGCTATCTGAAAGTCCCCGAACTGCTGATCCGTCGGCTCCTCGAACTACCAATACCAAAATATCACATAGACTAAGTCAATAATCCTTCTTAGGGTAAAATGACCATTCTACCCCCTAGTCCAACTTGGTCTATCTCAAAGGCCCAAGGCATGATATAAAAAGGCCCAACACTAGGTAGGCTTCCCAAGCCCACTCGTGGCCCACTAATGGCCCAATTTGCTAAATTGGGCCCAAACCCCCTTAATGGGCCTTTCCCTAAGCCCAAACATATACTTGGCCCATATTAACTGACTTCTGATGGCCCATCAAAGCCTAAATACCCAAATATTGGCCCAAACCGAGGCCCAAAAACGCAAAGCCCAAATCTGATACGTACGCGGGGCGTACATCTATGTACGCTAAGCGTACTGGCTGATGGCTTCTATGTCGTGCGTACCTACCTGTATGCCCATCGTACAACCCTGTTAAGCCACTTCTTCCATTAAGTGATTAATAATACAAACCAGCAGCTACCATCACAGATCCAAGTCCTCATTAATGTCTTAATCCATAAAATCGACTACTTGGTGGCTTGCAACCCACCAAAAGAGCCCAAACTTGAAATGTAACAACTTACTTCCATGGAAATGGCTAGATCTCATGCATGAACCCATTAAGACATTCAAGATGGAGACTTTACTGCTTATGGGACCCTTCTAGCTCTAAGGGTGGCAACCCTAAGCTCAAACACGAGATTTTATCAAAAGATCCATCATTTGGACTAAAAGAGTCCATAAACTCTTCCTAATAGAGATCTAAGAGAACAATCATCAAGCTCGGAACTTTATACCTTGAAAGGGTCTGGAAAGAGGCAAAAGTCCCAGATCTACCACTTCTCCCTTGATCTACCACCTTGCTTTCCTCCTTTCTTGCTTGGAAAATGGTTTTACAACACTAAAATGCTCACTAATGGCCACCAAAGCTTCAAGAACACTTGAGGAAAGATTAGGGTTTCGTGGTGGCTGCCCAAGGGTGAAATGGACGCTGACCCTTGAGGCTTATCGTTCCTTTTATAATGGCATACCCTAGAATTTAGGGTTTCTGGACTCTAGACGTACGTTGGGCGTACCTCCGGTACGTTGGGCGTACGCATAAAGCACCCGTGATCCTTCTCCTTTATACGCTGGGCGTAACCCAGCTTACGATGGGCGTACTCTTGCACTGGCCACCTTGCATGCATGGTCTTTTCTTGCCATCTTTCTCCATTAAGGACCAATATTGCCAATAACTTCAAAGTGTTATAACTCCTTCGTTCAAAGTCCGTTTCCGACGAACTTTATACCCATGAAAAGGTGGCGAGAATCCTTACACTCCGAACTGCACTCCCAAGCCTTAAAACCTTTCGAATAAAACCCGAGACCCATAAAAGAATGAATCGCTTATACCCTGGGCCTCCGAAACCACAACCGAATTACTTTTCAAAACGGGGTGTTACAACTCTCCCCCACTTAAATTGGACTTCGTCCTTGAAGTCCGCTACGGCCAACTACCCCGCAACCTCTGACGGTGTTCCGATACGATGCATACTTTGTCTGCTCAGTCCAATCCTCGAAGGACCGCTTCCATTGGCCTTCCGGCCGATCTCTCTGAGCAACATGCTAACCCTCGAGGGTATCCTCTTGAGAACCATCCAATCGCTCATACCCAATCAACAATCCTTCCGGTACTCCCCGAGTACTTATGCTGGAAATCCAAGGGTGATTCACCCCCTTTATCACTACGCGATCACTGGCCTTCCCAAGGCTACTTCCATAAGCAACACCCTTCTCTATCTTTGTGTGGGACAACCCTTCGCTGCTACTCACTGAATACTTCCTTTTATCACTCCTCAATGTTGAACGCCCAACCCAGCGAACTGATCAGATAATCCTTCAAGTAAAAGATTCATCCCTTCAACGGTTAGACTCATACGAGAGCTGCGCAACAGAGTCAAACCCTCTACTCTGATATTATTCAATCCTGCTGTGAGTGACTTAGCACCTCCCAGACAATTAACTGCTCCCTACGAGAATTCCCTTATCGCTACTCCTGCCTGAAGATCCTGTTATCTCCTGTCCGCTTTCTGGATGAACCGAGACCACCCTGGTCCCAACTAATCTGCCATTATCTGGGTTACCGGACTCCCACCGGTTACTAAACCCAAGCTCAAACTCTCAGTCGCCCCCAGAGACTTCCGAAGAGACTTCGACTATCTAAAACTACTCTACCTACCTTGCCACTCTGGATCCCTAAGTCTTGGGATCCTCGATCCCCTATCTTGACCCTAAGGTGTTTACCAGGTCCCACCTGCGCTACTATAATCACACGGGCCTCGCCCACGGGTCTCACCCAAACTATATCTCGGAGTGGCCTCCCCCACAGGTCCCACCTATCTAGGGTTATGCAGAACCAATCCCATGTTGAAACTCCACAAACTATCCTTCCTCAATCTCTATCATGCTATCTAGGAGATACGGGCCTCGCCCACACTCCGCTAACTAGGAGATACGGGCCCTCACCCACACTCCTCTAACTAGCTGCCAACGAAATGCTACGGCTATCCTGCAACCTTACTGCTCTTCCCGTTCTGCCTAACTGCTGGGGAATGCTACGGAGATCCTGTAGTCTTACATCCTGCTGTGAAAATCTCCCACCTGGTTCCCAACCAGTTATCGTCTACCGTGAATACACGAACTCAATGTTGGGAAGTTTCCTAAACTCCCAACTCGCGCGCTCCTCTATACAAATAACCACTTGGGCTGCTTTCCTTCCCAAAAAGTTGTGAACTCATCCCAATTTTGCACTTACTTCTGCTCCTGACCTCTGGGATAGTTCTCCCCCACTTCGATTCAACTAGATCCCTACAGCTCCCAGCTTGGAAGGGACTCCCAATCCTTCTCTCCGTCTAAAGGATCGATCTGCTGACATCCCACGCTTACCACTATTAGAGCTCCAAAACCAACCCATACCAAATCTGAACCACTCTTTAAGACTGACAGAACACCTCTCGAGCCCCACTCACACTTGCTACAGTGACTGCATCCTGAGAACTTGCTCTTAAAGGGAAACGTCTTCGAACTACTACTCTAACATCCATGGTATGAAGATGGCATATAACTTAATCATAAGCAGAAAGCATAATATTCTGAAATACATCAATGCAGTACCATAGCAAATAAAATCATAAACAGAAGCTTAATTTGAAATACATACCAACGATCTATTGCGGCTCGATCTTGACTTCCTGCGGGACCATGGGCATTGGAACTTGAACTCCCTCTCTCTGCCGAAGTATCTATGATGAAACATGAACTGCCTTAACTGCTAGACGGGGGAAATTTGCTCTAAAATGACCAGGCTGATGGCAACGGAGACAAAATTCTTCCTTCGATGTGCATTCTCGGTGGAGATGACCCTTCCGTCCGCACCTACCGCACTGCGACCTGCTGTGCACATTCTGATGTACCCCTTTACCCCTTGCACATCCACTACGACCACTCGGGCCTCTGGCAGCAGCTATGACAGCGTCCGACTGCACAGATCGTTGAGCCTGACTAGAAGTCTGCTTCCTCTTCCCAGATTGCACATCCAAACCAAACTCTTGCTCCCGAGTTACCCCGGCTACCCCATCAACCGCCTGAACAGTCGTTGTCTAACCCTGAAACCTAGAGGTTAACCTATCAGTAACACGCTCAATAATTTTGGGTAACTCCTCGCGTACGGCTCGCGAAACTTCCACAACGATCCAATCATGTAGCGGGCTCTCCTGGAGACAAGGTGCGTAACCCACCTCTGATCCCTGATGACAAGAGCTAATAGCAGGACCCTCCCTTCCGAGGGATCCTAGAGATCCATAAACATTGGGCACCAGAGGAGCCCCTAACTTCCCTGCATCAATCTCGGCTTGGAAGGCCTCGAGGAGGCTGTCCAAAAGCTCAAAAATCCCCTCCTTAACTGAACCAAATATCAAAGGAGTCTGGTCCAACATACTGCGTGTAACATCTGCTAATATAAACTCTCTCATCTGCTCCCCGAGCTGCTCGGCTCCTGAACCCGAGCCTGATCCCTCACTGGCACCTGAACTGCCCACTGGTCTACCTCGTAGCGTCACCATACTGCATGAGTCATAACTTAACTATCATCAAAATACTCATCACTGCTGAGGAATCACACACGCGCTACAAGTTCCTCGATTTTATCTCAGCCCTCCTTGACTCGAGTACGGATCCTCTGCTTTCAGTAGTACGGGCCCATACTACCTTCCACATCTATCCGTATTTTCCTCAAGGATTGCCTCGACTCCACCAAGTCCCTTACTACCACTACTGCTCTCAGCACTACTCTCATCCTAGGCTTGCCCTAGGGTAACCTCCAACCCGAACCCAGTCCTCAGCTACTAAAGGTATCTTCGTAATGCCAACTAGCCACTACCTGAATACCGTCACATGTGACGAGGCTCAGATAATCCTTCGAGTAAAGGACTCATCCCTACAACGGTTAGACTCATACGAGAGCTGTGCAATAGGGCCAAATCCATCACTCTGACATTATCCAACCCTGGTCACATGTGACTTGACGTATTCACCTAATGGCTAACTCCCATCACTCAGAGTCCCATAAAGCACAAAGCAAGTAGCATTCAAACAAAGGAAAATCTAACCAGAACAAAATCAAGCAATCCTATCCACATATAAGGAATCTGTACTAGCATGCAACTCGTAAGGCTCATACACATATAACAGGCACATAAGGCATCCTTCCTAGATCCTTAGTCCTAATCTAGCACGCAGTTCTCATAGACATATCATATCTAAACAAACATGTATGGGTAATTTGGGAGAACTTACTTGAGCTCGGCTGATTGCATGCACCACACCCTTTTCTTCCTTTTTCAAAGTTCTTTTCTCTTTTCAAAACTCTTTTCCTTTTCTTGAACTCGTTTTTATAAAAATGATTTTCTTTTGAAAATTTTCATACCAAGTCCTTAGTTTGAGTTCAGACACACCCGAGAGTGTGCCCGAATCCCTCAAACCAAGGCTCTAATAGCAACTTGTAACGTCCCAAAAATCATGTCCAAAAATTTCATTTTAAAAAACTATAAAAAATCATAGTTGTCAAACCATTCATTCAAAACATATTTAATCAGAGTATCATGTCTAAACATATCATATCAGAGTAATACATCCCAGGCTAAAACATCATGGTGTGTGCGATGCAGTCATCCCAAGCTCTTCCCTCCGCTACTGGAAGTACCTGAAACCAAACTGAAAACCGTAAGCACGAAGCCTAGTGAGTTCCCCATACTACCACATACCATACATATAACCACATACTGGTCCCCCGCCCGCTGCATCGGGACTTGCCCGATGCCGGAGCGAGTCCGATGTCGGGCAAGTCCCGATGCAGCGGGCGGGGGCCCAATATGTGGTTATATGTATGGTATGTGGTTGTATGGGGAACTCACTAAGCTTCGTGCTTACGGTTTTCAGTTTGGTTTCAGGTACTTCCAGTAGCGGAGGGAAGAGCTCGGGATGACTGCATCGCACACACCATGATGTTTTAGCCTGGGATGTATTACTCTGATATGATATGTTTAGACATGATACTCTGATTAAATATGTTTTGAATGAATGGTTTGACAACTATGGTTTTATTATAGTTTTTTTAAAATGAAATTTGTGGACATGATTTTTGCGACGTTACACTAATATTACAATAAAAACTAAAATATATTGCCTATATAAGTTAAAAGAGTAAAATCCATTGCCACTTAAGTTTCTTGTGTTACATGACATCCAATTTGTTCATTGCTATCTTTGTTTCCTATAAAAATCTTGTATGAGTTAAATCACCAACAATCTTTCTTCCAAGAGCACAAAATAATTTTGAGACAAACACCCTTCTGTAGTTAAAAAAGCAAGAAAGATTAATGACCAAAAAAACTGTGTAATTACTTCTCAACTATTGCATTGCGAATTGGCAAATAGGAACCACTTTGTTTTTCCATTGCATTCTCCTTTGGATTTAATAACATATCAAATTGAATTAAGCGAAAACATGATCACAATAGGTCCATCCTTAAATATATATGGATATAGGAATCCTGACCAAACATCCAAGATATACCAATGTATCCTCCTAGAGCTTGCCCTTTTGACAACACAACTCTTATATTCAAAGCTAAGCATAGAACACTTAAGCTTGTCCAAATAGGATTCATAAAAGTTCTGTAATTTCATTTACATAAGTTAAAAATGCAACAAAGATTAATGCAAAATCATTGTAGAGTCTTCTTTTCTAGTAAAAGACCATACAAAAAATAAACCATAAGAAAACAATGTTTCTAAAAAATGATACAAGTTGATTTCCATGATCAGAAGATCACTCAACATTTTCCACCTAGACTTTTGCATATTTTTATAATATGTGTAAACAAATTTCAAGTACATTGCTTTTAGAGGTACCATATTGCGATTATGGGTAAAAAATAGAAACATGATACTACACCCAAACTCGTTTATCTTCATGTGTTGACTCTTACCAAAATTACTTTTATAGTATGGATTACTAATAAAAGCCAAAAAGAAAAACAAGTTCGAGTTATTGACAGATTCTCCACTTATGATGAGATTATAATATTTTTACAAACTTGTTTTCCCTTGTTACAAATCAAAAGACAAGTTAACATGAACAACATTGTGATGGCTAAATTAATTGAAAAGACATCGGGAAAGAAAATAAATATAAATACAAGTTAATATGACCATGAAAACAAGATTTTAAACCTAGTTCGATCTTATATGTTTATTGGTTCATGTTTGAATTTATCCAAAAAACAAGTTTATGTTAAGATACCATAGCTTATAGGACCATATTAATATATTAAAAACTTAAAACGTGAATAAATATTATGCATTTTTAATTCTTTAATAAAAGTGATTATGATTATAATTTTTTATTTATTTAGGCTCGTTGGTATGGCAGCATGTTATTACACCCAAAAGTTGTCACCTCGTCATCCTAATCATATATGGTGTTATAACACCAAGTGTGAAATTGGGCAACACCAAATAACATGTTATAACATCCCTTATTTTCTATTTCTTTTTTATTTCTTTTTTCGATTATTTTTAATTTCTATTTTTCCAAATGTTTTTTTTTCTTATTATTATTTTTGTCATAATATTTATAAAAAACAAATAAATTAACAACACATGTAATTTAATTAAATCCTAAGTCAAAAATAACTTTAACTAAAAATGACATTACAAAAAAAAACATTGAACGGAAATTAAATGATAGTCATAAATTTAAAAACCATAATAACGATACACTGGTCCTTGCCCGAATATTTGTTCTCGATATTTTCCTTCATCTTTCGGAGCACTTACACTTGTCTTGGTGCCATATTTTCCTCGCTTGTCTGAAGAATTGTCAAATCCTTCGTCATTCGATCCTCCTATGCTCGCTGACAAATGATGTTGGTGATTTTAGTGTCATAATGTCATTTTATAAAATTGGAACTAACATGTGAGCTAAGGGGCTTCATAATTCGTACTCTAATATATGTATTGGGTTGTGTGGAGTGCACGCACGTATATGATCGAATTAGAAGCCGGTTCGACGAAAAGTATGGGTCCGGGGTTTCTAAAGGGGCAACGCCCCTTTGGCGGGGTCTAGGGGCAGCGCCCCTTGCGGGGTCCAAGGGGCAGAGCTAACGAACAAAATTCATATGGGACCATAGTGGGAAATTCACATTCTTGAGGGTGATTATGGTAAAACTAACGAAATTCGTTAGTTTTGGAAACCCTTAATCCTCATTAAAATCCAGATTTCCCTGACTTGCTTCCAAAGCAACCCTAAGAGAAAACCTAATCTTGTTTATTATATAAACGACTCTTCTCTTTGAGAAGATACACACAAAAATTATTAGCTCTCGTTTTCTTCAAACGAACACAAAATCCTTTTAGCAATTTGGCTTAAGTTTTCTGTGCCTAGATTCTTAAGTGTCATCTTGGATTATCCTAGGCTGAATTTCTTGCAACCCAGGCATAGAGTAGAAATATCAGTTCGGAAAGTGTTCACACGATCCAATGGGTATCCAGATCTCCAAGATAAACCCTATTTCCTCCAACAAAGAAATTCCAAATGCTCACGTTGCAATTCATATTTTTTTAATTGCGATTTCGTTGTGGGAGTCGAATTTCTTTTTCATTTCTGTGTGCTCTCGAAGCCTACTTCCTCTTTCATCCGCATGTCATTGAGCGCACTTCACTTTGTCGCTCCCTATCGGTTGTCGTGGCGGGGAGATCTCTTCAATGTCGTCTGGGAGCTCATCGGTGTCGGCGTTGAGGTCGATGTTCGTTTGTGCGTCGGAAACGTCAACCAAACCCGAAACACGAGACCTCTTTGAATGTACCTCCGATGATGTTGGCATCTTAAGCAATTTTGGGTCATTTCTAAAAATCTCCCAAATTTTGTCATACTCGAAAACTTTACCCGTTTCAACATGATATTGCTCCCTCGCGGCTCTAAACACATAGAATTCGTTCGCACTACTTTGCTTATTGTGCGAAGAAAGTTTGTTGTAGATCAAATTAAACTTGGTGCACTTATTATTAAGTGTAGTCCACTTGCTACTAAGCATATCCTGATTGTGATATGCTTCCCCTTTTTTCAAAATTGTGCGGAATTTTACAATTGCGGCTTCCCAAAATCCACATATCCTCATATCGTTTCCCATAGTTTGATGTTTTGATGTCCCGCATCACGCCACCACCAACGCGTGCTCCTCCTCCGGTGTTTATCATACCGGAGGTTCTTCGTCGTTTTCCGCAACTGCGATCGCTTTCCCTTTATTTTTCCCTCTCCCTCTAGGTTTCCGACTACCCCCTCTTGTGTCTCGACAACCGTATTTTGTGTTTCTTGTGTGGGTGGTGGTTGTGTGGTTGTTTGTGGAATGGAAGCAAAGGTGTTGAAAATTTTTTGTTGAAGGTTTGGATTTGTTTGTGGAACAATAAAGTTGCTGGAAAATGGTAGTTGTGGTGAGCTTTGCGAGTTGAGGAGGTTCACGCAACCCTCGTATTGAGTGAAAACGAGCGGAATGGATGTGTTTGTGTTTGGAGGAGGAGTGTTTTTTGATCCATTGTTTGTTGAATGTGAATTTGGTTGAGTTGTGTGTAAAAAATAAAGTGAATAAGATGAGACAAAATAAAGGTATTGTGTACGTAAAAAATAGAGTGAATATGTGCATTTATATGTGAGTAAAATTAATTTTTTTTAAACATTTTGACCGTTGAGGAACGGTTTGAATTATGTCTGTTTGCAAGTTTTTGAGGCGTTGCTTCCCGTTGTCACGATAACGCTTTATCACATAACGGCTAATAATGTGCGTCGGAGGCGGTGTTCAAGCCGTTATACTGGCGTTTTTTGGGTGCCACCTCAGAAAAATGAGTCCTCCCGTTGCTCATACCATGCATTCTTAAAGGTAGCTCTATAAGGTTGTATATAAAGAGGCCATTACTAGGTACAATTGAGCTCCAGAACACTGGTAAACCCTTATTCTTGATATTGGTGCACAACAAAAGATTAAATTTGGAAATATTCATATAGTTCAAGGAATCAAGAAGTTTACAGGTGGTCATGTAAAGCTCGTTAATAGAAAAAAAATCTTGATAACCAGGGGCGGCTCAACCGGTTTCGGGGCTCTAAGCGAACCAAAAATTTGGGGCCCTTTGGCCTTTACTATCCAAGCCTGATTCCAAATATACTTGACATAGTGGATATTTGTAAAAATTTAAGTCTTATTAACCCTAATAGATAATCTAATAATTAGATATTCAGATAATGGAAGGTCCAGAAGGAAAACTGATATACATATAACAATATCAAACTGTGTAGTTGCTATAATTCAAAAATCACAATCTAAACATGTAGATACTCAAAAACCATTTGCTAAAAGAATTTCAAAAAGACAACCTATTGATAATTCCTAACCCCTTTTTTACAAATCTTGTTTCACATATAATCTATGTAGATTCATTAGAAAAGTTTTTAAATATCTATCAAAACATGTTGATTTAGTAATGCAACAAACCTAATGTAATTTCAGAAGTTGATATTAACTTAGTATTAAGAAACTTTATTCAATAATTTGTGCAAATCACTAATGACATAACTCCAAAGTTTATATAATAATTAGATATTCTGATAATGGAAGGTCCAGAAGGAAAATTGATATGCATATAACATATCAAACATACGTCAATAAGTGATAAGCCTAATAGATTAATCTGTCTAATCAAGAAAGAAGCATTAACAATGGAGTTATCAGTTATGGAGAATCAGAGGAAGAAGTCAAGAACAACATACCGTTTCAGCCTTTCAGGATTCAGGAATCAACTACTGACACTTCACAGCCTGTCAATTTTAAATTTTAATTTTTGAACAAAAAGGAATCGATTAGAGTCAGGAAGAACAAAACCGAGAATCAACTAAGGAAGATCGGAAGAAGAACAGAGAACATATTAGTAATGATTTCTGCGGTTCTACTGATAATGAAGAATCATAGAACAGAGAACGAAAATGAATCAAGGAACTCATGAAGATCGGAAGAAGAACAGCCACAAGTCTCTTGGCTGATGAAATTTGTGGCGTGCGCAAATGGAGACTCGTCATTCCCTAATTGAGATTTGGGTTAAGTGGGTCCCCTTAAAATTGGGGGCCCTAAGCCCTTGGTTATTTTTTCTTAATGTAAGGCCGGCCCTGTTGATAACATATTCAATTATTTTGGTAACTAGGTATTGGAGCAATTTTCCATCATAGCTAGAGGTAATTTAAGAAACATAATTATCATTAATTATTAATTTTCTAAGAAAAAAAAATGTATACTAGTTTTCGGAAGGGTGTATCAATTTTTGTAAATGTTTAGATAGTTTTTTTGGTACTCTTGAATAGTTGAGCTCAAGTTTTTAATGGGTAGGAACATTTGTTTTCCGAAAGTAAAATACCATTCATGTCCTTGCTACTAATGAGTTTTTTTTTTTTTTTTTTTTTTAACTTGTATTATTATTATCTATTATATATTTCTATTATGGTTTTAAAATACATGTACCACATAATGAGAAATAATTATATTATATTATATATACACTTAAATCTGGGGAGCCTTATCTACAGTACACTTTTCCACTTCTGAAATTGACCACAAAACTTTTGCTTAACGTATTTTAGGCCCCTTAATTTCGTTTGATATAATTTGCGGGTTTGTTTTCAGTCGGTTGCTCTCCCCACCGCCTCTCCCACCCAATCAGATGTTGCACCGCCATTGACATTGGTCATTATCTTTCTCCCTCGATTAAACCATTCTTATTCCAAACGTCTTTCTTCTTGCCACCGCCTCTTCCTCTCACTGTCTTTTTCTTCCATTCAAAAGACATTACTGCGTCCTTTCCATAAATTCTTCGGTTCAAAGACTCTAACGGCTCACTGTCATTTGAGTTGAAATACTTCTGCAATTCGTCATCAATTTCATCTTTCGGAACCGTAGCTATGTTCTGAATCCGAGGCTAGTTCAAGAGATGACCACGAAGTTGGCTTTCGAGGGATATATATTAATTGTGGGGAGGCTTGTCTACAGGAAATTTTCTCCGCTTCTGATTTTGGCCACCAATCTTTTCCGTCTTTAGACTTTTGCCACTTTAGCCTCCACCGCCTTTGACTACCGCCTCCTTTTTCTCTCTTCGTATCTGGATCATTGGCAGATCAAATTTTCTTTCAGTTTCATCCTCCAAATCTATCTACCTTCCAGCGCTTACCTCTCTTGCCAATCCATTCTTATTTTCATATCCAAACCGCCTTTCGGTTCGGTCACCAACATCGCAGTCCTGATGTCATCCAACCCTAACGAGCTTGGCCGCATCAACAAAGACGTCCTTATTCCTGTAGTCCGAATCGGAGCTGGAGTCGGGGGATTTCAGAGTTGGGACGATGATGATGTGAATGATCGCTTCTCTCTGCAGCTGAGGAGGTAATTGGATAGCAAAAATGAGAAGAAGTGAATATGTAATTCCATTTGCAGACTCAGGTGTGATTTATTCTATAAAGTCTTGATTTGTGAATCGTATGCACATTTTTTTATTGTTTCTTTAACCAAATGAAGAATTTGAAATCACCTTTGTTTTTGGTATTGGCTTCTCATGTATCATAGGAGTCGATTTCATCCTAAGGTGGTACTATAACCTGGACTTATGTTTGAGATTAATGCTCAAAAAATGGAGTCCATTTGAGTTGCACGACAGGTGTTTGACGAAATGCTTAAAATAGATATTTAATCCCAAAATTTCCCTTTTATGACATATGTATCACCTGTAACTCATCTTTGTGCAACATTGAGTCTTTAGATTAGGAAATTGAGACCTTTCAATCTTTGATTTTGAATTTGCAGGTCTGTAAATTAATACTTTTAATTATCTAATTGGAGGTCATGGATTAAAAGTTCGAAGATTGATATGTGTGACAGGGAACTCAACAGAAAAAGAAGGTAATCTCGAAACTATATCAAAATAATTGGGTTGAAAGAAGACAAAGTTTAGAAGCATGGATGACTTGAATAGAGTATAGGATTTAACTCCAACACCACAAGGGGTTTCAATGGTGAACTGAAGTTGCAACAAAAGAGCAAGTAGACAACAAAAGAGCAAGTAATTCCTTAAAATAAATCATTGGCGTGTATGGTGGTCATGGTTTTGTGATCATGCTAGATGTTGATTCTTGATTATAATATTATGTTTTTAGGATTATAATTAGGCACAGTGAGTTCTTGTGTGGCTCTGTTTGTAACTGTTGCTTATTTTTTTGTGAATTCTTTTGGCGGCATGGATTTCATCTTAATTTTAGTGATTAGTTTCATAAATTGTTCTTATCAGTTAAATAGTTTTGTTTAGTTTTCAATCATGCAAAAGCTTATTTTGTAGTGATAGAGATGTGTTTGTGTGTGTTTTTGTTGATATTTCTAGAGTTTTTGTTAATTTCAAGCATATCATAATTCCTGAAACTTTTTATTTCTTTTGATTTTTCGCTTAATTAATTATGTTTGCATGTTGTTAATGGATAGAGGTAATTTTTGCAGCTGTCATATCATTCAAACTCTATGGTTTTGAAACAAGGTTTATGTATATGTTTTTGTGCTTTATTTTGATGAGATTGTAAATTCAACAGAGACTCCAGTTCCAAGTTCCTGAGGTGGACGAAAAGTTCAAGGAACTCCTTGATAAAGGTAATTTTTGCGGATGTCATATCATTCCAACTCTATGGTTTTGAAAAAAAAAATTCTGCATATCTTTTTATACTTTATTTTGATGAGATTGTGTTAATCTTTTTTGTTCAGATTTAGATATCACGTTGGCTGGGGTTCATAAGGAGAAGAAATTGTCTTTCATCAAAGCATGGGAGGAAAATAAAAAGTCAAAGGTGAGCAGGTAGTCCTTAACAATTAAGATTGCTTCTATCCACCATAATAAACATGTTGCTTCCATGGTTATCATGTTCATTAAAATCGTATCACTTAGCTTACTGCGATGCCGACATGACTTTACTGCAGAGTTCATTGTGTTACAAGAATTTCATCAACTACCTGTGAAGTGATGACCTTCTTTAAGGCAAATTTATGCAATGAGATTAGTGTTTTATCATTTTTTTTCCTTTCAACTATCTTGGTATAAAAAAACAATTGGATCGTTTTTTTTATCTATTTTATGTTAGGTATTGAGATTATCAGTACTACATCTAGAGGATAGATTAATATGTTGAAGTCCCATAATACTAACTTGAGGAGAGTCGCAAGATATTTCTTTTACAACCCATAGAAAGTAATTACTTTTTTTCAAATTTCACCATATATTCTTATTTAGTCATTTTTTTTGTATTTTATGGAAACATTGGTGCTTGAAATTTGTACAGATTGTGATTGATTCAGAAGACTTAAAAGTTAACTATTCCTATAAAATGTATAATAAGGAGCTTTTTCCAAAAACAAGGTTTGACGATCTGGTCAACCTAAAAAGGTGTTGACAAGCTTAGAGTTGGTGATTTTTATTTGGAGAAAATGAAGGAAGAGGTGGTTGTTAAAAGTAGAAGGTAATCAATTCAACGTTATTTGTATGTGACCAACTTTTTTTTACTGTGAAATGGAAATTCGGTATTCATGTATACTTAAACTTAATCAATAACATTTTTTACAATGGAATAACCTCAAAATCATAAAAAATTTACAAAAAAGTAAATTTAATAAATGATTATAACAATTTAAGAAAAAAAATATTCATAATACCAACTGACCCCGCAACGCGGGAACAACTCTTTCCTAGTATATACTTAATTCCCGGGAGCCTTAAGTACAGTATAGTTTGCCCATTAGAAATTTTGCCACTAAAGTTTTTCATTTTTACCTACTCTCTTTAACATTTTGGCCACCTAACATTTCTGTTTTTAGACTTTTGACACTATGTTTGTTTCTTTGCATTTGTGACCCGCTGCCGCTCCTTTCCTCCAATAAAATTCTCCACCGTCATTGACTGGCGTGATAAAATTTTCCACCGCCATTGACTACCGTCTTCTTATTCCCAATTTCATACATAGCCCTTTCCTATTTTCTTCTCTCTCGCCGAAAGTCGGTTCCAGAGGAAAGCGACTATACCTCCGCCTCCGCTTCCTTTCCTATGTGTGGGTATATGTGTCTAGAATTTCTGTTGTTTGGCCTCCAACTGTTCCACCGATTGAAATAAGTGGCAAACCACTCTGTTCCTGCGTTCCAGCTCTCAGCATCTCCTGAAGCTCGTAAATCGACAACTTCATTCGTCTTTCTTCATTCAAGATCAACGATCTTATTTTGTTGATTTTAATTTTTGTACAGGTAAGCACTGCAATTACAGGAAGATGTTCGATTAGGAGTAACAGTAGATTCACATGGGTGAAAGTTGCAGATACAATTGACAAAGTTTTTGACATCTTTTCGCACTGAGATGACAAGAAAAGGTTACGGTTTGGCCCAACTTTGTTTGCAGTTTAGTTTCGTGTTTCTTTTTACTTCCAATTTGCACACACCAACTGTTTGATATAATGTATGTGTGAAGGTTAGTTAGACTTCTTTATGGAATGATATAAGGTACAACTTAGCCTTCCTTACAACTTACAAACGTCATACTTATATGAAGATGTTCTTTGTTAATGTGACTGAAACTTGATGATTTATTAGTAAGCAAATATACTGTTAATATTGTTAATATTCTTGGTATTTCAGTTTTACTGACCCCATTGCTTCTGAGATTCAGATGCAGATTAAATTCATGGATAACCTTTTACAAAATGGATTTGAGATTGATGTTGTTGATAAGGTATTGTTTTTAATACATAATGGTTCCAAATCAGCAATTTACTGAAATTTAAAATAACTTATCTAAAAATGATATGGGTCAAAGTCAATTACGAGAAGTGGTTGACATTTGTCCAAAAGAGTTCTCTAATGCTTACAACCTCATATATCACTTTTTTTTTTTAAAAAAAGAGTCTGTGTTTTTGCAACTCCTCATGCCTGGTGAGACCCACCCTTCTCCTTCAAACTCCATTTTCCATGTCATTATTCCTTTCTTTTATTTTTTCTCAAAATTACTAAAATGCCCTTGTCATAGGATGGTGCTACTCCACTTCATTATGCTATTTAAGTGAGTCTCATGCAAACGGTTAAGTTGCTCATCAAATGCAAAGTTGATGTCAATGTTGCTGATAATGTAATATTAATATTGATTCTTTTATTAATTTATTTATTTTTTAAGTTTTAATTCAATCTTATTGTTTTATAGGAAGGGTAGACCCCATTGCATCAGGGAAAAACATGAGTCTTTGATTTCAACAGCCCACCCTTTCTGTTAGATACAATAACACCGATTCAATGTAATGTAACCCTCACAGACACTGTTTCAAATTTTTAACTGCCAACAATTAACTATAAGTGCTAATAAATACTATTAAATATTTGCTTTTGTCTTTAAAGAAGGAAGCAGTTGGGCAGCAAGAAGAAGAAATGCAAGTACGTAAAAATTTGGTTTATTAATACATTAATCTTTATTTGCATGAAATTAAAAAAAAAAAAAAACAAAATCATACATTGCTTAGCTTTCATTGATTTATTTTGACCACGTTCATGTTGATTTCAGTTTTGGTCGCCAAAGTGCAATCTATCAGTAAATTACTTGGACATATTACTTGCTGTTTATGAATTGCCTGTATATTTGGCAAGGTATGTCCTCTTTTACAAATAAATTCCTTATTTGTATGATATTTTTTTAGGTACAATGATTATTTTGGTAGTAAGAGGTAATATGAAGACTAGAAGTGTTTTACTTTTATATTATCACGTTCATAATAATATCGTTCTTACAATATCGCATCTATTTAACCTGGACTAAAATTTCGAATGAATAATGTTAGGATCGAGACACTTAACACACGACTCTAAACACACACAGAGCTCACGAAAAACAAGAACACAAGGATGAACACGAGGGATTTAACGTGGTTCGATTCTTCTCTGACTTACGTCCACCGGTAACTAGGAATTTATATTTCTTGGTGCTAATCTGCACTCTTTCTGTGTTACTCTAGATACAAGTTTTACAAATACAGATGAATCTCTTATATAGAGATGGAAATCAGAAGTAGTCAAAAAACACAACCGGGTCTTCAGCCAACCTTTGAAAAAACTTCACATTCAACAATTGTGACTTCACATTCAACAATCTCCCACTTGAAGCCACGGAACAATCTTCACCTGTGCTTCAACTGTGCATCTGTATTTTAAAAAATTTGATCTTAACTCCTTCCTAGTTACCCGGCCTTCTCTTCAATTTACCTGTTCTCTGTCTCCACCGGCTCCTACTGAAATGAACTGCCCGATCCTGGAACATCTTGAGAACAAACGACACTCTCCATGTGAAGCAGATAATCTGGAGAGACTTTTACAGATGGAATACTGGTTCTCTTAACCCACTGTGTTCTGGGTATTCTAGCTGAAGCACAACCCTTGCTCCCACTGCTATGAATGCCCTTGACTGGTTTTTCTGAACCGTTCCAAACTCGTTCAACCTGAATCTGACCTGTGATTCTGGGTTTGCCATCTGCAAAGCAAACCTTCTTCTGTCCACGAGACTCTATGAACCGAATTTTCTTTTTCTTCTGAACTGGGACGGTTACTCCCTCAGACGGTAAACTGACCATATATAATGAACCCCTCTTATGTCCACGAGCTATCACAAGATTTCCTTTGACAACCTTCCACTGCCCATTCCTGAACTTAACCTCGTGTCCCTGTTCATCCAACTGCCCAACAGAAATCAACTGTTTCTTCAGACTTGGAATTACCCGGACATCCTTCAAAGTCCATGGACCGACTGGAGTCTTCAGATCTAAGTCACCTATGCTCGTCACATCAAGAACCTCATCGTTCGCCAGTCTTACCTTACCAAAATCCCCTTCTTTCAGATTCCGCAGTGTTTCACGGATGTGGGTAGCGTGAAATGAAGCACCCGAATCCATAACCCAGGAATCCACATTGCTCTCCACACTACAGATCAAAACATCATCATCTGAATGGTCTACTGCAACGTTAACTTATTTCTTGTCTTTTGGACATTGATTCCTGAAATATCCAACCTCTTTACAGTTCTAACAAGTCACATCATTTCGAGTCCTTGACTGACTCATTCTCCTGTTCCCGCTCCCACTACCTCTGTTATTTCTTCTACCTCTGACCGCATTCAATTGTTCACTTGATGATTCCCCGGAATTTCTTCGTCTGACGTCTTCGCCTAGAATTAAATCCCGAATTCCCTCAAAAGTGAGCTCTTTCGATCCTGCGGAACTAGTAACGGCTGTAACTGTTCCGGACCAACTGTCAGGTAATGATGATAACAGTAGTAAAGCTTGAACTTCGTCCTCAAATTTTATTCCCACTGACCCAAATCTGGATAAAATCGAGTTCAAATTGTTGATGTGTACTGTAACTGAACTTCCTTCCCTCATCCTCGTGTTGATTAGTTCCCGAATCAGGAAGACTTTATTTGCTGCCGACGGCTTCTCGTACATATTAGACAATGCCTCAATGATTCCCTTTGCCGAGGTCTCCTTCAAAATGTTGAAGGCAACATCCTTTGACAAAGTCAGTCTAATAAATGTCTTGGCCTTCTTATCCAAAGTCTCCCAGTTTGCTTGTGTGATCGCCTCCGGTTTTTCACCTAAAACTGCGTCCAAGTCTTTCTGCACGAGCAAATCTTCAATTTGCATCTTCCACCAACCAAATCTTTCCCATCAAACTTCTCAATCTGAAGCTTACTGCTTTCTGCCATTTTCTGAAAGAACAATGACCTATTTTGCAATTTTCTGGAAATTCAGGGGCCAAATTGCAAATCTTCAAATCTGCTACAGTTTGCTATAGTGCCGCTACAGTGCCTGCTACAGTGTCTGCTGACGTCACCGCTGACGTCGGGCTACATTGTCTGCTGACGTCACCGATGACGTTGTGCTACAGTACATCTACAGTACCGCTACAGTGTCGTCTTCTCCGGCAGAACTTCGGTGCTACAGTGTCGTCTTCTCCGGCAAGTTCAGGCGCTACAGTGTCGTCTTCTCCGGCGGAACTGGTTTTTCCGGTCACTATTCCGGCAAACCTTTGACCGGCGATTTGGATGTCTTCCGGTGGTCAAAAAATTCAGAAAAAAATATTTTCGGAATCTTCGGAACGAGACCTTTCCAAAGGTATACACCAAAATCGTTTTTGACGAAAAAAAATTTCGACCAAAAAACTGAAAATCACCTTTTGGAGCTAAAACCTTGCTCTGATACCACTTGTTAGGATCGAGATACTTAACACACGACTCTAAACACACACACAGCTCACGAAAAACAAGAACACAAGGATGAACACGAGGGATTTAACGTGGTTCGGTCCTTCTCTGACCTACGTCCACCGGTAACTAAGAATTTATATTTCTTGGTGCTAATCTGCACTCTTTCTGTGTTACTCTAGATATAAGTTTTACAAATACAGATGAATCTCTAATATAGAGATGGAAATCAGAAGTAGTCAAAAAACACAACCGGGTCTTCAGCCAACCTTTGAAAAAACTTCACATTCAACAATTGTGGCTTCACATTCAACAAATAAAATGGTTAAAACGTTATTCACTCTTACTTGTATTGGATTATTTGATGTAGTTATCTTCTTTCATCCACACAAAAAATGGAGCTAATTAGACGTTTTCCCTTGAAATGCCAATTACTTTTAAATTGGCAGCCATTTAGGGTACTACTACTGTCTTTTATTGGTTTGAGTCTTGAAACAACTCATAAGGTTGAATTTTTTTAAGTTATTACCATGACCAAATTACATTTTTAGTGCAGATGATCAGTTTTGATTACACTTCTCTTCATCGAATCCTATGTTGTCACTAATACACATAAGGTGAGCATATGTTTCTTCTTTTTTCCTTTTTTTTTATATTGTGAAGATGGAAAAAGTTGGTAATTTTTTTTAATGAATATTTAATTCTATATAAAAACTTATATAAAAATATGATTTGTACATGAAAACTTTGGAATGAAATGACCATGACTAAATCTAGAAACATCATATGAAAACAAAATGGTTTTTCTACTTGGTAATATGGTATTTTCTTTATAAAGATGCTTAGTGCATATAAGGTGTTTGACAAAATGCCTCAGTGAGTTTTTTCTGATATATGATGTTTATATATTCTGAATATCATGGTGAAGAATATTCATAAGTAAATTTACTAACCACCTTAATGAATCTATGATAATATGGTATACTGTTGATTTCTTTGAAAGTGGCAAATAAACTAACATGTATTTTCATGTTATAACAGATGGAACAGGCAAACCGAATCCACAACGCATTGAATACTATAACAACCTCATTGATTTCTATTTTTTGGAAAAATGTCCAGATTTGGAGTCAAAATGGCTGCTATCATTAGTGAAGGTGTTTCTGAACTTACTCCCCTTGATGCGGACGATGCTTTTTGAAGTTCTAATATAGCTTCTAGAAAGGTAAGCCTAAAATAGATCGCCAAATGGGTAGTGATATATGCGTGGATAAAATGTTGTATACATATAAGGTCCATTTTTTTCTTGACCGATAAACTGTCTTAATGAGATTAAATGACCATTTTACCCATCCATTGCACTATAAGTCAGGAAAATTAGTAAATGGATAGTGTCTGAATGTATTAAGTTATGTTCTTTTTTTTAGGTTAACCTATTAAGTAAAGACGAAACAGCCCCCAAGTTTTTGTGAAAGTATTTTCATACGTTCACACTTTTAACAAAGAAAAGTATATTGTCATAAAGCCTTAGGTCTCGAGGGATGTTTGTTAAATTGTCAAGTTCGTGGTTAATCAATCAAAGAAACGTGAAAATTTGTCAGAGTATACAAATTTCAGTCGGATCACCACATCCAAAAGATATCTTATCCACTTTACGGTCAATCTCTTTCTATCTATCTTACAAGAAAAGACTAAAATACCCTTTTGTTAAAGTGTATATATATATATATATATATATATATATATATATATATATATATATATATATATGTCTTCATGTTGGTGGTTATGCATGTATTCCAACTAATACAGAAGAAATTATGATTTTTGAATCTAATTCCATTGAAACCTTACACACAACAAACTTTATTAAATAGTTTCATACAATAGGTCTATATTTTCAAAAAATCTGATGTCTGCTTTTCTAGAAGAGCAACAAAATCTACTTATATGTAGGTAATCACAAATTAATCTTTGAAAACTAATTCTCTATTGGTTACTATTTATTTTCATTTATTCACCACCTAAAGGCTAAAACGCTATTGATTTCTCATTTTCACATATATTATAACAGGTAGCAAAATCCCATTTCATCCTTTCTAAGATCCCAGTGTTTACATGCAAAAAAAAAGAATGTAAGTGCTCATAAATTGTTCTCTGTTTGACTGTATACCATTTAATTGTTAGTATTTTTTCGATTTATTTGTTTACTATGTTTGATTAAATGCCAGTTCCTGAGAAAATTCATGGTGTTTTTGTTCCATAGGGACCTTTTTTTTAATTAAGTATGGACTATTTCTATAAAACATTTCTGCACAGGACCTGTTTTGTAATCTTATTTATACAATATTAAATGAATTGAAATATCAGCAATGATAAATGACATTTTCTTCAAACTTTTGTTTCTTTTATACATACATATTTGAAAAAAAAATCCTCTGTTCTCATGCAGTTTATGCTGGTTTTTTTTCCAGGTAAATGAATGATGTGGTATCACTGACAACTCAATTTATCATAATCTGATACGTAATAAACTCTTGAGTAGAGTTATATGTTGTTTTAATTCGAGTGTTAGTTTGCCATGTCGAATTTGTAGATTTGAATTCTGAATTTTGATTAATTATGTTTCAGAAATAATGTTTTTATAGTAATTACTCCCATTTGATTGAAAGTCAGATTTCTTCTACAAATTTGATCCTCTTTTCATTTGGGTGTCTCCTTAAATACGAATAATTTAGGGCTTCTTTTGATTATCATTTGTAATTATAAATTCACTTCTTTTTGTTGAAATTATAGTTTGATATCTTTTCTATACTTGAAACACATTTGATGATGGGCAAGTGGTTAATATTATTGAAATGAGATAATTATAATTATGTATTTTCCTTTCTAAATCATTATATATAAATCTTATGGTTTTGTATATGATAATGTCACAAAATGGAAAATGTTAAGATTCTCATAAAAACTATAAAAACTTTATAAAAAATGATATTTAATCATAAACGCTCATATAGTCATATGCATTACATTTTATTAATAAAATACTCATTTTCTAGAAAAAGATAAATATGATAACATAAAAAAACATAAAAAATTTACAAAAAAAAAAATAAAAAATTCAGGAACGATTGACTAATATCAAATGAAACATGGTTAAACACATTCATATGAGAACATCAAAACACATAAGTAACAACAACTAACCCCGCATCGCGGGGTGATACTTTCCTAGTTGCTAGCAATAGCAGATTCATGATTTAGATTTGTTGGAGGCACAAAAGATATAAAATTATCTTTTTTTTTATTGTTGGGTCTGGTCAAAATTATTTTAAATACGAAAAATAAAAAAATTTATGACATTACAATAGAAAATATTAAGGTACATATTGCAATTGTCTTTTACAATTATCATATCTTGAAAATGATGGATTGCGATTTCATTTGGTGTTTGGAATTACTAAAAGGGTTAATTTTATAAAAAGGTAACTAACTATCTAAAATATTTAAAAACACTATCCAACTAAAAATCGATATTAGAAGGTAACGAATTCATCGCCTTGTTCGAATGATATTTTGAAATAACAAAAAAACGATAGTTCGAATGATATTTTATAAATCAAAAGAATAATCCGTTACCTTCTGATGATATTTTTTTAGTTGATGGTGTTTTAAAAGATTCTGAATAATTGATTACTCTTTTATGATATTAACCTTAATTAAACTATGTTAAACAATACTTAGATGAAAGACAAAGGAAAATTGAAGATTTCGCCAATTCATTTTGTATTTTGGTGATTGGAATTAATTTCGTGGCTTAAATGGAAGCACAAGAATCAAGTTGTTTTTAGTTGTTATATCATATATGCCTCTTAGATATAGTTAAAGAGTATTGGGATGGAGACAGAAGGTATTGGTAAATTGCTTCTTTAAAGTTTAAAGCGTTTGGGCTTTCTTTATATAAACTAATTTTGCTAAGCCCAAGTGCCTAGTACATGATGTAAATGCTACGTGCCTCTATTAGGCCGTGTATCCCCCAATTTAGATCATTTGGCCTACTGTTATTAATTTAAATTTTCCTTTATCCGAATCACACCTATATATATATATATATATATATATATATATATATATATATATATATATATATATATATATATATATATATATATATATATATATATATATATATATATATATATATATATATATATATAACTGTCAAATGTGTTATTGTTTATAATTTTAAAAACATGATATTAATCATTAGATGAAGTAAGTTTTATTACCACATTAAATTAAAAAACTGAAAAGTTAATAAAACTTTGTAGTAACTAAAATAGTTAATTTACTAATTTATATTACTAGAGGATAAAATTATCCAATATCGTTTATTGTCTTTAGCCATTGCAATTGAAAGTTAGGAAATAGTTGGTAATAATACGATTATCAAATGTACTTATTGTTTACAATTTTAAAAGCATGATATTAGTCATTAGATGAAGTCTATCTAGTCAGTAATTATTATCACATTAAATTAAAAAATTGAAAAGTTACTAAAAAAAATTAAAATGGTTAATTTACTAATTTATATTAGTAGACAATAAAATTATCCCATATCGTTTCTAGTCTTTAATCATTGCAATTGAAAGTTAGGAAATAGTTGGTACTAATATGATTATCAATTTGTACCAACCAAACTTGTTGGTATTCAAACAATTCCGTATAAAATATATTTGGTATGATCCTGGTAGAAAAAAAATTGTTTCAACTATAGTTGGTATGGTATACAGTTTGAGTAAAAATAAATTGATACCATATTATGTTCAACCCTAGCCAAAAATGTAATTTTTGAAAGTTGGATGACTTGTTTATCAGGTAAAATGATCAAAATAAATAAAATTTTCGATTTTGTAGGAGTTAATTGACTAAAAAAAATATAATGATTAAATCGATTATGAGAACTAAACATAAAGACTTGAGTAGATTTCTCTTGTATTATTATCGCTTTTTAAAACATATTTTCAATGAAATATCGCTAAAAGTCGTCTTCGAAAGTATTCAAGAAATGCACGTTTTCTAAAAAGTTCAATGGGAGGAAAGCGTCATCATCTAGAAGTGTTGATATCAAACCCACTGTTCCTCGTTTGGTTCAAGTAAACCAAACATTTATTTGTTTAAGTAATTCTTTTGTTCACCAAATTTTATAAATAAAAACTTTTTCAATTCAATATTGATATAAAGTGTTTATTTTAGTGACACACGGTCAATAAGTATTTCGTCACGTAACTTTGGTCTGTTTAATAGAAACTCAATAAAAATAAATGGATTTTTTCTAATAATCAAATGTATAAATATCGGACATACTCAGCTTAGGGGCGTGTTCGGCAAAATTAGCTGGTAGCGGGTAGCTTGTAGCGTTTTGTTAAACGCTACATGAAATATCATTTGGATTTGGAGCGTTTTGTTTAAACTAAACGCTAGAAGCTTGTAGTGCCGAACGAAGCTTTCTGTTTAAAACGGAGCTTTTTGTCAAACGCTAGAAGCTAGAAGCTCTCAAACGCTTCCAAACGCTCCGTGCCGAACACGCTCTAGAGCTTTTACGAAAAGAACTTTGTGAGAGTTATTTTAAAAGCTTTTCCAAGTTAAAAAACTTTTGAAAAATTAAAAAGCTATTGGAAAAGCTTTTTCAAACCAAATTTTTTTCAAAGAAATTGGTAATTAACAAGTTTTTATGAATTTTTTCAATGATTTGATGAGACTACTCCATAAGATCAGCAATCTAGCCCAGTTGCTTCCCTTTTAGGCGCTTCCTCTAGTTATATATGTAAGAGTTCATTTGAGACGAACATAATTTTGTGAGACCGTGATATCAAATTTTTTAGTGGAATATTATAATATTCTATTGTTCGTAAAAATAGAATATGCAACATATTCTAACATTATATGTTTTAAAATATTTCAATGTAAAATATGTTAAAATTATTGGCTTAGAATATTATAATATTTCAGTAGAAAAAAGTGGTCTCACGGTCTCACAAAATTAGGCCGTCTCACATGTATCTAACTATATATATATATATATATATATATATATATATATATATATGTGTGTGTGTGTGTGTGTGTGTGTGTTTAAATATTTTAGCTAATTATTGTGTGGATATAGGGATGATTATAGATCAATCATTTCAAAAACCTAGATAGGGGTAAAATAGTTATTTTAATTGTTAATTAATTTTGGTAATTAAATAATTTAATGATTAATCCTTTAATCCTTCAATCGCTAGGGATGATAACATCAAAGAAGAGAGGAGGCTGGAGCTGGGATACTCCGCCGACGATGATGGCATCGAAACCTAGGAAGGAAATCGTGTTCGATCAGACCATTACAGTCTATCTTGATGTCGTCTGCTTCCATCGATACAAACCATTGCAGTCAGCCTTCATCTTCCCGATTTTCGTTTCTGGTTTATGTGCAATTCTTCTCCCTTATCAGATCGTATAACTTTATCTTCACTCTAGTTCTCATCTTTTGCTTTTGATTTTATCTATGCTCTCAAGAAAACGACCTCAACGTCGCTTTCACGTTTGGGAATTCAAAAATTAGGGGTTTGCCTATTTAAGTTTAAATTAAACGGATTGTGAAGGGGAGATGTCGAGTTACAGACTGTGAATGAGGGATGTGGATTGGTTTTGTGGGTGGTGAAGTACAACGACAGGAGGGCATCCGACGGAGGCGGTGGTCACTCATCGTGAAAATAAGCTTCAATTATATTTGTCTTATGTTATTTTGGTTAGTTTGGATTTATATTTTGGTTTTCTTATGATTATGATTTGAAGGTTTTCATTCATCTGTTTTGTGCGATGCTCTACTTTTAATAGGGAAGACCGAATTAAACTTGACACATCGTCATTAATTAGGGATAAATTGAGAATTGGTAAATGGGGTTATATTTATTGAGTATGATGGAAAGCATATTCTTCGTTATATAACTTCAAATCATGGTTTCATATTTTAAATGGAACTAGACCTAATTTAATTGATAATGCTAGCAAAGACTGTAGCGTGCTTCCTTTTGCTTGAACAGATTTAGTTTAAGCACATCATAATACAATAGTCATGTTATTTGTATAATCATATTCCCATGCTTATTTCTATTTTTTAATACATGACTTTGTTTACTCGTTAGTTGAAGATCCAAAGTCAAAGGAAATAAATTCCCTTCTAGAAAGCAAGAAGTTCAGGTAACAAATACCAATGCCATTCAAACCTTTAGATTCTGCTAGAATTGAATCTTGAATTTCAATTATGTCGAAATGGAATCTCGAATTCTGATTCTGTCGGAATGGAATCTCAATATTTCCTCTATGATTTGTGCATTTTCTATAATTCTTGGTTATGAGTTTTGCTGTAATTCACAAGTATGCAGATTTGTACAAAGGACTTTAGTTTTTTCTTTTTCATTTGGTAATAAATTATTCTTTCAGAATGGCTTGAAGAAGGAATCAATAATTGATCATACTAGAGAAAGACTTGGAATTGAGTTCAATAAAAAGTTACATTGAAGAAGATGAAGTGTAAACAAGTCGATTATTTGGACCGTTGAAGAAGATTAAGTGTATTTGTTCAATAATTGTATATTTGAGAATGCTATTCTTAAGAATTTTATTCATTTTGATGACATTTTGTAAGAATATGTCTAATTATATTAAAATGTATCATTCTATAAGAATATTTATGAATTTGTATTTAAGTTCAGATGTGTATAAATATATTAGAATGTTGTTATTATTCAATTTTAGGTTCAAGAATTTTATTATTCTTCATTAATATTCTAATAGAATAACATTCTAACAAAACAGTATCACAGGACATCATTCTCACAGAATAACATTTCTAACAGAATTAAAATTGAATTAATTAAAAAAATCAGAATTCAAAATTAAGATAATAAAAAATCCCTTAAAATCCAAATATTTCGTTTTTAAATTTGTGTTTCCTAATTTGAAAGTAATGGAAATGTACATTTTTACCCTTCTTTTAATTAAATGGTATTATTATTATTTTTTAATTTAATAATATAGATAAATGTCTTTCTTAAAATAACTAAAATGATTGGTCCACAATCATTCCTACATCCACAAAATTGAAAATTGAAAAACTCTTTTATTATGGAGATAAAATTAGCTTTTTTCATTTAAAGATGTTTAATAAAAAAGTTCCATCAAATGTGTTATATTCTTGATGCTCTTAAACTTGTTGGAGTGGCACCATGTTTGCCATCTTGTCACAGTAGCTTTTTGACATCCACATTTCTGACATGTCAATTTTGTTACACAACACGCGTGACATGTTAACATGAGACATGGGTAAGGGTCAATCTTAGTGCTCAAGATTATGTTTCACGATAAAGATTTATGATGAATGCATCCGACTACTAAATTGAACACATCAATTTCATTCAGGGCTCGCCAAAGCACTTTAGATGTCAGCATAAAATCATCGAGGGGCTCATACATATCGCTTCTCCTATTGAGGCAGAGTGAAAAATAAACTTTGACCACTTAGTTTTTGTCTACTCACCATATCATACAGTTTGGTCGAGGCAGGTAGGGAATGAGAGCTGGAGTTAGAGACTCAACAACAAAAGAGGAAGCATGATCAGACTCATACATTAGCAGGAACGGTCAAGAAGGCCAGGGCGACTGACATTCGGTCAGGAGATCGAGAGACTCACAGATTTTATGAAAGGTGTGGTCAGACTCATCAGGGTAGTTATCATGCGCCAATTTCTGGATGTTTCAAATGTGGTCAGGAGGGTCACTACAGTCAGGAGTATAGTCAGAGGGAGTTAAGAGTATGTTTCATTTGCAGTCAAGCAGACCATGGTAAGGTTGATTTTCCACCGAGTGTGGATACGATGGTTTTGGATCCAACACCTTTAGCTTGGTAGTTATCGGATGGACGACATGGGACAACTAGATTCCTAAGGTCCAGGGTTTGAGTTATTAGTTTACTTTAGTTCGGTCGGATGCAACATTCGTTGATGTCTTCAGTTTCTTTCATTTATGTTTCTGTTGTCTCATTTGTAATCTTGGATGACCTATTGAATGGTATCGTTTTAATCAACTCTGATTTTGTTTTGAGTAAACTATTTATGAATAGATTGCTTGCTAATTGTGGGGTTGTGGATATGTGTTGGAACACTTGGATTTTGTTTGAAGGATCATGATTCTCTCTTGCCTATGGATGTCAGGTATGGTTGTTAGGAACCAAGTGGTAAAGTTTTGGGTGGGATCGAAATTTTGAATGGTTTTGGAGTCATCGAGGTCAAGCCAATGCCAAGTGGGGGAGAATCGATTATTCGGATGGAAGGATTTCAAAGTTTAGGTCATCCCAAAGTTTCTTAATCAAGGATAAAGGATATCAGGTTCGGGTTGTTGGCAGAAATGAAGCTTAGGCAAGGAATATTGTTTAACAATCAAATGTGACTAGGGAAGCAATTACTGAAGATTTAAGTGATGGGTTTTAGGCATAACAAAACAAACTTAAAACTATTAAGTGTGCATGCAACCTAAAACAAGATCTAGGTTTTCTCTATTGAACCGATAACTATGAACATCAAAATAATAACCCTAGAAAGCCTAGGTAATTTTCAAAAAAAAAAAATCACATAAAAGGGTTCAGGATTACATACCTTATTGTTATTATAGCAAATGACAATGATCCTTGTTTTGTTGAAGCTTTGGAAGCAAGCACCACAAGTGTTGTGCCTCTAGTGGTGCACACACAAGCTAGCGAGAAAAATATTAAGGAGAGAAGAGAGAATAGGGAGGAGAGAAAATTTGTGGATATTCCTTTTAATTAAATAGAGTGGCCGAAAATATGAAGGCAACAGTCCTTTATATAGTGGTACAAGGAAGCCCTGGATAACCCTAATCAAAATATTATATTAATATTTCAAATTTGTAATTATCTAGCTCCATATTTATCCACATGAGATAATCTAGAAATCATAGATTATCCTCTAGAAACCGTCCAACCTATGTGTGGAAGGTTCTGGAGCCTTTTGCTCAACTATTGAACAATTACACTTTATGTAACATCCATAAAATTAAAGCCAATTTAAAAAAATTTCAGACATTCAAAAACCATTATTTATTACAAAATGTTTTCAAAATAGTTTCATATCAGAGTATCCAAGAAATCAAATCATAAAAATGCGAGGAGGTGCACGATCACACCTTCGCCTTCCCGCGATCATCCGAAGTACATGAAACAAAATCCAAAACTGTAAGCCCGAAGCTTAGTGAGTTCCCCCAAAATACCAACACAATACAACATAATCATATCATAGCAAATAAACAACATGCATATAGAGTCTACAGTATGACTGGACTGCCCTCACTGGGCCTTTAGTCTATCTGGCCTACTCTCAGAACCTTCAACATGCCTGGTCCGCCCTACTGGGCCTTCAGCCTGTCTGGACCGTTCTCCGGGCCTTCGGCCTGACTGATATGCCCCATAGGGCATGCAGTCTATCCAGGCCGCCCTATGTTGGCCTACATCACAAAGCAGGTCCGCCTCAACCCACCCCCAAGCATACTGTGACAACCCAGAAACTCCTACCTCGCACACTTAGCCAATTCAATCAAAGTTAAACGTGTTTTGTTGACTCCTTACACTGTTTGAGGGTTCGTTTAAGTGATTCTAAGCTTGAGTATGACCAAGGTTGAGTTTAGGAATGAGTCAGCAAGTCGTATACTGTCAAAACAGGGCCATACACACCCTTAGAGGGAGTGTACGGCCGTACACATGGGTGTGCGGCCGCACACACACCTCCTGGCAGCACACTCCCTTCTAGGCCGCACACCCACCCTCCAGCCGCACACTCACCCTTATATATATAAGGTGACCCCCTTCACTCACTCCTTTCATTTGGCTGCACTTTACTTCCTCTCTCTACTTTCTCTCTCCAAAAACTTCATCCAAGAACACTCTAAAGGCCTCAAAAACGTGAACTACTTCATCATTCAGCTTGTTATATTGGTAAGACACCTGAATCTAAGCCTAAAATTCATAGTGTTCTTCGTGTTCTTCATCCTTTGAAGGTGTACGGCCGCACACCTTCATAAGGTGGCCGTACACACCTTAAAGACTCTCCAAAGTGAAGAGTTTGGCCTCCATTTACTAGTCGGACTTGGTATTAGCACTAGAACACCTCAAAATCAACATTTCGAGCACAAATGAGGAGTGTACGGCCGCACACCCCTCTGTACGGCCGCACACTCCCATGTACGACCGCACACACGTTCTGGCCGCACACCCTGGACGCACACACACTCTTTTGGCCGTACACCTCCTTTGTTTGATCATATAGGGTCCCGACAAGCATTTCTAAGTCTTTAGGGTGGTTTCCCGTCATGTTTAGTCATGAAACACCCAAATTCTAACACACATATGTGTTATCACATGTTAATAGGATCCACTTGCATACGAAACATCGGTTGACACTCAGCATTCGTAACCGATCATACACCTAGATCCTACGTCAAACGGTGAGTTCATACCCCTACGCCTTTTTCCGAGTTTTCATGTTTTCAGGGGGGAATACAAGCAAAAGTACAAGGAAACTTGTGCTCACGTATATTATTTTATTTAAAATAATTATATGTTCAATATGCTTTTAACACAGAAAACAGTTTTACCAAACAATTAAGAAATCAACTCGTAGAAACAGTTTTCAAAACTAAAGCAAGGAACTTGTGAATCTTATCATAAAATGTGATATTTTGCAAAGGATTCATACAAAACATAAACATGATTGGATAGTCAAAACTAAAGCAAGGAACTTGTGAATCTTTTCATAAACAGGCTGTTAAACAAATAACGATTGGATAGTCAAACATCTTTCATAAGAAAATATAGGATTTCTTGGGAAACACTTTTCAAAGGATCAAGGAAACATTTCTTTCATCAGAACTAAACGCTTATGAACTCACCAGCTTTATGCTGATATATTTCAAAACTGCTTGTATTCTCAGGGAATTAGTAGACAGGTACTTCCAGGAGTTCGGAGAAGACGGAGCGTTAGAGTCACGTCTTTACTTTTGATATGAACAAAACTATGTATTAAACAACGTAAACCTTTTTCATGTATGTATTCAATGTCTGGTTGTGTTTACTATGCTTGCTATGATACAATTGTGTGATACTACGCATGACGTCAATCACCCCCGAACATTTCCGCAGTTCCGTTTTGGGGGTGTGACAGATTGGTATCAGAGCCCTTGTTTGTAGCGAACTAAGTATACCGAACCATACATGGTATACAACTATAAATAGTAAGGGGCCTAAGTGCTCTAAACTAAAAGTATACTTTCAAAAATACAAGTATTTTTATAAAAGTATATAAGTGTACCCGAGTATCAGAATCCGTGTCGTAAGTAGACGAAACAAAAGTATTTGGATGTTGGACACCGCAGTTAACCTGGGCAGTTATGTAATCATGTCTAGGATCAATATAGCCTGATCAACTATATTCATTCGAGACATGACCAACATGTGCTTGGGAGTGACTATGGTGTTACAGCAAGTCTAAAACTTACCTAGATACTAGAGGAGTTCTAGAGCCAAACATAAGGATTAAAATACTATAGGAGTATTTTAGGATGCTAACGACTAAGCCGAAAACTTACCCAAGGATCCATCCTTCAAGAATCAAGCATGTAGCAATGATACATTAGAAGTATTATTAGATTCAATGCCTATTAACTATTCCTTTACCATCACCGCGCGTAGATAGCATGGCTGGATTCCATCTCCTTGGCGACCCGTACCTTCCCAACCAAGGAGATGGTGGATGGATCGAATCAGAGCCAGAAGGAAACCATGAAATCCCTTTTGACGATGGCATTGCCGAACCATTTCCTGAGGAGACTGACTCGGAACCAGAAGTCGAGAACCTACCCCAAGTGACCCCAATACCAAATCCTGACCCTCAAGTTGGATTCCAAGGTCCAACTCCTATGTGGGTCGGGAGTTTGAATAGGTGGAGCCACGAGCAAGACCAACCCCTCCCATACGACTGAAACCGCAACTTCTACAATTTGAACGAAGGAGGCCCCACGGACAGGGCCCTTCCAATCCCAATACGCCGAGTGGCTCACAATGTGGAGCTAGGTATGGCAACCCTTCAACGAACTATGTAACTTGAGGCAGACTCGGATGCCAACACAAACCACATTCGTAATCTTGAAGTTGCTCACGGGAGTACTATGAGGGACAACGAAGCTCTGCAGCGAGAGTTAGCTACAACCCGAGCCGAGGTCATAGAGCTCCGAGCCCGCCAGTCAGAGTATGAAGGACACTTGCTTGACGTGGAGCGACAGCTGTCCGAATTAGGGTTTCACTTGAGGAGTGCCCGTCGTCAATAGAGGACCACTCTACTCATTCTTCCTTTCTGATTTAAGGAATAACTTTCATGTTTATGTTCTGAGTAGCCCTTTTCCGTAAACATCTCTGTCTTTCATACTGCCGAAATTTTCTCTTTGATATTAGGACCTAGACCTATTGTTAGGTCCTGAGTTCCGAAATATGTAATCTCAGTTTTAGTTATGATGACAACAATCATACGTCAGCTAAAGCATGTATCATAGGATGTGCTCTTACCTTAGACAATCATTCCTTTTCCCCATCGATTTCATATCAGTATCCATGAAAAGGTTCAATGTCCTAATCGGCATAGGACGAATGAGCCTCACATCGTGCCAATGCCTTTTGCTTCGAGAAAGCGATTCGTCTCAATCGTCCCTCTGACGGAGTCCTCACTGGTTTCAGTGATAAGATTGTTCGAACCTTCGTATCATTTCCCGCGTCAAAGCCTAGGAGCATCTACGAAAGGAATGTTATGCATTCCTGGCTCGTGTTGTCGATGTGACGTAAAAAGTTAAAGACCTCGAGAGCATTTCCGAAGTCCGCAACTTTCCTGATGTCTTCCCCAAAGACATTTCCAGGGATTTCTCCCGAGCGTCAAATTGAATCCCGTATCGACTTGATACCCGTAGCTACTCTTATAGTTAACCCTTCATCTCATCTGGAGCCGAAGAAATGGGAGAGTTACTCAGCCAGCCCGATGGGCTGAGCAAACAAGAGTTCTTAAACTTATTTTATGTGAACTTTATGTGCTCAAATCTTTTCTATCCTTGCTAAGACCACATCATGGGGATGTGGGTCGAATCAAAGAGAGTCAGTTAGCAAAACAGGAAATATCAATGCATAGACAAACGTTTAGGATACATCCAGGGGCAACCATTGTTGCTCACAAACTCTTTTCTTGACATATAGCAGATCATGCCTCCGAAGAAGCAGAACCAATCCACTGGTAAGGCACCAATCCTTCAGATGGATTCAGCTACGTTCCAAGCTACTGTCACAGCAGCCGTAGCGGCCGCCCTAGCTGTCCTTAACGCTAACAACACCAATGCGGGTGGAAGTGTTAATGGCAGTCCAAACCCTGGTGTTAACCAAACTCAACAACAAGTGCCTACTGGAAAGGACACCCTTGATCCCCAACCTAACATCCTGAAGCGAAAGTTCGAAGGAAGCTGTTCAACCCAAGGACCTACTGAAAGGCAACGAATTGGGACTGTCAATACCCCAGTAAGCCCTACTGTTCCAACCCCAACCACACCCTACTTGGGAAATCTCCCGTACTGCAGCAAATGCAACTACCATCATCATGGAGTCTGACGAGTGCTGCATTGCACCAGATGCAACAGGAAGGGGCACACCTCCAGCAGATGTAGGACCCTAGTCGAGTTCGTCACTATGAATGCCAATGTTGGGGCTAGTCCAACCTGTTACCTCTGTGGTAGTGTAGGACATTTCAAAAGAAATTGTCCAAGGGCTAAGGATGGCAAGGAAGCTCGCTTCGCGAAGACCCCGACTCAATATATCCCTTCCACTACCGATGCTAGGATAGTTCAAGTGTGCAGTGTATGTGGCGAAATGGGGTATTTCAAAAGAGACTGCCCAATAGAGAAGAACGACGAGGAGACAGAAGGAGTCTGACCTCAGAAGAAGGGAAGCATCAAAGAACCCTACAATGTTTTGGGTACGTTTTCAAAAACCTCAAGAATTATTCATAATCGTGATTTCTTTCTCATCCAAATTTAATCACGACTTACTCTTAAAAGTTGATGCCCTAAGGGGTAGATTATGGCAGCCTAGCGTATACATTAGAGTCAGTTGTGATTATACATGACTTGTATACGCCAAGCAATCATAGGAAAATCTAGTGAGAACCATTCCATCGAGAGCCCATAGTTTCAAGACATCTGGACCCTCGCATTAGTAGTACCCACCAAGTCAAATCAAACACAGGAAACACCCGAATCTTTCATCTAGGAGCACCGATGTACTAACAAAATGATCCTCCGGACTAACTTAACGCGCAATTCTACGGCGCCATCCTGTTTAATCCGACTGGGTCTATGTCATATCAAACCCTTTATCTTAAATCATTCGATCGCGAAACTCCCGTCGCTCGTGACGACAAACTAGATGCGAACTTCGAATAATTCATCCCTCTTCGAAACCCGAAAGTATTCATACGAAGAGTATCATCCACAAAGAGAAGGACAAAGTAAGAGAACCATCCGGACAATTGAAGATGCGTCATGGGACACACATATATCCTTAATTGAACCTTCTTGCAACGACGGCGACCTTTCCAGTAGCAAGGCTGCACCGTTCGAAGCCCTCTGCAGCCATAAGTACAGACCCCATCTGCGCTGGGCTGAGGTGGGCAACACGCAACTAGACCAGAGTCAAGTCCCCAATAGCACTCTCGCAAGTCCTGAAATCATCCGAGAGATGGCAGAAAAGAACGTACGAAAGGGACTACGCCGATGAGAGACAAAAACCCTTGAAGTTCCAGATTGGTGGACGTGTCCTTTTGCAGGTCACACCCTGGAAAAGCCCGATACGCTTCGGAAGGCGTTGAAAGCTAAAATCAGGATATGTTGGACCGTCCAAGATCCTTGCTAGGATCAGCCCCGTAAGCATACAAACTCTATTTACCCCGAGAACTCAACAAAGTCCATTCCTCCTTCCTCGTGTCGAACCGAAATGAGTGTCTGTCCGATGAGACACCTACGATTTCCCCTCGACAGCCTCGAGTTAGACGAGAGTCTACACTTTGTGAGAGAATCATCCGAGCTCACAGATCGAGAAGTCAAGCA
This sequence comes from Lactuca virosa, assembly GCF_052849685.1. Taxonomy (NCBI): domain Eukaryota; kingdom Viridiplantae; phylum Streptophyta; class Magnoliopsida; order Asterales; family Asteraceae; genus Lactuca; species Lactuca virosa. Next base: position 140,542,358 of record NC_136427.1, on the reverse strand, counting down.
AACGAAATAACGTCACATCCCGATAGTGAAGATCCGCTGAAATGTCGAACAGGAACTTGGATTCACTTGGGAGCACGAGAGTCCCATGAACCCTAAGTACCTCCACCTTTTCCAAGACCATGAGTTATATTATTATTCTTGAATTTCGGGACGAAATTACCTCTAACGGGGGGATGATGTGACAATCCAGAAACTCCTACCTCGCACACTTAGCCAATTCAATCAAAGTTAAACGTGTTTTGTTGACTCCTTACACTGTTTGAGGGTTCGTTTAAGTGATTCTAAGCTTGAGTATGACCAAGGTTGAGTTTAGGAATGAGTCAGCAAGTCGTATACTATCAAAACAGGGCCATACACACCCTTAGAGGGAGTGTACGGCCGTACACATGGGTGTGCGGCCGCACACACACCTCCTGGCAGCACACTCCCTTCTAGGCCGCACACCTACCCTCCAGCCGCACACTCACCCTTATATATATAAGGTGACCCCCTTCACTCACTCCTTTCATTTGGCTGCACTTTACTTCCTCTCTCTACTTTCTCTCTCTAAAAACTTCATCCAAGAACACTCTAAAGGCCTCAAAAACGTGAACTACTTCATCATTCAGCTTGTTATATTGGTAAGACACCTGAATCTAAGCCTAAAATTCATAGTGTTCTTCGTGTTCTTCATCCTTTGAAGGTGTACGGACGCACACCTTCATAAGGTGGCCGTACACACCTTAAAGACTCTCCAAAGTGAAGAGTTTGGCCTCTATTTACTAGTCGGACTTGGTATTAGCACTAGAACACCTCAAAATCAACATTTCGAGCACAAATGAGGAGTGTACGGCCGCACACCCCTCTGTACGGCCGCACACTCCCATGTACGACCGCACACACGTTCTGGCCGCACACCCTGGCCGCACACACACTCTTTTGGCCGTACACCTCCTTTGTTTGATCATATAGGGTCCCGACAAGCATTTCCAAGTCTTTAGGGTGGTTTCCCGTCATGTTTAGTCATGAAACACCCAAATTCTAACACACATATGTGTTATCACATGTTAATAGGATCCACTTGCATACGAAACATCGGTTGACACTCAGCATTCGTAACCGATCATACACCTAGATCCTACGTCAAACGGTGAGTTCATACCCCTACGCCTTTTTCCGAGTTTTCATGTTTTCAGGGGGGGGGGGAATACAAGCAAAAGTACAAGGAAACTTGTGCTCACGTATATTGTTTTATTTAAAATAATTATATGTTCAATATGCTTTTAACACAGAAAACAGTTTTACCAAACAATTAAGAAATCAACTCGTAGAAACAGTTTTCAAAACTAAAGCAAGGAACTTGTGAATCTTATCATAAAATGTGATATTTTGCAAAGGATTCATACAAAACATAAACATGATTTTCCGTACTATTATTTGTAAATTTATTAGGCTAAGTTTTGAGACACGTCCTTGGTAACACTCCACCGGATTCGTGAGTGTAGGACTACCCTTGTAACCAGAATCTCTTGGAGGGAGAGCGTGACTATTGTGTATAGATCTATATGGGACTGACTATCCCGCACCTTCGCTGCTAGCTACAGCGGGACCGTTAGGTTCAGGGGTGACAAAGTTATAAAAAGATATTGGCCCCTTTACGTGCCTTATCCAGTCTAAGTACGGTTATGACACTCACAACTTAGGTAGCGAAAATTTACTTTTGTAATAATGAAACAAGTGAACTAACCTCAAAGTAATAACCGATTTGATTACTAGAGGGCATTAGTAATGCCCTTAGGATCTAGTTCACTACTTATTTATTAGTTTTATTTATGTAATAAGGCTAATACATCTCACCGAGAACAAAAAGGGTTTTTCAAGGAAACTACATCTAACGATACAAGTATGGTAGATACTTGTACACCTCATCCCAGAACAGTTAACCAACTATCAACTTTTAAGGAAAATATAGGATTTTCCTGGGATAACTCAACTTTTCATAAACATGCTGTTAAACAAATAACGATTGGATAGTCAAACATCTTTCATAAGAAAATATAGGATTTTCCTAGGATAACTCAACTTTTCATAAACAGGCTGTTAAACAAATAACGATTGGATAGTCAAACATCTTTCATAAGAAAATATAGGATTTCTTGGGAAACACTTTTCAAAGGATCAAGGAAACATTTCTTTCATCAGAACTAAACGCTTATGAACTCACAAGCTTTATGCTGATATATTTCAAAACTGCTTGTATTCTCAGGGAATTAGTAGACAGGTACTTCCAGGAGTTCGGAGAAGACGGAGCGTTAGAGTCACGTCTTTACTTTTGATATGAACAAAGCTATGTATTAAACAATGTAAACCTTTTTCATGTAGGTATTCAATGTCTGGTTGTGTTTACTATGCTTGCTATGATACAATTGTGTGATACTACGCATGACGTCAATCACCCCCGAATGTTTCCGCCGTTCTGGTTTGGGGGTGTGACACATACAATCAACACATAGATAACAATGCTAGGATGTATAAACAGTTAAACCGATCTAACAGATCACTAATCGTGACATCATCCTATATACCAGGATACCGACCTAACAGGTTACTAAACATAACATCATCATACATACCAGGATACCGACCTAACAGGTCACTAAGCATATCATCATGCAATAACCAGGATAACAATCCAATAAGGGCCGTCATTGGTGCCTTCGACCATGTTAGTATAGTGAGGACAACTCACCTCACAATGTCGATCGGAACTAAAATATCAAACTCCCGAAACACGGCTCCAAACACCAACACCTACAATCACCAATGATCCACTTCCATAAATACACAAATTACCTAAGTACCCTCAGAAGTCAAACCGGTCAACCCTTGATCAAAGTCAAAGTCAACGCTCAAGGTTAACAGTCCATGCTGACCCAACTCGTCGAGTACAGCCACTGACTCGTCGTGTTCCTTCAGAACTCAAAGAATCGTGAAAACCCCAGTTGACTCGCCGAGTTTCCAAACAACTCGTCGAGTCCATGTAGTGTCCAAAATGTCGGGAAAACCCTAACCAACTCGTCGAGTTAACTCACTAACTCGCCGAGTTCATGCAGAATCCAGAAAGCGGGAAAACTTCATCCAACTAGTCGAGTTGACTATGTAACTCATCGAGTTCCTTCAACCATTCCTCATTCAGCTCATTTCAGTCGAGTTCATGGCTTCAAACTCCAAATCTAGCTTCCTAGGGTTGTAACACCCAGTCTAGGTATTAATTACATTTTTGGTCCCTTATATATTGATTTATTGCTTTTGGACCTTGTTATTATGGAATTTGGAAGAAGGAGGGACCATTTATGCTAACTTTGGATTTTGGAGGCGGATCCCGAACGCGGGGCGTTCCCGCGCTGAATGAAAACCCTAATTTTTAGGGTTTAGGACCTATATAAACAACATTATGACTAAAACCCTGGCCTCTTTACCCGCCTCTCAACCTCAGAAAACCCTAGATAGCCTCCTTTTCTCATTCTTGTGTGTGTTTGGCCTTGTGAAGTTTGTTTTGGAGCTTAGAAGCTTGGAAGAAGGAAGGAGAAGCTAGTGAAGAGGAACTTGAGTATCTTGAGCTCATAGATCCGGGATAGCATCATCATTTGGGACTCTTTGAAGGTATAAAGTTCACAACTTTCCTCAAGTATGCTTAGATCTAGTGTAATGATGTTTTGGACCTTTTTAGTCCCCAAAAATGGATCTTTATGACTCAAATTCGTTTATAAGCCTAGGGTTGCCACCTTTGATGCTAATGGTATCCCTATATCAGTAAAGTTTCGATCTTTGAGGTCTTAATGGGTTCATGCAAGAGTTAGGACCACATTTATGGAAGTTGATTGCTATTTCTTGAGATTTGGAATCATGGGGACATGTAAAGTCACCAAGTCCGTGACTTTATGACTCTAGAGGTCCTAGATAGCTTGGATCTGTGATTGGATAGCACAGCTTAAGCATTAAGTGCTTAATGGCCCATTTTTGAAAGCTGGACGCGAACACCATGCGTAGGTCCTGGGAGTGCATTGCGTTCCCCCTGCGTTCGTTGCGACAGTGGGCCTTTTTAGCCATTTCGTTGGACTAGTTGATTATGGGCCTTAGTGGATTATTCTTTTGGGTTGATAATGGACTTTATTGTATATTGGATTTGAGGGAAAGCCCATTTGGGAAGTTGGGCCCAATCTAGAAAATTGGGTCATAAGTGGGCCATTAGTGGGTTTGATGGATTTAGGCCTTCATGTTATGGATTTACGCTTAGGTCATGGGTCCATTTAGATCAGGGGTGAAACATTCATTTTACCCTAAGAAGAATTGTTTGCATTTTGACTAAGTGTTATTTGGTAATGATAGCCGAGGAGTTGCGGGAGCAGCCGATAGAGATTCCTTACCGAGAGATTCAACAGCCAACTTTGTGAGGTGAGTTTTCCTCCAGTAGGAACGGGTCGAAGGCACTAATGTCGGCCCGTTTATCTATGTTAGCATAGGTCGGACTTAAGTCTGATGCCGGGGTTAGCCCGATGTAGGTTATATGTTTCCGGACTTTGGTCCGATGCCGGGGAAAGCCCGAGGAATGTTTGTATGCTTGATGTCTTTGTGATTCTTGCATGTGTTTGTTTATATGTTCCGGGCTTCGGCCCGATGCCGGGGCAAGCCCGATGAATGTTTAGCTTATATGTTATGTTTATATGTTCCGGGCTTCGGTCTGATGCCGGGGCAAGCCCAAGGAATGTTTATATGTTTATGTTATATGCATGTTGATATGTTATATGTATACCGGAATTCGGTCTGATTCCGGGCGGGGCCCGATGCCTGACTTCGGTTCGATGTCGGGCGCGGCCCAATGCCGGATTCGTCCGATGCCAGGCGGGGCCCCATGTAGTGGGCAAGGCCCAATGTATGCTATTATGTGATTATGTGTATGGTATGTGGTAGTTTGGGGAGACTCGCTAAGCTTCGTGCTTACAGTTTTCGGTTTTGGTTTCAGGTACTTCCGCTAGTAAGGGGAAGAGCTCGGGATGACTACATGGCACACACCACAACTTTTAGCCTAGGAGGATTCACACTGATGTTTTGACATATGATTTTGATATATTGACAGATGTTATGATATTTATGAGATACATGATTTATGACTTTTAAATGATGAATGATACCTATGGTTTTTATTGATGATTCAAAATGAAAATTTTGGACAGTATTTTTGGGATGTTTCAAGTTGGTATTAGAGCCTTGGTTTGAGGGATTCGGGCACACTCTCGAGTGTGTCTGAACTCAAACTAAGGAATTGGTATGAAATTTTTTTTCAAAGAAGATCATTTAAAAAAGAAGAATTTTGAAAAGAGAAAAAGAACTTTGAAAATAGAAAAGGGTGTGGTGCATGCAATTAGATGAGCTCAAGTAAGTACTCCCAAATTACCCATACAAGTTTATGTTATGATATGTTTATGAGAATTGCATGCTAGATTAGGGCTAAGGATCTAGGAAGGATGCCTTATGTGCCTGATATATGTATATCAGCTTTATGAACTGCATGCTAGTACAAATTAGTTAGTGATATGATGGCCTGATTAGGATATGCTTGATTATGTTTACTCAATGCTCGAATGCTGCTTGCTTTGTGTTTTTAGGAGATCTAGTTATCTTTAACTAACTAGTGAACGAATATGTTAAGTTACATATTAAGAGGACTGAATAATTTCAGAAGGTTAGGTTTAGCTCTATTTTGCAGCTCTCGTTTGAGTCTAACCGTTGTAAGGTAGGACCTCTCATTCGAGGAATTATCAGGTCTCAGTGATATGTAATGGTATTCGCGAGCTAGTTAGGGGAGATAGCAAGGACTTCTTATGCAGCTGATGGCGGAGAGTGGGTCGGAGATTACCCTAGGGCAAGCCTAGGATGAGATTAGCGCGTGAAGCAGTAGTAGTAGTTGAAGGGACTTGGTGGAGTCAAGGCAGTTCTTGAGGAAAGTACGGATAGATGTGGAAGGTAGTATGTGTTGGATTTGGTGTCTAAGCCCATAACTATAATTGGTATGTACTTGACCCGATAGTAGCATGGTCCATTTTGGGTTGCATTCACCGGATCAATTTGATAGGATGGATATTTGAGAAAGAGGTTATTTGTGATTTATTAATATATTATAAGTATAATATATTAATTGATAAATCATATAATTTAATTAATATTGGTCAAGAATTAATTTGGAATTAATTTAGTGATCAAAAGAGATTAATTAAATTAAGGGGGCTGATTATGTAAATCAGTGATACATATAGTTTGGGCCAATGATCCATGATTGATTAGTGATAGACTAAGTTTACGTGAGAGTCCATGAAGTGTTAGTCCATAAGGCTTATCATATGGATTATTGGATTAAAGGCCCAAGGAAGTGGATTAGGGTTCACAAGTTGAAACTCTAAGAATTCCACACTATAAATGTAACCCCTAGCACCACCAAAATGGCCAATGATTCCATGGGAAAACCCTAGCCGATTTTGTGTGCTCTTAACCTCTCTCTCAAATTCCTCCATTTTTTCATGGTGTTTTGTGAACCATTTGAGGCGTCACACTTGAGGTGCTAAGCTCTTGAAAGGCGAAATTCTACATGCTACAACTAAGATGTATTCTTCTAACTAGTTTTTCTATGTTTCAAGTATCAAAGTTGTATGCTAGTTATAGGTTTCATGCTTTGGATAATTTTTGTTGCATGTATAACTAGATAAAACTTAGATCTAAAGCATTAGGGTTGTGTGTGCACTTTAAGAGTGTTATAGTACATAAAACCCAACAGTGGTACCAGAGCCAATGGTTGTTTTCTGTTATATTGATGCATTGGTTAATTGTTCAAAGTTGAAAAAATTGAAAAATTGCTCTCTGGACAGTGGACTCGACGAGTCCCATTAGTGGACTCGACGAGTTGGGTCATTTTGTGATGAACTCGACGAGTCCAGTATCCGACTCGACGAGTTGGATCATCAGTTAGCAGTTTTTCGGGTTTTTGGCAAGAATTGGATTAGGATCATTACCACAAACTGTTTTGTATCATAAAATCCATTTTTTTGATATGGTAGTGATCATCCTCATCGAATTAAAAGATAATTGTCAAAATTTTAAGATGATTATTAGTTTATATGATAAAGCTAATTATTTGGAAATTTTTGATTTGAAATTATCTTGCTACAAGATTTAAAAAATTTGATTTAAATGTTTTGAAGAGTTACAAAACTTGTCTTCAAGTTATGGAATCAAAAAGTTTTTTTTAAGAGTTACAAAACTTGTCATCAAGTTTTGAAATTCAAAAGGTTTGAAGAGTTACAAAACTTGCCCTCAAGTTTGGAATTTGAAAAGTCTCTTTTATGAAACATTAATTCTAAAACATCTAGTAATTTGAAAAGATTTCAAAATGTGCAACTCTTGGTTTCATAACTTAAAAAAATTTATTAAATAGTTTTAATTTTGAAATTTTATATTTTGAACCTTGATGTTTTGAATAGTTCAAATTACACCCTTATGGAGTTTATTAAATTAATTTAGTGTTTAACTAAAAGAGAATTAATAAATCTGTAATGATATGGTTTAAATATAATTAAATTAAAAGTCTAATTTATTAATATTTTAAACCATCTAGTATTTTAAATATGTAAAATACACCCTTATACTATATTAAATTAAAACTTTAATATATTATATATGAATAAGTAAAAGGTCAGTCTTACCGTTAGTAGGCCTCATTCATGAAGCCGGTCTATAAGGAGTGTTTAAGGAAGCGGCCTATAAAATGACCGCCATTGGGTATCCACTCTTACCCACCGCACCCTTGACCAATGGAGGGTCGTTAGCCGAACGAGTAGGATAGTACACAAACTTCTATTAAAAGTATAATGAAATACCAAGTAACTAAATGCTTTATAAATTCCCAATCTTAGTTACTTAGGAAAAATGTGAATTTGATGCTAATCCATGAAATTGCACATTGCACCTTATTGGTCAGTTAGTGGAGCGTGTGTGGTTAACCAGCACATTAATGTGGACTAATAAAGGATGGCAATGGGTAACTCGTAGTTTGTCATATATCAATGGAGCGTGTGTGGTTAATCGGCACATTGATTAGGTGATAGTTGATTACGAGAGTACCAAGCTAATTTGCATGGTTATTCACACCTTGTTTGTGATCCTCGATATCCCAATCACAAACTTGAAGGGCATAATCGAGATTAAACATGCCATTGAAAAATTCAATGAATCTCAAAAGATCTAGGAGTTTCATTTTAACTTAATTCGTTTAAACTTTCGTTTTCGTGGTGGAATTGGTAAATCGTCATTTACCTACCAACAAATAGTTTGCAATTGGATTACGACATCCCTATTCCGAATTGTGAATTATTGTGTTGGGTCCTATCCATAATATTTCATTTGGGTGTTATATTAAGGACTTAAAACAACTAAACTTGATTTTCTCCCTTGTAGATGTCTAGTTCTGAAAACTATGGTCTTCCCAAATCTTTTGGAAAAAGCTTTCTTCATGAAGATGATGTTCCTAGAAATCATACTTCACTTCCTCCACCTCCTCCAATAATTCTCCCTGACCCACATGTTCTTCGACTTGAAAAGTACAAGGTCACTCAAACCCTATTGGCAAGCAAACACCAAGATGGAAGGTCTGTGAGTGTACATGTCTTGGTGATGAAGTCACACATTGATAGGCTGGGAATGTTAGGAGTCGTTGTGTCGAGGAAGTTGGCTGTTGACTTGGTTCTTCAATCACTTCCTAAGTCATATAGTGAGTTCATTAAAGACTACTATATGACAGATCACGACGTGACCCTTATTGATCATACATATTTGCTAATTGCTGCTGAATCAGCAATGATTTGGCGTACTAGTCAAGCAAATTTGATTGGAAGATCTACTTCCCAAACTTCCATGGATATTGACAATGGAAACATTGGAAGTCCAGAAAAGTCTTATCTTCCCAATGGAAAGGGAAAGAATAAGTCTGATATTGTCCCGTGTGCCATTCCAAAACAATCTGTTTGCTTCTATTGCCAAGAGAAGGGGCATTGGATGCGAAGCTGCCGTATCTACCTGAAGGACCATAAGGATGGTAAAGTCAAAATGTATGACTCTGCTTCAGGTAAGTCCACTATCTAACTCTATTAAGTTCCTATTTGAAGATTCTTAATACATGATGTGATGAGATCACATTTTGATGTTTTGTAGGATCGAAGAAGAGAAAGGAAGCTTAAAGAAATAGCAGGCTGAGTCTGATCGCGAAGAGATGGATTTCGATCGCATGATTGGATGATCAGAGTTTTGAGCTGCTGTTTAGGAGTTATGATAGATTGCTTAGGAATATTTAGAAACATAGTTTTCGTATGTACTTGCATTGTAAGGACAAGATTTTCTACAATTTTATAAATAAAGAAAAATTTTGATTTTATCTTATTTTATATTTCCTTGCAATGGCATTTGTGAAAATTGATGTTCGCGTGTTTCTATTTTCAGCAATATGGATTTGATTCTTTCTTTTGTGGTAGTGTCTAAATTTACCAAATAAGGAAAGATTCTCATCACCAAGTTTCAATTGGACAGAAACTTGGAATCATGAAACTTGTATTGTATGATGAATGAGAACCTTCATCTTTGGGAAATTAAGACTAATTTCTTGTTCACATATAAATGTGAGTCAAGTGAAGGACTAGGGGATCTAGTACAAATTGTTGTGCACTGGTCGGGTCCACCACAAAGAACGATAAGGCTATTCGTCATGATTTACTAAAAGTTTAGTAAATATGGTTATGCTTACAAGATTAAGTGTAATTCTGAATTATTGAAAAAGTTTCAATGTTTAGCAGAACGAATAAGAAGAATCAATTAGGCAGAAAGATAAAAGTTTCTCCAGTCTGAAAGGAAAGGAGAGTACTTTAGTATCATGTTTTATGATTATCTTAATGATTATGAAAACCATATCACAATTGATCCTCTAAGGAAACCTTAGTGCATTTGTATGGCTAAGAAGAGGAATCAGGAATTGTTCAAATGGTTAAATCAAAAAAGGTGAATCATACTTCATTCCAAAATCAAGTCTTAGAGTCATACTCCAAGATTGTGACTTAAGTGACATATCATAAGCAGTTTTATAGCACCTCATAGGATGTGGAGTAGAAATGTTTCTTGTTCTTGCACATTTGAAATTGGTAGTTGTGATGTTTAGATAAGACAAAGACCAACTAAGACCAATTATATGAAGTGTCATTCTTGATAAGAATTTGCACAAACTCTTGGATATTTTTTTGTCAAGGAATGTTTCTTGATAGAGAACCCTATATGTCAAGAGGCCAGTGGGAGTCTTAAAGACCTTGAAAAGTTTCAAGAACTAATCAAGAATAAACCTATCGTTTTTCACTAGCACACGACTTGAGGTTTGTAACCTATCGTGTTGACATATTCTTGTTTTTGTGCTCATTCCAGTTAAAGTTGACTATGCATGTAAGTTCTATGACTTCTCAATTGTTTGCATAAGGCAAGGCACCTTGATCAGTGAAAGTTCATTGATCAGTAAGGGTGATCTGCTCAACAACTTGGAAGACATGGTAGGCCCTTGTGCTGCCAAGTGGCAGGAAATTAAGATTGAACCGGTTCAGTCCACATGAGTTTAAATTTGTGATAGACCTTGTCTTATGATAATGACAATTTCGCATCGATAGGAACACATACACCATAAAATCTAAGTGACAAAGGTTTCTCTCCAATTCATGAAAATGATTGTGAGGAAACACTTTCACTAAGTAGATTTTAAGGAGATAGCAGTTGTGTTAATTGCGTTCTCAAATTCAATTATGATTACGACATCCCTCTTCATAGTTCGAATTGTGAGAAATGAAAAATAGTTTGAACATTCGGGACTTACTGCCGTAAGTTCTGAAATAGTTTAAACACGTATATGAGCTTTCTTATAAAAGGTGTATGAGCTTAGATAAAGACTTATCGAAGCATCTCGTATCAGAAATCTGAACTATGGAAAGAAATTCAATAAATATTGATTTCTGGAAGTCCAGCTGATTTCTGGGTACATGTCAAGGCTAGTGGGAGCATAGGTGTTATGCCAGAAAGAATATAATTATCATGATAGTGGGAGCATGATTATTATGTGAAGTGTTGCAAGCTAGCAATACTGGTTATAGGAAACAAATGTTAAGAATTTTACAAAGTTGCAGAATTTGAAAAATTGTTTCGCTATAGTAAGGGAGAGGATACTTATACTTTATTTAGAATCTAAAAGTTTAGATTGAAGTATTAATGAAGCTTAGTCATGAGCATATATGAATACCATGTTGAAGTGGGTCAACATTGGAAATTCTATATATTGAAATATTATAGCAAAAGACTGGTCAAGTATCATGTCTTTATGTAAGACATTATGAATCGTGTCCCATATGCTTCGGGTATAGGATCGATTGCATGTGCTATAATATTCACGTGTTCTAATTTTCCTAATGCCTAGGGAATTAAGAGGACTAGAACCAGATATGACTAAAGTTATTAAACAAGTGTCAAGGACGATCTAAGATTCGCTAAGGATTGATCTCTTGTAGTTGGAAGTATATTAATAGATGGACTGTATTGAAATTATTATGAATAGACAAGATTATATTAATAATGAGTTGTCATATGGTATATATGGAAATGTTTCCATAATGGGATATGGATATAAAGAATCTATGTGTAGATTAGTAACTGTGCTGCAAGAAGGATGTTCAAAGGAAGGTACTTTGAATGTGAGACTTCAATTCCGAGGAATTGTCTTGTAACAATCTCCAATGGAATACTTTGTAATATCATTGGCTGTGACTTTGGTACCATGACATTACAAAAGGATCATTGCATGATAGTTTAGAATCTAACACACTCTTAGTGGCAAGAATTAGGTATTCTTACACTAAGGATTTGGAATTGTGAAATGAGCATCATTGAAATGTTTTCAATTGATCTATTTCACAAACTAAGGACCATAGGTAAACATAGTGTGAATGCTTGGAGCATGGGATAACTATTGTTTTAATTCAAGTATTAAGTTGATTAATCGAAACATTATACAATGAATAATGTATAATCAATATGGTGATTAAATAATAAGTGTTTTATTTATACTCAAAAGTTTTGAGACCATATTAGATTAGATTATTCTTGTGTTTCACTTCACATGTTTTGACTTCCCGAATAATAAGATTATTCAAACATCCACAGTCAATCATACTTTGGAAGTAGGTAATGAGGTAAGACTGTCATGAATCCGTCTGTAGATTGTCTAAAGTGTTTAGACATAGCAAAGTTTGCTGCAGTGTTCATGAGTACTCATGTAATAAGATTTGAATATTGGATTAAACCCATGCTCATTTGAATCACTTCATGGATTTCATCACGAGTGATTGTGAGACGATAATATCTTATATTCTTGAAGCGGAGACATATAGTTGCAAATTACAAGTCGGTTGCACATTGATTATATGTAAACGCACCAGTAACTTGGTGTTACAAAACGTATTGTTGTGTGTGATTTGATGAGTAACTAGAGCAAGCATATGAGTCGAAGTTTATCCATTCCTTTTACCCTAAGAGGGATAAAAGCGATATCTGTGGGCCCCTTGATGATTTAGTGATGACACCCTAAGCGCTTGGCCAAGCCTAAACTGATTTGATTTGTTCAATTAGTCAGTCATCATAAATCGAAAATCGGGAAACAACACATGGACATAGAGAATGATTATAATACATGTCTCATGTCCATACGATATCTAGAATGAAGGAATATATGATCCCTTATCTAATGGACGCATTATTGATCAGAGTTGACAGCGACATTTGAGAGCTACAATTGCTAATCGGATTTTGGAGTCGTACTTGCAATAATAGTTATTAGACTTATCCAAGTGGGAGACTGTTGGATTAGGTGTCTAAGCCCATAACTATAATTAGTATGTACTTCACCCGATAGTAGCATGGTCCATTTTAGGTTGCATTCACCGGAGCAATTTGAAAGGATGGATATTTGAGAAAGAGGTTATTTGTGATTTATTAATATATTATAAGTATAATATATTAATTGAGAAATCATATTATTTAATTAATATTGGTCAAGAATTAATTTGGAATTAATTTAGTGATCAAAAGAGATTAATTAAATTAAGGGGACTGATTATGTAAATCAGTAATACATATAGTTTGGGCCAATGATCCATGATTGATTAGTGATAGACTAAGTTTATGTGAGAGTCCATGAAGTGTTAGTCCATAAGGCTTATCATATGGATTATTGGATTAAAGGCCCAAGGAAGTCGATTAGGGTTTACAAGTTGAAACTCTAGGAATTCCACACTATAAATGTAACCCCTAGCACCACCAAAATGGCCAATGATTCCATGGGAAAACCCTAGCCGATTTTGTGTGCTCCTAACCTCTCTCTCAAAGTACCCTATTTGTTCATGGTGTTTTGTGAACCGTTTGAGGCGTCACACTTGTGGTGCTAAGCTCTTGAAAGGCCAAATTCTACATGCTACAACTAAGAGGTATTCTTCTAACTAGTTTTTCTATGTTTCAAGTATCAAAGTTGTATGCTAGTTATAGGTTTCATGCTTTGGATAATTTTTGTTGCATGTATAACTAGAGAAAACTTAGATCTAAAGCATTAGGGTTGTATGTACACCTTAGGAGTGTAATAGTGCATAAAACCCAACAGTTGGGCCCATACTACTGAAAGCAGAGGATCCGTACTCGAATCAATGAAGGCTGAGATGAACCCACGAAACTTGTAGTGTGTGAGATCCCTCGAGTGATGACATGTATACTGATATTTGTTATGATGTATTTTCACTATGGTGACGCTAGGCACTAGGCCAGTCGATAGTTCAGGTGCCGGTGAGGGATCAGGCTCGGACTCTGGAGCCGGGCAGCTTGACGAGCAGACGAGAGCGTTCATTTTGTCTGAAGTCACGTGTAGTATTTTAGACCAGACTCATGTGATCTTCGGTACGATCAAGGAGGGTATCCTTGAGCTTTTTGATGAGAGACTGAGTGCTTTTCGCACTGAGGTGGCGTCTATGATGGGGTCGTGCACGCTGACGTTCAGAGAGTTTCGAGCTTGCGGAGCTCCAGGCTACCATGGGGCTCGGGACCCAATTGCTAGCAACAGATGGTTGGCTGATGTCGCCAACGCTTTCCATATGAGCTGAGGTCCTGAGGGGGGACAAGGTCCGACTTTCTTCCTGTCTTCTGAAGGACAGGGCATGTGATTGGTGGCAGGAGGTCGGACGAGCCATTGGAGATGATGCAGTTCTAGACGTGATGACCTGGAGTGATTTTTCGGCCAGGTTCAGGGCCGAGTTTGCAATCATAGGGAACACAAGTGGTCCCAGTGCCCGAGTTTAGCAACGGCAGGGCAGGTGGCAACACCTGCTCCTGCTACGTTGAGGATTACAGACCACCTTCAGGGCCGGGCAGAGGCGCTTGTGGCGAGGAGCAAGGCCTTTCAGTTGACAGCAGAGGAGACACAAGCAGCTCCCGACGTGGTGACAGGTATGTATCTTCTCCTTGTCTCTTTATTTATACTGATTATTGCTTATTTTTATGTGTTTCATTATAGGATCGTTCCTTGTGAACGGTATATCTGTTTTGGTATTGTTTGATTCGGGGGCTACCCGATCTTTTGTGTTGTGCTCGCTCAACAAGCTATTCGTAGGGGCTCCGGGGGAGCTCGATGGCCCACTTGATGTGGAGATAGTAGATGATAGGACTGTCAGGGTTGCGAGGGTTCACCGAGGATGTACACTGCAGTTGTTCGATGAGCAGTTTTCCGTGGATTTGGTCCCTATTCCCCTTCGAGGGAATAAGGTTATAGTTGGTATGGACTGATTGAGCCCCAATAGGGCAATGATCGACTGCGAGCAGCAGCTAATGAGGGTTCGGACTTCCAGTGGGGGAGGGATAGTGATTTAGAGCGAGAGGCCGCAGGGTGGACCTACTCTATGTTCAGCATCGAGAGCGAGGCACTACTTTCAGCAGGGTTGCGCGGGTTATGTCGCGTATGTTATGGATACCCGGGATAAGGGTAAGGCGATAGTGGACAATGTACCGATCGTGCGAGAGTACCCGGACGTATTCCCCGAGGATTTACATGGGATACCTCCGGAGAGACAGGTTGAGTTCAGGATTGACCTAGTCCCTGGTGCGGCTCCGATAGCCAAGGCACCATATCGGTTGGCTCCTCCCGAGATGCAGGAGCTGTCTACACAACTACATGAGCTGTTAGACAAGGGTTTCATCTGACCGAATAGTTCACCATGGGGAGCCCCGATCCTGTTTGTGAAGAAGAAGGACGGGTCACATCGGATGTGCATAGACTACTGGGAGCTGAATAAGGTAACGGTGAAGAACCGTTATCCCCTCCCGAGGATTGATGATTTGTTTGACCAGCTACAGGGTGCATTTTGGTTCTCCAAGATTGATTTGTGATCGGGTTATCACCAGATGCGAGTCAGAGACGAGGATGTGCAGAAGATAGCTCTTAGGACTCGCTATGGTCACTATGAGTTTGTGGTGATGCCGTTTTGGCTCACCAATGCTCCAATCGTGTTCATGGACCTCATGAACCCCGTGTGCAGACCAATGCTAGAACGGTCTATGATAATGTGTTTGATGGCATCTTGGTTTATTCCAAGACTCAGGAGCAGAATGAGGATCACCTAAGGGAGGTGCTGGAGACATTGAGGAAGGAGAGACTTTTCGCAAAGTTCTCCAAGTGTGAATTCTGGTGGCGCGAGGTGTAGTTTCTGGGGCACCTTGTCAACCAGAAAGGTATTCTGATCGATCCGGCCAAGATACAGGTGGTGATGCAGTGGGAGGTTCCGAGGTCTCCAACTGAGATTCAGAGTTTTCTTGGTTTAGCGGGTTATTATTGGAGATTCATCCAGGATTTCTCCATGATCGTTGTTTCTTTGACCCGACTGACCCAGAAGTCGGTGACATTCCGCTGGGGGCCTGAGCAGCAGGCAGCCTTTGAGACTCTTAGACATTGTTTATACGAGGCACCGATTTTGACCTTGCCGGAGGGAGTTAATGACTTCGTGGTTTACTGTGACGCTTCGATCACGGGCATGGGTGCGGTATTGATGTAACGGGGTCACGTGATAGCTTACGCTTTGAGGCAGTTGAAGCCTCACGAGGCGAACTATCCGATGCATGATTTAGAGCTGGGGCCTGTGGTTTTCACCCTCAATATTTGGCAGCATTACCTCTACGGGGTTCGTTGTCCCATTTACACGGACCACAAGAGTTTGAGGCACCTCATGGATCAGCCGAATCTGAACATGAGGCAGCGTCGGTGGTTACATGTGGTGAAGTATTACGACTGTGAGATTATTTACCACCTAGGCAAGGCCAACGTGGTGGTCGATGCCCTGAGCCGCAAGGCAGTGGCGAACCCGATTCGAGACATATGTCTGAGGATGACGGTGATTACTCCATTGTTGGAGCAGATCCGAGAGGCGCAGGTCGAGGGTATGAAGGAGGATCACCGGAAGTGTGAGCGGATTATAGGCCAGGTGGCCTCATTTGACTATGACATCCGTGGGTTGTTGTCCCTACATGGAAGGGTTTGGGTTCCGTACTGGAGTGGTGTAACGCCCGTAGATCCGGACTAGTCAATTTAGAGACGTTAAGCGCCAAAAATGACTTTTTGATGGAATATTATTTTAGAAGGAGTAATCTTAACTAAGTTGTAGTATATGTTGCAAGCATTCCGTACATATAAAGAATGCCGAAATCCGAGTTATAACGAAGAAGTTATGACCTGTCGAAGTTTCGCGATAGAACCGGCACGACACAGCGCGACGTAAATAGTGAATTTACGATAGAGCAATATTTAGCCTTAGTGGTCTAAACGAAAGTCGTAGAGTTCGTTAAACCGAGAGCGTGCATGAAAAGAACGTCTAAATCTGACTTCGTATGAGGAAGTTATGATTTTTCTAAGTTTCGACTTAGCGGTATACAGCCCAGCTCTCGAAATTGAGATCGGGTGATATTTGGCCGAAACAATCTAAACGAGAATCGAAGATCTCGTCGTTAGTAGTCCAACGGTAAAAAGACAGACGAAAACGGACGTCGGATGAAGAAGTTATGATTTTATAACGGAGTTTTCCTGTCCTGGCCTACTAAAAATAATATAATAAAAATAATGTGAAAATTAGCGGACTGAGTCTAAATGAAAGTTATAGAGCATAGTCTCACCTACGCGTGGATATAAAGAACATCGAAAACGGAGCTCGTATGCAAAAGTTATGAATTTTTGAAGTTCAAGGCACGCATACCAAAGCTTATCCGAAGAGTACGCCCAACGTAACCGAAGTACGCCCAGCGTACTGCTTGTAGAGGGAGTACGCCCAACGTACTCTGAAGTTACGCCCAGCGTAATCGTAGGGATCAGCCCCTATAAATAGATGTCGTGGGCTGCCGAGTTTTAGTGCTCAAATTCTTTTCTCTCACTTGTTATTGCCTCGTTTTGCGTGCAACTTATACCTCGAAGCCCCGGTATCATTCCCGAGACCCGAAGCAAGTATCGAAGCCCCGAGGATCCCGACAAGTAAAGTTTCCAAGCCGAAAATGGGCCCGCGAGAAGCCCGATTTTCAAGAAAGCATCCCGGTTTCACCGGAGAATTTCTACTCGAAGAGCCGTAGTGCTGCCCGATCATCGTCTTATCAAGTGAGTGTATAGTCCCTTTCATGAACATGATTTTAATACAAGTATTGTTTGAATGTATTAAATATATGATTTGTGTGAGTTATTTGATGATGTCTGAATTAAGTGTTAAAGAACATACCTGATTGTTTATGATAACTTAGGTTAAAGAGTAAACCTAAGGTTTGTTATAATGGTTATGGGGTAGTATCTCCTTATGAGTACGAGTGAGATATATACGGAGGATAGAACTTTAAAATATGTCATTGCTCCGGGAGTATCGATTAGACATAGTTATTCGTCCCTAGTCCGAGAGTATAGATTAAGACTTAGTTAGTTGTCATTAATCCGGGAGTATGGATTAAGACTTAGTCAGTTGTCATTAATCCGAGAGTATGGATTAAGACTTAGTCAGTTATCATTAATCCGGGCGTATGGATTAAGACATAGTCAGTTGTCCTTAGTCCGGGAGTATGGACAAGACATATAATCTGTCATTAATCCGGGAGTATGGATTAAGAGATAGTTAGTTGCCCTTAGTCCGAGAGTATGGACAAGACATATAATCTGTCATTAATCCGGGAGTATGGATTAAGACATAGTTAGTTGCCCTTAGTCCGGGAGTATGGACAGGACATAGTTATTTGTTATTAGATCCGATAGTATGGATCAGGTCGAGAGGTTAGTTTTAGATCCGGGAGTATGGATCAGGTCGAGAGGTTAGTTTTAGATCCGGGAGTATGGATCAGGTCGAGAGGTTAGTTTTAGATCCGGGAGTATGGATCAGGCCGAGAGGTTAGTGTTTTTAGTCTCGTTGAGAGGATTGACGGGGTGGGGTAAGAGTTGGTTATATATATATATATATATATATATATATATATATATATATATATATATATATATAGAGAGAGAGAGAGAGAGAGAAATTTTATATTGTGTGAATTCTAAATTATATATATATATATATATATATATATATATATATATATATATATATATATGTTATAACACTGTGGGATTGAAATCCCTATGTACTCACCAGGTTTCCAAACATGACCCACTCAGTTTATTTGTATCACAGGTGTCGATATGAAGTTACTTTACACTGAGAGATTTAAAAGAGATGTAGATCACTAGTGTAAATGAATGTAAGTTCTGTTTATGCTTATGTTTCTATATTGACGATGACATCCCAAATGTTTTAAAATGAATAAAAATACATTTATTTGGAAATTCTTTGATAACGTATTTGTCATGTTTTTCTGGGAACAAATTCCGCAAGATTTTTATTAAAAGAAGTACTTCGATTTTTATAAAGCACAAACAAAATCGGTCTTTTCTGGCCGTGAAATTTGGGGATGTCACAGTTGGTATCAGAGCATTAGTTTAAGCGAACTAGGAATTTGTAGGAAATTTCTAGACTTAAACTTAGAATGCTAAGTAATGACCGTGAGGAGTGTGTTTAAAATATTTTAGGTAGTACACCTAAATTGACACGAGCACTAGTTTATTTTAGGAAAGATGCCTAAAATGCCTTTATGTGCTAAATGCTATATGATATTATTTGTTCGGATCTATGGTCTGTTGCCGACCGGATCTGGAAATTTTATGTGCTCAGGTTTCTAAACGTTTAATTACGATATTAGAACTGGCATGTAATTCTTCGAAGTAATGAGGAGGAATATGCGTCTAAACCTTCCTCTATCTATATTCTCGTCTCGATACATTGAACGACTGATTTGGTGTGCAGAACATTATGGTGAAGACTCGTAGAGAATTGAGTAAATAGAGAAATGAAAGGCTTATGATAGTGAATGACACCTATCAGAAGATATCGTAAGAGTGGTATCTTGCCTTTAGAATATGTCTGATAAAATGACGGAACGTTTAGAGGAGTACGGTACGTCTGAAGTACACCTTCGAGTGGCAGGTTGATGGAACGATTGGTGTAATTCTTGAAGTTGTCCCATCGTCTGGAATTTCCATCACCAACCGAGTTGAAGTAGAATTGATGATTAATGATACGCATGGAAGAAGTCCTAGTAGAGTCTAGGAAAATTTTATGATTAATTGGACACATTCGTATGTGTTAAATTGTTTTGTGATTTTAGGACTTGGGGACTGCGAGACAATACTTGGGACGAGTATGAGTAGGTGTGAATAGTAGTAGAGATATATACTACTGGAAGCATAGGACTCACGCTTGGATCAGGGAAAGTCACAAGGTTACCAAGAAGCTAGTAATTGGTCTCGTTTTATTCAAGTATGTCGTTACCATCGTTTCGGTAATGACTAGTAAGATGGTTGTTATTCCGACCCTAGTGGTCATATCAAATTGAGTCCGACTACGATGAGTTTGTTACGTGGTTCGGAGAACCAAGTTCGATGTAGCATCTGACTGAGGTCAGAAGATTGAAATTAATGCGACCGATAGCATCGCGCTCGTTGATAAAGAAGTTTGTAGCTAGAGATGCTACATGCAAAAATGTGATTATATCACATTAGAATATGAAGGAAGGTATATTTCATTTTGGAATTTGACTCTAAGAGACCTGAGTCTAAGCGTTGCATCATACGATGAGAGGTCATTAGAACATGACCCATCGATCTATTACAATAGATAAAGGAATGTACTTATCCTAAGAAGAAGAAGGAGTCCTCAATAAGGATTTATTTTGTAACTCGTAGGTTACGATTGAAAGTCCAACATAGTACGAAGAACAGGTGCAAGATTGAGCATCGCCTGCGGTCAAGAAGTCCAAGAGTTAGATACTCATTCGAAGAAAAATAGAAGTTATGATTATTACCTAGGGTGAAAAGATAACGTATGGAATCATTATACAAGTCCTATTTTCGTTGATGATTCCGAGACGTAATCATCCTAAGGGGGAGATAATTGTAACGCCCGTAGATCCGGGCTAGTCAATTTAGAGACGTTAAGCGTCAAAAATGACTTTTTTATGGAATATTATTTAGAAGGAGTAATCTTAACTACGTTGTTGTATATGTTACAAGGATTCCGTACATATAAAGAACGCCGAAATCCGAGTTATAACGAAGAAGTTATGACCTGTCGAAGTTTCGTGACAGAACCGGCACGACACAACGCGACGTAAATAGTGAATTTACGATAGAGCGATATTTAGCCTTAGTGGTCTAAACGAAAGTCGTAGAGTTCGTTAAACCGAGAGCGTGCATGAAAAGAACGTCTAAATCTGACTTCGTATGAGGAAGTTATGATTTTTCTAAGTTTCGACTTAGCGGTATACAACCCAAATCTCGAAATTGAGATCGAGTGATATTTGGCCGAAACAATCTAAACGAGAATCGAAGATCTCGTCGTTAGTAGTCCAACGGTAAAAAGACAGACGAAAACGGACGTCGGATGAAGAAGTTATGATTTTATAACGGAGTTTTCCTGTCCTGGCCTACTAAAAATAATATAATAAAAATAATGTCAAAATTAGCGGACCGAGTCTAAATGAAAGTTATAGAGCATAGTCTCACCTACGCGTGGATATAAAGAACATCAAAAACGGAGCTCGTATGCGAAAGTTATGAATTTTTGAAGTTCGAGGCACGCATACCAAAGCTTATCCGAAGAGTACGCCCAGCGTAACCGAAGTACGCCCAGCGTACTGCTTGTAGAGGGAGTACGCCCAACGTACTCTGAAGTTACGCCCAGCGTAATCGTAGGGATCAGCCCCTATAAATAGATGTCGTGGGCTGCCGAGTTTTAGTGCTCAAATTCTTTTCTCTCACTTGTTATTGCCTCGTTTTGCGTGCAACTTATACCTCGAAGCCCCGGTATCATTCCCGAGACCCGAAGCAAGTATCGAAGCCCCGAGGGTCCCGAGAAGAAAAGTTTCCGAGCCGAAAATCGGCCCGCGAGAAGCCCGGTTTTCAAGAAAGCATCCCGGTTTCACCGGAGAATTTCTACTCGAAGAGCCGTAGTGCTGCCCGATCATCGTCTTATCAAGTGAGTGTATAGTCCCTTTCATGAACATGATTTTAATACAAGTATTGTTTGAATGTATTAAATATATGATTTGTGTGAGTTATTTGATGATGTCTGAATTAAGTGTTAAAGAACATACCTGATTGTTTATGATAACTTAGGTTAAAGAGTAAACCTAAGGTTTGTTATAATGGTTATGGGGTAGTATCTCCTTATGAGTACGAGTGAGATATATACGGAGGATAGAACTTTAAAATATGTCATTGATCTGGGAGTATGGATTAGACATAGTTATTCGTCCCTAGTCCGAGAGTATAGATTAAGACTTAGTTAGTTGTCATTAATCTGAGAGTATGGATTAAGACTTAGTCAGTTGTCATTAATCCGGGAGTATGGACTAAGACTTAGTCAGTTGTCATTAATCCGGGAGTATGGATTAAGACATAGTCAGTTGTCCTTAGTCCGGGAGTATGGACAAGACATATAATCTGTCATTAATCCGGGAGTATGGATTAAGACATAGTTAGTTGTCCTTAGTCCGGGTGTAACACCCGTCAAAATTAGGTCAATAACAATCACATGTGATTATGCCAATCATGTATTGTGATTTTGTTAAACTAATAATGTGATAAACTTACTATGTAATTCATGTTAAAGTATGAACATTCATACATAATTTATGATACAACTCAAAGTATACGTCCATACGATTCCAAAAATTTAGAGAACGTCTAAATCTGACTTCGCGTGAAGAAGTTATGATAAACCGAACACTATAAATCTCTATAATAAGAGGAATTTAAAATAGACTTAGAATTAGCTATTGGAGTCTAAAATATAGTTATAGTGCTCGTAAATACCTACGCGTGGATATAAAGAACGTCAAAAACGGAGTTCGTATGCAAAAGTTATGGCCTTCCGAAGATGTCGCTGCCAGAAAACCCTAATTTGACTGAACTCACGACGTGAGCATAAAAACTCACGACGTGAGGAGTCAAACCGCCACATTTTGAATCTAGAAGTCTACGGAACGATAACCCAAAAGCTGACGACGTGAGCAAGGTTTCCTCACGATGTGTGGACGCTGCAGGACACGAATCGAGGCTAGAAAATACCTGGGAAGACTACGGGATGACTCTATCCATAATTCACGACGTGAACCTATCATTTCTCACGTCGTGAGGGCCAAAAATCAGCCTATAAATAGAAATTTCGACCCCAAGGCTTAGTACACCTGATCTCCTTCCTTCTCTCTCGTTTGCTGAAGCCGTTTCGCTTCCCGAGCCCGGTGATCGCGAACCGCTGACTGTTTTTAGTTAGATTCTATCGAAGTACGATATTAAGGTGAGTTTCACGGCCCCAATTTCTAATATTTCGAGGGAAAACGCATGCTAAATATTATATATACATTATTATGTC
This sequence comes from Lactuca virosa, assembly GCF_052849685.1. Classification (NCBI taxonomy): domain Eukaryota; kingdom Viridiplantae; phylum Streptophyta; class Magnoliopsida; order Asterales; family Asteraceae; genus Lactuca; species Lactuca virosa. The sequence continues at coordinate 140,519,235 of NC_136427.1, read as the reverse complement.
TATATGATAATATATAGTTATAATAGCCGGGGTATAGTTGTTCTAAATATAATATTTTGAATATATACAACTATTATCAACTTGTCGGCATGTTATTTTACTAATGTAGATCTTGAGTTATACTTAGGATTCTATATATATGTTGTGTACGATATAGTTCCGAAGTTATATTCGGAAGTTCTATATGTTAAGTTATAAAGTATGATGTTATTATTGGTTTTATGTCAAGATAAAACTTGGTATGTTATATGTTGTTATTATTAGTTTTATGTCAAGATAAAACTTAGTATGTTATATATATTGTTATTGATAGTTTTATGTCAAGATAAAACTAGGAACGTTATATGTTGTTATTATTGGTTTTATGTCAAGATAAAACCTGGTTTTACTTCAAGTTATAGCTGTTATACTGCCTAAATGTTATGAAGTTAGGAGTAATGTTTAAAAGCACAGTCTAGTAACTTATGGTTTTAGACATGAAAATGCTTTTGTTGTTAGAGCTATAGGAAGCCGTCAAAGTCTACATGAGCTACCTCATTCATCAACTAAGATTGGGGATCTTAGTGGAAGTCCTCTGACTTGTAACCGTTAATCCCGTGTGAGCGAGGAAGTCGTGTATGAATAAGATACGGGTTGACGACCCCACTCGTGGTTGTTAATTACAACCCAAGACAAGCGAGTGACGATCCGTTCCTTTTACTTGTTATTCCGGCGTTGATGAAGCGCGCGGTGTTGTTTCTCATGGTAAATCATGAGTGTATTGTTTCTCATGGTAAATCATGACTGTATTGTTTCTCATGGTAAATCATGAGTGTGTTTAATCAGAGGTTTTGTTGTCAAGCAGTGGTTACGGACTCATGGTAGCAAATTGTTAGAAGCATTATACTTTGTCGTTATACAAGTATTAATGTTAAGTATAAGTTTCCCCTACTTATACCCTAGGTACTACTTGTATATTAAGTAGATAATTATACCTAACACACATACTCGTATAGAATTGAAATAGATTTATACGTAGCGATTTTACTCGTATAGAATTGAAATAAGATTTATACGTAGCAACTTTCGTTTGTATGGAATTACAAACCATTATATTCATAGTATATGAGACTTATAGGTAAACTACTTATTTAATAAGTAAACCATTATACCTAATATATATACTAAATGTTGGAGAATCAAAATGATACTTTTGAAACTATACTTTTTGAACATGAGAAAAGTGTTATTTTATATGGAGTCAAAACCTGTGAACTCACCAACTTTATGTTGACGTATTTTTAAATGCATGTGTTTTCAGGAAGTTGATAACTATGATACGAGAAATGACGTTACATCGCCCGGTGTTTCCGCTGACGGCCGGGGTGTGACACCGGGAGTATGGACAAGACATATAATCTGTCATTAATCCGGGAGTATGGATTAAGACATAGTTAGTTGCCCTTAGTCTGGGAGTATGGACATGACATAGTTATTTGTTATTTGATCCGGGAGTATGGATCAGGTCGAGAGGTTAGTTTTAGATCCGGGAGTATGGATCAGGTCGAGAGGTTAGTTTTAGATCCGGGAGTATGGATCAGGTCGAGAGGTTAGTTTTAGATCCGGGAGTATGGATCAGGCCGAGAGGTTAGTGTTTTTAGTCTCGTTGAGAGGATTGACGGGGTGGGGTAAGAGTTGGTTATATATATATAGAGAAAATTTATATTGTGTGAATTCTAAATTATATATATATATATATATATATATATATATATATATATATATATATATATATATATATATGTTATAACACTGTGGGATTGAAATCCCTATGTACTCACCAGGTTTCCAAACCTGACCCACTCAGTTTATTTGTATCACAGGTGTCGATATGAAGTTAATTTACACTGAGAGATTTAAAAGAGATGTAGATCACTAGTGTAAATGAATGTAAGTTCTGTTTATGCTTATGTTTCTATATTGACGATGACATCCCAAATGTTTTAAAATGAATAAAAATACATTTCTTCGAAAATGCTTTGATAACGTATTTGTCATGTTTTTCTGGGAACAAATTCCGCAAGTTTTTTATGAAAAGAAGTACTCTAATTTTTATAAAGCATAAACAAAATTGGTCTTTTCTGGCCGTGAAATTTAGGGAAGTCACAAGAGGAGTACGACAGGTTCTGTTGGATGAGGCCCACAATTCGAGGTTCTCCATCCATCCCGGGGCGACAAAGATGTACCGGGATCTTCGCCCTGGCCCTCCTTGAAGCGGGACGTAGCATGGTATGTATAGCGGTTCTTGACCTGCAGGAAGGTCAAGGCCGAGCACCAGCGACCCCATGGCAAGATGCAGCTGTTGGATATTCCCATGTGGAAATGGGAAGATATCACCATTGATTTCATCACCAAGTTTCCCAGGACCGCACGTGGAGTAGATTCGATATCGGTTGATCAAAAGTGCTCATTTTATCCCGATCCAGGAGAGTATATCGGCTGAGAAGCTGGACGAGATCTACGTGTGTGAGATAGTGGCACAACATGGAATACCTGTCTCGGTGGTGTCATACCGAGATGTTCGTTTGACTTTTCGATTTTGGAAGCGGTTTCACGACGAGATGGGTACTCGTCTCCACTTCAACACCGCTTTCCACCCTTAGAAGGATGGACAGAGCGAGAGGACGATTCAGAATCTCGAGGACATGCTGCGTGCATGTTTCTTGGATTTTGGTGGCAGCTGGGATACATATCTTCCGTTAGCAGAATTTTCATATAACAACAGTTACCACGCCAGCATAGACCGACCCCCCTTCGAGATGCTCTACGGGAGGAAGTGTAGGACCCCAATCTGTTGGGGCAAGGTCGGAAAGAGGGTCATGAGGAGTACTGAGGTAGTACGCAAGACCACTGAGAGGATCCAGCAGGTCCGGAGCAGGCTCCAGATTGCTCAGAGTCGGCAGAAAAGCTATGCCGACAAGCGCTGTTCAGACTTGGAGTTTTAGGTGGGCGACATGGTCCTCCTGAAGGTGTCACCTTGGAAAGGTATCATCCAGTTCAGGAAGCGGGGCAAGCTGGGCCCCATGTACATCGGTCCGTTCAGGGTTTTGGCTCGGGTGGGCCGAGTTGCTTACCATTTGGATCTTCCAGCAGAGGTCAGCCAGATACACAACACTTTTCATGTCTCCCAGATGCGGAAGTGCTTAGTGGATGACTCCGCAGTTGTGCCTTTAGAGGATATACGGGTGGATGACAGCCTAAACTACATCGAGAGACCCGTAGCTGTAACATCCCAAAATTCAAGACCAAAAATTTCATTTTTAATTAAGTTTTTACAAAAACCATTAGTATAAAAACATTCATAATATCATCCCAGGTCAAAACCAGTATGTCAATAATCAAAACATGTTATCATAAAACAATATCATAGTGTAATCCCAAAGATCTCATGTGCGGAAAACATCGTGTGATGTGTTGCGATCGCCGACTCCTTTCCTTTGAAAACAAAGTACCTGAAACCAAAATTGAAAACCAAAAGCACGAAGCTTAGTGAGTTCCCCCATCATACCACATACCATACAAATAACATACTGTCAGGCATATCTGGGTGCCCAACCTACCCCTTCGGTCTCTTTCAACCGGTTGATGGATTTTGAGCATTACATCAATCCTATGGTGTACATGCAACCCTAAAGCTTTGGATCTAGGTTTTCTGTAATTGTACATGCAATAATCATCCAAAGCTATAACCCTAATCTAGCATGCATAAATCGAAATTTATATCTAAAATAAAGTTAAAATCTTACCTTTCAATTGTAGCTTGCTTGATCTTCAACCTTTGAGAACTTAGCACCTCAAATGTGATGCCTCTAATAGATCACAAATACCAAGAGCAATGGAAGAATATTAGAGAGAGTCTAGGGATCACAAAAATCGGCTGGTACTCTTCTTAGGGTTGAAGTTGCCGAAAATAGGAGTCGCAAGGGTTCCCTATATAGTTGAGCTGCTAGGGTTTTAGTCAAAACCCTAATCTGATTGCTTAGGCCTTAAGCAGTCCACATGATCCTTCCAGAAGGCCCCTATGGACGATTTCTATGTGGGATTCCCCATAGAATTCGTCCATCCCTTTTTTAGGGATCCTAAGCCTAACTTTGTAACTATCTTATAATTACAGTATCAGTCCCCTTAATTTAATTAATCTCTTTTGACCAAAAAATTAATTCTAAATTAATTATTAACCAATATTAATCATATAATATGATTTACCTTTTAATATATTATTCCTATAATATATTAATAAATCATAATTAACCTCTTTCTCTATAATTCATCCAGTCAATTTGCTATGGTGAAGGAAACCCAAAAGGACCATGCTACTATCGGGTCAAGTACATACCAAATATAGTTATGGGCTTAGACACCTTATCCAACAGTCTCCCACTTGGATAAGTCTAATAACTATAAATGCAAGTACGACTTCAAAATCCGATTAGCAATCATTGCTCTCAAAAGTCGTTGCCGAACTCTGATACGTCCTATAGATAAGGGATCATGTAGTCCTCCGTTCTCAAGATATCATGTGGACAAATACATGGAACATAGTCATACTTATTGTCCAACAGTTTGTTTCCCGATTTCTGATTTGTCTGACATAGAACTTAATTGAACACATCAACTTAGTCCTGACCGGGCCTGACACATAAGTCAACACAAAATCATCGAGGGGCCCAAGATATCGTTTTTAATCCTCCTAGGATAAAAGGAACAGATAAAATTTGACTTATATGCTTGTCCTATTTATTCATTAAATCGTACACAACAATACGTTTTATAACATCAAGTTACTGATGCGTTTACACATTATCAATGCACAACCAACTCGTAAACAACAACTCATATATCTCGGTTTAAAGACTATACAATGTTATCGTCTCACAATCACTCGTGATTAATTCCATGAAGTGATTCACGTGAGCGTGGGTTTAATCCAATATTCAAATCTTATTTCAGGAGCACTCATGAACATTGCAACAAACCTTTGCTATGTCTAAACGCTTAGACAATCTACACGCCAATTCATGATAGTCTTGCCTCAATACATACTTCCAAAGTATGAACTGTGGATATTTTGAATAATCTTATTATTCTGGAAGTCAAAACATGCAAAATGAAACAATAGTAAACAATCGACATAAGACAATAATTTTACTCATAAATAAAACTCCTTTATTTAATCATCAAATGTTAATTACATTTTATCTATTACAAGTTTCTAAATAGCTATCTAATCACTAAAACTAATATCATCCTTCAGCCCAATACTCCTAGCATGCTGCAAGTGCTTAACCCTACTCAGTCCCTTCGTAAGTGGATCCGATTGGTTCTCTTCTGACGATACCGTCTTCACTACGAGGAGTCCCTCTTATACTCGATGTCTAATGAAGTGATATTTTCTGTCGATATGCCTGGATCTACCATGATCCCTCGGTTCCTTGGTTAAGGCGACCACACCCTCGTTATCATAGAAAATCTCCATAGGCTCCTTTATGGCAGGTATAACTCCAAGGTCTCCGATGAAGTTCTTTAGCCATATCGCCTCCTTCGACGCTTCGCTCGCTGCTATGTACTCTGATTCGCACGTTGAATCCGGTACGGTCTCCTGCTTGGAACTTTTCCAAGTCACTACTCCTCCATTCAGGGTAAATACCCAGCCCGACTGAGAGCGGAAATTATCTCGGTCGGTCTGAAAACTGGCATCACTATACCCTCGCACTCTCAAGTCAGCACTCCCACCGAGGATAAGGAACCAGTCCTTAGTCCTTCGTAGGTACTTAAGAATGTTCTTTACCGTAGTCCAATGAGCTCTACCAGGATTCCCTTGATATCTGCTGACCATGATCAAAGCGAAGGCCACAACAGGGAGAGCTCACGTAATAGCATACATGATCGAGCCAACGGCGGAAGCATAAGGTACTCGGCTCATCTCTGCTATTTTTGCATCAGTACTCGAACTTTGAGTCTTACTCAGTTTGGTATTGCTTTGGATTGATAACTCCCCTTTCTTGGAATTCTCCATGCTAAAACGTTTTAACATTTTATCCAAGTAAGTAATTTGACTAAGTCCTGTTAGTCTTATAATCCTATTTCTCAATATCCTTATCCCTAGAATATAAGCAGCCTCTCCGAGGTCCTTCATAGCGAAACACTTCCCAAGCCAGGACTTAACCTCCTGCAAGGTTGGGACGTCGTTTCCTATAAGCGGTATGTCATCCACATATAATACTAGAAAGCTAACTATACTCCCATTGACTTTGACATATACACAACACTCATCATCGCTTCTCGAAAAACCAAACTCTTTGACTTTCTCATCGAAACAAAGATTCCATCTACGAGACGCTTGTTTTAATCCATAGATGGATTTCTCAAGCTTACACACTCTATTAGGATGCTTCGCATCGACAAAACCCTCTGGCCGAGTCATGTAAACATCCTCAGCCAACTTCCCATTTAGGAAAGCGGTTTTGACATCCATCTGCCATATTTGATAATCATGAAACGCAGGTATGGCTAGCATAACCCTTATAGATTTAATCTTTGCTAATGGTGAGAAGGTCTCATCATAGTCAACTCCAGGAGTTTGAGTAAAGCCCTTCGCAACCAATCACGCCTTATATGTGTGTACCTTCCCATCCATGTCAGTCTTCTTCTTGAAGATCCATTTGCTCCCGACCGTCTTACGACCTGGCACATTATCAACCAAGTTCCAAACTTGATTTTCATACATGGACTGAATCTCATTGTCCATCGCCTCTTTCCATTTTGCAGACTCCGGGCCTGTCATGGCTTCCTTATAGTTGTTAGGTTCATCCAAATTTATTAGTGTACTATCACTATTAAACGTATCACCCTCAACAGTTATATGGAAATCATATAATACGGGTGGAACACTAACTCTACTGGAACGTCTAAGAGGTAAGGACTCGTCAATCGGTTCAACAGGAGTTTACTCCTCAGGTTGAGTGCCAGTATTAGAGGTTCCTTCATCGCTTGATTCTTGAAGCTCTTCAAGATCAATTTGCCTCCCACTGTCCTCTTGGCATATAAGTTATCTTTCTCGGAAAACCCCGCTCCTCACAATGAAGACAACATTGTCACTCGGTCTATAGAAGATATATCCAAAGGAATTATGTGGGTAGCCGATGAAAATACATCGCTAACTACGAGGTTCAAGCTTGTCGTGAGTCTCTCGTCTTACGAAAGCCTCGTAAACCCAAACCTTGATATGTGCCAACGAGGGAACCTTCCCTGTCCACATCTCGTGTGGTGTTTCGGCAACCTTCTTAGATGGGACTAGATTAAGGATATGGGCGGCAGTTTCTAAGGCATGTTCCTAGAATGAGATAGGTAACAAAGCTCAACTCATCATGGAACGAACCATGTCCAACAAGGTTCGACTGCGCCACTTAGCCACACCATTAAACTGCGGTGTCCTAGGTGGCGTTAATTGCGAAACAATTCCACATTCCTTGAGATAGTCGTGGTACTCGATACTAAGATACTCTCCTCCTCGATCGGATCGGAGCATCTTTATCTTCCTGCCCAACTGATTCTCCACTTCTTGCTTAAACTCTTTGAACTTTTCAAAAGTTTCTGACTTGTGCTTGATTAAGTAGATATACCCATATCTACTATAATCATCGGTAAAAGTCACATATAAGCGGTTCACATCCCTTGTGGTGGATGTAAAGGGCCCACATACATCCGTATGTATGAGATCCAATAAACCCTCACCCCTTTCACAAGTACCAGTGAAGGGTGACTTGGTCATTTTTCCAAGCAAACAAGACTCACATGTATCATCGGACCTAAGGTCAAATGACTCCAAGACTCCATCCTTTTGGAGTTAGGCTATGCGTTTCTTGTTGACATGTCCAAGACGACAATACCACAAGCATGCTTTGTCCAAACCATTGGAGGAATCAATATGCAACACATTATTTCCTAAGTTGTCTACAACCATCACAGTTTTATATATACAATGCTTCAAAATAGAAAGTACCATTCAAGAAATCATTAATAGAACCAATTTCATTATTAAATTAAAATCTAAAACCTTGTTTATACAAACCATGAAAAAAACATAATGTTTCGTGTCATTTCTGACGAGTAGCAACAATTATTCAACTCTAAACCTAACCCACTACTAAACACTAAAGAATAAGCTCCAATCCTGGTGACAGGCGACGCTTTCCTATTCTCCATGATCAAGTTCATCTTCCCGTGCTCCACATCCCTACTTCTTCTTAGACCCTGCAAATCAGAACAAATGTGAAAACCACATCCTGTATCAAGGACCCAAGAAATAACATGTGATGAGTTGTTAGATTGAATAGTATAAATACCAGCGAAGGTGGGCTTTATCTTCCCATCCTTGATGTCTTGCAGATACTTCGGGCAGCTTCGTTTCCAATGCCCTTTGTCGTGACAGTGGAAGCACTCTGCATCCTTCGGATCGGAAGAGGGAGCAGTAGAACCACCTTTGGTCCCACTAGAAGAGGTTCCATCATGGGACTTTCCCTTGTGGCTCTTAGAAGGAGCCTTCCTCTTCTTCCCTTTCCATTGTCCAATTGCCAAGACAGGGGCAACAGCAGTAGGAGTAGATGCAACAGACTTGCCTTTCAAACTACTCTCACCAGTTCGCAGAAGGCCTTGGAGCTTGCTTAGAGTGACCTCCTCCTTGTTCATATGATAGGTCAATAGAAACTGATCATAACAAGGAGGCAAAGAGTGTAGAATGTTATCTATGGCAAACTCTTCATCAAAGTTGACATTTAACTTCAGCAAACGGTCCACAAATCTCTACATCTTTTGTAAGTGGGTGGTGATGGACTCTCCATCCTTCATCTTTGTGGTGATCATGGAGGCGATGATCTCGTACCTTTCCTGCCTTGCACTTTGACTGTACCTTTCCATCAAGTCTTGGTGCATCTCATAAGGATAGTAGTCCTCATAGTACTTTTGGAGTTCGGTAGTCATGGTTGCGATCATGATACACGACACCTTTGACGCGTCCCTCTCATGAGCATCATATTGAGCGATTTCTTCAGGAGTAGCATTGTTGTGGTCAATCTCCTTCAGCTCCTTGTCGAGAACATACTTCTTGTCCTCGTAGCGGGTGACCATGTGAATGTTGCGAATCCAATCATTAGAATTAGATCCATCAAAGATCACCCTCCCACACAAGTTCATGAGTGAGAAAGAGCCAAAAGGGTTGGAGCCAGAAGCGTTGTTGTTTGAGGTAGACATCTGAAAAAGAAAAGAGACAAAGTTTAGATTAGATAAGAGTCCCTAATTTAACACCCAAATGATAAATTAGGGTTAGGACCCAACACAATATTTCACAATTCAGAAGAGGGATGCCGTAATCCAATTGTAAAATATTTGAAGGTAGGTAAATGACGATATATCAAATTCCACCATGAAAAACGAAAAAGAATATTAAGTTTTAAATGAATTGAAATTCCTAGATTCTTTTGAGATTCATTGAACTTTTCAATGACATGTTTAAATCTCGATTATGCCATTCAAGTTTGTGACTGGGATACCGAGGATCACAAACAAGGTGTGAATAACCATGCAAATATGCTTGGTACTCTCGATGTCATTTATCACCTAATCAATGTGTCGGTTAACCACACATGCTCCATTGATCTATGATAAACATCGAGCTACCCTTTGCCACCCTTGCTAGTCCCAAGTTAGTGCGTCGGTTAGCCACACACGCTCCACTAACGATTTGGCAAGGTGCAAAGTGTAATTTCATGGAATAGCATCATTTTCACATTTTTCCTAAAGTAACTAAGATTGAGAATTTGTGAAAATGTTTAGTTACTTTATAAATTATTATACTTATTAATGAGGAATTAGTTTGTCCTATCCTACCTGTTCGGCTAACGACCCTCCACTAGTTAAGAGTGCGGTGGGTAAGAGTGGATACCCAATGACGGTCATTTTATAGGCCGCTTCCTTAAACACTCCTTATAGACCAGCTTCGTGAATAAGGCCTACTAACGGTAATACTGACTCGTCTTATACATATATATATATATATATATATATATATATATATATAATTATTAATCTTTTAATATTATAATAGTATAAGGTTTGAATTTTAAACTTTTAAAACTCTAAGGTTTAGAATTTAAATATTTCAAAATTAAAACTTTTTAATTAAAATTTAAATTCCAAAACTTGAGGGCAAGTTTTTGAAACTTTTCAAAACCTTGTAGATCAAATTCAAAATAATTTAATTAATCAAATAAATTTTCATTATCTAAATTTGACCTAATTCAATTTATGGCAAGATAATTCATTTCAAATAACACAAATAATTATCTTTATCATATAAACTAATAATTATCTTATGGTTTGACAATTATCTTCTAATTGGATGAGGATAATCATTACCATATTATAAAAATCGAATTTTATCAGTCAAAAACGTTTTTGGTAATTATCTTAATCCAATTCTGGTCAAAATCCCGATAAATATGCCAACTGAAGAGCCGACTCGCCGAGTCAAACTTTGGACTCGTCGAGTAGCCCTGACTCGTCGAGTTCATCAGAGGAATCGACGAGTACATCAACAGATTGCAGAATTTTAACTTTTTCAGCTAAGAACAATTAAGCATAGCATCAAATACAATAGAAAAATGACCTAGCTCTAATACCACTGACGGGTTTTGAGCATTACATCAATCATATGGTATACATGCAACCCTAAAGCTTTGGATCTAGGTTTTCTATAATTGTACATGCAATAATTATCCAAAGCTATAACCCTAATCTAGCATGCATAAATCGAAATTTATATCTAAAAAAAGTTAGAATCTTACCTTTCAATTGTAGCTTGCTTGATCTTCAACCTTTGGGAACTTAGCACCTCAAATATGATGCCTCTAATAGATCACAAACACCAAGAGCAATGGAAGAATATTAGAGAGAGGCTAGGGATCACAAAAATCGGCTGGTACTCTTCTTAAGGTTCAAGTCGCTAAAAATAGGAGTCCCAAGGGTTCCTTAAATAGTTGAGCTGCTAGGGTTTCAGTCAAAACCCTAATCTGATTGCTTAGGCCTTAAGCAGTCCACATGATCCTTCTAGAAGGCCCCTATGGACGATTTCTATGTGGGCTTCCCCATAGAATTCATCCATCCCTTCTTTAGGGATCCTCAGCCCAACTTTGTAACTATCTTATAATTACAATATCAATCCCCTTAATTTAATTAATTTCTTTTGACCACAAAATTAATTTTTGACCGATATTAATTAAATAATATGATTTCTCTTTTACTATATTATTCCTATAATATATTTATAAATCATAATTAACCTCTTTCTGTATAATTCATCCAGTCAAGTTGCTATGGTGAAGGGAACCCAAAAGGACCATGCTACTATCGGGTCAAGTACATACCAAATATAGTTATGGGCTTAGACACCTAATCCAACACCGGTAACTACCTAGCATATCTGGGTGCTGGCCTACCCCTCCGGTCTCTTTCAACCGGTAATCGGGACTATTTCACCCATACCACTACCATATAATTGTTGGATATAGTGTCTAAGTCCATAACTTTATTTGGTATGTACTTGACCCGACCCGGCATGGTCCATTTGGGTTGCATGGCATTGAAATACTTGGATAGACAAAATGAGAGAAAATACACTTGTGATTATTAATATATTATAAGTTCTAATATATTAATAATAGTATTATTTAATTAGTATTGATCAAGTATTAATCTAGTATTAATTTGGTGATCAAAGTGAGACTAATTAAATATATAGGGTTGATTATGACAATCATCAATTCTTTTATGGTGGATTAATGATTCATGGTTTATGGGTTTGGTTATAACCATATGGAGCTCCATGGATAGTCCATGGGAGTTACAAACCCATGGGTCATGAGAAATGAAGAGTCATGACAATTAGGGTTTACATTTGTAACTCCTAATTATGACACATTATAAAAGAAACCCTATAGCATGCAAAATCGGCACTAGAGTATTCTTGTGAGGGCATAGCCGATTTTGAAGTGTAGAAGTATTCTCTCTAGTTATTCCAAGGTTGTAGTGTTGTGTGAAGCATTTGAGGCACAACATTTGGGGTGCTAGGCTCACAAAGTCTTGAAGGAATCCAAGCAACAACAAGGTATGTATTTCTACTAGTTTTTATGTTTTATATATTCCCCATGCCATGCTAGTTAGGAAATAACCTTGAAAAAGAAATTTGCATGTATATAGAGAAAACATAGATTCAAGGTTATTAGGGTTGCATGTACACTTAGGAAGTGTTAGAATGCTCAAAACCCATCAGTGGTATCAGAGCCTAGGATTGTTTTTGGTATACTTGATGCAAAACTGCTTAAAAAATCGAAAATTCTGCACTCTGACGACTGGACTCGCCGAGTTCATGGGGAGGACTCGCCGAGTCCATGAACAAATTCATCCTACTCGACGAGTAGAATCATGCACTCGACGAGTACGAGGGTGCTGGGCAGTTTTTTCGTGTTTTGTTGCTGGAAATGGATTAAAATCATTATCCCAATCTGTTTTGGACTTGTAAAATCTGTTTTTCAAAATGATAATGATTATGTTAACCCATTTTACATGACTTTTATTAATTTTCAAGTATTGTATATGTTTATATGATTTCTTGAAATTGCTTGACATGAATTTGTGTTCTTATGAGTTTTTAGAAGATCATAGGAATTATATGTAACCTCCATGTGTGTTTAATTCATGATCTTAATGGCAATGATGGTGTCCATAACTTGTCCTCAAGTTATGGATAACCAAAAGTCACTTCTTTAAATTGTGATTAAAGAACTAAAGAGGTTTCATAAAATGAAGAGTCTTCATTTTTATGAACCATTAAAACTCATAAGTTACAAATTGAAGAGACTTGGAATAGTTTCAATTCTTGCCCTCAAGTTTTGGAATTTGAAAAGTCTTACTCTTTAATACTTTAATTCCAAATTAAACCTTAGATTTTTAAAAAGTTTAAAAAATCAACACTTATACTATTATTATAATTTTATTATATAGATATGTATAAGAATATGTCATTCTTACCGTTAGTAGGCCTCATTCACGAAGCCGGTCTATAAGGGGGGTATAAGGTTGTTGCCTATAAAATGGTGACTTAATGGGTGTCCACTCTCACCCACCGCTTCCTTGATCGGTGGAGGGTCGTTAGCCGAACGGGTAGGATACGACTTTAAATGCTCATTAAAAGTATAATGAATTATAAAGTAACTATACATTATAAATTCCCAATCTTAGTTACTTTAGGAAAATGTGAAATTGGTGCTAGCCCATAAAATTACACTTTGTACCTTACCAAGTCGTTAGTGGAGCGTGTGTGGATAACCGGCACACTAACATGGACTAGTAAGAGTGGCAAATGGTAACTTGACTTTATTATAGATCGGTGGAGCGTGTGTGGTTAACTGGCACATCGATTAGGTAATATTGTTGAGGGTACCAAGTCAATTTGTATGGTTATTCACACCTTGTTTGTGATCCTCGGCATCCCAGTCACAAACTTGAGAGGGCACAATCGAGATTCAAACATGCCATTGAAAGTTCAATGTATCTCAAAAGATCTATGAGTTTCAAATCCAATTAAAACTTAATTATATTTCGTTTTTCATGGTGGAAATTGGTAAATCGTCATTTACCTACCTTTAACTATTTTATAATTTGGATTACGGCATCCCTCTTCCAGTTATAAATAGGTTATTGGGTCCTAGCCTTAATATTTCATATTGGGTGTTATATTAAGGACTTTAAATCAACTAACTTGAATTTCTCCCATTATAGATGTCTAGTTTAGACAGCTATGGTCTTCCCAAATCTTTAGGAAGAAGCTTCCTAATGAAGATGATATCCCAAATGGCAACCAAGGTGAAAGATCAATCCCTTTGTTGAGCATTAGTGGGATTGGAAATCATACTTCACTTCCTCCACCTCCTCCAATAAATCTCCCTATCCCACAAGTTTCAAGACCTGATAAGTTCTAAGTCACTCAATCCCTATTGGCAAACAAAGTCTATATGTGCTTAGGTCTTGGAGATTAAGTCACATATTGACAAGCCGGGAGAGTCGGGTGTCGAAGTCTCAAGGTAGCTGGCTGTTGACTTGGTCACTCCCTGATGACAGATCACGACATGACCCTTAATGATCTTACCTATTTGCTTGATGATGCTGAATCAACAATGATTTGGGGCATTGGTAAAGCAAAATTTGATTGGAAGATCAACTTCCCAAACTTCCATGGACATTGACAATGGTAACATTGGAAGTCCAGAAAAACTTTCTCTTCCCAATTGAAAGGGATTGGCCATAGTCAACTCGGTTGACAAAATGGTAAAGAGAAAGGCTAAGTCTGTGATAGTCCCGTGTACCGTTTCCAAAGAGTCCATATGTTTCTGTTGCCAAAGGAAGGGCATTGGTTGCGAAACTGCCTAATTTACCTAAAAGTCCATAAGGATAGTAAAGTCAAATGTTTGACTCTACTTCAGGTAAAGTCCATCGTCTAACTTTATTAAGTTTCTATTCTGAGATTCTTATTGCATGATGTGACTGGGTCACATATTGATGTTTTAAGAATCAAAGAAGAGTGAAGAAACTTAAAGGAAGTATATGCTGATTCTGATCGTGAAGAAGGATTTCGATCGCATGGTTCGGTGATCAGAATTTTGAGTTGTTACTTAAGAGTTATGATATATTGCTTAGGAATAGATAACAACAAGTTTTCCATATGGATTGTAAGGATAAGTTTTCCGCAAAGTTTTAAAATAAAAGAAAATGGTTTTGATTTTATTTATTTTAAGTATCCTTACAATGACATTTGTGAAAAAGGTTGTTGCTTATATGTTTCCATTGATAAGCAATATGGGTAAATGGATTTGATTCTTTCATTAGTGGTAGTGTCATAATTTACCAAATAAGGAAAGATTCTCATCACCCAAGTTTCAGTTGAATAGAAACTTGGAATCATGCAAGTTGTATTGTGTGATGAATGAGAATTTTCATCTTTGGTAAATTAAGACTAATTCCTTGTTCACATTCGCATGTGAGTCAAGAGAAGGACTAAAGGATCGGGTACATTAAGTTGTACACTAGTCAGGTCCACCACAAAGGTAGATAAGATTATTCGTTTTGATTTACTAAAGTTTAGTAAATATGGTTATGCTTGCGAGTATAAGTGTAATTCTGAAACATTGGAAAAGTTTCAATGTATGGCAGAATGAATAAGAAGAATCAAATAAGGCAGAAAGATAAAAGTTTCTCCAATCTGAAGAGATGGGAGAGTACTTGTGTATTTTGTTTTATGATTATCTTAGTGATTATGGAACCATATCACAATTGATCCTCTAAGGACACCTTAGTGTGTTTGTTGCCTGAGGAGAGGAATCGTGAATTGTTGAAATGGTTAAATCAAAAGATAATTCATACTTCGTTCCAAATACAAATCCTGGAGTTATACTCCAAGATTGTAACTTGAGTGACATAGTCTTTAGAAAGTTCATAACACTTGTCAAATGTAGAGTAAGATGTTTCCTATTCTTGTACATTTGAGATTGGTAAGTTGTGATGTTTTGGATAAAACAAAGACCAGCTAAGACCAATAGTGAGAAGTGTTTAACTTGATAAGAATCCGCACTAGTTCTTGAATATTTGTATTGTCAAGGAATGGTTCTTGACAAAGAGAAGTCTTATATGTCAAGAGGACAGTGGGAGTCTAAAAGATTCTGAAATAGTTTCAAGAACTAATCAAGAGTTTTGTTAATCACTAGCCCACGACCTGAGGTTTGTAACCTATCGTGTTGACATATTCTTATTTCTGTGTCTATTCCGGTTAAAAGTTGATTATGCTTGTGAGTTCTATGAGTTCTCAAATTTTTTGCATAACAACCCGGAAGCAATGGTGGGCATTGTGCTACCAGGTGGCAAGAAATTAAGATTGAACAAGTTTAGTCTATATGAGTTTGGATTTGTCACTAACCTTGTCTTGTGATTATGGTTATGACAAATTCACATGGATAGGAACACATACACCATAAAAATCTAAGTGTCATAAGGTTTCTCTTCGATTCATGAAAATGATGGTAAGGAAACTCTTTCACTAAGTAGATTTTGAGTAGATAGCAATTGTGAGAATGACAAAAGGTCTAAACATTATGATTACGACATCCCTCTTCATAATTGTTTAGACACACAAGTGAGCTATCTAAGGAAAGGTGTATGGTTTTGATAAAGTCTTATCAAAGAAATTGTGTATCAGAAATCTGAACTTTGGTAGAAAAGTCAATAAAGTGTTGGTTTCTAAAAGTCCACCTGATCTCTGGATACATGTCAAAGCTAGTGGGAGCATCAGTGTTATGCTAGTAAGATAATAATCATTATGCTAGTGGGAGCATGATTATTATGTTAAGTGTTGCAAGTCAGCAATATTAATTATAGAAAACAAAAATTTCAATTCGCCTTGAAAAAGTTGTTTTACTATAATTAAGGGAGAGGATTTTATACTTCACTCCAATTCTACAAGCTTAGATTGAGAATTTAATCTACTTTAGTCAAGAATATATATGAATGTTATGCTGGAATGGTTCAACATAAGGAAATTCTATATATGTTGCGTTCTCAAAATTCGATTATGATTACGGCATCCCTCTTCATAGTTCGAATTATGAAAACATGGCAAATAAATTTTTTTATAGCATAAATCATGTCCCATATGCTTTGGGTATAGGTTTGATTACATATGCTATAATATTCATCCATTCTAAATTTTCCAAATGCCTAGGGCATTAAGATGGAAAAAGGAATAGAACTGGAAATAACTAAAATGATTAAGCAATTGTCGAGGACAGTTTGAGGTTTACCAAAGATTGGTTACTCATGGACAATTGGAAGTATAAAGTAAGGACCATATTGACATATTTTGAAAAGAGGCAACTCTTGTTCATAAGTGATGGTCAAAATGGTAATATGGAATTGTCTCCATAGGTGGAAGTTATTCTTTGAATCTGTGTAAGATTAAAGAACTTAATGCTAAGAAGGATGTTCAAAGGAATGTACTTTGAATTTGAGACTTCATTTCCATGGAATTGTTTTCCATTGGAATACTTTGTAATGTCTGTTGCCAAGTCTTTGTGACTTCTGTGTATAGTCATTACAAGGGGATCATTGCATATAAGTTTAGAATCTAACAGATTACAGTAAATGGCAAGAGTTTAGTATTCTTGCATTTTACAACGAGGATTGGAATTGTGAAATGAGCATCATTGAAATATTGTCAATTGATCTATATGTAAACATAGTATGCATACTTGGAGTATGGCATAATTGTTGTTTGGAAAAACATAGTGTACATGCTTGGAGCATGGGACAACTAATGTTTTAATTCAAGCATAAAGTTGATTAATCGAAACATAAATAATGAGTAATCAATATGGTGCTTAAATAAAAGGTGTTTTTATTTACACTCAAAGTGTTGGGGCCATATAAGATTAGTATTATTCTTGTGTTTTACTTTGCATGTTTTGACTTCCAGAATAATTATGTTATGGTATATATCATATTATTCAAACCATCCACAGTCAGTCATATGTTGGAAGTAGATATGAATCAAGACTGTCATGAATTTGGCTTGTATGATTTGTCTAAAGTGCTTTAGACAATGCAATGGTTGCTACAACATTCATGAGTACTCATAAGGGCTGAGTATTGGATTCAACCCATGCTCTCTTGCATCACTTCATGGAATTTATCTCAAGTGATCGTGAGACGGTAATATCATATAAATCTTCAAACCTAGAGATATGAGTTGTTGATTATGAGTTGGTTATTCATTGATTGTACGAAAACACATTGGTAACTCGATGTTATAAAACGTGCCTTTGTGAATAATTCAACAAGTAGTTAGTACAAGCATATCAGTCGAAGTTTATCTGTTCCTTCTAGAAATAGAAGCGATATCTGGGCCCCTCGAGGATTTGGTTTTGACTTATGTACCGGGCCCGATCAGAACCTAATTGATGTGTTCAATTTAGTTCTATGTCGAAACAAATCAGAGATCGAGAAACAAATGCTGGACAATAAGTAAGACCATGTTCCATGTGTTTGTCCGGCTGATATCATGAGAACAGAGGATTATATGATCACTTATCTTAAATGGCGTATCATCATCATCTCAGTTCCGAGAGACTTTGAAAGAGCTACGATTGCTAGTCGGATTTTGAAGTCATATTTGCAAATATAGTTATTAGACTTATCCAAGTGGGAGACTATTGGATATAGTGTCTAAGTCCATAACTTTATTTGGTATGTACTTGACCCGACCCGGCATGGTCCATTTGGGTTGCATGGCATTGTAATACTTGGATAGACAAAATGAGAGAAAGTACACTTGTGATTATTAATATATTATAAGTTCTAATATATTAATAATAGTATTATTTAATTAGTATTGATCAAGTATTAATCTAGTATTAATTTGGTGATCAAAGTGAGATTAATTAAATATATAGGGTTGATTATGACAATCATCAATTCTTTTATGGTGGATTAATGATCCATGGTTTATGGGTTTGGTTATAACCATATGGAGCTCCATGGATAGTCCATGGGAGTTACAAACCCATGGGTCATGAGAAATGAAGAGTCATGACAATTAGGGTTTACATTTGTAACTCCTAATTATGACACATTATAAAAGAAACCCTATAGCATGCAAAATCGGCACTAGAGTATTCTTGTGAGGGCATAGCCGATTTTGAAGTGTAGAAGTATTCTCTCTAGTTATTCCAAGGTTGTAGTGTTGTGTGAAGCATTTGAGGCACAACATTTGGGGTGCTAGGCTCACAAAGTCTTGAAGGAATCCAAGCAACAACAAGGTATGTATTTCTACTAGTTTTTATGTTTTATATATTCCCCATGCCATGCTAGTTAGGAAATAACCTTGAAAAAGAAATTTGCATGTATATAGAGAAAACATAGATTCAAGGTTATTAGGGTTGCATGTACACTTAGTAAGTGTTAGAATGCTCAAAACCCATCAATAATACCCTAGCATATACATATAATTCACATACTGCCTAGCATATCTGGGTGCTGGCCTACCCCTTTGGTTATTTCGACCGGTACCGGGGGCTATTTCACCCCCACTTCTACCATATAACATGCTAGCTCATAAACATATAAGTCATAAACTGCCTAGCTTATCAGGGTGCTAGCGTATCCCTTCGCTCCTTTCAACCGGTACTGGGGCCTATCCTACCCCTCCTACCACTATCACCTAATATCATAGCATACTAGCACATAAAGCATAACAGATGGTGACAAACCAAATAATTATCACAAAGACAATCATATCTACTATAACTCCTACTAGTGGGCCGACATTGGTGCCTTCGACCCACTTCTACTGGAGGTAACTCACCTCATGCTGCTGAACTTCACTGCAAGAAATTCTTAGTTGTTGTCCTGGCAACTCTTCGGGCTATCAATATAAAAATATCACCCAATTAGCAATTGGGCTCTATACCATGATCCATAATCCATACTTGGGTAAAATGACCATTTTACCCCTGGCCCACAAGATACTTAACTAAGGCCCAAGTCCAAAACCAATCAAGTCCAAAACTCCAAAATCCATAAAGGCCCACTAATGCCCACTAACGGCCCAATTTTCCAAATTGGGCCCAAATCCTTACATGGGACTACCCTCTAGAATCCATTCTGTACTCCATAACCCTTCAAGGGTCAACCTTGGTCAAAGTCCACGTCTAAGTCAACATTCTGGTCAAATTCAACATCGTGGTTGACTCAACTCATCGATTTGGTCCATCAACTTGTCGAGTTCCATGAATAAGAATCCCTGAATCGCGATCCAACTCGTCGAGTCACCCCCCTGACTCGCCGAGTTCCCTGGCCACTCATGGTCGCGATAAAGCGAGTCAACTCGTCGAGTCCCTTCACAGACTCGTCGAGTTCTACCTTAAACTAAATGGGGACATAACGACAACAACTCGCCGAGCTCCCTTGGGAACTCGACGAGTTCCATGAACAGTATCGGGAAAATTCGACCGGACTCGTCGAGTTCCTCTATGAACTCGCCGAGTCCCTTGCATTCCTAGACTGTACAGCTTTTTCCTCAGATCTAAGGTTCCAGAATACATATCCATATTGTTTCCATAACCTATTTCTATAAAGTTGACCGCTTGATAGCTTTGCACGCCTCAAATGGACCCAAACTCAAGATATAGCAATCTACTTCCATGAACATGGCCTTTTCTTGGACAAAAATGGGTTTGAGACCCTTTTTATGATTCTAAGGCCCAAATATTACTGGAAAGTGGGAATCCTTAACATACAATCCATGGAGGGTATCATTTTTCCCACAATGGGGTCAAAAGACCCATAAATCAAAACTAGAAGAGATCTAAGCTATGAATCACAAAGATAAGGACTTTTTACCTCAGAAAGCTGCCAAAGATGGACAAGATCCCAGATCTAATGCTTCTTCTTGAATCCCCAACCTCCTCCTTCTTCCACAATCTTCTAAACACACAAGTTTCACTCAAAAACAACTCACAAGCTCTTCCAAAGCATTAGGGTTTCGTGGATTAGGGTTTGGGGCTTGGAGGCTGGAAATGAGGCCAAAACCCTAGAGTTAAGTTGTTTAAATAGGGTGAAAAATCCCAGATTTAGGGTTTCCCAAACCTAGACCAACTCTTGGAGTTGGTCCTCCCCAACTCGCCGAGTAGGTTTCTCAACCCGCATCCAATTTTATTCCTACTCTTCGAGTTATCCCTCTTGGACTCGATGAGTTGACCTTCAAATTACATATTATCTTTCCTTAATTAGTATTCTAGATTCTGGGTGTTACAACTCTCCCCCACTTAAATTAGACTTCGTCCTCGAGGTCTTCTGCAATTCTCTACCCCAGATACTTCTCACACGCCTCGTCCATGGCTCCTGCCATCTGCCCTGAATCAACTGGTGCTCCTCATGGAACACCGAAGACATTATGAATTAGTCTGAATTCTCGCAGCAATCCTATACAATGTATAACCTTGTCTGCTTGGTCCAATCCTTGAAAGGACCACTACACTCGGCCTACCGCCTTGCTCCCGGAGTGAAATGCCACTCCTTGGAGGTAAAATCTTGAGATCACTTCAATTATCATAGACCATGAGCTCACTGCTCCTATCAACAGCCGATGACCTCTCCTGTAATTAATAAGTACTTATACTTGAATCCTAGAGAGTACAACCATTACCCTGCGCAGTCGATGGCCTCCCCAAGGCAACTGATCATCATCAGCAAGACCCTTTCCTATTACCGTGAACAATAAATCTTCTGTCTCAGGCATAAAACTACCTTTCGCCGTTCCAGATTTTGAACCTTACATTGATCTGTCTTCCCGATAGACCACCCTTGCCGAAACGGTACCATATGAATTCTCCACAATAGCTAGTCCCCAGCCACTCCAAGTGCTGTGCCACTCAGTATTACCCACCGGATGATTTCACGTACCATGTCCAGATGTCGAACACACAACTCAACGTATGGATCAGATAATCCTTCGAGTAGAAAATCCGTCCCTGCAACGGTTAGACTCATACGAGAGCTGCGCAACGGGTCAAATCAATTAATCTGAGATTATTTAATTCCGTTGTGAGTGACTTAGCATTACCCCAAGCAATTAGCTACCCCACCTTATATGAAATCCTTAAATACTAATACTGCCCCAGACACCAAAGCTGCCCCAAAATGCTGAACTGCCTGCAACACTGAATTTTCTGAAACACTGAACTGCCTGAAACACTGAACTGCCTGAAACAACATGCTGCCTCCTGGCTGCTTTCCAAGCTCCAGTGAGACCTCCTTGGTCTCCATTCGTTTGCTAGACATTTGGGATACCGGGTTCCTACCTGGTTACTGAGCCAAAGGCTCCCATACAGTCGCCCCTCGCGACTTCCGAACGAAATCCTCATATGTCTATAGTTGCCACTAGTCATCTTACCACTGTGGCTCTAACGACCTCCTGATCTAACTGATCAGCTCCTTACGTCGAATCCTGTCGTCACCAAACCAAGGTTAAAAGTGAATGCTATAAGACAAACTATAGCCTTATATCACAGACGTCCTTATGCGGTCCATCGCTTCCTTGATCCCATGACTGTTGTGGTGTTCCCATGGTCTTTCACTGGCTTAACCAGGACTAATCCATCTGGGTAATTCCGTAACCCAATCCGTGGATTTGCCACGTCCTCACTGCTACACCAGAACTGGTGGGTGTCATGGTTCTTCCCGTGATCTAACATCACTCCCATACTATCTACCAACCTAGTGAAAGCTACGGCTACCCCCGCAGGCTTACAACACTGTGACGCTATCTGACAACTTTGTGAATGCTACGGATACACCCGCAGACTTACAACACTTCCAACACTATCTGGACACCTTGTGAATGCTACGGCTACACCCGCAGTCTTACAACACTTCCAACACTATCTGGAAACCTTGTGAATGCTACAGCTATTCCCGCAGTCTTACAACACTTCCAACACTATCTGACAACCTTGTGAATGCTACGGCTACACCCGCAGTCTTACAAAACTTTCCACGCTGACTGACTGCTAGTGAACGCTACGGCTATCCTGTAGCCTTACAACACTTTTCATGCTAACTCAACTGCTGACCATGGTGTTACTGCTAATTACTAATCTGAACACACCCAAGGTCGAGCATGCATACACGATCCAATATCCCAATCTGAACTCATGTCCTATCTAAAATCCCTGACCTGTTTCCCGAGTCCTGCTATCCGATGCCAAGGGAAAACGAGAACCAAATGTTGTAACATTTCCCGTACTCCCAACTCCTACAATCCTCAACATAGACAGCCACTCGACCTCATCCCTTTCTGATAGGGATGCGAAACCCATCCTAGTTCCATACCCATCTCTGCTCCTGAATACTTGATCAACTCTCCCCTACTTAGATTCAACTAAGTCTTCACGGTATGTGAGAATTGAAGTATTCCTAATCCTTCTTACCTTATGAAATCCAATTGCTGACGACCAACACTTACCAGTGTTAACGATCGATTACCAGTCTACCCTAAGATCGCTCATCCTCTGAAATCTTGAAGAGTACTCTTGAAATCTGATCCAGTCCGATACATCAATCCTCCTTCCATGATATTATACTAACCCCTTGGGTTCCCATGCTGAAGACTAGAATCCCTAACCTTTACTCTGGCTGATGAATCCTTGCAGAACCAATAAACTCTAATCAAACACGAACCATGCGAAAATACTATCCCCTTGGAACATCCTATGGTCAAACCACCCATGCGACTACACCCGTATCCTTCTGCTACCACTCCTCTCTTAGCAACGGTAGTGCTAGAACCTAGAAGTTCCCCCATACGCCTCCGTCGCTCATACCAGAACAGATTATGAAACCATTATATCCCATCAATACAGGTGGACCAGCTTGATGAAGCTGACCACAAACCTTCCGCATGACACTCCTGACCGATTTCTACTACGAACCGAGAGAATACTGAGCATCCCGAACCAGCAAGAGGGAAACAACTTTTCACTAAATACTTAGTAATTCACGGTATGCAATATGCATATGACATTTCTTGAAAATATAATCCAAACATAAGTAGAAAGATGACCCAATAGATACACTTGCTCAAATCTGATGCAAGAAAACAACCACGAAATACAGATAGAACCGAAAAGAGCAAAATATACATACCCGCAACGTCACCTACTATAATCCTGATATCTCCTACATGTCACTGCAAAATCCGACTCCTCTCTGCTGGGGTTCCTACTCTACCATCTCGTCCGTCAGTGATCCTTAAAAGTGCATGGGGCAGGCGGGCTCACTGATCCTCCCCTCTTCGTCAGAAAGTTGGCCTTCTTGTGGCCCACCTGTTCACAGTAAAAACATAATGGGCTTGCCCCCTGAGAACAATCCCTGCTGATATGACCAACCCCGCCACACTTGTAGCAGCCTGAACCTCTGGAACGACAAACTCCCATGTGTACTTTCCCGCATGTGCTGTACTGACTCCGGCCCTGCTGGCCCTTCCCCTGATGATCAGAAGTCTTTGGTCTCTTCCTGATACCCTCTACTATTTGCACCTGGCATGACTCTCTCTTCCAAATGTGCTCTAAATCGATCTCGCGCACTCGGACTCTGGAAGTCGTATCCTTCAGGGTCTGACACCCTTTCGCTCACCAACTCACTTGCCAACGGCTGAACTGCAACAGCTGGAACATCCTTTGCCCCAAACTATGTCACAAACTCCTCCCAAGACATAGTCTCCAATTTAGAAAGCGCAACAGATCGTGTAATCAATTCCCAGCAGCTCCTTGCTTCCCGATAGAAGACATCCAAGGCGAACCATACCTTGGCTCCTATGGGGTAGGGACTAGTGCAGAAAACACCTTCCATCTCCTCAATCCAACAGAAACTCAAAATCTTGGCAGTCTTTCTCTCGACTGGCTCACCACCTGAGTCGAGACCTAATCCTGAGCCAGAACTGCCTCCTTGAGTGCTCATCTCCAAACTAGAAAACCATCAAAACCACTGGTCAAAACATACTCCAGGATTCTCCTCCCCGAAGCTTCTCAGATTCTCCAAGACTCTCGCCGATTTGAGTATGGATCCTGTGCTTTTAGTAGTATGGGCCCAATACTACCTTCTACACCTATCCATACTTACCTCAGCAATCCTCCCGAATCCTCTAAGTCACTTCCTCAAACTGACGCACCCCAGTCTCACTAAACCTCACTACTAACCCACTGAAGCATATCCTAGGCTTTCCTAGGTTCCCGAACCCATCCAGTCCTCAGCTTCTGAAAGATTCCCAATAATGTCAACTAGCTACCACATGAATATATCCACATGCAACAGAGATCAGATAATCCTTCGAGTAAAAGACTCAATCCTAGAACAGTTAGACTCAAACGAGAGCTGTGCAATAGGGCCAAGTCCATCACTCTGAGATTATCCAGCATGTGCCACATGTGACTTAGCATATTCACTTAGTAGCTATGTCACATTGCTAAGAGTCCCACAAAGCACAAAGCAAGCAACATTCATACAATGGAAAAATCTAACCAACATACTACAATCAAACCATTCTAACCTCTTATGAGGAATCTATACTAGCATAAAATTCTAAGACTCATGCAATCAGGCATAACCTAAACAGGTCATCCTATCACTGACGGATCGGTACTAGCATGCAGGTCTACAAGCACATACAATAGGCATATAAGGTATCCTTCCTAGATCCTTAGCCCTAATCTATCATGCAGTCCACATATTCTCAATTCATAACATAACATAACATAACATAACATAACATAACATAACATAACATAACATAACATAACATAACATAACATAACATAACATAACATAACATAACATAACATAACATAACATAACATAACATAATATAACATAACATAACATAACATGTATGGATATCTTGGGGAAAACTTACATGAGCTTGGCTGATTGCACGCATCACACTCCTTGTTCTTTATCAAAACTCTTTATTTTAATTTTTAGAAAAATTATTTTCTTATAAAAACCTTTCAAATCCCAGATTTGAGTCCAGACACACTCGAGAGTACGTCCGAATACCTCAAACCAGGGCTCTGATACCAACTTGTAACATCCCAAAATTCAGCACCAAAAATTTCATTTTTAAATAAGTTGTTATAAAAACCATTAGTATAAAAACATTCATAATATCATCCCAGGTCAAAACCAGTATGTCAATAATCAAAACATGTTATCATAAAAAAATATCAGAGTGTAATCCCAAAGATCTCATGTGCGGAAAACGTCGTGTGATGCGCTGCGATCGCCGGCTCCTTTCCTTTAAAAACGAAGTACCAGAAACCAAAACTGAAAACCGTAAGCACGAAGCTTAGTGAGTTCCCCCATCATACCACATACCATACAAATAGCATACTATCAGGCATATCTGGGTGCCCGACCTACCCCTTCGGTCTCTTTCAACCGGTAACTGCCGAGCATATCTGTGTGCTGGCCTACCCTTCGGTCTCTTTCAACCGGTAACCGCCTAGCATATATGGGTGCTGGCCTACCCCTTCGGTTTCTTTCAACCGGTAATCGGGGACTATTTCACCCCTACCACTACCACATAATACACTAGCATATACATATAATTCACATACTGGCTAGCACATCTGAGTGCTTGCCTACCCCTTCGGTCCTTTCGACCGGTGCCGGGGACTATTTCACCGCCTACTTCTACCATATAACATGCTAGCTCATAAACACATAAGTCATAAACTGCCTAGCTTATCAGGGTGCTGGCGTACCCCTTTGGTCCTTTTGACCGGTACTGGGGCCTATCTTACCCCTCCTACCACTATCACCTAATATCATAACATACTAGCACATAAAGCATAACAAATAGTGACATACCAAATAATTATCACAAAGACAATCATCTTTACTATAACTCCTAGTAGTGGGCCGGCATTGGTGCCTTCGACCCACTTCTACTGGAAGGTAACTCACCTCATGCTGCTCAACTTCACTGCAAGAAATCCTTAGTTGTTGTCCTGGCAACTCTTCGAGCTATCAATATCAAAATATCACCCAATTAGCAATTGGGTTCTATACCATGATCCATAATCCATACTTAGGTAAAATAACTATTTTACCCCTGGCCCACAAGATACTTAACTAAGGCCAAAGTCCAAAACCAATCAAGTCCAAAACTCCAAAATCCATAAAGGCCCACTAATGGAAAATTGGGCCCAAACCCTTACATGGGACTACCCTCTAGAATCTATTCCATACTCCATATCCCTTCAAGGGTCAACCTTGGTCAAAGTCCACATCAGAGTCAACATTCTGGTCAAATTCAACATCCTAGTTGACTCAAATCGCCGAGTTGGTCCATCAACTCGTCGAGTTCCATGAATCAGAATCCCTGAATCGCGATCCAACTCGTCGTGTAACCCCCCTGACTCGCCGAGTTCCCAGGCCACTCATGGTCATGATAAAGTGAGCCAACTAGTCAAGTCCCTTCACAGTCTCATCGAGTTCTACCTTAAACTAAATCGGGACATAACGACTCAACTCGCCGAGTTCCATGAACAGTATCGGGAAAATTCGACCGGGCTCGTCGAGTTCCTCTATGAACTCGCCGTGTCCCTTGTATTCCTAGACTATACAGCTTTTTCCTCAGATATAAGGTTTCATAATACACATCCATATTGTTTCCATAACCTATTTCTTTAAAGTTGACCGCTTGATAGCTTTGTACGCCTCAAATGGACCCAAACTCAAGATATAGCAATCTACTTCCATGAACATGGCCTTTTCTTGGACAAACATGGGTTTGAGACCCTTTCTATGATTCTAAGGGCCAAATATTACTGGAAAGTGGGAATCCTTAACATACAATCCATGGAGGGTATCATTTTTCCCACAATGGGGTCAAAAGACCCATAAATCAAAACTAGAAGAGATCTATGCTATGAATCACCAAGATAAGGACTTTTTACCTCAAAAAGCTGCCAAAGATGGACAAGATCCCAGATCTAATGCTTCTTCTTGAATCCCCAACCTCTTCCTTCTTCCACAATCTTCTAAACACACAAGATTCACTCAAAAACAACTCACAAGCTCCTCCAAAGCATTAGGGTTTCTTGGATTAGGGTTTGGGGCTTGGAGGCTGGAAATGAGGCCAAAACCCTAGAGTTAAGTTGTTTAAATAGGGTGCAAAATCCTGGATTTAGGGTTTCCCAAACCCAGACCAATTCGTGGAGTTGGTCCTCCCCAACTCGTCGAGTAGGTTTATCAACCCGCGTCCAATCTTATTCCGACTCGTCGAGTTATCCCTCTTGGACTCGACGAATTGACCTCAAATTGCATATTATCTTTCCTTAATTAGTATTCCAGATTCTGGGTGTTACAGTAGCTATTCTCGACAGGAAGACGAAGAAGCTGAGGAACAAGAGAATAGAGCTGGTGAAGGTACAGTGGCAGCACCGCAAGGGCTCGGAATGGATGTGGGAGCCCGAGGAGGAAATGAGGGAGCATTACCCGGAGTTATTTCCAGACACAGCGGACTTCGAGGACAAAGTCTGATTTGCTGCTTTTAGACCTTGTTATTATGGAATTTGGAAGGAGGGACTATTTATGCCAACTTTGGATTTTGGAGGTGGAGCCCGAACACAGGGCGTTCCCCTGAGGAACGTTGCGTTCCCGTGCTTAATGTAAACCCTAATTTTAGGGTTTGGGACCTATATAAACAACATTACGACTCAAACCCTGGCCTCCTTACCGGCCTCTCAACCTCAGAAAACCCTAGATAGACTCCTTTTCTCATTAATGTGTGTGTTTGGCCTTGTGAAGTTTGTTTTGGACCTTAGAAGCTTGGAAGAAGGAAAGAGAAGCTAGTGAAGAGGAACTTGAGTATCTTGAGCTCATAGATCCGAGATAGCATCATCATTTAGGACTCTTTGAAGGTATAAAGTTCACAACTTTCCTCAAGTATGCTTAGATATAGTGTAATGATGTTTTGGACCTTTTTAGTCCCCAAGAATGGATCTTTATGACTCAAATTCGTTTATAAGCCTAGGGTTTCCACCTTTGATTCTAATGGTGTCCTTACATCAGTAAAGTTTCTATCTTTGAGGTCTTAATGGGTTCATGCAAGAGTTAGGACCACATTTATGGAAGTTGATTGCTATTTCTTGAGATTTGGAATCATGGGGACATGTAAAGTCACCAAGTCCGTGACTTTATGACTCTAGAGGTCCTAGATAGCTTGGACCTGTGATTGGATAGCATGACTTAAGCATTAAGTGCTTAATGGCCCGTTTTTGAAAGTTGGACGCGAACGCCCTGCGTAGGTCCTGGGAACGCGTTGCGTTCCCACTGGGGATAGCGATCTGAACCAAGGAGGACCGTCCAACGTTCCACAAGGGAACGCCCTACGTTCGTTGCGACAGTGGGCCTTTTTGGGCCATTTCCTTGGACTAGTTGATTATGGGCCTTAGTGGATTATTCTTTTGGGTTGATAATGGACTTTATTGTATATTGGATTTGAGGGAAGGACCATTTAGGAAGTTGGGCCCAATCTAGAAAACTGGGCCATAAGTGGGACATTAGTGGGTTTGATGGATTTGGGCCTAGGTCATGGGTCCATTTAGATCAGAGGTAAAATAGTCATTTTACCCTAAGAAGAATTTTTTGGGTTTTGACTAAGTGTTATTTGGTAATGATAACCGAGGAGTCGCGGGAGCAGCCGATAGAGATTCCTTACCGAGAGATTCAACAACCAGCTTTGTGAGGTGAGTTTTCCTCCAGTAGGAACGGGTCGAAGGCACCAATGCCGGCCCGTTTATGTATGTGGTCGCCACTGCCACATAACAATTACTTTAACATATATATTGTAACGTCCCAAAAATTATCAAGAGAATTTTCATTTGAAAACCACTTAACCGATTAAAACCTTTAAATTAAAAACAATAAGTGACATTTATTTTTTTGAAACCATAGTATTATCAGAGTTGAATTACATGAAAGTGGAAATCATTATCTGCGATGCGTGTGTACAGTCCCATCGAGCTCTTCTCACGAACAACTTGCAAAACATATTATCCACAACTATAAGCATAAAGCTTAGTGAGTTCCCCAATATACCACATATTCCATCATATATACAATGCATCCATACAAAGTCCTCAGCTCCAAAGCTATGACCTACATGCTCTCCTTATCACAAGCATACATCGCTATCCTTATCACAAGCATACATCATACATAACAGGCCCCACCCATACATATATAATTGGCCCAAACCAAATAGTATAGCGGGCACATCCCTAACTCATATAACACACCCTGATCAACATACTAAACATGCCAAACCCACTACATAACAACCCCTGCCCATATAACGGTCCCCGCCCAAAGAGTATAACGACCGAACACTAACTCATATAATGGGCCCATCCCAACGTACATAACAAGTCAATGTCAGGGGTCATATCTTGGTCTTTCATACAATACATAAAGTGATATGTGGTCAAAGATCACATAGATAGTCGAATAGGTGGTCTACCCAAAAACAATAAATCAAACAAGAACCATGCAATAAGGTTTTAGACTATGAGTTCTCAACCTATCCAACTTAACCACATACAACCATTACAAATATTACCCTAACCAACCATGAAATCTAACAGTATTATATAGTCCACACGCAAGACCCTACCAGTCTGGCATACCATGACACTAAATGTCCTACATTGCTCAAACTAACAATATCATACAATCAACAGGCAAGACCATACAAGTCTAGCATACTACGACACTAAGTGCCCTAAACTACACATGCATACCAATGAGCTATCCTAGTCAACTGCCACACTCATACCCTAATAGTACCTCTATCCTATCATTCAAAGGATATACAATGTCATACGTGGCATAATGGGAAACTCACCTGAATAGCAGAACCGAAGAAGCCCAACAACACTCTCACTCCTTGCACTTATCGATCTTGTGAATCGACTAACACCAAATACAAATAAATCCTTAATCCTCAACCCAAAACCTCCAAGTTTTAACCATGGTCAAACTAGTCAAAAGTCAAATGTCAACGGTCAACAAAAGTCAACGGTCACCATGGTGTGGAGACCTTTTGGCCACATCGTGGGCATGTCTGGAAAAAACCGTCGGCATGCAGGACACCACCACGTCATGGGCCCTCCATGGCCACGTACTGGTTTCTGCCAGAAATGCTATTTTCCTCATTAAGAACTGAATCAGTCAAGTCCTTTGTACAATCTTTCTAGAAGGCTTCCTTTCCCTCAAAAGAACCATAAAAATCCTTACTTGACGGACATGCATGTCCAATGCATGTCTCTCCCAACACTAGGTTCAACTGGTAAGAAATAGAGTCAAAACTCCATGCATGACACTAAACAAGATGAAAGTCTAGATCATAAATATATAATGACCTTGGGACCTCAAGGAGAGATAAAGTTTCCAACTTTATCAAAACCATCCATCCATATTAACATATCATGAAGGAAAATGAACCCAAAACCTAGATCTACAAAGGTTGGACCATAAAAGTGAGAACTTAGGGACCTACAAAATTCCAGAAGATACACCAAGAGATGGATATGATTTGCTAGTTGTTACTTTGCTCAACAAAGCCTTCCTTAAACCTTCAAATGGCTAAAACACCAACAAAGAGCTCAAAGGAAAAGAGTTGATGCTAGGGTTTCGAAATGGGGAGATGGAGACTGAAGGAGATGACCTAATCCTAGAGTTAAGGTCCTTAAATATAGGAGAAACCGTAAAAATCTCGGGTTTGGGTTGTAAAAATCACCACATCGTGGCCTCCCTCTTGACATGTCATGCTGTCCATCCGGACACACTTCTCATTTAAATGCCATGCCACGTCGCCATCATCAATACACCACATCGTGGGATAAGGTTTTCACCAAAAAACCTTATCTTTTACCCCTATCAAGCTTTCAACTGATCCATTCTGGAAAACAGATGTTACATGTATTAAATATTAAATATTAATATTTACTCAATAATAGATAAACGTAAATTTAATTATGATAATTACAATAATATTTTTAAATATAAAATAACAAAATAATAATAAATATTAAATTTATTTTACTTTATTAAATATTTAAATATTAAGTCGTTACAAAAACATGAATCACAAAACGAATATTACCATATTAATCCTCTTTTTCTTCATCTCTAATTTGGTTCCAAATCTCTTTAATCAAATCCTCTTGTAGTTGATGGTTTATAAACCTGTTACGAATTTTTTGCATGATTCCGAAGATACATTTCAAATGAGGGAAGACGACTTCGGGAAATTTCAGGCCTCGTTATATTAAACATAACTTCATTATCTGTATAATCACTTGACGAATATATGAATCACGTTCATCTTTCGAAGTCATATTGTGCATAATGACACATGCTCTTTTTATTTTTCCAATTAGTTCTTTGCACCATGTACGTGATGGTCCACTAATAATATCAAACCTAGATTGTAATATGCCAAATGTTGTTTCAACATGTTTCGGTCCTTGAGGTAATGGTATTGATTTTACAAAAGTATCCCAATTAGGATAAATTCCATATGTAAGGTAGTAACCTAAATTATAATTGTTACCATTTAATTTGAAGTTAACCTTTGGTGCTCTCCCTTCTAATGCCTCAAAAATAGGAGAACGGTTTAATACATTGATGTCATTTAATGCACCCGGAAGACGAAAAAAAAAACATGTCATATCGACAAATCTTGTGACACAACAAATTTTAACTTTTATGTTGGACTTTTATGAGGCAATATCAAATCCTCGTCCAATGGGAAGAAAAGCTTCTAAAGGTAAAGGGAAACAAACACCTATGTCAAATACCTCTCTTGAAAATATACAAGATGTTGGATTAATGTGTCTAAGCTCATAACTAAATTGGTGTATACTTGTAATTAGAAGAAAAATCATTTTTGGGTTGCCCTCATAACTAGTAACTAAATAGAATAACATTTTGAGAGAGAGGATAATTTTTTAGTTTATTATATGAATAATAATTTAATTGGAAATGATTTATTAACATATTATATGATTAATATATTAAATGGAATTAGTAATAATTAACTAACAATTAATCAGAATTAATTTGGATTTAATTTTGGGTTAATTAGAATTAATTAAAGGTGCAAGAACTTAAGCTGTAATTGTTCAAAAGTTGAACAACGAAGAGGTTCCAGAACCTTCCCTGGGTGGATGGTTTTGGCTAGCCCTTATTATGGTTTCTTGAAGCCTCCTAAAATAAGGAAACATGATAACCACCCAGATTTGAAATAGTATTATTTTATTTAGGATTAGGGTTTCCAGGGTTTTCCTATCAGCTATAAATAGAACCCTTAGGGTGCTTATTTTCGTCCACCACATCTAATAGAAGGATAGCTAGAATTTTACCTTTTTCATCCTATCTCCTCTTGTTTTCTAGTTGCTAGGGTTTGGGTACAAACCATTAGAGACACTAAACTTTTGGTGCTAGCTTTCTGAAGTACAAAGGTTCATGTTATATTTTGTTATTAAAAGTATGTTGTCTTCAATGTGTAATAAATAAATCCTTGTAGGTTGCATGTGCCCTTCTTAATTTTAAGTGATTTTTCGCATTGTGTATATTATTGTAACCTAACAAATCCAACAATGGTATTAGAGCTACTTGGTGTGTCTAACATTGAAAGTACATTAGTTGAATTGAACGGAATTTTTTTAAAATATTGTACTCATGACGTGACAGAAGCTCTATCACGATGTGAGCTCAGCTTAAAATGTAACACTTGTTCTAGGTATCAATTATTTCTCAAAATTTTAGGGTTTTAGACTGGAACTCGACGAGTTGGGGAGCTCCAACTCGTCGAGTAGAAATCATTTTTGGACGCGGGACTTAGGATCTACTCGACGAGTTGGAAGGCCCCAACTTGACGAGTAGACACTGTAAAGGAAAAACCTAATTTTCAGGGGTTTGTACCCTATTTAAGGAACTTATGGTTCATTTCTAGCCTCTATCATCGTCCTTGCAGCCTAGAGAAACCCTAGTTCGAGCCTTATACCTCCTTGAGTGTGTGAGAGAGCTTTGGTGAGTGATTTTGGTGTGGTTGTGAAGGATTTTGAAGCTTGAAGAAGGTGGAGTAGAGAGAGGAGCAGTAGATCCGACATCTACTCTGTATTGGCAACCATCTTGAGGTATAAAGTTGCTACCTTGACCTTTATTTGCTTAGATATCGTATTTTGGTAGTTTAGGGCTTGTTTTGGGACTTTGGGTTGGATGTTCCAAGATAAGAGGTTTTCCAGAGGTTAGGAGTGTAGATATGGCCTCTACAAGACCTCTAGAGGATTAAAGTTGCAAAATTTAATAGCCTCCATGTCCCATTCATGCATTATGTCCACAATGAAGGCTAAAATGGATCTTGGAGAGTATTTCACGCATGCATGGACGTAAAGTTAGAAACTTTACGTGATTTTTCCACCCTTGGACTTCAGATCTGTGTTTTGGGTCGATGGGATGAGGCTTTAAAGGCTTAATGAGTCAAGACCTTCCTCAAAGGAGCTAGGGTTTGAGTCTAAGGCATATTAGATGGTATTTGGGGGGTAAAGTTGGAAACATTACCCTTCTAGACGTCTCTATGGTTAAGGATCTGTTGCATGGAGCTTTAGATTCGACTGGAAAGGACTGAATGCGTGAAGACAGGGGGAAACTTGACGAGTTTCCCTGACAACTTGACGAGTTGGATCGGGTTTCCCTGCCTTTTGGATAATGAGTGAACTCGCCTAGTTGATGAGACAACGCGACGAGTTGGCTAGGGTTTGTCCCGGTTTTCTGACTCTGAAGGAACTCGACGAGTTACTAGATTCACTCGATGAGTTGGGATCAACATCGATTGTTGACCTTGACTGTTGACTTGGACTTTGACCAGGGTTGACCAAGTTTGACCTAGAGGGTATTTATGGTATTTCGGGATTTTGACAAGTTAATCACATGATGGTTATAGGCAGTTGAGTTGGAGTTGTGCGTGTTGGGTTTTGAGCATTCTAACACTCCTATGGTGTACATGCAACCCTATAAACCTTGGATCTATGTTTTCTCTATTATACATGCAAATATTAAATATTCCAAGGTTTCATCCTAACTAGCATATTATGAAGCACCTATACTACAAAGTTCTAGTTAGATGACATACCTTTTGATGTAGCTTGATGTCTTCAAGCTTTAAGAGCTTAGCCCCAATAGTGTGGAAGCCTCAAGTGGAATCACCAATCACCAAAACACCTTGGAAAACTTTAGAGAATATGGATACTTGGCTCACACTATGAAATCAGTTATTGCCCTCTTTAGTGTATCCACACTAGCCACTAGCCTAATTTCATGAACCATAAGACCCTTTATATAGTGTGGAGGATTAGGGTTAAACCCTAATACCCATGACCTTTCATTTCCTAGGATCCATGGGTTAAAGCTCCATGGACTATCCATGAAGACTTAGCACAACCTAAATGAACTTGGCCCACTACACACACACACACACATATATATACATACATATATATATATATATATATATATATATATATATATATATATATATATATATATATATCTAAGAGTCCATATTTAATTAGTTCCTTTTGATCACTTAATTAATTATAAATTAATTCTTGATCAATACTAATTAAATAATATGATTATATATTAATGTATTAGAACTTATAATATATTAATATAAATCATAAATATACTATTCTCAAAAGACTATCCATATAAATTGTGTCGGTGAAGTGCAACCCAAATGGACTATGCCGGGTCGGGTCAAGTACATACCAAATATAGTTATGGACTTAGACATTAATCCAATAGTCTCCCACTTGAATAAGTCTAAAACTATTATTCAGTATGACTTCAAAAACCAACTGGCAATCGTAGCTCTTAAAGCCGCTGTCGAACTCTGATCTTGTCAATGAACTCTGATCTTTGTCAATGACTTGTCCATTAGATAAGGGATCATATATTCCTCCATTCTAGATATCATATGGACTGAGACATGGATTATAATCATTCTCTCTGTCCATTTGTTGTTTCCCAATTTTCGATTTATGATGACTGACTGATTGAACAAATCAAATCAGTCCTGGCTTGGCCAAGCACTCACATGTGTCATCGCTAAATCATCGAGGGGCCCACATATATCGCTTTTATCCTGAAAGGTAAAAGGAATGGATAAACTTCGACTCATATGGCTTGTTCTACTACTTGTTGAATCATACACAAATGCACGTTTTATAACATCGAGTTACCAAATGTGTTTTCGTGCAACCAATGTATAACCAACTCATAGTAACAACTCATATCTCTAGGTTTGAAGAATATAAGATATTATCGTCTCATGATCACTCGTGATAAAATCCATGAAGTGATTCAAATGAGCGCGGGTTGAATCCAATACTCAGAATTTATGAGCACTCATGAGTGTTGTAGCACCACTTTGTCCACCAACTTGGACCTCTACAAACCAACCCATGACAGTCTTGATTCATATCTACTTCCAACATATGACCGACTGTGGATGGTTTGAATAACTTAATCATTCAGGAAGAGCGACTTAGTTATTCTGGAAGTCAAAACATGCAAAGTGAAACACAAGAATAAATGAATCAAATATGGTATCAAACCCTATGAATATAAATAAACACTTTTATTTATCACCATACTGATTACTCATTATTCATTGTTTCGGTTTTATCAACTTTATACTTTAATTAAAAACACTAGTTGTCCCATGCTCCAAGCATGTACACTATGTTTTTCTTAAACAATAGCTTTGCCATACACCAAGTATGCACTCTATGTTTGTCTATGATCCTTACTTTGTGAAATAAACCAATTGAACATAATTTCAATGATTCTAATTTCACACTCCTAAATCCTTATCGAAAAATGTGAGAATTTCAAATTCCTATCATTTATCGAAATCTGTTTAGATTTTAAACTTATATGCACTGACCCTCCTGTAATGAATATGTACAAAGTCACAAAGACTTGTCAACAGTCATTATAAGGTATTCCAATGGAGATCAACTCCATGGAAACTAAGTCTCATATTCAAAGTACATTGCTTTGGACATGCTTCTTGCATTAAGTTTTCTAATCTTACACAGATAACTTCCACCTATGGAGACAACTCCATATTCTCATTTTGACTATCACTTCTCAATAAGAGATGCCTCTTTTCAGAATATGTCAATATGGTCCTTCCAAAATTAGCACTATACTTCCAACTGTCCCTGAGCAACCAATCTTTGGTAAACCTCAGATTGTCCTCGACAATTGCTTAATCATTTTAGTCATATCCAATTCTAGACCTTTTCCCTTCTTAATGCCTCTGGGCATTTGGAAAAATTTAGAAATGACAAATATTATAGCACATGCAATCGATCCTGTACCCAAAGCAAATGGTACACGATTCATGATGTCTCACATAAAGACATGATTCTAGACCAGTCTTTTGCTACAATATTTTTATTTGCCATGTTTTCAAAATTTGACTATGAAGAGGGATGCCGTAATCATAATCGAATTTTGAGAACGCAATATATAAAATTTCCTTAAGTTGAACCAATCCAACATGAAATTCATATATATATTCTTGACTAAAGATGATTAAGGTCTCAATCTAAGTCTTTAGAACTGAAATGAAGTATATCCTCTCCCTTAATTATAGCAAAACAACTTTTTCAATCCCTGCAGCCTCACGAATTGAAACTTTTGTTTTCTATAATTAACATTGCTAACTTGCAACACTAACAATAATTATCATGCTCCCACTAACATGATGATTATTAGCATAACACTTATGCTCCCACTAGCTTTGACATGTACTCAGAAATCAGCTGGACTTCTAGAAATCAATACTTTATTGACTTTCTTACCAAAGTTCAGATTTCTGATACGAGATGCTTTGATAAAACTTTATCAAAATCATACACCTTTCCTTAGATAGCATGCATGTGTGTCTAAACAATTTCAGAACTATGAAAAGGGATGCCGTAATCATAGTCTCAATTGTTTAGACCTTTTGCCATCTGCTTCAAATCTACTTGGTGGAAGTGTTTCCTCACCATCATTTTCATGAATCGGAGATAAACCTTATGACCCTTAGATTTTATGGTGTATGTGTTCTTATCCATGTGAATCGTCAAAACCATAGTCACAAGACAAGGATAATGACAAATCCAAACTCATATGGACTGAACTTATGCAATCTTAACTTCTTGCCACCTGGCAGTACAGGGCCTGCCATTGCTTCCAAGTTGTTATGCAACCAATTGAGAACTTTCAGAACTCCTATGCAATGCCAACTTTAACTGGAATGGGCACAGAATATGTCAACACGATAGGTTATAAACCTCAAGTCGTGTGCTAGTGAAGAACCTCAGGTTTTATTCTTGATTAGTTCTTGAAATTCTTTTTAGGATCTTTAAGACTCCCACTATCCTCTTGACATATAAGACTATCTTGCCAAATATTCAACAGATAGTGCGGATTCTTTATCAAGACAAACACTTCACACAATTGGCCTTAGTTGGTCTTTGTTTTATCCAAAACATCACAACTTACCAATTTCAAATGTACAAGAGTGGGACACTTTTACTCTTACATTTGACAAGTGTTTTAAACCTTTCTTTAAGATATGTCACTCAAGTTACAATCTTGGAGTATGACTCTAAGAATTGTTTTGGAACGAAGTATGACTCATCTTCCTGATCTAACCATTTCAACAATTCATGACTCCTCTTCTTAGTCATAAGAATGCACTAAGATGACCTTTAGAGGACTAATTGTGATATGATTTCTAAATCATTAAGATGATCACAAATATGATACTAAAGTACTCTCCCATCTTTTCAGATTTGAGCAACTTTTATCTTTCTGCCTAATTTGATTCTTCCCATTCGTTCTGCCATACATTGAGACTTTTCCAATGTTTCAGAATTATACTTAAACTTGTAAGTATAACCATATTTACTAAACTTTAGTAAATCAAATAGTCTTAACGAGCTTTGTGGTGGACATGACCAGTGCACAAGAATGTGTACTCGATCCCTTTAGTCCTTCACTTGACTCACACATCCATGTGAACAAGTAATTAGTCTTGATTTTCCAATGCTTGAAAGTTCTCATTCATCATACTATTCAACTTGCATGATTCCAAGTTTCGGTCCAATTGAAACTTGGGTGATGAGGAACTTTCCTGATTTGGTAAAATTAGACACTACCACAAATGAAAGAATCAAATCCATTTTCCAATATTGCTGTCAGTGGAATCATATAAGCAACAATTTTCCACAAATGCCATTGTATGGATACTTCAAATAAATAAAATTAAACAATTTTCTTTTATTTTAAAACTTTGCGGAAAAACTTATCCTTACAATCCACATGGAAAATTGTTGTTATCTATTCCTTAGCAATATATCATAACTTCTTAAGCAACTACTCAAAATTCTGATGCGATCGAAATCCACCTTCGCGATCAGAATCAGCATATACTTTCTTTAAGATTTCTCTCTATTATTTGATTCTTAAAACATCAACATGTGACCCAGTCACATCATGTAATGAGGATCTCAGAATAGAACTTAACAGAGTTAGATAATGGGCTCTACCTGATGTAGAGTCAAACTTATTGACTTTAACATCCTTAGGTAAATTTGGCAGCTTTGCAATCAACGCCCCTTCCTTTGGCAAAATAAACATATGGACCCTTTGGTAATGGGACTATCTCAGACTTAGCCTTTCTCTTTACCATTTGGTCAACCGGGTTGACTATGGCCAATCCCTTTCCATTGGGAAGAGAATGCTTTTTTTGGATTTCCAGTGTCACCATTGTCACTGTCCATAAAGTTTTTGGGAAGTTGATCTTCTAATCAAATTTGCTTTACTATCGTTCCAAATCATTGCTGATTCAGAAGCACCAAGCAAATAGATATGATCATTAACGTTCATGTCATAGTCTGTTTCATAGTAGTCCCAAAGGAACTCACTATGTGACTTAGAAAGTGATTGAACATCCAACTTTCTCAAGACTTTGACACCCAACTCTCTCGGCTTGTCAATATGTGACTTCATCTCTAAGATGTGATCACACATAGACCTTGCTTGCCATTAGGGCTTGAGTGACCTTGAACTTGTGGGTTAGGGAGAATAATTGGAGGAGGTGGAGGAAGAGAAGTATGACTTCCATGAGCCAAACTCGGGAAGTCATATTCATTAGGAAAGCTTGGTTTGGGAAGATCATTGTTGTCTAAACCAGACATCAACAATGGGAGAAATTCACGTAAAGTTGATTTAAGTCCTTAATATAACACCCAATATGATATATTAAGGCTAGGACCCAACAAACTATTTTATAACTTGGAAGAGGGATGCCGTAATCCAAGCTATAAAATATTTGAAGGTAGGTGAATGACGATTCACCAATTTCCACCAAGATAAACGAAATGTATTATTAGGTTTTAATTGGTTTTGAAACTCCTAGATTCTTTTGAGATTCATTGAACTTTTCAATGGCATGTTTCAATCTCGAGTGTTCCCTTCAGGTTTTGTGACTGGGATGCCGAGGATCACAAAACAAGGTGTGAAGTAACCATGCAAATATACTTGGTACCCTTAATATTTACCCCTCAATCGATGTGCCGGTTAACCACACACGCTCCACCGATACTATGATAAACATTAAGTTACCCTTTGCCTACCTTGTTAAGTCCAGGTTAGTGTGCCGGTTAACCACACACGCTCCACTAACGGCTTAAACAAAGTGCACAGTGTAATTTCATGGATTAGCACCTTATTCACATTTTCCTAAGTAACTAAGATTGGGAATTAATAAGTGTTTAGTTACTTAGTATTTATCATTAATACTTTTAATGAAGGGAGAATTATAGTCCTTGTCCTACCCGTTCGGCTAACGACCCTCCACCGGTCAAGGAAGCGGTGGGTGAGAGTGGACACCCATTAAACTGCCATTTTATAGGCAGTAACCTTATACCCCCCTTATAGACCGGCTTCGTGAATGAGGCCTACTAATGGTAAGACGATTTGCTCTTATACATATAATATATTAAACTTTT
Organism: Lactuca virosa; assembly: GCF_052849685.1. Classification (NCBI taxonomy): domain Eukaryota; kingdom Viridiplantae; phylum Streptophyta; class Magnoliopsida; order Asterales; family Asteraceae; genus Lactuca; species Lactuca virosa. The sequence continues at coordinate 140,478,397 of NC_136427.1, read as the reverse complement.
AATATTATAATAGTATAAGGGTGTATTTTAGACATTTAAAATACTTGGTGGTTTAATCTATTAATTAAACTATACTCTTAATTTAATTAAATTTAAACCATGTCATTATGGAATTATTAATTCTATTTTAATTAAACACTTTAATTATCTATTAATAAAGTCCATAAGAGTTAATTGAATTATTCAATAAAAACATCATAATTCCAATTATTAAATTCAAAATTAAAACCATTTAATTAATTGTTTAAGTTATGAACCCAAGAGTTTTAGAATTCAATTCTTTTTTTTATCATAAAAAAACTTTTTCCAAATTCCAAAACTTGAGGGCAAGTTTTGTAACTCTTGAAAACTTTTGGATTCCATAACTTATGGAGTTAAATACTTGTTTTATGATGAAACTTTTCATGTTCCATAACTTAAGAACAAGTTATGGAATTCTTTAAAACATTAAGACTAAGTTTTGTAACTCCATCAAAAACTTTGAATCAATTTTTTTAAAAACCTTTTCATATCCATGACTTATGGAGGTTTCAAAAAACTCTTTAGATCAAACTTTTAAAACTAATAAAATAATCATATCATTTTATCTTTTACTAAATTTGACCTAATTCAACTCATATAGCAAATGATTCAAATTTTACAAATAATTAGTTTTTCACAAAAACAAGTAATTATCTTAAAATTTGACAAACGTCATGTTTTTTTCCTTTTTTTCCAACTTTGAAAATAAAACATTTGCATCAATATAACAGAAAACAACCCATGGCTCTGATACCACTTTCGGGTTTTGAGCATTCAAACACTCTTATGGTGTACATGCAACCCTATAAACCTTGGATCTATGTTTTCTCTATTATACATGCAAATATTAAATATTCTAAGGTTTCATCCTAACTAGCATATTATGAAGCACCTATACTACAAAGTTCTAGTTAGATGACATACCTTTTGATGTAGCTTGATGTCTTCAAGCTTTAAGAGCTTAGCCCCAATAGTGTGGAAGCCTCAAGTGGAATCACAAATCACCAAAACACCTTGGAAAACCTTTAGAGAATATGGATACTTGGCTCACACTATGAAATCGGTTATTGCCCTCTTTAGTGTATCCACACTAGCCACTAGCCTAATTTCATGAACCATAAGACCCTTTATATAGTGTGGAGGATTAGGGTTAAACCCTAATACCCATGACCTTTCATTTCCTAGGATCCATGGGTTAAAGCTCCATGGACTATCCATGAAGACTTAGCCCAACCTAAATGAACTTGGCCCACTACACATATATATCTAAGAGTCCATATTTAATTAGTTCCTTTTGATCACTTAATTAATTCTTGATCAATACTAATTAAATAATATGATTATATATTAATATATTAGAACTTATAATATATTAATATAAATCATAAATATACTATTCTCAAAAGACTATCCATATAAATTGTGTCGGTGAAGTGCAACCCAAATGGACCATGCCGGGTCGGGTCAAGTACATACCAAATATAGTTATGGACTTAGACATTAATCCAACAACGCGTTGGGACTTATCTGATCTTATCTTATCAGTTCAGCATTTTGAGAAGGTGAGTCTCCTCACCATACCAATGGGTCTAAGGCACCAAGTCCGACCCATTATTGTTATGAGATATGACTAGTTGGCTATGGGATATGTGGTATGCTAGTTATTTGTGATACTCTCATGAAAAACCTCGGGGGGTTCCCGAGGCACTTATGTGTAAGACCTTGGAGGGTTTCCATGACATCCTAGTATATTTGCATGTGTGGTTTGTATGTTATTTCTTGGTAGTAAAGATCGTGTGGGGGTTCCCACAGTAGGAAGACCATGTGGGGGTTCCCATGGCAGGAAGACCATGTGGGGGTTCCCATGGCAGGTAGTTAAGACCACGCGGGGATTCTAGTGGCACTAGGTGTAAGACCTTGGAGGGTTTCCATCGCATCCTTATATGTTGTATGCATGGCTTATGTGGTTTATGTAGCTTTTATAGCTGATATGGTATATGTGATAATGTGGACTGTGTGGGGTATGCTCTGGGGAATTCACTAAGCATTAGCTTACAATTTGTGGATTTGTTTAAGGTACATCTGAGCCTAAGGGCATGGGCAATGCTTGATGGCGCGAGATGCACTCTTCGGCAATTGTTTTGATGGGACACTCTGATATTTGAAATAAAATGTTGATGTTATGGATTTTGAAAACGATTGTCATTGAGATTTCATATTTTATGAGAATGTTTTGGTTAATTAAAAATGAAAAATTTATTTGAAAATTTGGGTCGTTACATAAAACCAGAAATTTGGGATTTTCTGCATAATCTGATTTGTGTGGTTATTTTTTGGTAATTATCTGATTTGAATTATACCAAAATCCGATATTTTGTATATCTTAGATAATTAAAATATAACCTTAATTATTAGGAGAAAATCTCCAATAAGATAATGGCTAATTATAAGATTAATTAACATTATCCTTACGAATTTAATAAGTAATTTAATTATAAGCCTAATTAAAGGATAATTATAAGTCCATGATAGGTTTAAATTGATTAATTAATTATATGATTAATTTAGATAATTAATATTTAAACCTTGTATTTTTAAAAGGTTTTAAAATATACCTATATATATATATATATATATATATATATATATATATATATATATATTAAAATGTTTAATAATATATATATAAGAAAAGTTTGCCAAATCTCTAGTACACCTCATTCACGAAGCCATGCTATAAGTGTGTGTGTGGGTGGGGGAGTGTATGGAAACATCCTATAACATGACCGTTGAATGGATGCCCTTTTCACCCATCGCTCCCTTATTTGGTGGAGGGTTGTTAGCCGAACAGATTTGATAGGACATAATCTCATTAAAAGGATAATGTTATAAAGTATTAGAACCCTCTTTAAAAATCTCACTCTAGTTAGTTTAGGAAAATGTGAAATTGTATGCTAATCCATGAAAACGCACATCATTTGTTTATGAATCGTTAGTGGAGTGTGTGTACTTAACCGACACACTAATGTGAGACTATAAAGATGAAATGATGAAACAACTCGTGTGTAAAGAATTTAGGAATGATAGATTCTAAAATTAAAACATCATAAGAAGAATAAAATGATTTATAAGAACACAAAATGGTAAATAAGATCTGATTTGCATTAACGGGTAAAAGAACAATTTATTACAAAAGTGTGTGAAAATATTCTGTCAAAACATACCCATTATATCTAACTAATGCTCCTATATATAGGCGTCAAAGAAGCACTAGAAAGGAATCCTAATTTAACAGTTCAGAACTGCAAACCTAAGAATACATAAAATCCGAAATCGGAACATAACATTTCGGAATAGGTAAGGACTCTATACAAGACAAACAATTGCAAACAGGCGCATACAACTTTGACAAAACACAAATTCCAAATTCTAACAATGTCCCCCTTCGTGTCAAGTTGTTGTTGTAGTCTTTACCTACTTTTTTTTTCTGCAACTTCAAAAACTTGCAGAATAGTCTTCAATAAGGTCATCCGAACAACTTTCCACCACTTAAGCATATCTGAAACACATTTCAATCTGCTTCACTATTTGACTTGTATGCCTCAGCTCTTGCAAGAATTGGATTCAATGAAGCAGTAGAGTATAAATTCTTATCTCGCAAGAACAACATGCAATTCTTCACAGTCTCGTTCTCCTTTGTCTTGTATAAAACTCCCCAAATGTTATTTTTCAATAAAACCATCTCTGAGTTTATCCAAATCATCAGGTGATGAAAGGACTTCATAATTCGCTTTCTTTTGAGAACAACAACAATATTAACATCCATTTTTGCTCAAGAATGTATGCCCGTATCATCCTTCTCAAATGTTGATAAATCGCTTCCTATTTCACAATGTCCTTGGAAACAATGTCGAGCAAAGAAATCCAATCGTAAGGATTCATAAAAGGAATATATGCCAAGGTAAATTTATGGACTTCATGATTATGACCTCTGAAAGCTTTGAATATGATATTTGTGAAACTGTCAGCATCAGTAGGTTTTCCATCTTTCAACCCTACTATCCTCTTCAAACTCTAGGATACATACTGTGGTTTTGATTATTTCGCATAGAAGCTGAACAACTTCTTTTTTGTGGTTGAATTTGCAGTAAAAACCTTCACAATACTTTCAAATCATCGAAATTGAAATGCTTTTACAGTAGTCGGAAAATCTAGTTGACACTCCATTGTCAATGGCTTCTTCTAGAATCCTAGAAATAGTCCATTCTTGAAACATGGCTTTCTTAGAAGCAAGAATTTCTTCAAATTTTTAGTCTTCAGCTTCTTTAGCATCGAACTTTGATTTGAAAGCATTCAAAGCATTAAGCTCCTCATCATGCTTAACTTGTTCCTTCAATTATTTTCCAGATAAATTTGGATTAAGATCAACATCTTCTTCCGAAACAATATTGGCTTTTCCTTTTCCTGATCTGAAAGCTACATTACCCTTCCGTCCAAACTTCATTTCTTTAAGGTTTTTCAACGTATCTTCCATGAATGTCTTTTCCAGGACAATCTTTTCAGCATTTTTCGTCTTAGCCATTTTGCTAGTTTGATAAGATTGTAGTAGCCCTACTACTCATAACATTCAAAACATCATTTAGTTTTGTGAGAATGGGCTTTAACTTTGTATCCATAAGCTACAAAATGTAATCAGCATACGAAGCATCTTTATTATCAAAAATTCGAACAAGATGTTGATTGATTTCAAAATTATGTCCCTTTACCAAAATAAGTTCTTCATTCATCTTCCTAAGCTCAATAACCGCATTCTTCATATGTTCTTTGAGAACGTTCACCTTTTGAGTAGACTCAACAAGTGAATCCATAACTTTGTTCTCATGTGCAAGATGAGTTTCCAAAGTCGAAATGGAATTTGAAACAAAGGTGTGATGATCTGCATTGTCTTTTTGAAGACCAAATCGTAAACTTGAAAGAGCTTCCTTCTTAGTTTGAAGAGATTTGTGAAATCCTTCAATCATCTTGTTTACTTCAGACACATTCTTATCAAAAGAAGTTTGAAAATCAGACATGAACTTGGTCATGTTAGAAGACATTTACTTTACTTCCAAAACAACCTTATCAACCCTCTCACTTGCCTCTGTAATCTTCTTAGCTGACTCTTCAGCTAACTTCTTTTGAGCACCAAAAGTGTTTTCATTGGATTTAGTTAACATATGTATGGTTGGTTGATGATATGTAACCATATCTTGCCAGTTGGTTGTTGAGAAAGAATTAGTATGCAGAAAAATCTTATCCAACTTTTTGTTTAACTCCCAATATTCACCATGAGTCATTGGAGTAGTTAAATCAAAATCATCATCACTATCAACTTGAAAATTGAAAGTAGGAATTGAGAAATCATCAATCGGTTTTGGTTCGTCACCAATAAGAAAATCCTCATCGAAACGTGGAGACGTGTGAGGAATAGAAGTAGATGACGGCTTTGATGTGTTCACACCCATTTTGACATTTGAGTCCACATCAGATGTGTTCTCAGGGATGCCTGAAGTCCTATTCTCCTCCTTATCAGATTCAAAAGTAGGAACTTCTGGTGGAGGTTATGTGATTATCGTAGTTTATGACACAAAAGAGTTTGTCATAGAATCTATAAAGATCGAAATTTTAAATGGTTTAGTGGTTTAAGCTTGAGAGATCGATTCAGAAACAAATTTTGAAAGAGGTGGTATATTGGTTTGAATCAGAACAGAAGTTATTTTCAGAGGAGGTGGTGGAGGTGTTTGAGAAAGATTAAGAAATGTGTCATTTAATACTTGATCAAAAACGTCTGACTCAGGTAGAGTCAAAATAGAAGAAGAAGGTGGAGTAGATACCTTTGGGGTTTCTGTTCTATCAAACAGTTCAGAAGTTTTTGGTGGAACCTCCGAAGTATGTGCAATATCTTATTCATTAATCAAAACATCATCACCCCTAACATCACTTTGAGTTTTGTCCTCCGAATCCTCATCAAACACAATTGGTTTAGACTTGGTTTTCCTTTGTTGCTTGGGTTTCTTTGAAACAACCCCAACTGTTTCTGCTTTTCTCTTTCCTCCTCTTTTTAGAATATCGCCAGCATCAAGAATCGCTTGTAATGAAACATGAATTTCACGAATAACAGAATTAGATATTTCCATGTAAGCTTTGATAATAACATTATCAAGAGGAACCTTAGAAAGCATCACGTTTGGAATAGAACCAATATAAGTGAAATTCTTCAGATCAGAAGTCACAGACGTGGTAGTCTTCATTTTTGGAATCTCCGCAATCAAAACGCCAGTCATCTCTGGAACATTGTAATGATACAGGGCACAACGAACAAAAAACGAATAAAATCGAGCACAAGAAATTTCCAAATCCTTTTTGCTTAAATGCACACTTTGAGAAAATTGAGTCCAAATAACTGTTCCATAATCAACATTTTCCCCAGTAAAAAGACCATAGATCAAAGACTAAAAGAATTTACTGGCACTATCAGAACCAATGACCCTCTCCGATAAACACTTGAAAAAAATAGTGAATAGAGCATTCCAGATCGGAGGTAAAGAGGATTTCTTAAACTTCGAGAGAAGAGAAAGGTGAGAATCATACCCCATTTGATGAAAAGTAGCAATGATACTTATAGTAGCAACTGAATCTGGATGAACTGCATTGTTTGAAGAATGAAACCCTAGCAATTTTCATAAATTAGCTTTGGAATGGAAGTGCGATGACCATGAACTTCAAAATTCATCACTTCTTGAGCTTTATTGCAAATTACAGTTGAATACGAATTGTATAAATGAGAAAGAGGAACATTCTTGAATAGTGTCAAAGCCCTCATTAATGGTGAATAATTCAAACGTTCAATCATGGGTTGAATTGTAGGGTTATACTTCAATGCATCCAAATCATCCATTAAGTTTTGATTCACCTTGATATTCAGATTGATCTATGAAAGAGATTTGCTCTGAACACGTCATTTGATGAAAGCTTGAAGAAAATCGATGAACAATAGATAAATTTTGAGGATGCTTTGGAAAATTATGTGAGCGTAAAGAGTAAAATGTACAACTCTTGAGTTTTATATAGTTTTGGATACCTAAGCGGGTTATTTATGAATTTGAACCGGGGTCCATAAGTGGAGAGAGAAAACCATCGTTTACACATTAAATGTCTATCCCATCACACGAAAGGCAAAATCCCATGGTCATCATGCAAAAAATATTGGTCCAATAAAAGACTGCCAGCACATCATTCTTTGTAACTTCTTTAGATGCCGTTTTGAATTTTCAAGAATGATGTCATGAATCCATAAAATATGTGCGATGATTTTGAATTTGCACTATGAAACATGTCATTTATGTTTGCAGTAGTTTCAGAATCACTGATCTACCCTTTAACTTTACATAAGCCAAAATAGAGTCCACTGGAATTATGACCATGATTGATTTCGTAACCAAGATAAGATATCAGAACCGAAACCAGATTTTGTAAAATCACAAGGATTTTAGTGCGAGAGTGGGCCAAAGAAAATGAACTAAGCAAAAAAAATTGTGAGGAATTAGTGATATAAATAAAATTAATATGAAAGCAGTATGATCTTGGGGAAGGATTATCTTCCTTCATATTCAAGAGTGACTAAGAAGTGTTTGTGTGATTTCTCGTTCAATTATGATCGTCAACTTATTAAGAAGTCATGAAAGGCATTTTTTCACAAGTCAAATGGGTAGGTTCATTTTCCAATCGTAGATGCAACTAAAAATAAGTGCAGGGATACGAAAGAAAACCTTGATTGATCAGTGTAATCAAAATCAAGTAAGCGAAATGCTTTGGGAAAAGATGAGTTTCATTGAGTTGAAACAAAAATGTTAAGATGGAAATCTCATAATTTGAAATATAAAAATTGGATCTATTGGGAAGAAATGATCTGGATTCGAACAATTTCATTAAGATCACTCAAAAGATAAATTATGAGATTTTGAACATTGAAAACAAGTTCCGTCAGTTCATTAGTAGAAATCTAGAACGACGAGTTGTTCACTGTCAATTCCTTTAATTGTAATGCTTGTTGGGCCTCACTCCTCATCATGGTGAAAACGATGAAAATATCATAACATAGATTTCTTGCACACCTATATTCTAGTTATTTTTTTACTAGAAATGTATTAGGATATGTGTCATTGTGTGTGAAAAGTGTAGGACTAATAAGATAAGAAGGAAATGTGTTTTTCACATCTCATGGTAATAATGAAAATGATCATAAAACAATTTTTGAGAGACCATAACTCCAAGTTGGTACAATCTCGAAAGATCAAGGGTTAATAAAAAAATTTATTGTTGAGTAAACCGTCAATTCCTTAAGGCTTAGTAAAGGAACCCTATGTTTAGGTTTGTATATACCTAAGACATCATCGGTTTCCAAGATTGGTAAAAAGAAACATAGTACCTATGCTATGAAAAATGACCAAGCAGGTATCTCTAAATTCCGAAATGAGTAGATAAAGGTAGCTCAGTGACTTTTGTTAATACAACCTATTAGGAAGAAATTTTTAGTAGAAAATTTTCATTAGGGCTTTTCGCAAACAAAGAGTCTTTGAGACTTCGGACAACATGCTGCAACATGCTTCTAGGGATACTTAACTAGTCAATAAGAATTGAAGAATACATTTTCCCTTTGAACTCTGTTGTTGCATGCACAAGAACAGCACAAATTATAATGAAAAAAAATCTTTTTGTATTTTCAAAATTTTGAAATTTAAAGACAAAAATAAAGAATTTTTTTTTGGATTTTTGGATTTCTTTGAAATTTAAAGACAAAAATAAAGAAAATCTTTTTTTTTTTGAAAATTTTGAAATTTAAACACAAAAATAATGAAAATCTTTTCGTATTTTTGAAAATTTTGAAACTTAAAGACAAAAATGAAGAAAATCTTTTTGCATTTTTGAGTTAACAAAAATAATAGAAAAATAAAGGAAAAAATAGTTACCTACTGCACTAGCCTACGAACAAGCATAACCTCTCACAATTAAGAAGTATCTGCAAAGAGAAGCCTTCTGATTGACTCTGATGATTGTAACCAGTCGCAAGTGAATAGTGATATTCTGATAGCCTCCAAAGATCAGAACATTTCGGAATTAAACAGTAGCATTCTAATAGCTTCCAAAGATAAGAACTAATTGGAAGTGAACAGTAATGATTTCGGAACTGAATCAGCCTATGTCATTCCAAGCCCTTGTAAAATTTGATTAAATGTAACTTCCAGTAAGGCTTTTGTGAATATATCTACCAATTGATATGCGAATCTAACGAAATGAACTTCAGCGTTTCCATCTTCAACATGATCTTTAATGAAGTGACATCTTAATGCAACATGTTTCGTCTTTGAATGTTGTACATGATTATGAAATATTATTATTGCACTTTCTAAAGTGCAGTATAATAGAACTTCTTCATGCTTATCCCATAATCTCGCAGTTGACTTTGAATCCAAATAATTTGCGAAGTGAAAGAAGCGGCAACAATATATTCAGCTTTAGCGGTTGAGAAAGATACACAAGTCTGTTTCTTCGATTGCCAACTGACAATTTTTCCATCAAAAATTGACATCTACCAGTTGTGCTTTTCTAATCAATAACACACCCTCCTAAATCAGCATCTGAATAAACCTGCATAAAGAAACCAGAATTAGATGGATACCACAAACCTAGAGAAGTGGTTCGCTTAAGATATCTGAAGATATTTTGACTGCGATCATGTGAGTCTCACGAGGATTCGCTTGAAAACGAGCACAATAACAGACTGCAAACATGATATTTGGCATACTAGATGTGAGATATAATAATGAGCCAATCATCTATCTGTACAATGTTAGATCTGTTGGGTTTTGAGCACTATAACACTCCTATGGTGCACATGCAACCCTAAATGCTTTGGATCTATGTTTTCTCTAATTATACATGCATTTTGTTTTTCCAAAGCATTCACCCTAGCTAGCATACAATTGAAGCTATATAATATAAAACTTAGTTTGGATGCTTACCTTTTGAGTAAGGTAGACTTCTTGACCTTTGAAAGCTTGAGCACCTCAAGTGTGATGCCTCTAATGGTTCACAAACACCAATGTGCAAGAGGAGGCTTAAGAGAATAAGTTACTTATCTCAAAGAGATGGTGTAACCGATTTTGGTTTATGAGGGTTCTATTTATAATGTGGCAAATGCTAGGGTTACACTTTGTAAACCCTAATGCTCCATGAATTTTCACATTCTTATGCTCCATGGGTTTAACCTCCATGGACTATCTATGGATTAACTTATTGGTTTATCCCATCTAAATAATCATGGATCATTGGCCCACACTACAAGAATCATTGATTTACATAATCAATCCCCATATATTTAATTAGTCTCTTTTGACCACAAAATTAATTCCAAATTAATTCTTGATCAATACTAATTAAATAATTTCATATTAATATAATATACTTGTAATATATTAATAAACCATAAATAACCTTATTCTCAAAAAGTCCATCCTATCAAATTGCACTGGTGAAGGCAACCCAAAAGGACCATGCTACAATCGGGTCAAGTACATCCCAGTTATAGTTATGGGCTTAGACACTAAATCCAACAGTCTCCCACTTGGATAAGTCTAATAACTATAGCTGCTAATGTAACTTCAGGATCCGACTTAGCAATCGTAAGCTTTCAGAAGCCGTTGTCAACTCTGACCCAGTCAGTGACGCATCCTTTAGATAAGGGATCATATAATCTTTTGTTCTCAAGATATCAGCTGGACAAATACATGGAAAAATGTCATACTTATTTTCCAACAGTTTGTTTCCCTATTTCCGATTCGTCTGACATAGAACATAACTGAACACATCAATTTAGTTCTGACCTGGCCCGACACATAAGTCAAAACAGAATCATCGAGGGGCCCAAGATATCGCTTTTAATCATCTTAGGATAAAAGGAACATATAAACTTCGACATTATATGCTTGTACTAACTACTCATCAAATCATGTATAACGACACGTTTTATAACATCAAGTTACTGATGCATTTCCGTGGCATCAATGCATAACCAACTTGTAGTCAACAACTCGTATATCTTGGTTTGAAGACTTATATGATATTATCGTCTCACGATCACTCATGATAAATTCCATGAAGTGATTCAAGTGAGCGCGGGTTGATCCAATACTAAAATCTTATTTCAGAAGTACTCATGAATGGTGTAGCCAACTGTTGCTATGCCTAATGCCTTTAGACAATCTACAAGCAAACTCATGACAATCTTCTTTCATACTTACTTCCAACGTATGATCGACTGTGGAAAGTTTGAATAAATCTTATTATTCTGGAAGTCAAAACATGCAAAGTGAAACATAAGAATAATACTAGTTGTATATGGCCCCAAAACTTTTGAGCGTAAGTAAAACACCTTTTATTTAATCACCATATTGATTACTCATTATTCATTATATAATGTTTCGATTGATCAACTAATACTTGAATTAAAAAAATAGTTATCCCATGCTCCAAGCATGTACACTATGTTTACCTATGGTCCTTACTTTGTGAAATAAATCAATTCGATTTCCAATTAAACTCATTTCACAATTCCAAATCTTTAAGTGTAAGAATACCAAATTCTTGCCACTATTTGAATGTGTTTGTTCTAAGCTATTAGGCAAACATTCCTTTTGTAATGTCTAGGTACCAAAAGTCACAGAGACTTGACCAATTGTATTACAAAGTATTCCTTTGGCGATTGTTGCAAGACAATTCCATGGAGATGAAGTTTCAAATTCAAAGTACATTCCTTTGAACATCCTTCTTTGCATAAAAGTTTCTAACTTACTCCAACTCCCATTATGGAAACCTTTCCATAATTGCCATATGACTATCCATTCTTAACAGAATCCTATCTATTCAGAATTATATCAATATTGTTCATTCATTACTATACTTCCAACTATCCATAAGCAACCAATCCTTATCGAACCTTAGATTGTCCTTGACAATTGTTTAACCACTTTAGTCATATTAGTTCTAGCCCTCTTTCCCTCTTAATGTCCTAGGCATTTGGAAAATTAGAACACATAAATATTATAGCATATGGAATCGACCCTATATCTGAAGCGTATAGGACACGATTCATAATGTCTTACATAAAGACACGATACTTGATTAGTCTTTTGCTATAATATTTCTATTTGCCATGTTCTCACAATTCGAACTATGAAGAGGGATGTCGTATCATAATCGAATTTTGAGAATGCAATTAACATTTCCATATATAGAATTTCCTTATGTCGAATCTTTTCAACATAACATTCATATATGTCTATGACTAAATTTGATTAAAAAACTCAATCTAAGCTCTTAGAATTGAAAAATGAAGTATAAGTTCCTCTCCCTTAATTATAGCAAAACAACTTTTCAACACTGCAACTTTACGAATTTAAACTTTGTTTTCTATAATTAATATTGCTAACTTGCAACACTTACCATAATAATTATGCTCCCACTAGCATAATAATTATTATCTTACTGGCATAACACTTATGCTCCCACTAGCTTTTGACATGTATCCAGAATCAGCTGGACTTCTAGAAATCAATACTTATTGACTTTCTTACCAAAGTTCAGATTTCTGATACGAGATGCTTCGATAAGCCTTTATCTAAGCTCTAACACCTTTTATTAGAAAGCAAATATGTGTGTCTAAACAATTTTAGAACTTACAGCAATAAGTCTCAAATGTTTAGACCTTTTGCCATTTCTCACAATTTGAACTATGAAGTGGGATGCCGTAATCATAATCGAATTTGAGAATGCAAATATCGCAATTGCTAACTCTTTAAAATCTACATAGTGAAAGCATTTCCTCACAATCATTTTCATGAATTGGAGAGAAACCTTATGACACTTAGATTTCTTTTATGGTGTATGTGTTCCTATCCATGTGAATTTGTCATAACCATAATCTTAAGACAAGGTTAGTGACAAATCCAAACTTATATGGACTGAACCTACTCAATCTTAATTTCTTGCCACCAGGCAGCACAAGGGCCTACCATTGCTTCCAGGTTGTAATGCAAACAATTTAGAACTAATAGAACTCATGTGCATAGTTAACTTTAACTGGAATGGACACAGAAACAAGAATATGTCAACACGATAGGTTACAAACCTCAAGCCGTGTGCTAGTGGTTAACAATAGGTTTATTCTTGATTAGTTCTTGAAACTTGTCAAGATCATTAAGACTCCCACTGACCTCTTCACATATAAGATTCTCTTTGTCAAGAAACATTACTTGACAAACAAATATTGAAGAGTTAGTGCGGTTTCTTATCAAGACAAACACTTCACACAATTGGTCTTAGTTGGTCTTTGTTTTATCCAAAACATCAAAGCTTACCGATTTCAAATGTACAGGAGTAGAAAACATTTTACTCTACATTTACTGATATATCACTCAATATACACCAATTCCCGATTCCTCTTCTTAGCCAAATAAATGCACTAAGGCGTCCTTAGAGGATCAAACTGTGATATGGTTTTCATAATCATTAAGATGATCATAAAACATGATACTCAAGTACTCTCCCATCTTTTCAAATTGGAGAAACTTTCATCTTTCTGCCTAATTTGATTCTTCGTATTTGTCCTGTTGTACATTGAAACTGTTTCAATGATTCAGAATTATACTTAAACTTGTAAGCATAACCATATTTACTAAACTTTAGTAAATCATGACAAATAGTCTTATTGTTCTTTGTGGTGGACCTGACCAGCGCACAACCAAGTGTACTCGATCCCCTAGTCCTTTACTTGACTCACATATACATGTGAACAAGTAATTAGTCTTAATTTCGTAAAGATGAAGGTTCTCATTCATCATACAATACAAGTTGCATGATTCCAAGTTTCTATCCAACTGAAACTTGGGTGATGAGAATCTTTCCTTATTTGGTAAATTTAGACACTACCACAAACGAAAGAATCAAAGCCATATTGCTAAAATAGAAACATACAAACATCAATTTTCACAAATGTGTCATACCCCCAAACCAGAACGGCGTAAACATTCGGGGGTAGAGGACTTCATGTATAGTATCACAACAATGCATAATAGTAATCAAAGACAACAACAACCATTGTATTCACAAAGTTATAAGTTTTACAACTTTGTTCAAAACATAATGTATATGAACTCAAAAGTACAAGTTTAAAAGACACGAGTTTATAGATCTCCGTCTTCTCAAAAGTTGTGGTTGTACCTGTATTACTATTTACCTGAGAATACAAGTAGGTTTTGAAAAGGTGTCAACAACTAAGTTGGTAAGTTCATAAGTATGTTTGCAACTGAAATTTGTTTTCTTGTTCATTGATAAGGTAAACATGTTTTTCACAGAAAATCCTATATTTTCTGCTATGTTATCTTTTAAGCAAAATGTGTGATACTTTCTGTACTATGAATTTGTAAATTGTAGTTTAGTTCTCATAAAACCATGAAAAGTATGTTTTCTCTGTATTGAAATAGTAATCTGTGTTTATACATGTAGTCATACTGTATTATAGTTTGTATTATAGTCTTATAATTAAATAAAACTATGTGAAGTGTTACTTATTCATACACTAATCATTTTGTTCAATATCAAAGTGAGAGTTATTATAACCATACTAGATGACCTATGATCGCCTGAACACGAGGTTCTTCAGGTGTCGTAATATGTAAGACATTTGTCACCCCATGCATGTCTGCCTAACTGTAGCTAGCAGTTCAGGTGTGGGATTGTCAGTCCCATATAGATCTATATACAAGTGTCGCCCTCTCCCTTCAGGAGACTCTGGTTATAATGTCAGGACATGGTTGGTACTTAGAAAAGTACATGAAGGTTGTCTCACAAATGCTATATTGATGATTATGTGTAGAATATTGAACGATTACTTTGTAATAAATACACTGTAAGTAAGTTTCATAAACTGTATAGAATATAGTTTATAAGTTTGTTTTCAGTAAGGTAATCTGTTTGTTATCTAATAGTTATCCTCTGTTTGTTTTCCGTTATGTGCTATGTTTGTGTTCCTGTTATGTACTTTGAAACTTGAAACTAATGAATGAGTCCTCTAGACTATACCTATTATAGTTTAGCTGTTTGTTTTACTGTAAAAATCTGTAATACTGTTATTCCTTGAAATTCTCTGTTTGTGCGCATGTAGTATCAAACAGTTTGAAAACCATTTTATATTTATATAAGTGTAATATTTATATAATTGTGATTAATTAGATCTTCGATTAAATAACTTTATCCCAAGCCCACAACCAAACAAGGAACAAGAAATGGGGTCAAATTACATATTCTAAATCTTCTGAATCCAAATTATATAATTTACACAGATATAAATATGTAATTTTACACAATTAAAAAACAATTTAAAATATACTAAAACATTTAAAAATCTTTTGAGATATTAACACAATTTTTCTGTGTTTCACTTGTATTCCCCCCCCTTAAAATAGTTAAAAATCATAAAAATGTAGGGGTATGAACTCACCTTTCGTAAGTGATTTGATTGAAGATTTGATTTAGGATGGCAAGTTTCTCAAGTGAAATCCCGAAGCACAAACGAGTCCTATTTAGCATATTATTATATAAATATGTATACATTTAGTGTTCATAATCACAAAGGTGTATAAGAAACAGCCTATGGTGTAAGAAACACTTACCAAAGAAGTGTTAGAATCGAAAATGGAAGGCTGATATGTGTTCACGGCCCAAGAAGGGTTCACGGTTCAAGAAGGGTTCACGGCCCAAATGGGTGTTCACGGCCCAATGTTCTTGATGAGTGAAGAACACCTGAAGATCCTAAGCAAGTTTCTAAGAAGATTCAAAGGTTTTCGGTCGCGTGTTCTTCATGTTCTTCGCGTGTTCTTCGTGAAAACTAGTGAAATTAACGGGTTTCAGTCTAGTATAAGAAGATTAAAGGATGTTTTTGAAATGATAACAAGATCAAGAAATGATACATGTTAGATCCTATGAAGAACTAGTGATTATCGCGTAAATATGATGAGAAAGGATGAGTTTAGTATGTTCTTGAGGAGAGACGATGTTCTTGGCTGATGATACCTGAGAGAAAAGGGTTGGATTTTCGTTTGAAAGTGTAGAAATGAATTAAAATCAGTTGAAATATATATATATATATATATATATATATATATATATATATATATATATATATATATATATATATATATATATATATATATATATATATATATATATATATATATATATATATGGAAGGGGTTCACGGTCCGAAGTGGTTCACGATCCAAAGTCGGGTAATAGTTCACAGCCCGAAGTTGATCACGGCTGCGAGGGTTCACGGTCTGAGGAGTTCACGGATGTGAACCTTTTGCGGCCCTAAGTGTCTGGTCCGAAGGGAAGAAAGAAGAAAAGATGCGAGATTTCTCGGTTTTTAACTAATTCCGTTCTTGAACATGAATCACCTTGAATACAAGGTGCAAACACTTATAAAATATTAATCTAACCCATTTAAGATAGATTAAGATTTAAGTTGACCTTAGTTGACCAAATTGATTTTTACAAGTAGAAAATAAAGGGATGTTACATTATCCTCCGTTAGAAGGAATTTCGTCCCGAAATTTAAGATTATACAAATATATCAAGACTAGGGAAAGAGATGTGGATATTTCTGTTTCATTTGATCCTCCCGCTCCTAAGTGAATCCAGGTCCTCGTTTTGCATTCCAACGAACCTTCACTATTGGGATACGGATTTGTTTAGTTCTCTTGACTTCCCTATCTAGGATTTCTACTGGTTGTTCTACGATGTTGAGACTCTCATTTAATTCGATTTCGTCGAGTGGGATAACAAGAGTCTCGTCGGACAAACACTTCTTGAGATTCGAGACATGAAATACGGGATGAATGTTACTGAGTTCATGCGGTAGATTAAGATTGTAAGAAACAGGACCAATTCTAGAAATGATCTCGAATGGTCCAATGTATCTTGGATTTAGTTTGCCACGTTTACCATAACGTATCAATCCTTTCCAGGGTGATACCTTCAATAGAACGCGATCACCAACCTGGAATTCCAAGGGTTTTCGTCATTTATCCGCATAACTCTTCTGTCTATCTCAAGAAGCTTTCAACCGTTCCCGGATTTAGACAATCTTTTTTTTGGTTTCACGAATGATCTCGAGACCGGTTAGAGTACTATTAGGTATTTGGTT
The DNA here is from genome assembly GCF_052849685.1 of Lactuca virosa. NCBI lineage: Eukaryota > Viridiplantae > Streptophyta > Magnoliopsida > Asterales > Asteraceae > Lactuca > Lactuca virosa. The sequence continues at coordinate 140,461,077 of NC_136427.1, read as the reverse complement.
CTTTTCTAGTTGCATATCACCCACCTCAGCCCAACACAGAGGGGATCTGCACTTACGGCCATAGAGAGCTTCAAAGGGTGCAACTTTAATGCTAGTGTGATAGCTGTTGTTGTAGGAGAATTCAACAAGTGGTAAATGGGTATCCCAAGCTTTACCGAAATCTATCACACAGGCCCTTAACATGTCTTCCAGCGTTTGAATTGTTCTCTCGCTTTGCCCATCAGTCTGAGGATGGTACGCTGTACTCATGTCAAAATTTGTTCCCAAGGATTTTTGCAATGATTGCCAAAACCACGAGGTAAATCTACTATCTTGGTCAGAGATAATAGATATTGGCACACCATGCAACCGTACTATTTCTTTTATGTAAGTCCTTGTTAACTTCTCCATTTTATCTGTTTCTTTTATTGGCAGGAAGTGGGCGGATTTAGTTAATCTATCGACAATAACCCAAATGGTATCATGACCACCCGTTGTTCTGGGTAACTTGGTTATGAAGTCCATTGTAATTCGCTCCCACTTCCACTCAGGTATTTCTGGCTGTTTAAGTAAACCTGAGGGCTTTTGATTTTCTACTTCGACTTTGGCACAAGTTAGACACTTGCCCACAAAAGTAGCTATTTCGGTTTTCATGTTTGGCCACCGATAGAGTTTCTTTAGGTCCAGATACATCTTGTCTGAACCCGGGTGAACAGAGTATCGAGTTTTATGGGCTTCATTCATGACAACATCTCTGTAGCCACTGAACTTCGGTGTCCAGATTCGATTCATGAAATAACGAACTCCATCACCCTTGATTTCAAAATTCTTTTCCATTCCTCTCAAGGCTTCACCTGTCATATTCTCAGGTTTCAATGCTTCCAACTGAGCCTCCTTGATTTGTGCGGATGAGTGGGAATGGATAGTCATAGTCAGAGACTTTACTCGGCGGCCCGAGTACTCTTTCCGACTAAGGGCATCTGCTGCCACATTGGCCTTGCCAGGGTGATAAGGAATCTCACATTCGTAATCATTTAGTAGCTCTACCCATCACCGTTGCCTCATGTTGAGCTCTTTCTGATCAAGGATGTGTTGAAGGCTTTTATGATCAGTAAAGACTGTGCACTTTGTACCGTATAGATAATGTCTCCAGATCTTCAAGGCAAAAACCACGGCTCCCAGTTCGAGACCGTGCATAGTATAATTGACTTCGTGGTTCTTAAGCTATCTTGAGGCATAGTATATAACCTTTCCTCGTTGCATAAGAACACAACCTAGCCCTTGATTACACGCGTCGCATTAGACTACAAAATCTTCCGTCCCTTCTGGGAGGGACAAGATCGGTGCACTGCAGAGGGCTTGTTTTAAGGTCTGGAAAGCAGTTTGTTGTTTCTCCTCCCATTCGAATGACACACCTTTTTGAGTCAAGGTGGTGAGTGGCTTTGCAATCTTGGAAAAGTTCTGAATGAATCTCCTGTAGTAGCCAGCAAGACCTAAAAACTGTCGAATTTTTGTTGGGGTTCCTGGGGTCACCCAAATTTCGATAGCCTTGATCTTGGAAGGATCAACATGTATTCCACCCTTGCTGAATACATGACCTAGAAACTCCACCTTTCGAATCCAGAATTCACATTTGGAGAACTTCGCATACAATTTCTCTGCCCTCAAAGTTTCCAAAACTTGTCTCAAGTGTTGATTGTGTTCTTCCTTACTCGGAGAATAGACTAGTATATCGTCAATGAAGACTATGAAGAACTTGTCCAAGTAAGGACGACACACTCGATTCATAAGGTCCATGAATACTGCAGGTGCATTCGCTAGACCAAAGGGCATCACTATGAATTCGTAGTGACAGTAGCGAGTTCTGAAAACAGTCTTTGGAATGTCTGACTCCTGGACTCGCAGTTGGTGGTATCCTGATCTCAAGTCAATTTTGGAGAAGAAAATAGCTCCTTGGAGTTGATCAAAGAGGTCATCTATCTGTGGCAAAGGGTATCGATTTTTAATGGTAAGTTTGTTTAATTCCCGGTAGTCTATGCACATACGAAATGATCCGTCCTTTTTTTTCACGAACAATACCTGCGCTCCCTAGGGTGAGAAGCTTGGTCTAATGAAGCCTTTGCTGAGTAGTTCGTTCAGCTGGCTGGACAGTTCTTGCATTTCTGAAGGTGTAAGACGATATAGGGCTTTAGCTATAGGGGTAGCTCCGGGAATCAAGTCGATTCGGAATTCGACTTGGCGTTCAGGAGGGACTCCTGAGATATCTTCAGGGAACACATCAGGGAAATCACAGACTTCAGGGATATCCTTGATGCTTTTCACTTCTTGTGTCTTATCAACAACGTGAGCTAAGAAGGCGCAATAATCTTTACGAAGATACTTCTGAGCCTTGACGCAAGAAATGATTTGAAGATTCGCACTAGATTTGTCGCCATAAATAACGAGAGATTCGTTACTTGGCAAATTAAGACGGATGGCTTTCTCGTAAAACAGGATATTAGCACGGTGAAGACTTAATCAATCCATGCCGATTATGATGTCAAAACTTTTAATCGAGACCGACATAAGGTCAATTTGGAATGAATGGTTATTTAGAGTAAGTGTGCATCCTATGTATATGTCATTGGTACTTTCGGTTTTTCCGTTGGCCATCTCAACGGTGAATGTATCTTTTAGTGCTTTGGGATTTTGTTTTAGAAGATGTTTGAACTTATGGCTTACGAAAATTTTCTTTGCACCGGTATCGAAAAGAATACATGCGTAAGAGTCGTTGAGAAGGAACGTACTGGTCACCACATTAGGATCCGCTATTGCTTCTTCATAACCAATCACCAAGACTCTTCCAGTACCACCAGCGTTCTTTAACTTAGGACATTTTTTCTTGAAATGCCTTGCTTCCCCACATTCATAGCATGCTTGGCTCACTCCTGCAGCAGAGACTTGAGAAATATGCTGCGCTGGTGCCCTACAGAAACGGGCAGTATGCCCCTTTCTGTTACAATTCTTGCAGTGTATTTCTCTGCAAGCTTCAGTATGATGGAAGTTGCATTTATTGCACTTTGGCAAAGATCCAACATATTTACTTGGGGTTTCTGGAATGGTAGACAAAGTGGTAGGAATAGGAGTTGGAACAGAACCAAGAACAATAGCAGTGTGTGCTGCCACTATTTGTTGCTTTTTCATGGGCTCTTGAGATGATTACCCTTTTCGATTGTTCCGGAATTTCTTCTTCTTATTGCTCCCTTCCTTGGATTTCTCTGGGATAGGTACCATAGAGCCATGAAGAACTTCGTGGTCTACTAGTGTCTGTGCCAAACGCTTGGCACTGTTAAAGGTGAGAGGGTTAGCAGCTATAACATTTCCTTGTATCTAAGGAGAGAGTCCCCAAATATACCTCTCAACTTTCTTGCTCTCGGTGGGAACCATCCCTGGACACAGAATAACCATATCACTGAACCTGGCAGTATATGCAATTATATCTGAGTCTTTCATCGTTAGACTCCAAAGTTCTTCCTCTAGATTTTGAATTTCGCCTCGGGGTCAATATTCTGCTAGCATCAGGGTTTTTAGATCATCCCAGCCCATAGCATTGGCGACTGGAAGGGATAAGGATTTGACATAGCCATTCCACCAGGAAAGGGCTCTGTCCAGGAAATTACATGCTGCAAACTTGACTTTGCTTGCTTCAGGGCATGCACAGATTTCAAACACTGATTCTATTTTCTCGAACCAGCGCGTCAGAGTAATGACACCTCCGGTGCCATCAAAAGTTTTGGGCTTTGCATTAGTAAAGTCTTTATAGGAACACTCACGAGGGTGTCCAAGACCTTCTCCTTGACCAGAAACTGGAGCACCACTGCCTGCTCCACTGTTACCACTAGAGTTGATTTGTTCCATGGCAGCAGCCACTGCTGCCTGAAAGACAGCAGAGTCAAATTGTGGAGGAGGTGGTGGCGGTGGATTTGGTGGACCGTTGTTGTTTTTCCTATTAGACTTCCTGGGAGGCATCTTTATCTTCAAGATAAAAATGGAAAGGTATTAAGACAATAATACTGATAATAAAATCAAATGTCTTTGAACTAATTACATTAGTTCTACAGGTATTCAGAAAAAGTTTACATAGTAGTCCATTACAAGGAATAACTTGTAAAATGACAATGTGAAACTGGATAGTGATTTTTTAAAGGAAATAATATGCCTGTCATATATTGGTATATCAGATACATAGAATTCGGAAAATTTGACCTTGAAGTAGGTCTACAATATACCAACTTAACTAAAAACTTGACAGCATACTGACCAGTCGAAAATAAAATTTCGAGGTTGTACTATATACATGAAAACATCACTAGTGTATATACACAAATTTAGACTAAATCCCAAAAGAGTAAGTAGTGTATTCTCTACTTGCGAGGGGTACGATTCGGATTCCTACTAGATTCAACACTGAACTGAGTTAACTGGCATTATGTGGCATACATACGCCTTTCTAGTATCACTTGATGTTCTCGAAGTTCTCTAACTTCAGTTCGGCTTACGGCTAGTTCCCTTCGTAAAGTTTCAGTAATATCCCTTGTTGTCTCGTGGTTTCTAATCAAGTGGTGAATACGGATTGTGTTAACTCTTGTGGTAGCATTAACTTGTACTACTCCGTCGATAGCAGATCTTCCTTGTTCATCTTTACGCGCAACTTGATGAACTAATACGGGAAGGGCTTTGTCTGCTGACCCTCCTTCATCAAGATTGTAAAAGCTTCGGTCTCCATTATAAGGATGGTCCTGACCCTGCTCATGACTCCACCTATCTAAATTCACTGCCCACTGAGGTGTCGGACCATGAAAATTTTGTCGAGGATTGGGATTTTGGGCAACTTGAGGTGGGTTATAGGCTCCTGATTCTGAATCAGAATCTTCAGGAAAATCCTCTTCTATTGGGTCTGCAAGATCATCCTCTGGTTCAGCATTGAGCCATCCTCCATTCACTTGATTGGGAAAGTACGGATCTCCCGGTAGATGAAATCCAGCCATGCTATCTATACGAGAATAGGGAGATAGGAGACATCCAATAGATTTGATAAGTCCAAATAAACAATTTCAAGTTTCCATATAAGAAACTTATAGTTAACAGTTAATGGATTCTGTATGGCATGACTTGTACTGGGTACTTCTATAACTACAAAGTGTATACTAATTATATATAACTTGAGTAGAATAGACCTTCGAATAAATGATCCTAAACTAAGTCCACAACCAAACAAGGAACAGGAAATAAAGCTAGATCACAGATTCTAAGTCTATAAAACCTTAATTATATATAACTGAAATATATACTTAATATTTATAGCTCTACCAAAATGATTCTTTGTTTTCACATGTTTGTTTCTAGTAAGGATGACTCTTTTGTATCTTGTTGTTTTTACGTTATAATGTCATAAAATACTCCTATAGTATTTTACCTTTTATGTTTGATTCTAGAGTTCTTCTCGTACTTGGGTAAGTTTTAGACTTGTTGCAACACCACTATTACTCCCAAACACATGTTGGTCATATCTCAAATTAATATAGTTGATCAGGCTATATTGATCCCAGATATGATTACATAACTATCCAGGTTTAACTGTAGTGTCCAACATCCAAATACTTTTGTATTGTTCTTACTGTAATATAGTTTCCTGAATATATGTATGTTAGTATACTTCTTATAAAATACTTAAAATTTTAAAGTATACTTGTAGTCAAAGCGCTTCAGCCCCATAGCATTTATAGTTTGGATATATTTTATAGGTTGATATACTTAGTTCACTATAAACAATGCTCTGATACCAATCTGTCACACCCCCAAATCAGAAACATTCGGGGGTGGAGGACTTCATGTATAGTATCACAACAATGCATAATAGTAATCAAATTACAAAAGCAACCATTGTATTTACAAGGTTATAAGTTTTACAGCCGTGTTCAAAACATAATGTATATGAACTCAAAAGTACAAGTTTAAAAGACACGAGTTTATAGATCTTTGTCTTCTCAAAAGTTGTGGTTGTACCTGTATTACTGTTTCCTTGAGAATACAAGTAGGTTTTGAAAAGGTGTCAACAATTAAGTTGGTGAGTTCATAAGTATGTTTGCAACTGAAATCTGTTTTCTTGTTCATTGATAAGGTAAACATGTTTTTCCCAGAAAATCCTATATTTTCTGCTATGTTATCTTGTAAGAAAAATGTGTGATACTTTTTGTACTATGAATTTGTAAATTGTAGTTTAGTTCTCATAAAACCATGAAAAGTATGTTTTCTCTTTATTGAAATAGTAATCTGTGTTTATACTTGTAGTCATATTATATTATAGTCTGTATTATAGTCTTATAATTAAATAAAACTATGTGAAGTGTTACTTATTCATACACTAATAATTTTGTTCAATATCAAAGTGTGAGTTATTATAACCATACTAGATGACCTATGATCGCATGAACATGAGGTTCTTCAGGCGTCGTAATATGTAAGACATTTGTCACCCCATGCATGCCTGCCTAACTGTAGCTAGCAGTTCAGGTGTGGGATTGTTAGTCCCATATAGATCTATATACAAGTGCCGCCCTCTCTCTCCAGGAGACTCTGGTTATAATGTCAGGACTTGGTTGGTACTTAGAAAAGTACATGAAGGTTGTCTCACAAATGCTATATTGATGATTACGCGTACAATATTGAAAGATTACTTTGTAATAAATACATTGTAAGTAAGTTTCATAAACTGTATAGAATATAGTTTATAAGTTTGTTTTCAGTAAGGTAATCTGTTTGTTGTCTAATAGTTATCCTCTATTTGTTTTCCGTTATGTACTATGTTTGTGTTCCTGTTATGTACTTTGAAACTTGAAACTAATGAATGAGTCCTCTAGACTATACCTATTATAGTTTAGCTGTTTGTTTTACTGTAAAAATCTGTAATACTGTTATTCCATGAAATTCTCTGTTTGTGCGCATGTAGTATCAAACAGTTTGTAAACCATTTTATATTTATATAAGTGTAATATTTATCTAATTGTGATTAATTAGATCTTCGATTAAATAACTTTACCACAAGCCCACAACCAAACAAGGAACAGGAAATGGGGTCAAATTACATATTCTAAGTCTTCTGAATCCAAATTGTATAATTTACACAGATATAAATATGTAATTTTACACAATTATAACAATTTAAAATATACTAAAACATTTTAAAAATCTTTTGAGATATTAACACAATTTTTATTGTGTTTCACTTGTATTCCCCCCCTTAAAACAGTTAAAAATCATAAAAATGTAGGGGTATGAACTCACCTTTCGTGAGTGATTTGATTGAAGATTTGATTTAGGATGGCAAGTTTCTCAAGTGAAATCCCGAAGCGCAAACGAGTCCTATTTAGCATATTATTATATAAATATGTATACATTTAGTGTTCATAATCACAAAGGTGTATAGGAAACAGCCTATGGTGTAAGAAACACTTACCAAAGAAGTGTTAGAATCGAAAATGGAAGGCTGATATGTGTTCACGGCCCAAGAAGGGTTCACGGTTCAAGAAGGGTTCATGGCCTAGATGGGTGTTCACGTCCCAATGTTCTTGATGAGTGAAGAACACCTGAAGATCCTAAGCAAGTTTCTAAGAAGATTCAAAGGTTTTCGATCGCGTGTTCTTCGTGTTCTTCGCGTGTTCTTCGTGAAAACTAGTGAAATTAACGGGTTTCAGTATAGTATAAGATGATTGAAGGATGTTTTTGAAATGATAACAAGATCAAGAAATGATACCTGCTAGATCCTATGAAGAACTAGTGATTATCGTGTGAATATGATGAGAAAGGATGAGTTTAGCATGTTCTTGAGGAGAGAGGATGTTCTTGGTTGATGATACTTGAGAGAAAAGGGTTGGATTTTCGTTTGAAAGTGTAGAAATGAATTAAAATCAGCAGCAGCTCAAAAATCCGATCATTGAATCAGGCAATCAAAATCTATCTTTTCACGATTAGATTCAGCTTACTCTTCTTTTAAGCTTCCTTTCTTTTCTTTGATCCTACAAAACATCAAAATGCGACCCTGTCACATCATGTATTAAGAATCTCCAAATATGAACTTAATAGAGTTAGATAGTGGACTTACCTGAAGCAAAGTCAAACTTTTTGACTTTACCATCCTTATGGTCCTTCAAGTAGATACGACAGCTTCGCAACCAATGTCCCTTCTCTTGGCAATAGAAACAAATGGAATCTTTGGGAATGGTACACGGGACAATCTCAGACTTAGCCTTTCCCTTTCTTGCGGTAAGAGAAATCTTTTCTGGACTTCCAATATTTCCATTGTCAATGTCTATGGAAGTTTGGGAAGTAGATCTTCCAATCAAATTTGCATTACTAGTGTGCCAAATCATTGTTGATTCAGCAGCATAACATATGAGTTTAATGCCATTGTAATGTATGTGAATTTTCATTTTCCATAACTTGAGGACAAGTTATGGAGGTCATTAAAATTCATTTAGATCAATTTTCTAACAACTAAAATTATCACATAATTCATGTTCTAACTAAACTCATAAACAAGATAATTTCAAGTCAACAATTTGAAAGCAACTTTGTTTATCATATAAAAACAACAATTATTTTAAAACTTTGAAAATTATCTTGTGGTTGGATGAGTACAAGCACTACCATATCATAAAAAACATTTACAATGATCCAAAACAGTTTGTGGTAGTGTTCCCAATCCAAAACAGGCCAAGAAACTCGAAATTTTGCAAACAGAGCCTTCAACTCGTCGAGTGCATGAACAGGACTCGACGAGTTGCTCTGTTACTGAGTGGACTCGTCGAGTTTGTCCATGCACTCGGCGAGTTCACCAGTCAGAGGCCAAAATTTCGACTTTTCCAGCTTTGAAAAACTAGTAAGCATCAAATATAATAGAAAACAATCCTAGGCTCTAATACCATTGTTGCACTATAACACTCCTATGGTGCACATGCAACCCTAAATGCTTTGGATCTATGTTTTCTCTAATTATACATGCATTTTGTATTTCCAAAGCATTCACCCTAGCTATCATACAATTGAAGTTATATAATATAAAACATAGTTTGGATGCTTACCTTTTGAGTAGGGTAGAGTTCTTGACCTTTGAAAGCTTAAGTACCTCAAGTGTGATGCCTCTAATGGTTCACAAACACCAATGTGCAAGAGGAGGCTTAAGAGAATAAGTTACTTATCTCAAAGAGATGGTGTAACCGATTTTGGTTTATGAGGGTTCTATTTATAATGTGGCAAATGCTAGGGTTACACTTTGTAAACCCTAATGCTCCATGAATTTTCACATTCTTATGCTCCATGGGTTTAACCTCCATGGACTATCTATGGATTAACTTATTGGTTTATCCCATCTAAATAATCATGGATCATTGGCCCACACTACAAGAATCATTGATTTACATAATCAATCCCCATATATTTAATTAGTCTCTTTTGACCACAAAATTAATTCCAAATTAATTCTTGATCAATACTAATTAAATAATTTCATATTAATATAATATACTTGTAATATATTAATAAACCATAAATAACCTTATTCTCAAAAAGTCCATCCTATCAAATTGCACCGGTGAAGGCAACCCAAAAGGACCATGCTACAATCGGGTCAAGTACATCCCAGTTATAGTTATGGGCTTAGACACTAAAACCAACAAGATCAACAACCAGTTTATCAAGAGATGGCGTCAACTTAGTTCCGAACGCCATTGGAATTTTCACCTTGGACTTTCCACTCATTCTGAATTTCACAAGTAAATACTTTGTAAAAGCTTCTTGATTGATGAATATGCCCTCCTTACTCTATGTAATATTTAATCCAAGAAAGAAATTTATATGACCCATCGAACTCATTTCAAACTTAGTTTCCATCATTATTCAGAATTTAATAGTTAATTGAGGATTTGTGGGCCCAAAAGTGATATCTTCAACATAAATTTGAAAAATAATAAGATTTTCACCTTCCTTCTTTTGAAAGAAAGTGGGGTCAACAGAACCTTTTTTAAACTTAGATTGTTTAAGAAATCAAGTCAGAGATTCATACCATACACGAGGAGCTTGTTTTAAACCATAAACAGCCTTATCAAGAATATATCAATGATCCGAATGTTTTTCTTTTACGGAACCTGGTGGTTCTTCGATGTATACAGTCTCTTCAATTTTTCCATTAAGAAATTCACACTTGACATCCATTTGAAAAACTTCAAGTTTTTGTGAGCAACGTATGCTAAAAATATATGAGCTGATTCTAAACGTGCTACAGGTTTAAATGTCGCTTTGTTTCGAACCACATTGCCTTCTTTATCCATCTTATTCCTAAATACCCACTTGAAACCAATAACGGATGTGTTTTTTGGAGTAGCAATCAATCTCCAAACTTTGTTTCTCTCAAACTCATGCGGCTCATCTTGTATTGCTTTTACCCAATCTGCATTATCAAGAGCAACATTAATAGTTTTAGGTTCAATTTTAGAGATAAATGAATTAAACATGCAAATTTCCATTTTTTCATACAAAGAAACTTGTTTCTCCTTGTGTTGAGCTCAAGTCAAAACTCCAGAGAAAGTAACTCCTATGACTTGAGTTCTCGGATGATCTTTCGTCTATTTTGTCAAAGCTAGATAGTTAAGATCATATTCAGGACTTATTTCAGCATAGATTTCTTCAGCTTCTGATTGTTCATCAGTGTCATCATGTAAAGGATGCCCCCTGTACATTTGCATTCAGAGTTGAATCCCCCCCCCCCTATAAGTTTGCATTAAGAGTTGAACTTTCTCCTAGGAAATTTGTATGCGCAGTTTAGGTCTCCCCCTGGAAATGATCATGATGAGTTAAATTCTTGTAATGATCCCAAAAACATGATAAAATTTTCATTTTTAAAACAAGTACTACAAGTATAAAATTTTTCCAAAACCATCATAATGTATAAAATTACATCATCAAAGTACAATGTCAAAAATGCGGAAATAACGGGAGAGAATGTTGTGCCATCACGTCGGGCCCTTCCCTTTAGTACCGGAAGTACCTGAAACCATAAACACAAATCTATAAGCAAACGCTTAGTAAACCTTAGTTCGTGTGAAAGATGTAATTAGCTCTTAAACCTTAGAGGCGATTAAGTACCCATAAGCGTAGTAGAGATGATCAGTCTCTAGCTTGTGTATATGATACTCTAAAGATTATACCATTGGTATAACGGGGATTCTCAAGCGTTAAGACACTAAGATCTTCGTATGTCAAGATCCTCATGTTTTGAGATTTTCATCCTCGAGGATCCTTGTATTATGAGATCCGGGGGATCCTTGGGTTTTAGGATCTTCGACCCCGAGGGTCCTTCATGTTTCAGGATCATAGCCTACGGAGATCCTTAGTTGTGTGTTGTTCTGCATGGCAAACGTTAGCTAGGGGTGGGCATTAGTCTAGATAACGTCCCTCCGATGCTTAAGTTAGTAATGTAATCGGGGAGAAAATAAGTAACAACGAAAATTTTAAGGTAAAGAACATGTGTACCTTGGTTTTGTCGTGGATCAGTCGACCCTACTTACATGTAGTATGCTTTGAGGTGTATAACATTCCAGGATCTTGGTATAACATCTCCTTTGAGTGTTGCTAGCCAATATGCTCCTTTCCCTGCTTCGTCATCTATGAGATACGGTCCTTCCCATTTGGGAGCTAATTTACCTACGTTGGGATCCTTGGTGTTTTGGAATGTTTTCCTTAATACCAAGTCTCCTATTTGAAACCTTCTGACTTTTATGTTTTTATTGTAAGCCTTGGTGATTCTCTATTGATGAGCAGCAATGCGTATTTTGGCAAGATCCCTAAGCTCGTCAATAGTGTCAAGAACCTGTGCTAGGATCCTGTCGTTATTCTCTTGGTTTTGCAGCAAGTATCTTGCTGTTGGGATTACTACTTTAGTAGGGATCACTGCTTTTATCCCAAACACCAAACAGCAGGGGGTTTGACCCGTGGCTACTTTGGAAGTAGTCCTATCTGCCCATAGGACGAAAGGAAATTCTTCTGCCCATCATCCCTTCTTCTTGTCCAATCTTTTCTTTAAGTTATTTACTATGATTTTATTGCTGGATTCTGCTTGACCAATAGCTTGGGGATGAACAGAAGTTGATGTTATCATTTATATCCCCCAACTTGTGCAAAGGTCTGTTGTCCTTTTGCTTATGAATTGAGATCCATTGTCGCATATAATCTCAGTCGGGATCCCGAACCTGGTCAAGATATTGCGTTTAATAAATGAGACTACTTCTTTGTCTCTTACCTGAACGAAAGCCTCTGCTTCGAACCACTTTGAGAAGTAATCAGTTATCACTAGCATGAAGATTTTTCCTCCTGGGGCTATTGGAAGTTTTCCTACTATATACATTCCCCATTTCATGAATGGCCATGGAGAGACAATTGGATGTAGCGGTTCTGCTGGTTGATGCGGGATGTTGCTATGTCTTTGGAAAACATCACATTTGAGCATGCAGAAAAGAATCTCTCTTCATGATCGGTCAGTAGTATCCTGTTCTTAGTATGTCTTTCAAGACTTTTGCAGCCTCAGGATCTTCATGTATGTCTTTCAAGACTTTTGCAGCCTCAGGATCTTCCAAGCATCTAAGGTACGGACCTGCCATAGATTTTTTATAGAGTTTACCTTGGATTACGAAGAATCTTGAGACTCTTGTTCTGAATGGTCTCTCGCTTTTCTGTGTTGGTGGGATCGTGCCTTTTTTGGAGATACTCCAAAATGGGTTGGGTCCATTATTGTGGATTTCTTTGAGGATCCGGTTCATCGAGGTCCCTTTGAGGAGGGATCCTGGGGTCAAGATCTTCAATAGCTGCTACGCTTGTTGGATGTTTTGGATCTTCTGGTTTGTCAGATAGGGTTTCTATGGATGGGGTTATTATATGGGTTATAGGAATCTTTATCTCTGGTGGGATTCTAAGGGAGGATCCTAAATTGTCAAATGTGTCTGCTTCTGTGTTTTCTTCTCTGGGAACTTGGGTTAGGCTAAAGTTCTAGAAATCATAAGCTAATTTTTTGAGGATCTCTAGATATACTGCTAATCTTTCACCTTTCATTGCATAAGATCCATTGAAGTGATTGGTTATTAATAAAGAATCAACAAATACTTGAAGATCCCTGATTTGAAGATCCTTAGCCAATTGTAGTCCCATGATGAGTGCTTCGTATTCTGCTTCATTATTGGTAGTGTTGAATTCACAACTAACTGCTTGGGATAGGATGTCCCCTTGTGGCGACTTTAGTATGATCCCTAGCCCTGTTCCTTTTTTATTTGAAGCTCCATCTGTGAACAGTGTCCATTTTCCCAGGTGTTCATCTTCTAGGAGTTGCTTGGCTTCCATTTCTACTTTGTTTTGTAGATCATCGCTATACAAAGTCTGCTAATGCTTATGATTTTATTGCCGATCTTGGTTCGTATCTAATGTCAAATGTGCTTAGCTTCACCGACCATTTTGCCATTCTCCCCGACATTTCTGGTTTTCTCATGACATTCTTAAAAAGATAATTAGTTTTTACGTATATAGTATGTGTTTCAAAATAATGTCTTAGTTTAGTAGAAGCAGTTACTAAGGCAAGAATTAATTTTTCGAGGTGAGAGTATATGCTCTCAGGATCCATGAGACTTTTACTTACATAGTAGATAAGATGTTGATCCCCGTTAAGATCCTTAGCCAGAACGGCACTTACCGCGTTAGAAGATACTGAGAGGTAGAGAAGAAGTGGTTCTCTATCTATAGGCTTTACTAGTAGTGGTGCAGAGCTCAGATATTTTTTTATTTCCTGGAAGGCTTTCTCGTGTTCCTCCTTCCACTCAAATTTCTTGTTCTTTTTCAAGATATCATAAAATGGGTAGCACCTTTCTGAGGATCTTGAAATAAACCTGTTGAGTGTTGCTACTCTTCCGGTTAGCCTTTGGATGTCTTTTGTTGAAGATAGGGATCTCAGTTCCATGATTGCTTTAATCTGTTCCGAGCTTGCTTCTATCCCTCTCTTGGTTACCATGAATCCAAGGAACTTGCCTGACTTCATTCCAAAGTGACATTTGAGTGGGTTCAGCTTCATATTGTATTCGTCCAGGATGTCAAATGCTTCCTTAAGGTCTCTGAGGTGATCTTCGGCTTTCATTGACTTCACTACCATGTCGTCAATATAAACTTCCATGGTGTCCCCCAGCTTGTGTTTAAACATCCGATTCACCAACCTTTGATATGTTGCACCTGCATTTTTAAGACCGAAAGGCATTGTGGTGTAGCAATATATACTTGTTGGTGTTATGAATTTCGTGTCCTCCTGATCGGATGTCTCCATCTGGATTTGTTGGAATCCTACTGAAGCATCCATGAAAGTCAAGAGCTCATGGCCAGCCATCGTGTCTATCATGGAGTTAATGTATGGTATGGGGAAAGGATCCTTACGACAAGCCTTATTAAGATTCTTGTAGTCTACACACACTCGCCATTTGTCGTTTTTCTTTTGTATGACAACCACGTTAGCTAGCCATCTTGGGAACTTCTTTGATCATCCCTGTCTTGAGGAGCTTCTCTAACTCTTCTTGAATGATTTGGTTCCTTTTGGGTGCAAACTTCCTTCTCTTTTGGTGTATTGGTCTGAAAGAAGGATCAATATTAAGTTTATGAGTAATAATACACTTTTCTATACATGTCATATCTTTGTGTTTCCATGCGAATGTCTTGCTTCTGGTTCTTAGGAAGTTCAATAGATCTTATTCAATATGCTCATGCATTGAGGATCCTATAAGAACTTTAGCTTCAGGATCCTCAATACCGAGGGGCACTTCCTTCACATCTTGCTCCTTTGTTTCTAGAGCATGTCATGCCCCCTGCCTTAATTCCTATGTTAGTTGAGGTCTGGTTGTGGATTTAATGGTGTTTTTATAACATTCTTTGGCTTCTTGTTGATCTCCCATGATCTTTACTATCCTCCATGGAGTAGGCATTTTCACGCACTGATGGTAAGTTGATGGCACTTCTTTCATTTCATGGATCCATGGCCTACCTATTATCACATTATAAGAAGATAGGGTGTCAATAACACAGAAATTTTGTATAGAGTTTACCCCTTCAATGTATATTGGTAGCTTTATTTCCCCAATTGTATGTTTTATCTCCTCGCTAAATCCTATGAGGACCGAGGATCTTTTAATTATCTCCGACTCGGGAATATCCATTCTTTTTAAAGCGTCTCAGAGTACTATGTTAACCGGGGATCCTCCATCAACAAGGATCCTTCTGACGAAATGGTTAGCCATATATAGCGTTATCACGAGTCCGTCATGGTGAGGATCCTGAATTCCTTCCTTGTCCGTCTCGTCAAACGTGATCTCCTTCTCATTGCTGACCGTGGTATTTCTCCGTGGCCTGTCTTCCTTCTCAGTTTTAGAGACTTTGGCGTGTCTTTTCGCCTGAGAATAAGAGGCACCATAGATGTTAGATCCACCTGAGAAAACATTTATTATCTTAGCGTTTGGGGGTGGAGATCCTGGTTTTTTCGGGATCCCGTGATCATCCCGGTTGTTCTCCTTGTATTTTTGTCTTTTTCTCCGAATGATTTCTTTGAGGTGTCCCTTGCTGAGGAGGTAGCTGATCTCTTTTCTTAGAGATATACAGTCCTCCATGATATGGCCAAAGTCTTCATGGTAAGCACACCATTTGGATTTGTCCTTCCAGGAGGTGGGTTTGTTATCTCTCTTCGACCATCTTGCTTTGTCTCCAAGATCCCGCATAGCATGAATTACACCTGAAATATCCACAAAAAACAATAGTCAGTGATCTTAGGAAGTTCTTCCTCTTCTCCCTCATCCTCTAGGGCATTGACCCTGTGATGATCCGGTTTGGAATAAGGCTTCGCTTTGTAGGATCTTGGACTCGAAGATTCGGCCTTTCTGTTGGGATTCTCATATTGACTCAAAGGGTTGCTTCTCATATGGATTTCTCTATCCTCTTCGACCCTTATGAACCTCAATTCCCAGCACCTGAACTCATCCAATCTTTTGCATGGGGTCATCACAAGGTCTTCATAGAAGGGTGAATCCTTCCTAAGTCCCATTTTGAAGGCTTCTACAGCGGTGGCCATGTCGATGTTGGGGATGCTCAAAGCTTCCTTACAAACCTGTTAACGAACTCCTTAAGTTTCTCATTAAGATCCTGAACCACTCGGTAGAGATTGTTATTGATCTTTTCGAAGGTTCTGCTGCAAGAAAACTGGTTATTAAAGATATTGACTAAGTGTGCGAATGAAGTAATAGAGTATGTGGGAAAGTTTAGCAGCCATTTGAGGGTTGATCCTGTAAGGATTGAACCAAAGCCTTTGCATAGGCAAGCTTCCTTCAAATGTCCCAGGACGGGAATGATCTCCATCCTTTCTCTGTATTGGGGTATATGCTCTTTAGGATCTGTAGTTCCATCGTATAGCTTCATGGTGGGGGTTTGGAAGCGCTTAGGAACTTCGGTATCGGCTATCGCTGGAGCAAATCTCAAGATATTGTAACTTGTAGGAGATGCTTCTGGTATGGGTTGGACCACTCCGGGTACACTTGAGATCATCTTCCTTAGTTGTTGAAGTTCCCTGGCCATGTTTGGATTTATTCCCGCATCAACGTTAGTATAATTAGTATTAATAGTATTGTTGTTTAAAGAGTTACTAGAATCAAGGTTTCTAGGAGTATTAAAAGGCTCATTGAGATCATTGATAATAGATTCTCGGTTGTCTATAGTTGTCCCCCCACGGCGACGCCATAGTGGCAGGAACTGTGTTCTTCTGGTGATTCTCTGAGGATCCCGCGTCGCCAAAGTTCAGGATCCTTGGTTGTACAACTGTGGACATTGTTCCTTGGGACTTCTGGAATCCCTCCTTCATACTTTCCACTTCTTTGAGCAGAGCTCTATTCTCCTCCTGCTGTTGGGTCACCTGTTGCGTCATTTTCCTCATCATAGCGAAGAGTTATACAGTAGTGACCGAGGCAGTCGGATCCTGGATCCCTGGGGATCCCAAATTTCCTTGGTTAGTGACCGGAGGGGTGTTTTTCTTGGAAGTGTCAGGCGTTTTCCTCTGAGCAGGGGGCCTACTCAGAGGAGGTGGTAGGTTTTTAGTTGGAATGGAAGGAGCAGAGGATGAAGAAAGGATCGGTTGTGTAGACATTATTTTCTCGAATATTTCGAACACCACGACCCCACGGTGGGCGCCAAATTGTCTTGGTAAAAAACTACACATGTGTTAATCAACCAAATTTGAATGAGAGGTTGTGATGTTCAGAATATGTAATTGCAAATGATAAAGGAAAGTGACACAATGGTTTACAAGGAAAGCCCTAGATCCTTGCTAGGATCTCCGACACTAAACCTTGAGAGGTGATAACTATCACCTGCCTTGATGATTTAATTGATATAAAAATGGTGATTACAAGGAGTTCTTAGTAAAAATAATTAAGCAATTTCGTAGTGTAAGGTTAGGTTTCAAAACCGTGTGATGTGTGCAGAATACAAGTGTCAATTTATAGTCTAAGCTAGCTAACAAGAAGTCCGATATTTCCGGGATCCTCTATGACCAGCTTCATGAACGTTATTTGACCAAGTATTCTGGGTCTTTAGCATAGTTGAGATGATTCTTCGTTGAGAATTGGTCTTCCCTTGACTACTTTTGTACACGTGATAGTTATAGACAAAATATGACCGTTATAAATATTAACAAAAATATTACGGAAATTAGTCAGGATCCTGAGGTAGCCGAGGATCCTATCCCTAACAAGGAGCGAGGATGAGTCATGTGTGTATGTCAAGGCTAGTATGGGTACAATGAGTTTCCTAGTATTGTATGTTGATGACATACTCCTTATGGGAAACGACATTCCGACCTTGCAAGAAGTAAAATCTTGGCTTGGAAAGTCTTTTGCCATGAAGGACCTAGGGGGAGCAGCCTATATTCTTGGAATAAGTATTTTGAGGGATAGAAAGAAAAGACTTATTGGTCTTAGCATGAGTACATACTTGGATAAAATAGTAAAACGTTTTAGTATGGAGAATTCCAAGAAAGGGGACTTGCCTATTCATCATATTGTTAAGTTGAGTAAGACTCAAAGCCACAGTACTGATTAGGAAATAGCTGACATGAGTCGGGTCCCATATGTTTTGGTTGTAGGTTCGATCATGTATGTTATGACGTGTACTCACCCTGATGTGTCTTATGTTTTGAGCACGATTAGTCGATTTCAGGGCAATCCTGGCAAAGTTCATTAGACTACAGTAGAAAATATTCTTAAGTATCTGCGAAGGAAGAAGGACATGGTTCTAGTCCTTGGTAGCAGTAATACATTAAGAGTGAGTAGATATAGTGACGCCAACTTTCAGACAGATCGAGACAACTTTGATTCTCAGTCGGGCTGGGTGTTTGTGTTAAATGGTGGAGCGGTGACTTGGAAAAGTTCCAAACAGGATATTGTGGTTGATTCTACTTGTGAATCATAGTACAATTCATCAAGTGAGGCATTAAAAGAAGCGGCTTGGTTGAAGAACTTCATCCGCGATCTTGGAGTAGTCCTGACTATTCAAGAGCCAATAGAACTTTTTCTTTGATAATGAAGGGGCGATTGCTTTGACCAAAGAACCAAAGGATCATGGTAGATCCAAGCATATTGACATAAAGTACCATTACATTAGACATAGGGTTGAAGAAGGTCATCTCCCAGTGAAGCGAATATCAACAAAAGACAATCCTGCAGATCCTTTTATTAAGGCTCTAAGCAGTGTTAAACACAACCAACATGCTAGGAGAATTGGCTTGAGAGACGATGCTAGTTTTAGTAGTTAGTTGATAGTTTGAAACTTTGTAACAAAATAAATTTAATTCATTTTAGTGATTTAATAATGGATAATTATTTATGAGTATGGTTACTGTGTTTTTCAATTGTTTATTCTCATATTTCATTTTGCATGTTTTACTTCCTAAATGATTTGATTATTCAAATTCCACAGTCGCTGATACTCTTAGAAGTAAGTAGTGAATTAAGACCGTCGTCAATAGATTGTGGATTGTCTATGGAGATTAGACATTGCAATGAGTTTGCTACAATATTCATGAGTACTTAGAAAATGAAGATTTTGAATATTGGATAAACACACACTCATAGAATTACTTCATGGATTATATCACAACTAATTCTAAGATGATAATATCTTTTATTCTTCAAACAGATATATACAAGTTGTAATTTACAAGTCAGTTGTGCATTGGTATTGCAAAAACACATCATTAACATGATGTCATAAAACGTAGTGTCATGTATGATTTGGTGAGTAAAGGATACAAGTATATAAGTCGAAGTTTATTCGTTCCTTTTTCCCTATTAGGAAAAATCATATCTTTAGGACCCTCGATGATTTGTTGTTGACATTATAGTGTTGGGCCCAACTAGGACTAAGTGTTGGGCCCAACTAGGACTAAGTTGATGTTTTCAATTAGTAATCTTATGACGTCATCACAAATTAGGAAATCCGGAAACAAAATTTTTTGACAATAAGATTGAATATAATCCATGTATCAAGTCCATACGATATCTTGAATAACAAAGGAATATGTGATCACTTATCTTAGGGCTAAAGTCTAATTTGATAAGAGTTCGAAAGTTGCTTCAAAAAGCACACTTTGTTGTTTAATTTAGAAGTTACACTTGCAATTATAGTTACAGATTTAACCAAGTGGGAGACTGTTGGATTAAGGTGTTTAAGCCAATAACTAAATTGGTGTATAATTGAATTAAAAGCAAAGTCTTTTTTGGGTTGCCTCAAAACTAGTAATTGAGTAGAATGCCATTTGGAGAGAGAGGTTGATTTATTGATTTATTATGTGATTAATAAATAGCGATAAATAATTTGTTAATATATTATGCGATTAATATATTAATTAGAAATAGTATTATTTAATCAATAATTAATCAGAAATTAATTGGAATTAATTTTAGGATTAATTGGATTAATTAAAAATGTATGGACTTAAGCTATAATTGTTCAATAGTTGCACGAGAGTGATTCTAAAAACTTGCATGCGTCATGGACGGTTTTGGAGAGTTTTTTAAGAGTTCTTGTAACACCGTAAATTTTCAAACAAATTTTTCGTTTTTAAAATCACATAATTCTCATAATACATTTCACAAAAATCCCATTTATTTAATTTACAAAACGCAATTCCACAATTGTTTGATTAATAATCCATGATCCTCAAAACATAACTCTTCTCTGGTGTGTACAATCAAGTCGGCGCCTTCCCGCGATCCTAAGAAGAACCTGAAACACATATCACATAACACGGTAAGCATGAAGCTTAGTGAGTTCTCCAAAATACCACACACATCACATTAGCCACTCGAGGATACCTCAATACGACCCTCCGGTCAATGTGTCTCAGTGGAGACCCTCCGTTCCCACAACTCGGGTGGACCCTCCGGTCCTAACTCAATAAGCTCATGATAATAATACTCAACATAAATCATAAAGACATAATGCAGAATATCACAATATACAGGTAAGCACATAAGAAACCTCGGTCACACAAAGATACCACTCATGGTAAGTATAGTGATAAGACTCACCTCGGATGATGAACAGCTCCTATAGATGCTGTTGTTGCACCGGCCTTTAACACTAGACCAAATCCACAATTACCCAATTAAGATCTAAGTCCAAATCCTCACTCTTTAGGTCTAAAGTTAGTCCACTAACTAGCCCATCAATAACAAAAAACTCATTGGGCCCACAAAGGCCCAATAATGAATGGGCTCTCCCGAGGCCCAACTCTCAAGTCCAAGTGACAAACCCAACTCAAGGGCCCAAGGCACACACACACACACATATATATATATATATATATATATATATATATATATATATATATATATATATATATATATATATATATATATATATATATACATATATATATATATTCCTCTGGTCCAAAACTCTAGTGCAACAAGCCCAAACTCCAGGCCCAACACTCAAGGCCCAAAATGAGACTTAGCCCAAAAGTCCACAGTAAGATTTCGCGGGGCGTACCTCCCTTGGTACGCTCAGCGTACTCACGAATCCAGATTGGCCATCGGGGACACTTGGTCAGTACGCGGGGCGTACTAGAATTACGCTCAACGTACGTCCCAGTTTCACTCTTTCTACTCATTTGGTCTTAATAAGTTAAGACCTTGGCTTATATCACAGATCTGGACTCCCTAATAGCTCTTACTCCATAAAGTCAGTGACATTAAGCCTTTGCATGGCTGATAAGGTCCAAAACCCAAATACACTCACTCTTTACTCCCAAAAATGCTCATATCTCATGCATGGAGAGATCTTGACGACCAAGATCTCATTTTTATGACTCCAAACGATTAAAAGCATCTATAAGGACAGCTATTATACTCTGGAGTTCATCAAACTCATAAAGTTCCAAGCTTGGGACATAAAACCCTAAAAATGGACTCAAAACAAGAACTAGCACAACAATGAGCAAGTTTCGAACTTGATACCTCTGGAAGATGCACCAACAAGTGTATAACTCAGATCCAAAATCTAGATGCTCAAGCTATTCTCTTTCAAGGCTCCTTCTTCTTCCAAGGACAAACATAACAAGTCATCACCCCACTAGATCCACATAAGAAAGCCACCAAGATTCAAACTTTATGCTTTCTGGAGCTAGATCAATATGATTAGGGCTTGGATCCACAAGCTCCAAGCCAAGCAATGCTTCCTCAAGGAACTCCTTCTTCC
Source organism: Lactuca virosa (assembly GCF_052849685.1). Lineage (NCBI taxonomy): Eukaryota > Viridiplantae > Streptophyta > Magnoliopsida > Asterales > Asteraceae > Lactuca > Lactuca virosa. Next base: position 140,439,246 of record NC_136427.1, on the reverse strand, counting down.
ACAATAAGCACCAAAAACTTCACTAAATCACCAAAAAGCTCGAGAATCACTCCAACGGAGGCTTAGGGTCGATTTCTAGGGTTTAGAGGAATGGAGGCTAAAGATATTAGGGTTAGGTTATGAGATAAGGAGCTTAAATAGGGTCCAAGACCCTAAAATAGGGTTTAGGTCTAATTTGCGTACGCCCAGCGTACATATCGTACGTCCAGCGTACTCCGAAGAACATTCGCGACCATCCTGGTCAGTACGCCCAGCGTACTCAAAAGTACGCCCAACATACTGCCTTCTTCACTAGTACGCCTCGCGTACGCTTTGTGTACTCCCAACATACTCGGCTAACCATGAAACCAAGAAAATTCCGAAGGCCATAACTGATGGGTTTTGAGCATTCTAACACTCCTAAGGTGTGTATGCAACCCTAAATACCTTGGATCTATGTTTTCTCTATTATACATGCAAACTTGAACATTCCAAGGTATTACCCTAACTAGCATACAAAGCTTTGATACTTAGGTAATAAAACAAGTTTGAAGACATACCTTTTGTTGTAGTTGGAAGCCTTGGACCTTTAAGAACTTAATGTCCCAAGTGTTGCACCTCAAATGGAATGACACAACACCACCAACAACTGGAATAACTTGAGAGAAGAACACTTGCTTCACCAATCGGCTAGCCCTAACTTTTTTTCCCTTAGAGGTCTACACTAGTGCCAATTTCATAAGCCTTGGGGTTTCTTATATAGTGTGGCAAACTAGGGTTACACCATGTAACTCATGACTTTCCACATTCCTTATGATCCATGGGTTTTACCCTCCATGGAGTATCCATGGGTCACCACATGGGTTTAGCCCAACATGAAGAACTATGGATCATAAGCCCACTTTATAAGAATAAATGATTTACCAAATCAATCCCCATTTATTTAATTAGTCTCTCTTTATCACAAAATTAATTCCAAACTAATTCTTGATCAATACTAATTAAATAATGTGATTTCATATTAATATATTAGAAATTATAATATATTAATAAATCATAAATATCCTCTTCTCACAAAAGTCTATCCAAATTGTTCTGATGCCATGCAACCCAAATGGACCATGCTACTCTCGGGTCAAGTACATACCAATAATAGTTATGGGCTTAGACATCTAATCCAACAGTCTCTCACTTGGATAAGTCTAATACTATTATTGCAAGCATGACTCCAACCCGACTAATAATCGTAGCTCTTAAAACCCGTTGTCGAACTCTGAACTAGTCAATGATGCGTCCATTAGATAAGGGATCATATATAATCCTCCATTCTAGATATCATATGGACTGAGACATGGATTATAATCATTCTTTCTGTCCATCTGTTGTTTCCCGATTTCCGATTTATGACGACCGACTAATTGAATGAATGAAATCAGTCCAGGCCTGATGTCATCACTAAATCATCTAGGGGCCCACAGATATCGCTTTTATCCAAATGGGGTAAAATGAACGGATAAACTTCGACCCAAATGCTCGTTTGTACTTACTCATCAAATTACACACAACGATATGTTTTATAACATCCAAGTTACCGGTGCGTTTACATATGTCAAAGTGTGCAACCGACTCGCAACTACAACTCACATGTCTTCGTTCCAAAAATATAAGATATTATCGTCTTATGATCACTCGTGATAAAATCCATGAAGTGATTCAAATGAGCGTGGGTTGACTCCAATACTCGAATCTTATTCCAGGAGTACTCATGAACACTGCAGCCTCATTGTCCTAGACAAACTACAGACCCATTCATGACAGTCTTGCCTCAATACCTACTTCCAAAGTATGATCGACTGTGGATGGTTTGAATAACCTAGTTATTCAGGAAGTCAAAACATGCAAAGTGAAACTCAAGAATAATACTAATCCTATATGGCCCAAAAACTTTTGAGTCATATTGATTACTCATTATTCATTGTATAATGTTTCGAATAATCAACTTAATACTTGAATTAAAACAACAGTTATGCCATGCTCCAACCATGCACACTATGTTTTTCTAAACGATAGTTATGCCATGCACACTATGTTTGTCTATGGTCCTTTCATTGTGAAATAGATCAATTGAAAAACATTTCAATGATGCTCATTTCAAAATTCCAAATCCTTATTGCAAGTGTAAGAATTCCAAATTCTTGTCACTGCTAGAAAGTGTTAGATTCTAAACTATCATGCAATGATTCTTTTGTAATGTCTAGGTACCAAAAGTCACAGAGACTTGACCAATGATATTAAAAAATATTCCTTTGGAGATTGTTAGAAGATAATTCCATGGAAATGAAATATCAAATTCAAAGTAGATTCCTTTGAACATCCTTCTTGCATGAAAGTTTCTAACTTTCTCATCTATTCTTCTACTCCTAATATGGAAACATTCCATATTTGCCATGTGACAATTCATTATTAATAGACTCTTGTCTATTCATAATAATGTCAACATGGTCCATCCATTACTATACTTCCAACTGTCCTTAAGCGACCAATCTTTGGAGAATCTTAGATTGTCGTTAATAGTTGTTTAACCACTTTAGACATATCCGGTTCTATACTTTTCCCTCTAAATGCCCTAGGCGTTTGGAAAAATTTAGAAAACGAGAATATTATAGCATATGCAATCGATCCTATACCTGAAGCAAATGGGATACGATTCATAATGTCTAACATAAAGACATGATACTTGATCAGCCTTCTGCTATAATATTTATGTTTGCCATGTTCTCATAATTTAGATTATGAAGAGGGATGTCGTAATCATAATTAAATTTTGAGAACGCAATTAACATTTCCATATATAGAATTTCCTTATGTTGAACCATTCCAACATAACATTCATATATATATATATATATATATATATATATATATATATATATATATATATATATATATATATATATATATATATATATATATATATATATTTGACTAAATGTGATTAAAATCTCAATCTAAGCTTTTAGAATTGAAATGAAATATAATTTCCTCTCCCTTAATTGTAGCAAAACAACTTTTCAAACTCAACAACTTTCAAATTGAAACTTTTGTTTTCTATAAATAACATTGCTAACTTGCAACATTTACCATAATTGATTATGCTCCCACTAGCATAGTAATTATTATCTTACTAGCATAACAATTATGCTCCCACTAGCTTTGACATGTACTTAGAAATTAGCTGGACTTCTAAAAATCAATGGTTATTGACTATCATTACCAAAGTTCAGATTTTTGATACGAGATGCTTTGATAAGACTTTATCTAGGCGTCTCAAACTCATACACATTTCCTCAGATAGCTCAAATGTGTGTCTAAACAATTTAATAACTTACATCAATAAGTCTCAAATGTTTAGACCTTTTGCCGTTCCTCACAATTTGAATTATGAAAAGGGATGTTGTAATCATAATCAAATTTGAGAATGCAAATATCACAGCTGCTATCTCCTTAAAATCTACTTAGTGAAAGCGTTTCATCACCATCATTTTCATGAATCAGAGAGAAACCTTATGACACTTAGATTTTATGGTGTATTTGTTCCTATCCATGTGAATTTTTGTCATAACCATAATCACAAGACAAGGTTAGCAACAAATCCAAAATCATATGGACTGAACTTGTTCAATCTTAATTTCTTGCCACCTGGCAGCACAAGGGCCTACCATTGCTTCCAAGTAGTTTTGCAAACAACTGAGAACTCATAGAGCTCACATGCATAGTCAACTTTAACTGGAATGGGCACTGAAACCAGAATATGTCAACACAATAGGTTATAAACCTCAAGTCGTGTGCTAGTGATAAACAATAGGTTTCATTCTTGATTAGTTCTTGAAGCTTTTCCAAGATCTCTAAGACTCCCACTGCCCTCTTGACATATAAGATTCTCTTGTCATGAATCATTCCTTAACAAAACAAATATTCAAGAGTTAGTGCGGATTCTTATCAAGACAAACACTTCACATAATTGGCCTTAGTTGGTCTTTGTTTTATCCAAAACATCACAACTCACCAATTTCAAATGTACAAGAGTAGAAAACTTTTACTCTACAATTGATAAGTGTTTTAAACCTTTCTTAAGACATGTCACTCAAATTCCAATCTTGGAGTATAACTCTAACATTCGATATTGGAACGAAGTATGATCCACCTTAATTGATTTAACCATTACAACAATTCATGAATCCTCTTCTTAGCCATATGAATGTACTAGGATGTCCTTAGAGGGCCAATTGTGATATGGTTTTCCATAATCATTAAGATGATCATAAAACACGATACTAAAGTACTCTCCCATCTTTTCAGATTGGAGAAACTTTTATCTTTCTGCCTAATTTGGTTCTTCTTATTCGTCCTGCCATACATTGAAACTTTTCCAATGTTCCAGAATTATACCTAAACCTGTAAGCATAACCATGTTTACTGAACATTATTAAATCATGACGAATAGTCTTATCGATCTTTGTGGTTGATCTTGATCAGCACACACACAGTGTACCCGATCCCCTAGTCCTTCACTTGACTCACATGTACATGTGAACAAGGAATTAGTCTTAATTTACCAAAGATGAAAATTCTCATTCATCATACAATACAACTTGCATGATTCCAAGTTTCTGTCCAATTGAAACTTGGGTGATGAGAATCTTTCCTTATTTGGAAAATACTCGAAACTACCACAAACGAAAGAATCAAATTCATATTGCTAACATAGAAACATACAAACATCAATTTTCACAAAATGCCATTATAAGGAGATATAATAAAAATAAATTTTTATTTATTTATTAAAATGCGGAAAAAGCTTTTCCTTACAATGCAATTACAAATGAAAACTATGTTAGTACATATTTCCTAGCAATCTATCATAACTCCTAAGCAGCAGCTCAAAAATCCGATCTTCGAACCATGCGATTGAAATCCATCTTCGCGATCAGATTCAGCATACTCTTCCTTTAAGCTTCCTTCCTTTTGCATGATCCTACAAAACATCAAAATGCAACCTTGTCACATCATGTATTAAGAATCAACAATTAGGAACTTAATAGAGTTAGATAGTAGACTTACCTGAAGCAGAGTCAAACTTTTTGATTCTACCTTTTCTCAGATCCTTCAGGTAGTCAGGGCAGCTTCGCAACCAATGCCCCTTCTTTTGGCAACAGACATATGGACTCTTTGGGAATGGTACACGAGACAATCTCAGACTTAGCCTTTCTCTTTCCCTTGGAAAGAGAAATCTTTTCTGGACTTCCAATGTTACGATTGTCAATGTCCATGGAAGTTTGGGGAGTAGATCTTCCAATCAAATTTGCTTTTCTAGTGTGCCAAATCATTGTTGATTCAGGAGCAACAAGCAAATAGTTAAGATCAATAAGGGTCATGTCGTGGTTTATCACATAGTAGTCCTTAATGAACTCACTATATGACTCAGGAAGTGATTGAAGAACCCAGTCAACAGCCAAATTCCTTGAGACTTCGACACCCAATACTCTCAACCTGTCAATATGTGACTTCATCTCCAAGACATGCATACACACAGGCCTTCCATCTTGATGTTTCATTTCAAGTAGGGCTTGAGTGACCTTGAATTTTTCAAGTCTTTGAATTTGTGGGTTAGGGAGAATTATTGGAGGAGGTGGAGGAAGTGAAGTATGACTTCCACGATCCAACCGCGGGACATCATCTTCAAGAGGAAAGCTTGTTCCATAAGATTTGGGAAGACCATAGTTGTCTGAACTAGACATCTACAATGGGAGAAATTCAAGTTGGTTGATTTAAGTCCTTAATATAAAACCCAAATGAAATATTAAGGCTAGGACCCAACACAATATTTTACAATTTGGAAGAGGGATGTCGTAATCCAAAACAGCAAAATATTTGAAGGTAGGTAAATGACGATTTACCAATTTCCACCACGAAAAACGAAAAAGAGTTTTAGGTTTTAAGTGAATTGAAACTCATAGATCCTTTGAGATTCATTGAACAATTCAATGGCATGTTTAAATCTCGATTGTGCCCTTCAAGTTTGTGACTGGGATGTCGAGGATCACAAACAAGGTGTGAATAACCATGCAAATTAGCTTGGTACACCCAATGTTACAACCACCTAATCAATGTGCCGTTTAACAACACACGCTCCATTGATCTATGATTAACATCAAGCCACCGTTTGCCACGCACCGTCAGTCCAGATTAGTGTGCCACTTAACCACACACGCTCCACTAACGGCTTAACAAGGTGCAAAGTGCAATTTCATGGGTTAGCACCATATTCACATTTTCCTAAATAACTAAGATTTGGAAATTTATAAGTGTTTAGTTACTTTATATTTATCATTATACTTTTAATGAAGGGAGAATTAGAGTCCTATCCTACCTGTTCGGCTAACGACCCTCCATCAGTGAAGGAAGTGGTGGGTGAGAGTGGACACCCATTAAACTGTCATTTTATAGGCAGTAACCTTATACCCCCCCTTATAGACCGGCTTCGTGAATGAGGCCTACTAACGGTAAGACTGACTTTACTCTTATACATATATATATATATATATATATATATATATATATATATATATATATATATATTAAACCTATAATATTATAATAGTATAAGGATTGAATTTTAAACTTTTTAAAATTCTAGGGTTTGGAACTAAATGTTTCAAAAGTTAGACTTTTACATTTACAAATTCCAAAACTTGAAGGAAAGTTTTGTAACTTTCAAAACCTTTTGGAATCCATAACTTATGAGTTTAATAAAGATTTTATGAAAAGACTCTTGACATTCCATAACTTGAGGACAAGTTATGGAGTTCATAAAAAACCATTTATGAGAAAAAGACTATTCAAGTTCATAACATATGACTTTAATGATTTCTTTAAAAAAAAACTTTTCATTTTCCATAACATATGACCTTATGGAATTCATCAAAATCATTTAGATCAAAAATTATAACTTACAAAACAATCAATTTGTCTATGATCTAAATTAAACTCATAAGAACAAGACAATTCATATCAAACAAATTTCATGTAATTAGCCTAACCATATAAATTGATACAAAACATGAAACTTTGACAATTATCTTTTAAATTGGATTAGCATAATCATTACCACATAAAAAATAGGTTTATAAGTTCAAAAACAGCTTAGGGTAATGATCCTAGTCCAATTCTAGCAAAAAAAAACTCGAAAAACTGCATTCTGGGGCACCAACTCGTCGAGTGTATGAACCAACTCTGCAAGTTGGATGAATTTGTGCTTGGACTCGGCGAGTCCCCCAGTGGACTCGGCGAGTCCACTGTCCAGAACAGCAAAAAAATCGATTTTTAAAGCATTTCCAAGCTAGTAGCATCAAGTATAATTGAAAACAAGCCTCGGCTCTGATACCACTGATGAGTTTTGAGCCTTCTAACACTCCTAAGGTGTGCATGCAACCCTAAATACCTTGGATCTATGTTTTCTCTATTATACATGCAAACTTGAACATTCCAAGGTATTACCCTAACTAGCATACAAAACTTTGACATTTGGGTAATAAAACAAGTTTGAAGACATACCTTTTGCTGTAGTTGGAAGCCTTGGACCTTTAAGAACTTAGTGCCCCAAGTGTTGCACTTCAAATGGAATCACACAACACCACCAACAATTGGAATAACTTGAGAGAAGAACATTTGCTTCACCAATCGGCTAGCCCTCACTTTTTGTCCCTTAAAGGTCTACACTAGTACCAATTTCATGAGCCTTGGGGTTTCTTATATAGTGTGGCAAACTAGGGTTACACCATGTAACTCATGACTTTCCACATTCCTCATGATCCATGGGTTTTAACCTACATGGAGTATCCATGGGTCACCACATGGGTTTAGCCCAACATGAAGAACTATAGATCATAAGCCCACTTTATAAGAATGAATGATTTACCAAATCAATCCCCTTTTATTTAATTAGTCTCTTTTGATCACAAAATTAATTCCAAACTAATTGTAGATCAATACTAATTAACTAATGTGATTTCATATTAATATATTAGAACTTATAATATATTAATAAAGCATAAATATCCTCTTCTCACAAAAGTCTATCCAAATTGTTCTGATGCCATGCAACCCAAATGGAGCATGCTACTCTCGGGTCAAGTACATACCAATAATAGTTATGGGCTTAGACATATAATCCAACAATAACTTATTCGTTATAAATCCGTTTTTGATGATCCTTATATCCATCAAAAAGTAAAGAGAATCCCCACACTTCTATCAACTTTATTCCTCCTGAAGCCCACTCGAACTCAAATCCAAAATTCATGAAAAGCCCGCACCAACGCCTTTAACAATACATTTGGGCTCTAAAGCACAAACCGAACTCTTTTATCACACAACCTACCTTATCCACATCCCAAAAAGGGCCTAAACCTTTCTCCTTCAAAGCCTCAAAACCTTCTCATACTCAGATTAAGGCCCACGGGCCTTAAATCAAAAAACAATCCAGAACATGATATTACAATTCTCCCCCACTTAAATTAGATTTCGCCCTTGAAATCTTTCTTTATCTTCGCATAGATCGAAACAAATAACCCGAGAAGCACAACCGGAAAATCTCTTAACATTCAACGATCCCCCTCCCAAGACATCCAAAACCAAATAGAAATTCCCAAGCCGAAGAAGGACGGACCCCTTTTCCGTGGAAGTACCTGCTCTAATTCTCTAGAACTGGAAACTATAGTGGTCTGTCTCCCCGACAGACCGCCCAGGCAAAATATCACCTTGATAATCGCTCATCGAATATCAGACTCGGATAAAACACTTCCAACTCTGAGTACCAGGTCAGCTCCTGGCCCAACAGTTGAACCTCCAAGGGCGACCCCTTGCACACCCAATAAAATGACTTGACAACCCTCCTTTTTCACAATAGCTATCTCAGCCCATCATATGAAACACAAAGTCACGCAGTTCTCTTTACCTCAAGCGAATACTTCAACCCATCTGATGTCGCCTCACCTCCGGCCTCTGTCGTCTACCACTTACTAGTTCCATGCGTCTCGTGGTCCTTCCCAACCAACGAACCGACCCACTCGGGTCTAAAAATATCATACGGAAACCATTACCACCCAGAATGAGATCCATCTGAAAATCCGGAATCTCATCCTGCCTACCCAATGCTCAAAAGGAGCCATACTCGAACTCGAGAGTCTGGTTCAACAACAGAACTGGAACCACTCATATCCAATCTGATACTCAACTCAAAACCCGAGATCCGTGAATTTTCGTATATATTACTTCTCCAATCCCTTCCGATTAACGACAATCCCCTCCCTAAAATCACGATATAACGGTCCCCGACCATCACGGAGACCCCCAGTCTCGCCCCTGGTCCGACCACCAGGTTCCCAAAGACTCAAGTGGTAAGGCTACCCAAGCCTAAGAACTCCTATGCGTCATACTATGACTAGTAAATACTGTTGGGTTATGAGCATTCTAACACTCCTAAGTGTACATGCAACCCTAAATACCTTGGATCTATGTTTTCTCTATTATACATACAATTATGAACATCCAAGGTATTATCCTAATCTAGCATATAAAATAATAAATATAACAAGATAGAATACATACCTCTTTGATGTAGAATGTCTTCATGAAGCTTGACTGCCTAGTGCCCCAAGTGTGACACCTCAAATGGTTCACACAACACCAAATACACTTGGAATAACTTGAGAGAAACTTGAACACTCCTTGAAATCGTCTAGCCCTCACACTCACACATAAGTGCACGATTTCTTGAGCCATGAGATTCTTTTATATGGTGGCTATTAGGGTTACACCATGTAACTCATAACTTTACCCATTCCTTATGCTCCATGGATTTTAACCTCCATGGAGTATCCATGGGTCACCCCATGGACTTAGTCCAACATAAGGAATCTTGGATCACAAGCCCACATATATAAGAATGAATTATTTACACAATCAACCCATATATTTAATTAGTCTCCTTTTGATCACTTAATTAATTCCAAATTAATTCTTGATCAATACTAATTAAATAACCTTATTAATATATTAGAACTTATAATATATTAACCAACCTTAAGTGTTATTTCTCTCATTATAGTCTATCCAAATGCATGATGCCATGCAACCCAAATGGACCATGCCGGATCGGGTCAAGTCTTACCAATTATAGTTATGGACTTAGACATTAATCCAACAAATACTACAGCTCCCCGCAGAACAGTATTCACTCTTATCGACTACTGAGTGCTACGGTTTCCCCGTAGTCTTAGGACGCTCCTTTATTGACTCATGAATGCTACGGCTCCCCGCAGACTTACGACACCCTCTCACTGACTCGTGAATGCTACGGCTCCCCGCAGTATCACAACACTCTCTAGCTAACCAATGAATACTACGGCTCCCCGCAGTACCACGACACTCTCTCGCTGACTAGTGAGTACTACAGCTCCATGTAGTATCACAGCACTCTCCTGCTATCCAGTGAATACTACGGCTCCCCGCAGTACCATGTCACTCTCTCGCTGACTAGCGAATACTACGGCTCCCCGCAGTACCATGATACCCTCTCCCACTGACTTACCATGGGCTCACTCCATGTTTTTTTCCTGATAATCCCAAGCGATTACTCCCACTCGGATCCACTTGCTCTCTTATCACCCCATAATCTCTTCATCAAGTCATCACTACACTGAGTTCACCAACTCACGCTCCACAGCTCAACATAAATAGGTGCTTACACCCACCCAGCTTATGCACCACCACTCCTGATGTAAGTTCTCATAGGCAAGGTACCTTTCTCAGCATAGATACACCCTTAGACAGTCCCATTCCAGAAAAAATTAACTGATGGGTTCCCACTGGAACAAAAGTCACTCGGTACTCCACTCGCCATCTCACAACTCGAGTCTCAACATGACCAAAAATTAGGACATCATACACGGGTACCTCGGTACTGTTGGGTTTTAGTATACTACAACATCCTATGGTGCACATACAACCCTAAATACCTTGGATCTATGTTTTCTCTATTATACATGCAAATGGTTTCCAAGGCATTAAACCTATAACTAGCATGCATTTGACATAAACCATATAATATACTAGTTAGGGAAACATACCTTTTATGTGGCTTGAAGTCTTGATGTATTTGGCCTTAAGAGCTTAGCACCAATAGTATGAAATGCCTCAAATGGAATCACAACACACCTAGGACAAAGGTGGCTCTTGAGAGAGAATTCCATGCACCAAAACACCTCCATATTTCTCTAAGAAAAGAAGTGGTGATTTTGGCTATGGAGTAACCTATTTATATGTAGGATTCCAAGGGTCATGGGTATAACCCGTAATCCATACCCATGGGTTTTTATGATCCATGGTTCATGTGGCCCAACTCTTTATGCATCCATACATAAACTTGGTCCAACATGGATCATAAGCCCAACACATATAAATATAACTAATTATCATAATTAGTCCCCATAGATTTAATTAGTCTCTTTTGATCATTAAATTAATTGCAAATTAATTCTTGATCGATACTAATTAAAACATATGATTTCATATTAATATATTATAACTTATAATATATTAAAAAACCATAAATAACCTTCTCTCAAAAGTCCATCCTAACAAATTGTCCTGATGATATGCAACCCAAATGGACCATGCTACTCTCGGGTCAAGTACATACCAATAATAGTTATGGGCTTAGACATCTAATCCAACAGTCTCCCACTTGGATAAGTCTAAAACTATTATTGCAAGTACGACTTCATAACCCGACTAGCAATCGTAGCTCTTAAAGCCGCTGTCAAACTCTGAACAAATCAATGACGCGTCCATTAGATAAGGGATCATATATTCCTCTATTCTAGATATCATATGGACTGGGACATGGATTATAATCATTCTCTCTGTCCATTTGTTGTTTCCCGATTTTTGATTTATGATGACTGACAGATTGAACAAATCAAATCAGTCCTGGCTTGGCCAAGCACTCACATGTGTCATCGCTAAATCATCGACGGGCCCACAGATATCGCTTTTATCCTGAAGGTAAAAGGAATGGATAAACTTCGACTCATATGGCTTGTTCTACTACTTGTTGAATCATACATAAAGGCATGTTTTATAACATCGAGTTACCAAATGCGTTTTCGTGCAATCAATGTATAACCAACTCATAGTAACAACTCATATCTCTAGGTTTGAAGAATATAAGATATTATCGTCTCATGATCACTCGTGATAAAATCCATGAAGTGATTCAAATGAGCGCGGGTTGAATCCAATACTCAGAACTTATGAGCACTCATGAGTGTTGTAGCACCACTTTGTCCACCAACTTGGACCTCTACAAACCAACCCATGACAGTCTTGATTCATATCTACTTCCAACATATGACCGACTGTGGATGGTTTGAATAACTTAATCATTCAGGAAGAGCGACTTAGTTATTCTGGAAGTCAAAACATGCAAAGTGAAACACAAGAATAAATGAATCAAATATGATATCAAACCCTATGAATATAAATAAACACTTTTATTTATCACCATACTGATTACTCATTATTCATTGTTTCGGTTTTATCAACTTTATACTTGAATTAAAAACACTAGTCGTCCCATGCTCCAAGCATGTACACTATGTTTTTCTTAAACAATAGCTTTTCCATACACCAAGTATGCACTCTATGTTTGTCTATGATCCTTACTTTGTGAAATAAACCAATTGAACATAATTTCAATGATTCTAATTTCACACTCCCAAATCCTTATCGAAAAATGTGAGAATTTCAAATTCCTATCATTTATCGAAATCTGTTTAGATTTTAAACTTATATGCACTGACCCTCCTGTAATGATTATGTACAAAGTCACAAAGACTTGTCAACAGTCATTATAAGGTATTCCAATGGAGATCAACTCCATGGAAACTAAGTCTCATATTCAAAGTACATTGCTTTGGACATGCTTCTTGCATTAAGTTTTCTAATCTTACACAGATAACTTCCACCTATGGAGACAACTCCATATTCTCATTTTGACTATCACTTCTCAATAAGAGATGCCTCTTTTCAGAATATGTCAATATGGTCCTTCCAAAATTAGCACTATACTTCCAACTGTCCCTGAGCAACCAATATTTGGTAAACCTCAGATTGTCCTCGACAATTGCTTAATCATTTTAGTCTATCCAATTCTAGACCTTTTCCCTTCTTAATGCCTCTGGGCATTTGGAAAAATTTAGAAATGACAAATATTATAGCACATGCAATCGATCCTGTACCCAAAGCAAATGGTACACGATTCATGATGTCTCACATAAAGACATGATTCTAGACCAGTCTTTTGCTACAATATTTTTATTTGCCATGTTTTCAAAATTTGACTATGAAGAGCGATGTTGTAATCATAATCGAATTTTGAGAACGCAATATATAGAATTTCCTTAAGTTGAACCAATCCAACATGAAATTCATATATATATTATTGACTAAAGATGATTAAGGTCTCAATCTAAGCCTTTAGAACGGAAATGAAGTATATCCTCTCCCTTAATTATAGCAAACCAACTTTTTCAATCCCTGCAGCCTCACGAATTGAAACTTTTGTTTTCTATAATTAACATTGCTAACTTGCAACACTAACAATAATTATCATGCTCCCACTAACATGATGATTATTAGCATAACACTTATGCTCCCACTAGCTTTGACATGTACTCAGAAATCAGCTGGACTTCTAGAAATCAATACTTTATTGACTTTCTTACCAAAGTTCAGATTTCTGATACGAGATGCTTTGATAAAACTTTATCAAAATCATACACCTTTCCTTAGATAGCATGCATGTGTGTCTAAACAATTTCAGAACTATGAAAAGGGATGCCGTAATCATAGTCTCAATTGTTTAGACCTTTTGCCATTTGCTTCAAATCTACTTGGTGGAAGTGTTTCCTCACCATCATTTTCATGAATCGGAGAGAAACCTTATGACCCTTAGATTTTGTGGTGTATGTGTTCTTATCCATGTGAATCGTCAAAACCATAGTCACAAGACACGGATAATGACAAATCCAAACTCATATGGACTGAACTTATGCAATCTTAACTTCTTGCCACCTGGCAGTACAGGGCCTGCCATTGCTTCCAAGTTGTTATGCAACCAATTGAGAACTTTCAGAACTCCTATGCAAAGCCAACTTTAACTGGAATGGGCACAGAATATGTCAACACGATAGGTTATAAACCTCAAGTCGTGTGCTAGTGAAGAGCCTCAGGTTTTATTCTTGATTAGTTCTTGAAATTCTTTTTAGGATCTTTAACACTCCCACTATCCTCTTGACATATAAGACTATCTTGCCAAATATTCAACAGATAGTGCGGATTCTTTATCAAGACAAACACTTCACACAATTGGCCTTAGTTGGTCTTTGTTTTATCCAAAACATCACAACTTACCAATTTCAAATGTACAAGAGTGGGACACTTTTACTCTTACATTTGACAAGTGTTTTAAACCTTTCTTTAAGATATGTCACTCAAGTTACAATCTTGGAGTATGACTCTAAGAATTGTTTTGGAACGAAGTATGACTCATCTTCCTGATCTAACCATTTCAACAATTCATGACTCCTCTTCTTAGTCATAAGAATGCACTAAGATGACCTTTAGAGGACTAATTGTGATATGATTTCTAAATCATTAAGATGATCACAAACATGATACTAAAGTACTCTCCCATCTTTTCAGATTTGAGAAACTTTTATCTTTCTGCCTAATTTGATTCTTCCCATTCGTTCTGCCATACATTGAGACTTTTCCAATGTTTCAGAATTATACTTAAACTTGTAAGTATAACCATATTTACTAAACTTTAGTAAATCAAATAGTCTTAACGAGCTTTGTGGTGGACATGACCAGTGCACAAGAATGTGTACTCGATCCCTTTAGTCCTTCACTTGACTCACACATCCATGTGAACAAGTAATTAGTCTTGATTTTCCAATACTTGAAAGTTCCCATTCATCATACTATTCAACTTGCATGATTCCAAGTTTCGGTCCAATTGAAACTTGGGCGATGAGGAACTTTCCTGATTTGGTAAATTTAGACACTACCACAAATGAAAGAATCAAATCCATTTTCCAATATTGCTGTCAGTGGAATCATATAAGCAACAATTTTCCACAAATGCCATTGTAAGGATACTTCAAATAAATAAAATTAAACAATTTTCTTTTATTTTAAAACTTTGCGGAAAAACTTATCCTTACAATCCACATGGAAAATTGTTGTTATCTATTCCTTAGCAATATATCATAACTTCTTAAGCAACTGCTCAAAATTCTGATGCGATCGAAATCCACCTTCGCGATCAGAATCAACATATACTTCCTTTAAGATTTCTCTCTATTCTTTGATTCTTAAAACATCAACATGTGACCCAGTCACATCATGTAATGAGGATCTCAGAATAGAACTTAACAGAGTTAGATAATGGGCTCTACCTGATGTAGAGTCAAACTTATTGACTTTAACATCCTTAGGTAAATTTGGCAGCTTTGCAATCAACGCCCCTTCCTTTGGCAAAATAAACATATGGACCCTTTGGTAATGGGACTATCTCAGACTTAGCCCTTCTCTTTACCATTTGGTCAACCGGGTTGACTATGGCCAATCCCTTTCCATTGGGAAGAGAATGCTTTTTCTGGATTTCCAGTGTCACCATTGTCACTGTCCATAAAGTTTTTGGGAAGTTGATCTTCTAATCAAATTTGCTTTACTATCGTTCCAAATCATTGCTGATTCAGCAGCACCAAGCAAATAGATATGATCATTAAGGTTCATGTCATAGTCTGTTTCATAGTAGTCCCAAAGGAAATCACTATGTGACTTAGAAAGTGATTGAACATCCAACTTTCTCAAGACTTTGACATCCAACTCTCCCGGCTTGTCAATATGTGACTTCATCTCTAAGATGTGATCACACATAGACCTTG
Source organism: Lactuca virosa (assembly GCF_052849685.1). Classification (NCBI taxonomy): domain Eukaryota; kingdom Viridiplantae; phylum Streptophyta; class Magnoliopsida; order Asterales; family Asteraceae; genus Lactuca; species Lactuca virosa. Next base: position 140,423,191 of record NC_136427.1, on the reverse strand, counting down.
CTTGCCATTAGGGCTTGAGTGACCTTGAACTTGTGGATTAGGGAGAATAATTGGAGGAGGTGGAGGAAGAGAAGTATGACTTCCATGAGCCAAACTCGGGAAGTCATATTCATTAGGAAAGCTTGGTTTGGGAAGATCATTGTTGTCTAAACCAGACATCAACAATGGGAGAAATTCACGTAAAGTTGATTTAAGTCCTTAATATAACACCCAATATGATATATTAAGGCTAGGACCCAACAAACTATTTTATAACTTGGAAGAGGGATGTCGTAATCCAAGCTATAAAATATTTGAAGGTAGGTGAATGACGATTCACCAATTTCCACCAAGATAAACGAAATGTATTATTAGGTTTTAATTGGTTTTGAAACTCCTAGATTCTTTTGAGATTCATTGAACTTTTCAATGGCATGTTTCAATCTCGAGTGTGCCCTTCAGGTTTTGTGACTGGGATGCCGAGGATCACAAAACAAGGTGTGAAGTAACCATGCAAATATATTTGGTACCCTTAATATTTACCCCTCAATTGATGTGCCGGTTAACCACACACGCTCCAACGATACTATGATAAACATTAAGTTACCCTTTGCCTACCTTGTTAAGTCCAGGTTAGTGTGTCGGTTAACCACACACGCTCCACTAACAGTTTAAACAAAGTGCAAAGTGTAATTTCATGGATTAGCACCTTTATCACATTTTCCTAAGTAACTAAGATTGGGAATTTATAAGTGTTTAGTTACTTAGTATTTATCATTATACTTATAATGAAGGGAAAATTATAGTCCTTGTCCTACCTGTTCGGCTAACGACCCTCCACCGGTCAAGGAAGCGGTGAGTGAGAGTGGACACCCATTAAACTGCCATTTTATAGGCAGTAACCTTATACCCCCCTTATAGACCGGCTTCGTGAATGAGGCCTACTAATGGTAAGACGACTTTATCTTATACATATCTATATAATTAAAATTATAATAATAGTATAAGGGTTGAATTTTAAACTTTTAAAATTCTAAGGTCTAGTTTGGAATTAAAGTATACATGGGGGTAACTTTACAAATTCCAAAACTTGAGGACAAGTTTTGAAACCTTTCAAAACTCTTGGATTTTTCATAACTTATGAGTTTAATTAAGGTTTAATGAAAAAAAAAATTCAAGTTCCATAACTTGAGGACAAGTTATGGAAGACATTAAATCATTTAATGATGACATTAAAAATAGTGACTCTTTTATTTTCATAACCTATGAGACTTGATGACACTTTAAAAAGAAAAACTCTTCACTTTCCATAACTTGAGGACAAGTTATGGAGTTCATAAAAACCATTAAGATCAAATATTCCAATTAACACAATAATCAAATAATTTTTCTATGATCTAGATTAAACTCATAAGTAAAGATAATTCACATCAACAATTTTCAAGAAATTAGATAATCATATAAACTAATACAAATCTTGAAACTTTGACAATTATCCTTTGAAGACTCTTGGAATTCATAACCTAAAGAGTTAATAAATGAGACATTTCACATCCATAACTTATGGAAGTTTCAAAACTCTTAAGATCATAAGTTTAAAAAAAAACTTTTGAGTTCCAAAATTTTATGACAAAATTTGTAACTCCTTAATACCATTTAGATCAAACTTTTAAAACAAATAAAATAATCATATCATTCTGTCTTTTAATAAATTGACCTAATTCAACTCTTGTAGTAAAGTGACTCAAATTTTATAAATAAATAGTTTTTCATAAAATCAAGTAATTATCATAAAATTAGACAAACTTCATGTTTTTTTTTCCTTTTTTTTCCTTCAACTTGAAAAAAAAATACATTTGCATCAAATATAATAGAAAACAACCCATGGCTCTGATACCACTGTTGGGTTTTAGTATACTACAACATCCTATGGTGCACATACAACCATAAATACCTTGGATATATGTTTTCTCTATTATACATGCAAATGGTTTCCAAGGCATTAAACCTATAACTAGCATGCATTTGACATAAACCATATAATATACTAGTTAGGGAAACATACCTTTTATGTGGCTTGAAGTCTTGATGTATTTGGCCTTAAGAGCTTAGCACCAATAGTATGAAATGCCTCAAATGGAATCACAACACACCTAGGACAAAGGTGGCTCTTGAGAGAGAATTTCATGCACCAAAACACCTCCATATTTCTCTAAGAAAAGAAGTGGTGATTTTGGCTATGGAGTAACCTATTTGTATGTAGGATTCCAAGGGTCATGGGTATAACCCATAATCCATACCCATGGGTTTTTATGATCCATGGTTCATGTGGCCCAACTCTTTATGCATCCATACATAAACTTGGTCCAACATGGATCATAAGCCCAACACATATAAATATAACTAATTATCATAATTAGTCCCCATAGATTTAATTAGTCTCTTTTGATCATTAAATTAATTCCAAATTAATTCTTGATCGATACTAATTAAAACATATGATTTCATATTAATATATTATAACTTATAATATATTAAAAAACCATAAATAACCTTCTCTCAAAAGTCCATCCTAACAAATTGTCCTGATGATATGCAACCCAAATGGACCATGCTACTCTCGGGTCAAGTACATACCAATAATAGTTATGGGCTTAGACATCTAATCCAACAGGTACACCATCACAACATCTCACGATGTCTTGCCTCAACCACTGATCTTCCGCTCACGCAACTCGAAACCTCGAAATACTCCCATCTCACAAATTGAAGCACGAAGGAATCGTCAACGACTGAAAACATGTTGACGAAAATCCGAAGCTCCATCCTCTACTGATCACCACCCATACGAAACTACTCATACCGACTCTGAAATTGGTTGAAAAATCAATTGCTGTCCCTCCTGGAGTATAGATCACAATCTACACCTATTCCCGCAAATCTCAGCTATTGCACCCTGAACTTAGCGACCCAACCGCCTCGAACTCAACATTTGCAAACCCGAAAAATCCATGGCCACAATAAATCCTCTGACCAACGGCCACCTGCCGTGGATTCACTCATCCTTTCTTAAGCACACACACATACATCATCTCGCCTTGCACCTTGCCACATCCACCAATAACTCAGGTCTCATGTGTCCGCAGCGCAGATCTCAATAATCAGTTCTCTAACCGTACTTGAACGGATCGCTGATCCTCTTAATAGAATACCCAGTTCTCCCCCACTCAGGGTTCGAACCATCA